>NC_134704.1:186130824-186758324 GCF_043290135.1 Rhipicephalus microplus | reverse complement strand
GTCACGAAAAATGCTTTTGTGCGAATGATAAGCAACGCTTCATAAATATACTAGAGGACGACCATTCAATAAGCGTCTTCGGAAACAATTTTATATAACAATTGCGGAAAGGTGCGAATGACTCAAATCTAAAGCTGACTGTCAGAACTTCAGGAGATGTACTACTCATCAATAATAAAACTTGCTTTTTTTCACCACAGTGAGCCTGTTTGCCTTAAAGAACGGGCCACTTTTTTAGCCGTTACCATGGGTTCCCATTGTGCAATCTTTAACTGCTCGGGCAACCAAATTGAGGCTTACCGCAACATGATCGCTGCAGTCTTCTGGTCCATTTGGGTTTCCAGAAGCGCTCTGTGGTCTGCGTTTTCCACAGTCGCCCTGTACGCTCAATTATTCGGGAAAATTAAACACTCTCATTTCGTTCAAAACACGAAAGCTTCGCGCCGCGACCGCCAGGGATGCTGCTTGTTATATGTCTGCAGAAAAGCTGCCTATGCTAGTGGTGCGCAAGTTTATGAACGTACGGCACCACCAGGCGCTTGGCCGAGTCGTTCCTGGGGTGCTTGTATTTCCGGTCAAAGCCTGCTTAGTTTTTCGCAATAAGGTCTCGGCTACCGAAAAAATTCCTGAACATAGATAGCGAGCCGACAACACCGGGCGCTCTCGCTCGTCAAAGCTCGACAGCAATGCGTGCGGGCTTCGCAAAAGCTACATGAATTAAAGATCGAGTAAAGTTGGAAAAAAGTTGGTACGCGCCCTGTACTCCCGTCTTGTGAATGTATATGTTTTGCGCTCAAAATTATTGCCAACTATGCACAATATCGCCGACTTTCAACTTTTGTTAAGCTATCAATGCTTGCGAACACTCTAAGCACTGCGCAGGATCACACGAGCAAAAAAGACAAGTTACTCTTCAGAGCGTTCTTCTACTCTCACAAAGCATCGTTAAGAGGGGAATGCATTTTCACTCTGCACAAAAAAGAGAGAGAGAGAGAAACTGCTGCTTTATACTCTGCCTATCTCAGAGAGAGTGGACGGCCCATATACTATTGAGGCATGACAGAGTAAAACGTGGTTATACTCAGCTGCAGATCCATATATCGATGCACCGGCAAACCACGAGTGATTACCACTACTTAATATTCACGCGTATATGCAGTAGAAAAAAACTACGTTAATTTCTTGTGGCGTTGGAGACAAGTAATTAGAAATAAAACAGCGTTTCCAGCGCCTACAAGAGAATTTCAGTGCACTGAAAGCCATCTGTAACTCCTAATATCGGCGTCTCTAGCTGCGTATTTGCGTCGTTAAATAAGTGAATATGACCTCATTGAATTGGTCACGATCAAAACTAAATTAGAATGACCATTGCTTTTTTTCTTATATGAATATTTATGCTTCTCGCTACAAACGTCGTTCACGGAGGATGCTGTCGTATGGCTAATATACGGTACAGCAAGAGCAAAGTAATTTGGCTGTAGTCTCAGCACTTGAACAAGAATGACCGAAAATTATTCCAAGTAGGCGAGAGAAGCCGGGTTGTTTCAGACTGCAGGGGGCACGAGCCCGTCTGAAATTTATTCATGCGAATGCTCTTTCCACGCAGGTTGTCCTCCTTGGGGCAGCCACGGCTCTTGCCATTGACGACGACACCGAATCTCTCCTCAAAAACGGTTTCAATCTCAAGAAACCGATGAAACTACCACCTACCGAGAGTGATCAAAGTGATGTGCCTCTGCTCTCGCCGCCCGTGGTGTTCAACCCCTTTTTCGTCTGGCTTCTGCGTGAAACAGAGTGCGCGGGAGCGGCACCAGAGCTACAATTACGGCCCACGTTGAAAGGCCAGTTGGAGCACGACACCGTCGAAAATCCAGTCATGCGGATGCCCTTCCTAACGCAGGTTGGTTACTTGCCACTGGCATATTGCTCCCATACAAGTGAACGGTTCCTAATCGCGCCCCTACGACCTGTTTGATTGCTATAACCCGTTGGCGTGATGCATTTAACACGTTCCTCTCTTTGGCATGCATAGATGTTCATGTTGTCTGCTTGCAGGTTATGCTATCGGGAGACATCGAACTCAACCCCGGCCCTATGCAGCCGGCCTCTAGCTCCTCTCCCACTCTCCAAATATTCATGGCGCTTAATCTCGCCTCGAGCAAGCGCAATCTTCCGTACTAACCAAACTTGCCTTGATGCGAGCAGCACAGTCAAACACGCACATCTTGGTTAGCCGTCTTATTAGAGAAAGCTCTGGAGGCTCATCAAGCCTCTAATCCCGGCGACAACCCAGGGACCGGCTCTGCAATTCTGAAACTTTCATCCGAAGTAATAGTCCTTAAAGAATAATGCGATGATTCGGAGAATCGGCTGCGCCATTGTAACTTGTTTTTTTTTTTTTCGTCTGCCCAGCGCCTATGGTGAAACCTGGGTTAGGGTTAGGTTTAGGGTTAGGGATGTTGTAGGTAGCCAGCGGATCTAGCCTTACATAATTTGCAGGCAATTGCCCCACCCGGTTTCCTCTTTGCTAAATGAAGCTGTGTCCTTTGTTTTTTTAACTAATCACGAGCAGGCTTGTAAAATAAAACTCGTTCATAGCTCGACGTAAGCCTGCATAAGACAGCGGCCTTTGTGCTATTCAACGTGCAGTACTGTGCCGGCACTCTATCTCGCTGAACTATACACCAAGCATAATTGTCCCTTATCACCAGTCACATGCGAGGTCTGTAGCAATCGAAAATTTCAAGAGAAGTCACGACACTTGTTTCCCGAAGATCGAGGAACCACGCCGAAACACAATATCGGTCACGATGTCGCATGGTGAGCCTAACTGTTGCAGTTCCTCAAATAAACCCTGTCGTTCCTTCTTAAGCACACAACATCTAAGCAAATAGTGTTCTATATCACCGTTTTCCTTGCACTTCGGGCATAAGGGCGTCGCGGAGAGTCTGATCTTGTGAAGCCATGCTGGTGTACGCGCTGATCCCGTTCAAATGCGATGAAGCAAGCAGGCCTCTTCCCTTGATAGCCCTTGTGTCACACATTGCTGGTGAGTCGTCAGCCATAACGAGTGAAAATGCTTATTTACAGCTTCCCGTAAAATACGCTGATTGTCTTTGGGAGCCTTCTTCGTTGGTGTAAGCTCTAGAGCACTCCGGGTAAGTCTGTCAGCCACCTCATCACCCGCTATACCCACATGTGATAGAATTCATTGAAACATAATGTTTATACCCATGCCATACAGGTCTTTAAGGATTCGCAGTGATCTTTGAGTGCATCGATCCAAAATCAATCCATGTTTTAGCCGCTGCAAAGCACGCTTACTGTCTGAGCACAGCAAGACTTGTTGCTGCCTACAAAACTTCAGTTTTTTCAGGGCTGCCTGAATTACCACGCTTTCACATGCTGTCGGTGAAACAACGCACTCGAGTCTCGCTGCCCAGGAACCTTTAGAGATGGGATCACAAACGCTGCAGCGCTTGCTCCACGCACTATGTCGACTGATCCATCGGTGAAAACTTTCAAATGATCGGCGTACTTTTCTTCAATATATTCAAGTACCAAAGAAAGTATTTCTGCTGTGGGTGTGGAACGCTTGCTTTCATCCGTGGAATCGTCACCTGGCAGTCGACATCCTCATGTGCCCAAGGTGGGTCTTGTCGAAGTTGTCTTTGGGGAACTCGATGATAAGATGGCGAAGGGTGTTGAGGGCCCCGAAAGCTCGCGATTCCGTGCGGTGCCGAAGGCGACTGAGTAGTGCTCGTCCTGGGCTCGATTCGCCAAGTCGGCAAAGCTGTGTCAGCAGTCGTTGAGAGGCGAGAAAACGTAACGGCGGAAAACGAGCTTCGTGAAGCACCTGTATGCTCGCTGCAAACTTTGGCACTCCCAAAGCAGCTCTGAGGCCTTTAGGATGAAGTTTTTTCCAGCCATTCGTACTGTGACTCAATTAGAGAGATCAGAGGCAATTGGAAAAGCACACGATTGACAATTACTGCCTCGCGTAACTTTATCATTGATGTTGGGTAACGTAAGCAGTAGACAAGACATCGTCTTGTCTACTGCTTGTCGCCAATTCATCCTGCTGTCTAGTGTGACTCCAAGGAACCTCACGGACTTAACTTGCTTAATTGATGCACCTGGAAGTAATATTTTCATCTTTGTTTCTCGTCCTCGCATACCGGGGAATGGCATGAATTGAGACTTTTAAGCTGATATTGTTAGTCCAATAGATTCAAGATAGGTTGGTGCGGAGTGAAGAACTGTTTGGCCAATCATTTTTTTTTTTTTTATTCAAGTACCCTAAAGGCCTGGGTAGGCATTACATAGGGGAGTTGTAGCACAATAAAGCTGTTACAATTACAGTGTATAATTTGAATAACAAATACAAACGATTGATATAAATATGCACATACATATGTAGAGATATTATTACTTAACAGTACAGAGATGCTACGTGGAAAAATAAAGAAAGTACAAAAAAAAAAAAAGGACAACAAAACTCTAAGGAAAATTTTCGCAGTGTTCAAAACAACAAAAGGATGCAAAGAAAGGATAATTCACGTTCATTGAAATACCGCGTACAAGAACAACGACAACAATTACAACAAAACAGATATGCACAGGAACAATATTAACTTTCATTAAAATAACTTTTAAGTTTATTCATGAAATCTTCATGATTTTGGGAAGAAACGACGTCGGCAGGTAGCTTGTTCCAGTGATATATTGCGAGAAAGAGGGGGGATTTACTTAAGAAGTTTGTTCGAGCAAAAACGGGTTGTACTTTAAAGGGGTGATCCAGGCGCGGAAAGATACGATGGGCGGCCGTGATGTGGCGTACGCAGAACGATGATGATGAGTGATAAAGTTTGTGGAAATGAGATAGAAGTGCTATGATTCTTCTATTCTCTAGGGTGCTTAGATTCAGAGATTTTTTTAGGTTAGTTATGCTTGATGTTCGTGAATAATCTTTGGTAATGAAGCGGGTTGCTTTATTTTGAATTGCTTCGAGTTTGTTGATGAGATAAGACTGGTGCGGGTTCCAAATAAAAGATGCATATTCTAGTTTTGCGCGAACCAACGTCGCATAGGCCAATAATTTAGTAGACTTGTTTGCCAAATAAAGGTTACGCCTGATAAAACCAAGAGTTTTGCATGCACTGCTACAGATTGCTTCGATGTGGTCACTCCATGAAATGTTAGAAGATAAATGAACTCCCAAGTATTTTATTGTATGCGCACGCGCGATGACTGAGTCATTTATCAAATAATGAGTAAGCTTAGGATTAGACACTCTAGTGAAGGCTACAGCCTTAGTTTTCGAAGTATTTATCTCCATTTGCCACTGTTCACACCAATCTGCAATTTTCGCAAGGTCAGATTGCAAAGCGTCACTATCAGAGGTGGTAGTTATTCGTCTATAAATTACGCAGTCATCTGCGAATAATCGAACTGTAGATGAAATGCTATTGCTGATGTCATTTACATACAACAGGAATAAAATAGGCCCCAATACAGAGCCCTGAGGCACCCCTGACTTGACCAGTGATCGTGAGGAAGAAAATTTATTGGCAGTTACAAATTGGTACCTGTCGGTTAAGAAATTCCTTATCCAATTCACAACCTGACTATGTATATTAAAATAGCGAAGTTTTTGTAATAAACGGTTATGAGCAACCTTATCGAACGCCTTGGCGAAGTCGATAAATATGGCATCTATTTGCGATGAGTCATTAACAGCTTCGTAAATGTCAGAGACCAGCTCGAATAACTGCGTCTCGCAGGAGCGACCCTGTTGAAAGCCGTGCTGGTTGCTGAAAAGATGGTTGTGCTTTGTTAGGTACTTCATGATTGCCGATGATATGATATGCTCTAATAATTTACATGGTATACTGGTCAGCGAGATTGGTCTGTAGTTGGTGACAGATGACGGGTCTCCGGATTTAAAAATTGGCACTATTTTAGAAACTTTCCATCCGTCAGGAACGCATCCTGACTGAATCGATTGCTGGAAAAGGCATGCAAAAATGGGAGAAATAACAGGTTTAGTTAACTTTAGCAGTTTAGGACAAATACCATCTGGACCAGGAGCAGAGCTGCTAGAAAGACGATCAATAGCAGCTTCGATTCCCTTTTCAGTGATCACGATGTCCTCCATGATGGAGGTAACGGAGCCGAGGTGAATATTGTCGGTAATAGGAAGCTCACGAGAAAAAACAGAACAAAAGAAGGAATTGAACGCAGTAGCGACTTCAGAGGGCGGGAGGAACTCGTTGCCTTGCATTATCGATATGAAACATGAAGACGACGGCTTGGGGTTTATTACTTTCCAGAATTTTTTTGTGTTGACAGTTAACATGTTGGAGATGTCATGGTTGAAAAATTTGTCTTTTGCTGCCTCAATTTCGGTTTTGCATAACTGCGACTGTTCGCGATAAGCCTTCCAGGCATCGTCAGATTGCAAGGTTTTAGCTCTTGAATAAAAGCGCTTCTTCTTGTTAATGCATCGCTTCACGTGGGAGGTCGCTTATGCTGATATCCAGAAAGCCAGATGTATATGACGTCGGCATAAATTAATATTTGTACTGTCTTCCTCACAGTCTTGAGAGCATTAAGTAAACCAGCCATGGCCACATTGAACAAAATCAGAGACAGGACGCTGCCCTGTGGCACTCCTCTGGTGATTTTCCTTAGCTACTGAGCACTGTCCCTAACTTCACCTGCATCGAGCGATCACTAAGAAACGCCTGAACAAAGCGTAAAAGGTGTCCCATTATTCCCATAGATGCAAGACCACAAATTATCGCACCTTGGAACACGTAGTCGTATGATTTTGAAACGTCCAGGAATATTGTCAGAGTTGAAAAGCCGTATGCTATTTGGTGTTCTATGTGACTCACCAAGTCCAAGATGTTGTCCTCTGCGCTCAACCGTTGCCGAAACCCAGTCATACATGCTGGAAGGGTCTTGTGATTCTCCATCCACCGTGTCAGCCGAACACAGGCCAGCTTCTCCATCAGCTTCGCTACGCACGAAGTTAGTGATACAGGTCTGTATGAGGCCAGTTCTGTTCTGTCTTTACCTGGCTTCAGCACTGGCACGACCCAGGCTATTTTCCAGGCTTGAGGAATGTTGCCCGACTCCCAAACATAGTTGAAATGCATCAGAAGCCTGATCTTCACTTCTGCAGGCAGATTTGAGATCATTTGGTTTGTAATTCCGTCAGGTCCAGGAGCACAGCGTCGACGGAGACTACTTATGGCTGACGTAAGTTCCCGCAGCGTGAAAGGTGCGTCGATGGCAGATGTAGAATGAGGCGGAAGTGGGTAAGGTGGTTCATTTTCTCTTCCGATTACATACGCGTCAGCAAACTCTTCGGCTAGAGACGGCATAGATGTATTCTTGAATAACGCGAGGGCAATAAACAGTCTCGAAGGCTCGGGCGTGCTTCCAACCCTATTTACTACTCGCCATATCCTTGACAGTGGAGTAAATACACTTAAACTCTCACAAAACGTTGCCCATTGCTTCCTCCGAAGTTTGTTGCTGTATCGCCGTATTGCTGCATTAAGTCTGTTGAACTGAGTTTTGCTAGCAGGTTCACCACCTCTTTGCATAAGCCTTTTCTCTGCCCTTCTTCTGGCCGCACACAAATTACGGAGCTTTAAGTCCGGGGCTGCAAAATGTGCAGGTAGATTAAGTACAGTGGTTGCAGCCGCTTTGCTCGCAAGCATATCATGAAACATCCCCTGATCGGTGATCCAGGTGCTCTCGGTAGCGGTCCCAATCAGTTACTTTGCAGGATTTAGCTACCGTCAAATGGTAGCCAGCAACATTGATTAATATAGGAAAATGATCAATGCCCATTCTGTCCCGAGCTGTGCAATACGTGAGTTGAACGTCACTTGAATGCAACGTCAAGTCAATAATACTTGTACAAGCTGGGGGCCTAAAGAATGTTACATTGCCATCATTCGCAATGCATAAGTCTAGCTTATCAATAGCCTTTGCCAGACAACGTCCACGTGCATCCGAACTCTTGTCCCACCATGACGTGTGATGCGCATTGAAATCACCACCAATTATGCGCGGATCTCGGCAACGATGACACAGGTCTTCCAAAAACTTTTCAATGGAAATTTTCTTGTGAGGAGACGCATACACCAATGCAATGCTGACTTTGCGGTTTCCTATCTGTGCCCTGATCACACAAACTTCTATAACATCTGTGCACAAGTCCGCCACATTAAGTGCTACGTGTGGTATCTCTCTCCGTATATACATAGCGGCGCTTCCATTTGGGAAAGTCGTTACGGTGGGGTTCTTGTGAGTGACGTATCCAGTGAGTGATCTTTGTCTCGGTAATCCGGCCTCCGACAGAGCCAAGATCGGAATTTGATATTCTCTCAAAAACAGGTGTAGTTCATTCATGCGAGAAACAATACCGGCACAATTTCACAGCATTATGAAAGACACTTTTCGGCAATTTAACGTACACTGAGGCTTGGCCTTCGGCATCCTACTGCTGGGTGTGCCCGAAACAACCAAGCAGCACTGATTCTAGAGCCAGTACGGCCTGCAGCATGGTCTTCGCAGTACCTGGTGGCATTGTCGCTAAGTGAGAACGTAGAGCGGCAAACAGAACACGAACAATCTCCGCAGTGTCGTGTATATTTTCCTCGTGTCCCTTTGTCTTCTGCTCAAATTCTTGTCTCAGTACTCTGGCATAGGTAGCTTGTGTAGAAATTTTCTGAGTAGACTCAGTTGGCATGGCTCCCTGTTTTGCTTGACTCGCATTGCCCGGTGTTTTCAGGAAGCATTCTTCTGATTGCACCTCACGTACATTCTTAGAACTAGTTGATATTTGTTCTTTCACCAATGGAAGAAAATCCTCAGGTGATTGAGCAACTGACCGGGCAGTAGTTAGTTTAGTCGGTTTAGGCCCCGTAAGAAAGGATTTTCGTCTACGCAGCGCACTCACTCGGAATGGGCATCCACTATAACTGGCGGGATGGTCACTATTGCAGTTTGCGCATTTGAAGTCCGCCTTGCAAGTTTTGAAGTCATGCGGACCCCCACAGCGTTTGCATCGCAGCTCTCCTTTGCAGAATTTCGCCACGTGACCAAAGCATTGGCATTTAAAGCACTTCGGTGATGGCTCCGTGTATTCAGCGGTTTCATGTCAACTGAAGCCAAAGTTAATAGTCAGAGGTCGCTCGGTGTTTGGAGTAAACGCAAGTACCACCGCGTCCATGGGTCTAGCTTTCCACTCATTCATAGAAGAAACTTCTCTTCTAACAATCCTCCTGACGTGAATCACGCCTTGTGGTTTCGTATATCCAAGAAGATCCGCCTTTGGAACACCTCTGATCAAGCAGGTGTTTCGCAGGTAGGCATTAGGAATACGAACACTAACTCCTACACCACACAGCTTGCCACACCTGAAAAGCGCGTTTACTTGATCTTCAGTGGCCACGTCAAGTAGTAGCGAACCTTGAGCAGCAAAATAACTCCGAACTAGCTCAGCGTCAATGACTGATGTCACCGCAGAATGTAGAGCAATAGGGTTCACATGTCTTAAGTCTTTTTCGCTCTCTACAGGTGACATAATCACCGGAATACTCACAGTTCTGCTTTTGCGGTGGCTTACCATTTTGAAGTTGTCGTCCTCCGTGTCCGACCAATCGTCTACTTTCTCGTCGATTCCCACTATTGTGGATGCGTCGTCATCGGTTTGTACGTTCATTGGTGTCGCCACAGTTACGTTCGCCCGCTCGTTGGTCTTGTCGTTTCGATGGCGTGCGGGATAGATCAGGCGTCTGTCCTGGTCGCTCGCATGGCTGGGCCATGGCCGAAGTCCCGGAAGCGGACCCTTCTTCCGGTCACGTCTTCTCGGAATGGGCCAAGGAACGGTAAAATCTTCTTGATGCTGCAAACGCCTTCGCGAGAGCGACGGAAAATAACACAAAACAAGGAAAAATAGAAGATCGAAGGTAGGGCTAGCTGTACTCTCAACTTCGTCGTCCAGTGAAACCTGGGTGCAGTACAACTCTAAGGTTCTTTGTTTTTGCTGTGAAAACCTAGGCGTTTCAATGCTGACAAAAGCACGCCCATTATTTATTGCTGACAAAAGCTGACAATGCTGACAAAAGCTGGCGCATAATTTATTCAAATGACTATTAACCTCAGGGACATTCATGAAGACCTTGATTTAGAGCGTACTGGTAGTCCATCTTGGTGAGGTGTTCGCCGATACGCTGTGTTAGCCAATAAGTGTTTCTCAGTAACGCTTACTGTAGCCATGTGATTGCGATTTTGCTTGGTCTTTTTTAGTCTTGATTGCGCATTCTAATATTTTAATAAATACTATCAAAGACAAACAAGTTGCGAGGTGTAGCAGTATCG
Source organism: Rhipicephalus microplus (assembly GCF_043290135.1). Classification (NCBI taxonomy): domain Eukaryota; kingdom Metazoa; phylum Arthropoda; class Arachnida; order Ixodida; family Ixodidae; genus Rhipicephalus; species Rhipicephalus microplus. The sequence goes on along the minus strand of NC_134704.1, from coordinate 186,747,920 downwards.
CGACGGCCTTGCCATCTGATATGCGTCTAGAGGTTGCGAATTCGAATCTAACTGGAATATCTTTTTCTTCTTTTTTTTGCCACAGTGCTTCTGTTTAGACATTACGGTCTGTGCGCGAGGAAAATTGTCCCAAACAGTTGAACAACTTAATTTTAGCTTGAGTTGTTCCTTTTTTTTCGCTAGGAACCCTTCTACTCCCTTCGGAGAGAGTCGTCCTATTCTGCTCCAGGCAGCGTTATGTCACTCTCTCGAAGTGGAGTACTCGTACTCTTTCTGGGGAAATCACTATGCTCTGCCCTAAAAAGAGGTGATTTACTCTGGAAATAAATGTGAAATATGGGACAAGAAAATACTCTTCCGAAAAGTCTTAGTTCCTGAGTGTAGACATGGGTCGTGCACCTTGGATGGTAGCTTCATAAAGAAGTAAAACGCGGTGTAAAAAACGTAGCAATGACAACGAGTCATGGCGTCAACCCCTACCATTTATTTTAATAAACAGCAGTTTCAGGGTTGCTAAAAACTTTAATAATGATAATTGCTGGGGCTTAGCATGCCCAAACTGCCTAATTCTTATGAGAAACGCCGTAGTGGAGGGCTCCGGAAATTTCGAACACCTGAGGTTCTTCAACGTGCACCATAGTATAAGCACACGGACCTCAAGCATTTTCGCTTCCAACGATAATGCGGCTGCAGCGGCCGGGATTCGATCCCGCAACCTGCTGGTCAGCAACCGAGTGTTTTAGCCACTCGGCTGCTGCTGGGTCAAGAACAACTGTATTAAAAACTCCGGCAAACTCCTAAGTTCAGTGCAACCAAAATATTACGGACAAAGAGAACTCGAGACAAAAGCTTCTCCATTACTAGGAGCAGCTCTATTACAATGTAAACGATACTGCACGTGCGAAAGGTATCACATTTTGTTCTAAGGCTAGCTGCTGTTTGCAAAGAATACGCTTTTTCTGGGCATTCGTTTTACATTGGATGCGTGAGAATTGTCAAGTTAGTAATTTAACGAGCTCCGTACTCGGATGTAGTCCGAGGAGTGACTAGAAGTGAATCGTCTCAACAATCAACTGAGTATTCGTGGCATATGCGCCCTTCCGAAGGTTTAGTAAAGTGTGATATGTTTTTCACTTATTAGACACTCTTCACTGTAGCAGCCATGTGTAGACTGAGAAAGAATGTTCATTTATTTATTTAAAGATACCTTACAGGCCTCTGTTGAGGCATAGTGTAAGGAGGGCAGTACAAAAGGTGCAATTTAAATATCGTTCACAAAATATAAATACGTGAAGATCGTTCATGAACCAAATGACAAAGCGCAGTGCATGCAATAGATAGCATTTACGGCAGTACTGGTAAAAAAATCACAACACTAGCTAAGATAAAACATGTAACAGGGAAACAATCACAGGAGGCATTATCTCTAAACTAATGTAGTCCAGCAAACTTCCAATTTTATACAACGAATCGGCTGATATGTGAAGAAAAATAGAAAAAAACGCTAACGGTGTTTAAAATGATGAGTTAAAAAAGAAGAAACAAGGATTACAATGACATAAAGGGCGTACGGCTATAACGGCAGATTTCTTTGCGCTTTCTTGACCAAATAACTGGTCAACGCGTCGCCGATTCTATTAGTGTTTTCTAGACATGCGATGCCACCTGGCAGGGAGTTCCAACAGCACACAGCTTGGGGAAGTACTGACCAATCGAATCCACGTGTTTATTCGTAAATGCGCGAAAAGCTAAGATGATTGTGAAGCCTGTGTGACGGAGAGTGGGGTCGTGTCAAGCATGCCAGTGTCACCAATGCAATTTCACGGCAAACACTCAAAGGTTGCACCTAAAGGTCAAGCTTTATTTGCGTGACAATAGCGTGATACTCGTAATCGTTAGAAATGAAGTGGCTTGCCCTATTCTGAACTCGTTCTAATATATCGAATTTTCATATTACAAAGAATATCTCGATGCTTATCGACAAATTAGTAGTTGCTCATTTCTGCAATGTTTCTCGGCCATACTTGTTTTACGAAAATCATTGCTGCATGCTTTATTTAGCATGTGGAGTAGTAAAACAGTATAAATAAATACTAAAAAATAATTACTACTCGATGCATGCTTTTCGATATCTGCATTTGATAACACTTTGGATTGTCGAGAATTAAGCCTTCCTAGTCCCGTGCCACAAAATATATGACGAGACTGCAATACAAATGGAATCAAGTACGCACTGTAGTTCTAGCCTGTACGGTTTCTATACATAATAGCTTTTCGTCTAACAGCACTACTACTACTACTACTAGTACTACTACTACTACTACTACTAATAATAATAATAATAATAATAATAATAACAATAATGTTATTTTTATTATTATTATTATTATTATTATTATTATTATTATTATTATTATTATTATTATTATTATTATTATTATTATTATTATTATTATTATTATTATTATTATTATTATTACGACTTATACAGTGCCCATTTATCTCACATATTAGGTATCAGTCAATCAGTAGTGTAAAGTACACTGCGAAAGCGTAATTCCGCTACTTTTTCTCTGTAGCGACAGAAATTGGCAGTCTGAGTAACGTTGGTCTGAGAATCCCAATGACATGTCCATTGCCACTTGAGAATACATTTCAGGCACTTGCTAACGCCTCTAGAGCTCAAATTCTTCATAAGTTGATCCACCTAGAGCACATCACGTACTTCCAGATGCATCTAGAGATGGCGGTCGCTTCGGCGTAAGCACACCCTCGTTGTTCCATACAAACCTAGTGGTAAAAGTTTCTCTGGAGCAACGGTTGCGTTGATGGAAATAGAATCCTGTGATGATTTTTCTTTGTGCCTGTGGCTTTTAATGTTATATGTTCCAAAGAAACGGCATGATAAAGAGGCAACTGCTAGTGCTGGATGGTCAGCCACCTGTATGAAAGACATGTTGAAGTAACAATACCCTTGTCCGTCCCATAATTCTACCACGACAAAACAGAGCCACCGTGTCCTGCACCCTCGGCAATCTTGGCAGTTACATGCACTGCACTCTGAAAAGTTTATACCCTCACAAATGTCGCTTTGAGTATGTGAAGGCCATTTACACAACGTTGAATACGACTTAGACGTCAAGGTGGTAGTGATTCGTGGCGAATATAAAAAAGAAGCGCCACAAAATTGGGTAGACGAATGACTTGGACACGTCGCGAGTTCTGACAATAAGTCCCAAAAATTCACTTGCAAGGAGAGTAAAAATGCGCCTAACCAAGCGTAATGTCCCTACAAGGCAATAAAACCACGATTAATTGTAAGCATTCGTTGTTGCATAAAGACGTACAAGACAACTCCTCCTAAAGCTAGGTTATCAGCAGTTTCTACGGTTTCAGGAGGAAATTTCTTCAACGCAGACAGCAACTGAAGCGTTTGCGCCATGTTTTAAGTCACGCTTCTTCACGGTCTTGATAGCATTGTTTGCTCATATTTGCTGTAATTTTACACAGCGTTTTCTTCATAGGCCATTATTCGCAGGTGGACCCATTTTCATGTTCCCTATGATACACTTGTATGGTCTGTCTATGTGACTCTACACGACCAAAATAAATGCCCACTATCTTCCTCAAAAACTGAGTATTACTGGCTGTGAACCGAGACATCCCGTCTGAAGAGGAGAGAAGGGCGAGCGTGTATTTTCGGGAGCTGTCTTTTCGTCTGATGTAAACCATGTAGGAATTTTCTACCTGAAACCGTAGGTAGATGTCAACCGGGAATCTACATGCTACAAGCAGGTGTATTTCATTAAATGGCCGTTACAGCACAAAAGTAGCAAGATGGCAAGTTGAGCCAGATGGTGGTTGATTATTTGAAATAGACGAGTCCCGACAAGGGACCTGTTTTACAAGCCTGATGGTTTCAGACACTTTGTCATCCCGGTAAAAGATGACTTCAGAAAATGATTAATTTTCAGGTGCATCGCCGTGGCTCCGACGTGCTCCTTTAAGGCACTAACTGTCCTGTCCGATTCCTCTAGCCTGTTTTTTTTTTTTTCTCGGCGGGCATCAATCAAATTTTCAAACAATAAAGTATTCCGATATCGAACACACCTTCCGTCTATACATTGCACTTTCAGCAATTTTATGCGAGCGCTTTCCATTTCCCGTTGACTGCCTTTGACCAAGTTCATTCGAAAGATGTTTAGCTTATACAAAGGGAGATTAGCCCCGCAGAAAACTTAGCATTCAAGTAAACAGACGATTGACCATCAGCAAACTGATGGACATAATTACCACACGTAAATATATGCCGTATGAGTTAGGAGGTTTTCAGAAAGCAACTCCATTCCGCCGATCACAATCAACAACTGTACCAGGCCTGGCCGACCACCCGACTGGCTTCGTGGCCACACTAGCGTTCTCTACTAGACTTAATACATAAAGAAAACTTGTATGTGTATTTTTGAAAAATTATTTTGCCTAGGGGCAGATTTCTAAATAAATAAAAAAACTGCTTGAAAAGGAATTCGGTGTTTTTCTCTCAGTATGTGAATACAGTTTAGAGCATTTTATTATTTTACTGTTTATTAATTAATGCAATCAGAGCAAAATGTTTGGGCGAATATTGTTTGACACAAGCAACAAGTACTCGAGTTCGTACTAGTACTTAGCCATATTTCAACAAGAAAGATGCCACCTTACTCGAAAGGGTTGCAAGGCACAGGGCGTTGACGGCGGCGAGGAACGGTTCACTCACCGCTGTGAACAGCCGGCCGCTGCTTCTTTACCGCCGCCGCACGCCGACACGAGGCGCGCCCAGTCACTCACTGGAGCAGCACGCACGCAGCCGTCACCGCCAATGTGCGCCGACACAACAACAGCGGGTGGTTTCGGCGCCACGCATGCTACCACGGCGTTCCGCAAAGCAACGCATCACAGCGCACGCCACACACACTGATTCGCAACCGCGCGCCAAGGCGAAGATGCGGGTACTGGAAAGGGCGAAGGCGTTTGAAGCTCAACAGACCTAAAGTAATATTAAAATGTCCGGCCAAGCTCTCCCTAGCGGTGCCCCGCCGAAGTGAGCTTGGTTGTCAGTGTCCGCTATGCTCACTAGGCGGCGCACTTTACAACTCGCATTGTGGCCACGCTAATGGCCAACAACAAGGAAGATTTGCAGAGATTGATGGGACATCTGCGGTAATGAGGGAGATAGGTTAGATTTTAGATTCAGTAGGGAAAAATCAGCAGTCATGATTTTCAATTACAACGAAGGTAGTGAGCTTAGAATACAGGAGGTCACGCTAGAGATAACAGATAAATACAAATATCTGGGCGTATGGATAAGCAATGGGACCGAGTACCTGAGGGAACACGAAATATACGTGACGGCTAAAGGTAACAGGAATGCAGCAGTCATGAAAAATAGGGCACTGTGCAATTACAATAGGTATGATGTTGAGAGAGGAATATGGAAAGGGGTCATGGTTCCTGGGCTGACGTTCAGCAATGCGGTCTTGTGCATGAGATCAGAAGTTCAAGCAAGATTAGAAATTAAGCAACGTGGAATAGGTAGGCTTGCTTTAGGAGCTCACGGGAATACACCAAATCAGGGAGTACAAGGTGATATGGGATGGACATCATTTGAGGGCAGGGAAGCTAGCAACAAGATAAAATTTGAGAAGCGATTGAGAGAAATGGGGGAAGAGCGTTGGGCTAGGAAGGTTTTCAGCTACTTGTACATAAAGAATGTCGATACAAAATGGAGGAAGGGAACCAGGAAGTTGACTGGTAAATACTTAGAAAACAGCAGGTGGCCAAACCAAAAAAAACTATCGGTTAAGAAAAAAGTGAAGGAAACGGAGACTGACATGTGGAGAATGGGCATGATTAAGAAGTCCGCACTAGAGATCTATCGAACTTTTAAGCAGGAAATTGCCAAGGAAAGGATCTATGATAATACTCGGGGTAGTTCTCTACTGTTTGAGGCCAGGATGGGAGTATTGCGAACCAAGACATATCGAGCCAAATACGAAGGGGTAGACACGGTATGCAGTGTGTGTGGAGAGGAAGAAACTGCCGAACACTTGATAATGTTTTGTAAAGGGCTTCACCCTATAGTTCAGGATAATGGCGCAGAGTTTTTCAAAGCACTGGGATTTAGGGACAGCGAGGGCAAAATAGACTTTAAGCGGGTAGCCTTAACTAGATGGAGGTTATCTGATTGGTGGCTAAAGTCAAGGCACGAGTGAAAATGAAACCCTTCACTGCGAAGTACGAATCCTCAACTTCATTATTTAAAGGAAAAAAAAGATAAATGTAATGGTTAGTTCACTAAGTATTACGGCTAGGTGGCGTTAGCCGCCGCCCGATCTAAAGGGTACAGCCACATCCATCCATCCATCCATCCATTGTTGATTTTCATTGATCAGAAGGAATGCATCCCTTCTGATCAATGAAAATATTAGAAGGAAGGGAGCTCAGCGGCTCGCAGAAGTACATAAAAAAGATAGAAAGGCAGCTGCGAAGTTTTGGAACCATCTAAACTCCCTAAGAAATGAGACGAGCCTAGAGCAGAGTTTTATAATTACAGCCCAAGGTGCTAGGCTAGAAGGGGACGAAGCTATTGAATATGTAAGAACAAGGGTGACAGAAAAATTTTAACAAAAAAGTACTTTATGCACCACAATAGACAAGGACGAATCAAGTGGTGCAATGGCTCTATTTTCACAACAAGAGTGGGAAAGGGCTGAGAAAAGGGTTCCTAGTAGTACATCAACAGGCCCAGATGGCATTCCAATTAGGCTGATAAAGACATTAGGTCCGAAGTCTAAGCAGGCATTGAGAAAGGCAGTGAGCACAATAATAATCGATGGTGAAGTTCCCGATGGATGGAAACTTAGCAGGATGAGCATGATCTATATAGGAAAGGGGGACAAAGCTGACATAAACAACTACCGTCCTATAACAGTGACATCAGTGGTCTACAGGCTGGCGATGCAGATTATAAAGGAAAGACTGCAGGCGTGGATAGAGGATGAGGGGGTGCTGGGGGAACTGCAGAATGGGTTTCGGAAACACAGGAGGTTTGAAGACAATCTGTTCTCACTGACGCAGTGCATCGAAATAGCAGAAAAGGAACACAGGCCCCTGTGGCTGGCATTTTTGGATATCAAGGGAGCGTACGATAGCGTGGTTCAAGAGGAATTGTGGGGAATACTGGACACAGTAGGCGTGGAACATGTAGTCACTAACCTTTTAAAGGGTATCTATAAAGATAACAAGGTACTTATAAAGTGGGAAAAACAGGTATCCAAGCCTGCAGAGGTAAAACGGGGGCTTAGGCAGGGGTGCCCCCTGTAACCCTTATTATTCATGACGTACCTACAAGGATTAGAGGCAAAATTAGAGGGAAGTGGACTGGGCTTCAAGCTCTCTTTAGTCAAGCAAGGAAAACTTATTGACCAGGCACTACCAGCATTAATGTACGCAGATGATATAGTGCTAATGGCCAACAACAAGGAAGATTTGCAGAGATTGGTGGACATCTGCGGTAATGAGGGAGATAGGTTAGATTTCAGATTCAGTAAGGAAAAATCAGCAGTCATGATTTTCAATGATAACGAAGGTAGTGAGCTTAGAATACAGGAGGTCACGCTAGAGATAACAGATAAATACAAATATCTGGGCGTATGGATAAGCAATGGGACCGAGTACCTGAGGGAACACGAAATATACGTGACGACTGAAGGTAACAGGGATGCAGCAGTGATCAAAAATATGGCACTGTGGAATTACAATAGGTATGATGTTGTGAGAGGAATATGGAAAGGGGTCATGGTTCCTGGGCTGACGTTCGGCAATGCGGTCTTGTGCATGAGATCAGAAGTTCAAGGAAGATTACAAATTAAGCAACGTGGAATAGGTAGGCTTGCTTTAGGAGCTCACGGGAATACACCAATTCAGGGAGTACAAGGTGATATGGGATGTACATCCTTTGAGGGCAGGGAAGCTAGCAGCAGGATAAAATTTGAGAAGCTATTGAGAGAAATGGGGGAGGAGCGTTGGGCTAGGAAGGTTTTCAGCTACTTGTACATGAAGAATGTCGATACAAAAGGGAGGAAGCGAACCAGGAAATTGACTGGTAAATACTTAGAAAACAGCAGGTGGCCAAACCAAAAAGAACTATCGGTTAAGAAGAAAGTGAAGGAAACTGAGACTGACATGTAGAGAATGGGCATGATTAAGAAGTCCGCACTAGAGACCTATCGAACCTTTAAGCAGGAAATTGCCAAGGAAAGGATCTATGATAATACTCGGGGTAGTTCTCTACTGTTTGAGGCCAGGACGGGAGTACTGCGAACCAAGACATATCGGGCCAAATACGAAGGGGTAGACACAGTATGCAGTGCGTGTGGAGAGGAAGGAGAAACTGCCGAACACTTGATAATGTTCTGTAAAGGGCTTCACCCTATAGTTCAGGATGATGGCGCTGAGTTTTTCAAAGCACTGGGGTTTAGGTACCGGGAGGGCAGAATAGACTTTAAGCGGGTAGACTTAACTAGAAGAAGGTTATCTTATTGGTGGCTAAAGTCAAGGCACGAGTAAAAATTAAACCCTTCACTGCAAAGTACGAATCCTCTAACTCACTTTTTAAAGAAAAAAATAAATCTAGTTTTTGGTTCATTAAGTATTACGGCTTGGTGGCGCTAGCCACCGCCCAATCTAAAGGGTACAGCCACATCCATCCATCCATCCATCCATCCATCCATCCATCCATCCATCCATCCATCCATCCATCCATCCATCCATCCATCCATCCATCCATCCATCCATCCATCCATCCATTGTAGTTTAGGTTGATGGCGCAGAGTTCTTCAAAGCACTGGGGTTTAGGGACAGTGAGGGCAAAATAGACTTTAATCGCGTAGAATTAACTAGAAGGAGGTTATCTGATTGGTGGCTAAAGTCAAGGCACGAGTGAAAATTCAACCCTTCGCTGCAAAGTACAAATCCTCAACCTCACTATTTAAGGGGGAAAAAATGAATCTAGTTTTTGGTTCATTAAGTATTACGGCTTGGTGGCTCTAGCCACCGCCCGATCTAAAGGGTACAGCCATATTCATCCATCCATCCATCCATTTACAACTCGTATTTCACAACTCCCATTTTTACCAATAGGCGGAAGTGGGGAGAGATAGAAGAACTGCCAAAGGAGAAGAAGCTTATGGTATATAAGTTTGTAGAAATACATCTTAGGAACATGGTACAACCACCTAGCAATCCCGACTACGCATGGGAATATTGGGATAGAACAGATGGAAACAGAAAGGGAGGAGGTTTTGGGGCATTCATACATAAAAGTACTGACTGGCGAAGGGTCAAACAGAAGTGCAACGAAGATTTATGGCTAAAAGGGGGCAAATGACGCTCCTGGGTTTTGTGCACTTGTGGACAGGGGCAAAGAGAGGTTTTCGAGAGAGGAAAACCAAGAAATGGCACAGTTCATAAAAAATGACATTGACAAATTAGGAGAAGAGTACGAGGTAAATATATTAGGACATATCAATGCGCGCATAAAAAATATGGATGGATATACCGACTCAACGGGCTGAATGCTAATGATTATGTCGCTATGCGACATAATCTGACGCTATGCGTGCTTTCAATATGGTGTTACAAAAACAAATGAATGTGTACTGCAATTTTTTTATGAGATGCGATTAAGAACAACGCATTTTGCACAATGCAAAATGAACGAGTTTAATGTGCATGTACACAGCATCCAAATGAACGTGTATTGCACCCGGTGCACTGGTTATTGCGATTAGGCCCGATCGGGATCCTTCTGCAGCTGGCGTAAGAGAGTCAATGACATCAGGATCGATCACGATCAAATGTGCCCGCGTGACAGCTCTTTAAGTTATGCCATTTCAGTGGCATAACTTACGCTGCACAAACAGAAACGGTCCATGGGTAGCCCCTCATCGCACTTACTCTTCACCAGCCACAGAAGTTGCGTTTTTGGATTTTTCGGAAATCTGAACATTCTATTGGCATTTCGCGAGTAGTTTCTACAATGTGGCACGCAACCCCTGGGCATTTTGCCTGAGAAAACGCCACGCACTGGCTCCACTCAACCAGCCGCGACGAAAGTGGGAGAGCCGAATTGTGGCCGCCGATCGGAAGTTGCACTCACCCCTTGAAAGAGTGTCTTCACCCTGCAAGGGGGCGCACGCATCGAGAAATCCTACTCGACCGTTGCAAAGGGGCAGACCACCACTAAACAATCAACATCATCATCATCATCATCATCATCTTAAACTTGTTCTTATTGGCTCATGGCACAACAGTAAAGTGAGAAGGGGGCAAGGAAGGAACGAGGTGGCCGCGCCGCATCTCCACTGATTCTTCGGCGAGTGGCAGTACTGGCGGCGCTGCTGTCGCTTTGTACTGAAGATGTCAAAAGCCTCTTATTTTGCAGCACGCGCATTGTAGCCTGCGAAAGCATGCGATTCCTCGTTTTAGCGTGCTTGACGCATTGCGGAAGCCTTTATCGGTGTATGCACAGCTGCTTTGTGTTATGGTATATGAGTGAATATACAGGCGGGCCTAAATTGCGTCGAGCCATTCCTTGTTTCTCGATCATGCTGACATACACAAGAAAAAACGGCGTACAATAAGAATTAGCATGGATCCGCCTAGCTGCTCGCTTAATGACGTAAGGCTTAAAGGTAGCGCTTTTAGCTACGCTACAGAAGTGTCTACTGGTGAATGAAAAAGAGTGGAGAAGTATCAAAATTGTGCTGAAAGCATACGTTTGTTCTCTCGACAGTCTCTACGATATCCTCATTGGCAAAGTTTTCTGCAGTCAGTTCATCACATCAGGACGACAACTTCACACCAGAGGAACTCCAATATGTAGTGTCTTTAGTGAAATGAACAAGTTCACCAGAACCAAATAGAGTTGCACACATTGCACTTGCCAGCTTGTGTGAGAAAGAAATATTACACCTGTTGGACATTTGCAATAAATGTTGGCAAGAAAAAACGGCACACAGAAAGTTGGAAGATATGAAAGGTATTATCACTACTAAAGCCAGGAAAGAGCCCTATGCAGATGCATTCATTTAGGCCAGTGAGTTTCAATTCATTTTACAGCCTTGAAAGCCCAACATGGGCCTTACATAAAAGATGGGTTTACATACGTTCATATGCATTTTTAGAAATAACTTTTGAATAATACTATTAAACATGACAGGGATGTATGCGTAGATGATTTGTGATATACACAAGCAGTTGATATTGTTACGATGGGGCGTGTTTATTGAAGAACGAATGGCGAAGGGTAGCTGCGCCGACACCGAGCTGCTTCCGAAACAGACCACTTCGTTCTCCTCTTCCTTTCTTCACACGCTGCCACTTCAGCGTAACACTCCCCCTTTCCCAGACAGAGCCCCCTGGGCAAGCATCAGTCACGAGGATGAATGCACTTTAGGCAGGCGACGTTAACAAGCTGCGTCTGCTAAGAACGGTAGCCGCGAGATATGAGACGAGCGTTTGAATATGTCACATCACTTAGGTGATCGACGATGACGAAAGCACCGGTACATGTAAAGGGCCAAAAACTTCTGTTACAGGCCACGCTTGCGAAAGGGTGTCCATAGCCATACCTTTTATCCTTTTTCGTACGACACGTTCTTGTGCTGTGAATCATAGGTGAACTTGGAGTGGTCTTGGGATGCCAACGTACGGAGCTGAGCTAGGCGACGTGCTTCCTCCGCGCGGCAGAGAGCCTGGGCAATGGAAGAGTCCTCGTGCGCACGAAAAAGCAGAATGGTGTAAAAAACAAAAAAGTGGTGGGTTGAACTGACATAAAGAAGATAGAATGGACTATAGCCAGCGGTTTCATGCTTTGCCGTATTATAGGCGTAGGGGATAAATGGCAAGATGCCATCCTAGTTCTTGTGCCTGGAGGCAACGTACATCGAAAACATGTAGGTGAACGTTCTGTTGGTGCGCTCGACGAGACCATTTTTCTGCGGGTGATATGGGGTCGAGTGGCAAAGCTGGCAAGCACAGAAAGCAAGAGTTCTTCTACTACATCGGCTACGAATTGTCGAAAACTATCACTCAGAATAATCCTAGGTGGTCCATGGCGCATTATCACAGAAGAGAGGAGGAACCTTGATACATAGATGGCCGTGGATGTTGGTAGCGCTTTCGTTTCCACACAGCGTGTCATGTGGTCAACGCAGACTATAATCCAACGGCTGTTATTCAATGAGCGCAGAAATGAACCGAGAAGATTCACACCGACCATTTCGAAAGGAGATGAGCGTGACGTCAAGGGGTGGGGAAGACTAACCGGGGCAGTACTTGGTCGCTTGAATTGCTGGCATTTATCACAACTGGCCACATACATTACTGCATTGCGTCGCATGGTAGGCCAGTAGAATCGAGCCAGCAGGTTGTGGTACGTTTTGGCGAACTCCAGGTGCCCCGCCGATGCGTCGTCGTGCATAGCATAGAGTACATGCGTATACTCAAATTCTCGGGCACCACTAAAAGAAGGCGGGCACCATCAGCCGCGTAATTTTTTGTAAAGCAATCCATCTCGGACGATAAAGCCATGACTACCAATCAGTTGAGCGGCTGAGTCAAAGAGATCATCCAAGCTGCGGTCGTTGCGCTGTACTTCCCGGAAGGTATCGAGGCTAGGAAAAGCAGTATTGACGATGGCAGCTAAAAATCGTCCAAATTGTCGGCGTCACATAGAGGATTCGTAGGGGAAGCCTCGAGAGACAGTCGGCGTTTGCATGATGGCGGCCACTCTTGTAGCATATAGTAAAGTTAAATTCCTGCAAACGTAGCGCTCATCGCGCGAGGCGACAAGAAGGGTCACGGAGACCAACCAACCAACCAACATAGTGAATGGTGGTCAGTCACGATCGTGAAGTGCCACCCGTAAAGATATGGACGGAACTTATTCACAGCAAAAGCTACAGCGAGGCCCTCTTGTTCAGTAACGGTGCAATTCTTTTCGGTCTTGCTCAAAGAACAACTGGCGTAGGCGTTGACATGCTCGGCGTCATCAAAGCGCTGAATGAGCACGGCGCCGAGACTGATGCCTCTCGCATCGGTGTGTACTTCTGTAATGGCAGTTGGGTAGAAATGGTGCAGTACGGGTCCATACGTGAGAACGAATTTAAATTCACGAAACGAGGCATCGCACTCCGCTTTCCAGATGAAATTCTTATCTTTGCAAAGCAGTGAAGTCAATGGGTAGGCAGTATCAGCAAACTTGGGCACAAATCGGCGGAAGTATGAGCAGAAACCCAGAAAACTCCTTAGTTCGAGGTGTGACAGTGACTGTTTGAAACAGGTCACTGCAGCAGCCTTCTGGAGGTCTGGGCACACATCATGTTTGTCTACAAGATGACCAAGTACAAGTGCTTCTCGCTGACCGAAGTGACGTTTCTTGGAGTTCAGGGTAAGGGCAGGTTGTTCAAGGCATGTTAAAACAATGTCAAGTCGATGGCTGTGTTCAGCGAAAGTGCGTCCAAAAATGAAGATGTCGTCGAGGTAACATAAACAAGTCTCCCATTTGAGACCACGCAGTACGGTGTCCATAAACTTTTCGAATATCGCAGGGGCGTTGCACAAGCCAAACGGCATGACACTGAATTCAAACAAGCCATCTGGTGTGACAAAAGCAGTTTTCTCTTTGTCGGCGGAATGCATAGGTACCTGCCGATTGCCCGATCGGAGGCCCACAGATGAGAAGTAAGATGCCGAATGAAGACAGTTGATAACGTTGTCTATGCGTGGAAGTGGATACACATCATTTTTCGTCACCGAATTTAGATGCCGGTAGTCTATGAAAAACCTCCAGGACCCGTCTTTTTTTTCACGGAGATGACCGGTGCAGCCCAGGGGCTAGAAGAGTTTAGGATGACGCCCTTAGCCAACATGTCTTCCATCTGTTCGGCGATCACCTTGTGCGCCAACGCAGACACACGGTATGGTTTCGGCCTTATGGGATGCATGGACCCCGCGTCAATCCTATAGCAAGCCCCCGTATTGGGAACACGAACTTCGGTAGCGTAATGGGCGTAATCAAACAATGAAGCATGCCTGCTAAAGATACTTACCAGGGCTTGATGCTTCTCAAAGGGTATGGCCTTGCTAATCATGTTCAAAAACGGTGAAGATTCTTCGGGGACACCAGGGCTAGTCTCATGCGCACGGGATTCGTTCGAGACGTGATTGCTTAAGGCGTCCATATTAAGCCTTGTATCCGCTTCAAACGAGGCAAGTCGCATACCGCTTGGAAGCACAACAAAGTGGTTGGATGAATTTCACACCCACAATGTACTTGGGCCACAGGCCACAGCGACAATACAGCGAAGTACGAGCACACCCTTCTTTACAATGATTGATGGCATCGGCTCAACAACAGCGTCGAATACATCGTTGTCAGTACTAGCTACAGTAACCTGAACGCTGTATAACGAACGGGGCGGTACAACAGAATCTTCACAGACGGCGAGGCTGGGCGAACAAGTAGCAGGTTGGTCGGCAACAAAAGGAGAGACAAAAATCTCGTCGGTACCGCAATCAACAGTGGCACCGCACTGTTGCAGGAAATATAGACCCGAAATCACATAATGCGTTCATTTAGCGAGCACTGTGAATTCGGCTTGATAGACTTTGTTATAGAAATAGACGTTCGCAGTACACACCAAGTGGTCGTAGCAATTCTCCTCCTCATATGACGAAATTTGCCCGCATTACTTGAACATCACCTTACGGCCTAATTGGGTTTTGACATCTATGCTGATAACGCAGATACTTGCTCCCGTGTCCACTAATGCTTTCATTGTAACATTGTCCGCAGAAACACAAATCTTGTTATGACGCATGTTCACTGGCAAAGGCGTACCGGTGTGTAGCTGAAGATGACTGGTAACCTCACCCCCATCGGTCGCGCCGCCTAGTTTCCCGGCGGCGGTGAAGTGGGACGTCGTCGAGGAGATGGGGATCTTCGGTAGCGTGAAGACGCCGGTGAGTCACTGCGGTGGTTCGCCCTATGATTTGGCCTGCTGTGAGAGTCTGGGGGCCAGGGTGTCTCATCAACGTGCTGATCGCTGCGTGCGGAGAAAGTGCGTGGTCTTCATAGGATGCTGCCGTGCGACGGCGATTGGGGCAGAATCAGGCGACATGACCACGGATGCCACAGTGAAAGCATATGGGGCGTTCGCGAGTAACGCTGATGTCAACAGAAGGATGAAAGGCCCGGCTGTTCCATGGCTGATATATTGTTACGTAAAAGTGACACGAGGTGTGTCTATTCAAAATCTATATTCAAACTGATGCGTATGGCGTCGACTAAGATGGAAGCAGTACGCACAACCGACAGACCACTTCCTCGTTGTCGTCTTTTCACCGCTGATACGTCAGCTACGTAGCATTACCCCCCCCCCCCCCGGCGGTAAAAGCGCCGTCTCGGTGCACATTAACTACGGTCTTCAGTAGGCAGGTGGTAAGGTTTTAGCCTGCTGACGTGCACAACATCACTGGTTGTGGTTGCAGGCAGGCTTGTGGTCTCAGATGCAGGAATGATCTCATAGGTGACGTCGGTTACCTGGCGGATGATACGGTAAGGACCCATGTAGCGAGACAATAACTTCTCTGATAAGCCAACTCGACGAACTGGGCACCACAGGAGAACAAGAGAACCGGGTGAGAAGTGAACGTCAGCATGCCGGCTGTCGTAGATGGCTTTCTGGGTGGCTTGCGAAGCCGAAAGTCTAGAGCGGGCGATCTGACGTGCGTGGTCGGCACGAGCAATAGCGTCGCGTGCATATTCGGTTCACGGCGTTGTAGTGGTTGTAAGTAAGGTGTCGAGTGGTAACGTCGGATCACGGCCATAAAGCAAATGAAAGGGTGAATAACCAGTGGTGTCGTGGCGCGAAGAATTGTACGCGAAGGTCACGTGAGGTAGCGCCAGGTCCCAGTCATGGTGGTCGGAGGACACATACATCGCGAGCATGTCCGTCAGGGTCCGATTTAGCCGTTCGGTAAGGCCATTTGTTTGGGGATGGTAGGAAGTGGTCAGCTTGTGGTGCGTCGAGGAAGAGCGCAGAAGATCGTCGATCACACGGGACAAAATGCGCGGCCACAATCTGTGAGTAATTGGCGAGGAGCGCCATGCTGTAGGATGACGTCGTGGAGCAAAAAGTCCGCAACGTCAGTAGCGGTGCGAGAGGTACTGGGATCGATACCCAGCACCTCCACCACAAAGATGTTACGTAAAAATGACACGAGGTGTGTCTATTTAAAATCTATATTCAAAATGATGGCACTGGCGTGTGGCGTCGACTAAGATGGAAGCAGCACGCACAACCGACAGACCACTTCCTCGTTGTCGTCTTTTCACCGCTGATACGTCAGCTACGTAGCAATATGGTAGGTGGTCTGCATGCGTATTCGTCATACAATGGGTAGTACGGACGCATAGTTCAGCTTGGCCCTCGAGGACGAGGCTTATAGCTGTAGGCATCAAGGGAGGCGGCGTTCATAATTGTAGCGCTTAAGTCGCAGGGCGGAAAGGGTTCTCGGACATTAGGTGCCGGCCGAGAAGCCACCTCACGTAGGTCGAGCTCTTCGCGCACTACTTGGTGAATCGTGGACGTGAGATCCGATGGGGTTGGATGCACGTCGACGCTGGTGACATTAGTGACGTTGGGCTGGCGGCCAAACTTGAGTGTAATTCGCCGCGCTTTCAGCGCTTCAAACATACGGCAGTGCTTGATAACGTCACTTACACAATCCAAACTTTCTTTTGCGATGAGGAACTGGTAAATGTCCTCCGCGATCCCTTCTAGAAGATGACCAACCTTGTCCTATTCTGTCATGCAGGGGTCCAGTGCCCTGCACAACTGGAGCACCTCTTCCATATACGTCGTGCAGGTTTCCCCGGGTACTTGCGCTCATTGCATAAAAGTTTTCTCAGCACGCTTCTGCTTCACTGCCGGATCCCCGAAGCACAACTTGATTTCATCGACGAACTTCCGCCACGTCGTCAGGCTTTCTTCATGGCTTTCAGACCATACAGATGCGGTTTCTTTGAGAAAGAGTCCCACATTATTGAGCTGGCCGGTGGAATTCCAGCCATTAAATCGAGTCGCCCGTTGGTAGGAGCCGAACCATGCGTCGACATCTTCTCCGGCTTGTCCAGCGAAGAATGGAGGCTGAATGTAGGGCTGCCACGGAATGCGGAAAGCAGTTGGCTCGTTGTCAATGTTGTCGTGAGACGCCATCGCAGGTGGTAGACCATCAAGTCGTCGGCTTCGGCGAAGCTCCGCGTATTGCGCCTTAGCGGTCGATGAGTCGCCATTCGTCAGGGGCGCCGTTATCGTACCCAGCACCTCTCGCCAAAACTGTTACGATGGGGCGTGTTTATTGAAGAACAAATGGCGAAGGACAGCCGCGCCGGCACCGAGCTGCTTCCAAAACAGACCACTTCATTCTCCTCTTCCTTTCTTCACACGCTGCCACTTCAGCGCAACAATATGATTAAAATGACACCCACTTGTTTTTATTCTGAAAAATGATAAGATATCTCTTGTGTGAATGCGGGTGTGCTGGTTAGGGTAGCAATTCAGTGGGGCAGGCTGTTCCAATCTGTGGCTATGTGAAATAAAAAAGAACTTTAAAGGGTAGTAGAATGAATGCTGGGGCGGCCCACTTGGTTGATTCGCCCAGTTCGATGCAATGTCCTGCCAGCGGGAATAATGTACGGCGGTTCATTAGGTGAACACTGATGAAACTTACGAAAAAGAGATAGAGATGATACACGGCAACAAGAAGCAAGCGTCGGTAGACCAGGTCATGTTCTTGTGGTGCCTCAGATATGCGCAGTAATTGCTTTTTCAATTGACAATCGCAATATTGGTGGGCCCTGTGGATGGAGTATGCCGTTTGAGGTATCGTGGGGGCCATTTGGGGTATTGTTACGGCGGACAAACAGAAAAATGTACAGACAGATAGACAAACAGACAGACCAAAAGTTTTACGTCGAATTACCCCAACAAAGACTCTCGCTTTAAAAAAACAAACTGAAAGGCGGCGGCCCACTTGGTTAATTGTGAGGTGAGGTTCGATGAGACGTTTCGCATGAGTGGGAATAATGTACGGCAGTTTATTGAGTGAACAATGATAAAACAGGTGAAAAAAAGATAAGGATGATACACGGCGACGAGAAGCAAGCGTCGGCAGACCTAAGTCCTTTCGAAATTACGACACTCTGACATAATAGGAATAGTGTGAGGGTAGAAACCTTACAGCACGGTTTTCCGCGGTTTCAAGAGCGTTGCTCCTATATGTTTAGTGGGGGCTCCATACTGCGCTTGCGTATTCGAGTTTATGGTGGATTATGGTTTGATAGGCCAGTAATCTGACATGCTTTGGGGCTTGTTTTAGGTGGCATTTAAGGAAATCAAGTGGCTTATTAGAAGATGAGATGACGTTAGTAATATGCGCGTTTCAAGATAAAACATTCCTTAGGGTAACACCGAAATATTTGTACGAGGGCGAAGCTTCTAATGATGCGTTACTCATTGAATGTGATTAGAACTGGGGATTACGTCGGCGGGAGAAACTCACAACTTTGCATTTACAGGGGTTTAGTGTCATTAGCAGTAACATCATTGTTCCAGACTGTTAATACTTGCCTGAAGAGAAATTTAGGGAGATGTGTCGGTAATGGTTTTGTAAATGACGCAATCATCTGCAAACATGCGAATATAACAGGTTACGTGAACAGGTAGATTGTTAATATATATTAAAGAGAGTAGAGACGCCAGAACAGATTCTTGAGGAACTCCGGAAGTTACTCCTACGGCATCAGAGGTGCTGTTGTTAATAAAGACAAACTGTAAGCAATTATTAAGAAATGCTTCGATCCATCGTAAGATGTCTGGTTGTAAAAATGCCAAAAATAGATTTAGTAGCAATGGTTGGTGTAGGACCTTATCGAACGCTTTCGCGAAGTCTAAAAATATCGTGTCTGTCTGTAGGTTAGCATCGAGACTTGTGTGAAGATCGTGTAAAAACGCTACCAATTGGGTTTCACAAGAAAACCCTTTTCGAAATCTGTGCTGAGAAGAATGGAAAAATTTATTCGAGTCTAAAATTTCATGACTTCTGTATAAATAACATGTTCAATGGTTTTTCAAGGTACGCCGGTGAGATAGGGCAATATAGGTGGGGAATTATTGTTCCCTGATTTATAGATCGGAACCGTTCCCACCATCATAACATGAGGTACGATGCCTGTTGTTAGAAAGTTGGGTTCGATGGCATCCCACCGCTGCCACCACTGTTAGGAATTCACTGTGTCGCGATGGTAGTGGTAGCTAAGAGCGGCGAGCAGTCGAACGGACTTCGCTGAAGCCTACGTTCAGAGGCGAAATAGGGAGGCAGTCAGATTTGAAAACAGCAACAAGAAGGAGCGTTTACTATAGCAGGTTGTCCTTTGTACAGAGCCAGCCAGCACGACGATGTCGGCTGGGGCGAAATTCCTCAAACATGAGGCCGGCACGGCCTTAAGTAATGTTTTGGTCTCTTCTACGAGACCAGATACCGGTGCTTGGAGGAGAAGGTGAAGCTTTCCCCGGAACGGCATGGTGGCTTGGTGGAGGAGGCGACTCTTCGCCCGGAACTGCATGGTGCCGCCTTCTGCGTGGAAGGTGGCGCTTGGAGGGGGGAGACAGTTCGCCGGAACAGCACTCGATCACGTGAGAAGAAGCGTTCTCGAACGAGGACCATGTCTGTGGCATAACAGCACCCCCGCCGCCAGACAATGCATCCGGAGTTTTGAGCCGTCTAGCGCCGCTTGGAAGGAGGGATGCTGGTTGACCGTCGGAAGCCATTCTGCTCTCTCCACCTGTGGAGACTTTCATAGCCCTGTAGAGGTTCACTGGAACGACGGAGTCGAACACAAAGCCTTACCACTCTGGCCAAAGCAAGCACCCTCCAAATGCTGATCAAAAAGCCAGATCAGCAGAAACCAAATTTTTCCTGGAGATTACGCTGAGGTAATAAATAGCATCACGAGCAACGTATCTCAAGAGGAATACGCAATGCGGACACACCTTTAGCTAAGTGTCAGTGCATGACACCAATAAACCAAACACATTTTTTTTCGAGCGATTCTCAATTGTGATTTAGGCAGATTGTGGACGATCGAAGCTGCTGAGCTTAACTCAATTCGGCCCCTAAACGACAATTTAGAATAGCAAGCACTTCTGAATCAGCACATCGGCGTCGCTTGCAAGCGTCAAACTGTTAAACATAACAAAGTCATTCGATAAGCTCTCGCTCAAGGCGTTCAGCCAATAAGCATCCCAACAAGATGAAACACGCTTGAAAAAGTAAGAAAATAACACTGATAATCAAACTTGCGCGCATTAGACAAAACAAATGTAAAAGTTCACCTACACTGACGTGCATACTAGCACGTAATGCAAAACACAGAAAGTATCCTAAACAGGGGCTTTTGTTCAGCCTTCTCTGTTAAAATAAAGCTTTCAAAATACTAGAAGAACAAAATTAATCAAACAAACATATCAATGTCAGCTTCTCCGATGACAAGGAAAGTAAAACTTACAAAAATTTATACGCGTTCCATGCTCATCGGCGGGCGACAAAATTAGAAAAAGTTATCCTCAAAAGTAAGCACTAAATACACTTTTGGTATTGGCAAGGCGACTCTCTCTCAGACGAACTCTGGGGAGTCGCGCACTCCACAGCTTTCGAGAGTTGCGGCCTGGACAAAGGGCTGACAAACCAACTTGTTCGCCGAACTCAGTAGCAGCCACTTTTGACCCGAAGCCGCTGAACTCGAAGAAAGGGGTATCTGCACTGCATCGTTTACCCCACCCTTTCGACCAGTGACCCTTTCGCCATGGTGGCTGTGTTACAGCTCAAGCGCGTGCAACTTTTCCCTTTTGCTTGCAACTACGCCGCAGTGAATATAATGAGACCAGGCGGTGATCTCGGCGTCCGAAATTTCCTGAAATTCGGTCTTTCTCGACGCGCTTCCCGCCTAATCTTTAACTTAGTGACAGTCTGAGCTTCAAAGAAATCATATAGGGCCCTTTCGTGATCTCACGCTTAGCCCTGAGCCTGGCGTCTCGACTGAGGACGTCGCAACACTTAACAGCGGCTTTAGCACGCTTGGCGCCAGTCGTCTTTACCGTGTTACGCTTACGCCAGTGCCTCTTTCTGTCGGAACTTCTCGCAATACTGGCAGCCTCCACACACTCACCTACAAGTGTGCTGCCTCCTTTGTGTAGAGTCGAAGCTTCCGATTTGTTAGCTAGCGTTTCCTCGGGTCCGTTGCGAGCTGTCTCTGCCTGTCACAGAACGGGAGTCTTGATGACTTTAAGGCTAACAAACGCGCCGACAGTGCTTTCGATCGGTGGGGGTCTATCGCAGTCGTGGATAGCCCGTATTCTCTGGCCTTCAAAGTGGGCCTCATGCTCTCGTTGACGCCATTCATCCTGATCGCGTGCGCTGCGCAGCGGCTCCATTTATAGCGCTTCATCATGCACCTTGGCGTCCTTAGCTATGCGATGGGCCACGGCCCCTAACTCCTCGCAATGCACCTCAGCGTCTGGCTCTGTTACAAAGAAGTACTGCTGGACCAATAAGAACAATTTTCAATTTAAAAGCCTGCAAATGCGCTGCTGCTTCTGCTTGGTGAGCATCGATAGAAAACAAATAAATTCGTTTTGCTTCGCGTTTTATTGGCAACATCCTTATGACCTTTTGTTATGTAGACTTCTCGATGCTGTGATATTTTGGTTGCTGTACTTTAGAAAATTTTTCACTAGGACCAGAACATTGCACATACTGCATTACTGATGTTTGTTTAAAAACTTCACCTACTAATACTTTTTTTTAGTTCATATATGCTGTCTTCCTGAAAAAAGCCAACTTCTGCCATCTGGAGCAAGATTGATCATTGGAAGATTTTCACTGTCACCATATTTACCACTTAAATGTTGTATAGTCTTATTTCCTGTTTTATTAGCTTGCCGATTTGTGGGAGCTTGGAGCCATAGCACATAACCAATTTCATCGTTTAAACAGTCAGCTGCACGACTAAGCGGCAGGACTGCTCAATAATGAGCATTGAAATAAAATAAAGCATTGACAACAGTAGCTACACGACCAAAATAACTTTCCTAAATAAAGATGCATTGACTACCTCAGTAATGTTTATAAATATAAATTTACGTACATACAAGAAAAAAACAAGGACACTAAACAGTGCTTCTACGCCAATGCTGCTTCCAGAATGCTATCAGTAAAAAAAATACCTTTTTTTCAATTGAGAGAATATATAATCTAGAATGTGCGAGGATAAAGAAATTTTTAATTCTTTGTCTTTGTTTCTTCGTATTGATGAGGATCTCTCATGACTGCACACTTCTTCAGTAATAAAAATGCATCATGCAGTCCAACGAGTATTATTTTCCCGTCTGTACAGGTGCTGTCATCCTCATAATCATGGATAACCAATTAGCTTCCTAACAAATGTTCCTATTGTGAATTGTGTTGAAAATTTTTGAAAGCGGTTGCCTAAAAGATGACTTATTAAAGAAGAAAACCTCAAGATGTTTTTCTTTCTCCCATTTTTCAGATGAGACATACCCTGTTCAACAAAGCTGACGCAGCTGTTGCGGGCGTAACAAAAGGATGGCTCGTGTTTGCTTCAGATCAAAAAGGTGCACCTATGCGAGAAGGCATGCCACTACGATAGATGACTTCAGGGGAAGCCCAAGCAACACTTCAGAATCACAAGAGTTCGGGAAATTTAAAAATAGCATATTGCCTTCCATATATTATGTGCAAAATAAACCTGAAGCACGAAAAATATTTGTCTTCTTATTTATCGTAAGGAAAAGGGGAAGACGGCATGCAAAAATCGAGAAAAAAGTTGCCGGACATTAAATTGTAGCAAAGACAAAAAACTAAAAGAAATGAGCAAGAAATTACATTGGCCAAAATGCTTGGCTCCTATGACAAGAACATGCTTGGCTATTGCATGGTATTCCAACGCAGTGCCAACCATGTAAAGGGGTGTTACCAATGATTTTCCAAGCACGGCCTTCCTTTGCTTGGCCAATGGTAGGCTTGTCACACTTCCCAAGCACAAACTTCCTTTGGCCTCCAATAACTTTCCAAGCATGGAGAGCTTGGCCACTGATGATTTGTCATGCTGGGCCCAAGCAAACTTTGCTGGCAGGGGCTGGCTTCGCTCTTTTAAGGCTGTTTCACATGCCGCGATTGCAGCGAAAGAAATTGTTCCGTTAGCTGACCGTTCACTCTGTTCGCAACCACCATAATGGTGGTTTCGTTTCACTTGGACTGCAAATGCTCCGCGATTTTCGCTCTGCGACTAGAGCGCCGAGTTGTTGCCACCGTAATTTATGGCAGACACAAATGTAATGTAATTATCTGTGCATTATGGTATCATTATTGTTCCATGAACGGTAACAATGGATGGTTTTGTAGATGAAAACTTCGATGGTTTTGTAGATTTCTACGCTTTTTTCTTCTACCAAGCTTACTGATTCTAGTGCTCTTGCATGCTGGGCATACGTCTTTCCGGGACAGCCCGAAAGTGCTCCTTCACACGTCCCGGATCCTCAGGGCTGATGTTGCACTCAAAATTGAATAAGCTGCTATGACAGCCCGTGCATATCTTCATGTGATCAACCTAACAGAAAAGTTGATACTATCTGCAAGCTCGTGAGTTTCAACTGGCTTCTTAAACCTTGTTCGCTGTACGCGCATGAGGGAACGAGCTTCCCCCGACAACTAAGGACAGAGGTGAAGTCTTTTGTTAAAACCACTACCTTGCCGATTTCGACCATACCTTTCTTTTGAACAACTGTGAAGAAGAACTTCTTTCTAGATAAGCTCTACATTCCTGGACTAGAACTTTCTTCGGTTTTGTACTGCAGGCAACCAAGTTGCTACCTCTGGACATAACTTTCGATCGGAGGGGACGTCAATAGCTTCATCAACATAGCTTTACTCCATGTTAACGTCAGATACATCGCCACCAACTGCTGACACGTGGACCTTGAAATTCGCGGTTTCTTCTAGTTTTCGCGGTTCCGTTTTGCGCTATAATGTTGCGGATTTAGACAAGTGTGCAGAAATATTCGAGGAACAGCTCCGGGCTTGAGTGCCAACCTACCACGTGAAATTTTTACTACTTTTCCACCTACTATGTGCTCGCAGCAAGGGATTAGGTCCTCAGATTTGAAATGTAGGTCTTGACTGTTACCTGGACGGCTTCTCGTGGAATGGCAGCTGTCCATGCCTTGAGAACTGCAGGATTATTTAGAGTTTGAAGAAGTGCCACCGATCGCAAGTGTTTTCCTCAGTGGCGTAGCTACCTCAACAGCCCGGCGCACTACAGGTCAGCATGTTTACTATCCTACTGCTAATTCACTCAAGCAACCTTGATCGTCATGTCACGTGTGAAATACGAATTGCGGAAGGGCTTTTCCAAATAAAAGGTATTTAAATACTGGCTGTGTTATATTTTTCCTAAATTATTCTTTCATCACTCTGAAATCCCTTCTCCTAACTCCTCGGATAATTTTAGCTGGAATCCAAGGCGTTTGTGTATGAAATGCATCGTCACATAAAAATTATACCCTTTACGTAAGATGTACCAGCCGTGAGGCTTGCAAGCTCACCAACATAAAGCACAGCTGATTGCGACACTGATTCGCGCAAGACTGCCCGTGTGGCCTGTCTTTTTTTCTTAGTTTAAAAAAAGCACAACCGTTTGTAAGTATATTCTTACACGCTTATAAGATATAAACTTACAACTGACTCGTTAGCTTAGAATTGTTCACAACCTGAAGGTGCACATTTACCTCATTTATTGCAGAGGTGCAAGCAGAGCTTTTTTTCGGGAGGTAGGGGTACCACCTTGATCTGAAGAGGGTGCCGGACAGACAAGCGTGGTCGAGTGTCACGTTTTGCTCTGTAAATAATAGCGGAAAGATATTTTTTTTTTGGGGGGGGGGGGGAGAGAGAAGGGCACAAGCCTAGTGTGCCACCCACTGTTTCTCATTGCAGGCAAAAAAAAACATAATCATACACTTTTGGGCACATGTGCGCCCCTCATTTATTACTAAGTAGAATTCATTCCGCCCACATCTAGCTGATTTAGATGAAATCCGCGTACTTGAAAATGAATTTTCTGCTGTTTAGCATGCAGAGGTAGCAGACGACGCTCCTTCGCCAATCCCAAAGCTGCAGCAGCGCCGCAGCTGCGCGGGATACGGTAGGGGGCCGCATCTCGCAGCAGCGACCACGGAGGAAGGAAAGGTAGGAGAGGGCAAGCCCAGCCGGCCAATGCCACCTAAAAAAAAAGTTGGATCCCGTTCAAGAGGGCGCTGAGCCGGCGCGGGGCGTGAAAAGTGTGGCGGAAATGACATCATGGCGGCCATATTCACTAGGCACAATGTCGGCGTTGTTATAGTTACGTGTTGCGAAGTGGGGCCACAGAACACGTGGGGCTGGTCTAGCAGTGAGCGGCCGCGGCTGGCGGCGGAATGTGTGCCTCCCCAGGTCTCGTGCTGAGCCGTGGCGGACAATATCTGTGCTCTGCGCCGCGTTATTGGTTATTTATTTATTTATTTATCACATACTGCGGACCAAGTATGGTCCATGCAGGAGAGGGCAATACAGTTCAAAATTCTTCTACATACATACACTTCCGCTGCAGTATACATTCCCTGCAGAACAAAATTCACGTACATTAAAAATTCGTGAAAAACAAGGGACAAATACAGGCAAAGAAGCAGACTTAAGCGACAAGAGAAGGGAATAGTTTCATCTCGGAGTTACGCAGTGTTCTCCTGGCAGTTACATTACTCTTAGCAACGTTTACAAATCCCTTTGTCCACCACGGGGTTTAAACAGTGCGTAGAACAAGTGTATATCCATGTGTCGTGCGGCGGATGACGCGGATGAAGCAGTTAGTGTTCAGCGAAATTGCATTGGGCACCATGACGAAGCTCAATGACGACGAACGCCTTGCAGGTCAGTGACGGTTGAGCAGTGCTCCTGCTTGTGACAACGAACGACGCTGTTGAGCCCAGCAAGACGCCGTGAGGACCATGTGCACATACGTAGTTTCGTGTTGTGTGTGTAAAGTAACAACTTGCATGTGCGTATTAAAACACCTTTTCTGTTCCGCTTGGTACACTCTCCACCAGCATTGCATGTAATCTCAACGTAACAGCAATCGCGTTCAACTGTCACTAGCACCGTGCTCAAAGTCACCACGGTCGCAGAATGCTGACGCCGGTGAGTTTCACGCGGAACACGGACGCAGTGACAGGACGCTGCGTCGGCCGCGTGGCGGAATGCAACCGTAGAAGGCGCACGACCGATCGTGTTGTCTGTACAGTTGCTGAATTAATGACGTGAAAGCACTCGCCGTTGTCAGTGCATATAGCGCGCGTTCTCTCGTAGTGGCTTCGTTGTCGGCGAGCTGTTGCTCCCTGTTATTACTCTGACGAAGCGATTTCGCTGAAGGTGTCCCGCAAGCTCAGAGTGATGAGCCCCGTTCCATTAGTTTCGGATCGTCACGACACACGCGCTGCGCTGCCCACGTGCTTTCCGAGCCGGAGAGAGAGTCATGCCTTCTGCTTTACATTCGGATGTAAACAAGCGAGGAGAATTCGCCTAGTCAATATGGTCGACTTCCGGCTTCATCCCGGCTTCACAACGAGTGACGTCAGGGCCTCTCCTACCTTTCCTTCCTTCATGGCTACGACCAACGTTTTAGAACTAGGTAAGTTGCAAAACTGAGCGATGTTGCGTGGCGCCGCCCCTGCAAGCGACAAGCGTGGCACTGCTGTTACAGTGTACTAGAAGGGGCAGTGGAGTGAATGAGGCGGCCACAGCGCATCTCGGCTGATTCTCCGGCGGGTGACAGTAGCGGCGGCGCTGTAGTCCCATGGTACGGTTCGGTTCGGACTGTCACGGTGGATGGACGTGTTTTTTGAGCGCTCCCAATCGACTGCGCAGATAAGTTGTTTTGCATGTTTTGAGCTTGTCTTTATAATTATAAGGCAGCAGTTAAAATCCCTGTGGCACTTATTTTATTGTACGCCTTTTTCGGGGGTCAGTCACCAGGTATTTATTAATTTGTGCGTGTGTATGTGTTTAATTTTTTGTTTTTTTTTCTTTTGCCACTTCGTGGTGGAGATGCACGTACATTGAACACGCAAATTTTTGTAATAGAGCTTAGACTTTCTCTTTTTCGTAGGGCAGGGCTCAAGTTTTATAATTATCGAGTGAGACAAGTCATAGGGACAATTGGTGTCGGAAAGACAAAGTTAAAAAGACTGTAAAGTGTTCAGGATGTGGGGTTGGTTTGAAAGTGGACCCAAGTGTAAAAGCGGAAGGATAAGAGGCTGACGCGAAGTGTAGGCAATGTGAGGTCAAGAAAAAAATGGAGAAAATGATGGTTACCCAGAGTGACCTGCTGATGAGAATCACTGAGCTCGAGACTGCGTTGGCGACAGAACAAGAGAAAACGAGGGTTATGGGACAAAGGCTGAAGTTCTCAGAGGATGCACTAGCCAAGGTGAACAGAGGAGTGACCTATGGAGAGAACAGTAGGGTACCGGCAACCAGAACGGCGGAGAAGAAAGAGCAAGCAAGTTTGGAAAAAACAGGTTCATCCGGTTCAGTTGTCGCAAGGCCCAGCTTCAGCGAAGTAGTGGGGCTGGGAGGAGACAAAGCAGCCGGCGTCGCAGGTGCAAGTAACCCCCAGGTGCAGGACGCTCCCGCTGAAAAGTCACAGCATGTGATAATCGCCGGGGACTCGAATTTAATCGATGCACAGAAGCCATCAAAGAGAGGATAAGAGGTGACAAAAGGGTTGCCGTAGGGGCGTTTCCAGGACGCAAGCTGAAAGCAGTCATGAGGCAAGCGAGCGCAAAACTCAAAACTAAAGCTGATAGACGAAACCTCGTGATAATTTCAGGCGGTTTAAGGCGGCGGTCTCACTCCGGCGGCACGAACACATCATTTTTGTCACTTTTCCAACTGACGTGGCGGCTGTTCTTCTTGTCTTATATAGTTGGTTTATATGTCATTGAAAAGCTTAATTTTTGTACATTTTTAACATATCTATTAAAAATAAGTAAGCTTTTAGCATTTGGGTAGGGAGAGCCAAGAATAAGCGCTAGTTACATGGTTTGGTCTGACTGTGTGTCAGCAGTGACCATTTTCTGAAAAATCTGATGCAGTTACAGCACTGTTATTTGCGCAAAACATTTAAGACATATTTATCCATTTCCTCAACGTAGCAAATTATTCTAGCACTTTTACTGTATTGCTGATTAGCTTTTGAAAAGAGCCAAATTTACTAAATGTCGATGCGGACTATACGGCACCTATTCGCTAGAGAAAATTCAATTTCTGGGTGTATATAGAGGATGGCATTTTCCGTTTGAGTGTTCAATTTTATTTATGTACGCCCGCTCGTTTTTAATTATATTGATCTAAATTGGGCAATATTCTCATTAGATAGACCTACCGTGGCCCATTTTTGCGGAGAACTACTGAAGTTCGTTAGCTGAATTTGCACGTGGATAGACTAGAACCCCTGATCTATTTCCTCAACGTAGCGTTTTTCAATAAAGCAAGCAGAAATGCGAAACAAAGCTCGCAAATTGTCTTAATTTATCGTGCCGTAAACATCAACGAAATCGTTGTTATCTTGAAATAGCGCTGAAATCTAAGCATGCATAGCCTAAAATATAACAGTCACGGTCTCCTGGTACACTTATGCACACGAATCACACACAAGAACTACAGGAATATTGAGAAATTTACATTACTCCTATCACTACAAAGAAAATCTTCCCCTAGCGCCACCTAAACAGAAATAAGGAAAGCGCTGAATTTGAAGGTTCCCTGTCTCCCCGATTGCGGCGTGCAAAAACATTTTGCCTCAGGAGGAAACGTCTTTTCTAACTTCAAACCATGCACCGTCAGCTGTAAGCCTTCCTCCCCTCAGAGTCTCATAAGGCTGCGCGGTACCGCGGGAGAGCGTGAAAACAGGTGGGCAGTATCCTCCGAGAGGAAGGGGTGAGCGTCTTCACGGGAAAAGAAAGGCTGAATTCTTGGAAAGTCCCTCTTTTATGTGTGCACGTATTTGTCGCCCTCCTCACCCCCCACGGACTATAGCGAAAAGTGAGGGCTGTGCGACGACAGTCAGAAGAAAGCAGAAAAACGAACGACAAACGAGCGATACGAGCGAACTGAGCAGACGTGCGTGGGTAAGGTATTTGTGAATATCGTTTTTTTTTTTACCGTGAAATACACGGAGCTTCAGACGTGCAAGGAGGTTATACTAAATCTTCTGGAGTGGCGGTCCCGCATACCCGCCCATGTCTCGAAGTGAAGCCGCAGCGGCCATATTGCTCAGGGCAGAAGCAGGCGGCGCCTGCTTTGAAGCGCCGTGATGCTTGCCATGCGTTTCGTTATTGCTACAAAAGCACCTGTTTAATATTTTTTATATAGTAGGCGAAGGAACACGGAAAGGACTTTAATGCACATCTGCTTTAATTTTTCTTGGACACTTGGCGTTTCAAACGTGTAAAAAAAAAAGAACATGCCAGACCTGCAAGGAACGCGCAGCACAGTCACAGCGAAAGCTGGGGAGTGGTCTTTCAGAGCCTTCTCTAAAAACTCTTTGGGATGCTACAAGGGCACTGCTGGGTATCCACAGTGCCTTAAATAATCATAAATTTTCTGTAGTAGGCCAGCATTCACTATGCTATCCTTCGCCATTCTTTGGAGAATCGTGCGCGGTATTCGCTACACACTTGTTTGAAGTTTAGTGCATCTTTTTATGCAGTGGCTGATGACGATGAAGAAATATGCGTGAAGTGGTTATGCACCACAGTTAATAGGTGATCAAGAACAAGTTATTTAATGGATGGGAGCGTTGGGCGACCAAGTCGTCACGAAATTCGCATTGTGTGACGCCTCGCTGTTCCTTGATGGTCTAAAACACTTTATTACTCATATTAATGCGACTCGTTTCCAGACATCAAGCCTGCCTAAAACCAGTTTAGAAACAATTTCCAGCGCTGGCGCGCCTCAGTGGTAGAATGCTGGGTTGGCACGCAGCGGACCCGGGTTGGACTCTCATTGTGTCATTGATATTCTTAACTTACCGAGTTTTTTTTTTTTGTTCGATACTAATTACAAGTGGCGGCGGACACGGCTCTACGCATGACCCATGTTCTGATCTCGTAACACCTTTCACTATAAAAAAAAAACTTACTCAAGGATATGACACACACACACACACACACACACACACACACACACACACACACACACATATATATATATATATATATATATATATATATATATATATATATATATATATATATATATATATATATATATATATATAGCCTGCAAAAAATTATTCTTAGCGTCATTGTGCCCCCGGACGCCAAAAGAAAATCTATGAATGCAGTCGCATAGTCGCTAAAATATGGGAGAATAAGCGAATGAGCGAAGCATGCCTACTTAAACATCGAAAGCTGAGCCCAGTGTCCGCTTCACACGATTCGCACAGCCAAATACTACCCAAGAGCCCAACATCGTCGCCTCAAAATGTGATCACAGACGTGTTCAGAAGCGTCTTGTTCAATTAGAAGCATGATACGCAACATTACTAGCACTAAATCAACACGAAAGCCACGCACGCTAAACTGCGCCCATCCGTTTTCTGCCCTGATCAATATGGCGGTGTCGGCTTCAGCCGCGGAGTCTCTCCGCCACTCCAAAAGCTTTAATATAACCTCCTTGCAGACGTGCTGCGCTTGTTGGTATGAACCCATCAGAACAAACAGCACGAACACGAAACGAGGCACACCTACAGGAATGAGATGAAGTCTGTTTTGTACTTTCTGCGTGTTTATTTCATTTACTTACTCTGGGGAAAACTATGGTGCGGCAGGAGTTGAGGACGCGTGTTCGCTTTCCGCCTTTATATACGACAAGCGCACATTTCCATAGCGCCGAAATGCGCGAACACCAATGTTCTGGAGTACCCCATGACGGCGTTCCTCATAATCACTGCAAACTCGCTCTAAGGGGACGCGGGCGCTTGCAAACTCTTCTCTCGGAGTCGGCTGTGAATATCCGTCATCGGTTTCAATAAACCACAAAACCGAGCAATATTTATTCCGTTGCTCACTGCATAAACTGGCTAAAATCATGCTACTGCCTGAAAATCTTGCAGATTTTTCAGCCAGTAACAAAGAAGCGAAGTGGCATGAAATTTGCTGAATGCACGCCGTGGTGTAAGAAAGTACTTCGGTGCGGGGACAGCAATGAGGCACCAGGGCTCTTTTTTTTTTTCTGCTTTGAAGCACCCGCGACAAGTGAGGTCGGTCCTTCAGGGAGGCAGAAAGGCGGATAACTTTTGACTATGCTCCCACTGAGCAGGTCTGGTGGGGGAGCGGCAGTGGTGGAGCCCATCTATATTTCCTATGCACTGAGGGTTTATGCCACTCAATCTAAGGATTGCAACGTCGACTAGGGAACTTGTTGATTTTCTTCAGTGCCAGTGTACAACACCATGTGACAAGGCACCCTGCCGACGCTTTCGCCTGAAGGAGAGAGAGAAAGAAAGGCAAATGAAAGGCTTATATGCTACCCTACATGGGGAGGGGGAAGGGGAGAAAAAGAATAAAGAAAAATGTCAAGGGCATGCGGCACCTGCTGACAATTCGTCATTGGGAAGTCTGCCGTGTGGAGAACTGTCAATGCGTCAAGATAGCAGCTCCTTGACTCGTTAGCGAGGGTCATAAGGCTGACGAGTAGAAATAGCCGATCTTGGACTTACGCCTAGTAGCTCGAAAAGAACAGAAACGTTTCTGAAAGAGATAAGTTTATAAGAAAGTGTGGTGACATCGGTGTGCATAAAACACGTTTACATGAGTGCGAAACATGCGCTTCGCATTCATGTAAGCAATGGAAGGCGCATTGCACTAATGCGTAGGAAATGGGCAGTTTTGCGAGTGCCGGTCGATTCACGGGCCGTAAATCACGATGAGGGGAATGGTGGCCCCCGTTGTGCGAACTTCGTGCGTCCCTCTTTCGCTATAATGAATTAATATTAGCTCAAGAAAACAAAAACACTCGAGAAAGAAGTGGGACGAAGCAGAAATGTCGGGAGCTGAGATATTCCTGCCTCCTGCCACTCCTTTCTCAAGTCATTGTTATTTTGCTCGCGCTAATATGTACCTATTTATATAGTGGTTGATGACGCAGAAAATTGTGCGAATTTCTGTTTCCCATGCTCGAGGCACGACTAAGCTAATGAGTTTTTTTTTAATTCTTTTGGGCTACTCTGACATTCGTGTAAAATTGATTACAGCCTGACAGCTCGATGCAACTGCCAGTCAGTCGGCTGCCAGCTGGGCGACTAACTAACTTCATTCAACAAGAGGCCGGCACACCATCTCCACGGTTGTTGGGAGTGGGGTCCAGTTCGTCTTTCCTCGATAAGAAAGCACGTTTGCGTATAGCCGGGCATCGACAGTTTGCCGTAAGCCGGCACGGCACGCACAGCGTTTATACGAATGTGACAACTTGCGCATCACGACCATGTAAACGGGGGTAATGCGCTAGAAAGACGTATCGCACAAATGCGCCAGGCAGGTCTGGATTTCGAGGGGTAAGTCGACCCAGAGTACTTTTCACGACAAAGGAACGCCGACCACTCGTCGTGTTGGCCTTGTGTCCACTTCTCGCACACTACAAGAGAGCTGCGAGGACAGAAAGCAAGAGCTTCTCGGGTCTAAAGTCCACTAAATTTTTCTCTTTTACCAAAGTAACGACAACTGCCTCCTCTCCCGACCCTCTTTCAAACACAGCCGGTGTCTGCCGCCATGTGCTTCCTAACTAGGAAGACTTCCAAAGCCACGTACGTATAAGTAAATTAGCCACGCGCCTATCAGTGAACAATGTGCGAACGCGATGCGCCTTTCTCCTCCAGCTAGTCCCCCGTCAATAGTGAGCGAGGAACGCGTTTTACCAGGTACCAAGAAGGGGTGCCCAAGGCGACACCACTAACACCTGAATAGTCTAGATGGCCTCGCACGAGGGCAGGAGATGTGGAATTACAGCCACTATGCTAGCCTGAAGGTGCGAGGCAGCATGACGAGGGGGGAGGCGGACTGAGTGAGGATGAGGACCGACACAAAAATGCGTGCTCAGCACGGAAGGCGACAGTGCTGTAGTAGCGTGAGACACTAGAGATAGAACGCATTTCTGCCGCATCCTCTGGTGTCCACTGCTCGCGTAGAGGACTTCTTTAGAGTTTGCATAGCATATACACAACACTAAGACTCGTTGCTTGAAGATATGTTAGCCGACATAGTTATTTGAATTGACCAATCATGCATCCAAAAGCCTTATCCAGTGCGACAAGACCTTTTCTTCAACTCCTTTGCAACTATTGTATTTGTGTACTCATGTTTTTGCCTTGCATGCGCTTTACGAACTCGAAATGGGTACGACATAGAAGTAATACAAGCAGCGGCTGTGTAGAAAGATGCATGGGAGATGCACTGTACCATAAGTCTTCCCCTCCCTTGTTGCACTCCTGGGAGGTTTGTGTGAATCCGCCCCAGTTTTTATCATAGATGTTTATAGAGCTTGAGGTAACGGCCTCGAATCTACGAGCTTGCAGTCAATAACTGATGCGGGCGAAACGATCACTCTTCATGTTATTGCCACGACCTTTACAGGAAAAAAAAATGATGTTGAAATAGCGTACGCGAATAGAGAAGTCGTTCCTTGGACAAGGGAATAACGCACCTGGACCATTCAGGCTACGCATGTGCGAGTCTCGCTCATATGACACACAAGAGGTAATTGCTTCATTTTCGTCATAAAAATAGTTTGTCGACTAGTCCGATGCTTTGCGTACGGCAACGTGATAAATAAAAGCTGCATCAACCAAAACATGAATTCATACTAGCCTGCTGAAGTTTCAATTCTAATGAAATAAATTACGCTACGTATAGTGGGGAAAACTAATGATTATGCAGTCGGCACGTGTTGGGCACCGTGAGTCACAGCGGCTGCACTTCTTAGCACGCGATTTGCCTAACTACCAGTTTTTTTTGTTTTTGTTTTTTGAAAATTCGGAAGCTTTGGTCATACTGGGAAGGAAGTATACATAGTCAAATATAATTTGCCTTCTCCTGTCCCACCGAACCACATCATGCTCCAGCAACCCCAATTATTTGTAGAACGAACTGTTCCGTTGAACCTCGCATGAATACTCATAGTCCAAGTTTTGATCTCCGTTGTATACATTGTTGTGACCTCCGCGATAGAGTTTTTCACTCAACCCCGCATTCCGGCACTGTATGGAACGTAGAGCAGCTGGCCCAGCAGGCTACGCAGCCTACATGAGGGATCTCTTGAAAAGCAGCGACCGTAGAGGTCAGGGGCTAGTGAGCATGGAGAGAGATGGAGGTGTCGTTGAAGGGGAGAAAAAAAAGCCCCAGCTCAGTGCCTCAATTCTTCGAACCGTGTCAGCGCGATTTGCACCCCCTCGTCATGCAGTGTGGCGCGCCGGCACGCGTGTGTCAGTTCACCTCCGAAATGTTGGCCTCCAGTCCTGACTTGGTGGCGCCGTCTGGTGTTTTTTCCAGAACTACTCGCAATATGGCGACAGTAGAACCGCCACCTTAAACTATAGGTCCGTTCGATTCGCCTGCACCACGTGAACCAGTTCACGAGGTGCTGCACCTTACCATTCGTTTCAGCGGTGCAGCATTGACGACCGCTGAACCCTGCCATTCGTTTCGAAAGGTGCAGAAGAAGTGCAGCACCGGTTCACAATTTTCCTGCACCTCCTCCGCTGACGGTGCCGGCTTGGTGCAGGCGCGCGTGCAGCTGAGCAGACGACGCAGCACTTAGACGTAGGTGGCTTAGGCTCCGTACCCACCTCTACAAATGCGATGTGTTTTGCCAAGATGTTTGCGCCTCATAAACTGTCCGCATGTGCGTTTCGCCATAGGTCGGTGTTTGCTGAATGGTGTAAATTAACCGAAAAAAAATAAGGCCAACACCTTGTCGGCACATCGTCATTTGTTTCGGGTGACGTGCTGTGCCTGCACCACTGAACTCACGCTGCACAATTTCTGAACTTCGCGTGCACAGCCGTGAACCGGTTCCAACCGGTGCAGGTGAATCGAACGGACCTTATGTCTTAAATGAAGATAGAGCAGGACTAGCAACCACACTGGCGAAAGGTGTCGATGACATGCGCGCCACTTCTCCTCAGGTACAGGTAGTGATATGCACGATATCGGAGGTACCGGTGCGTGATAGCAACCTGCGAAGAGCGGTTGTCAACGCAAACCAAGAGATATGGCGGATGAGTCGAGAGAAAGGCTTTGAGGTGATGGAAATAAACAGAGAGGTGCATAGGTGGGGTGGTTTTCAACGAGACAGAATTCACTTCAATGGACGGCTAGGTCATGAGGTGGGTTGGCGATTTGCAGGACGCGCAGTAGCTTTTTTGGGGGGCAAGCGGGCCCTTCGGGGTGCATGATAGCAATTAACGAGGAAAACAACCAGGGAGACTCTTTGACAGGTTGTATGGACAGATACGATTCAAAGTGGCACCAGTATTTAAGATAGGTACAGTCCGGGGCAGAAATAGACGTAGCCACGAGCGCCGAGCAAGTTCAGACATAAGGTATATTAACATGTAGGGTGGTAGGAACAAGCTGAAGAGGGAAGAGATAGAAGAACAGCTAAGAGAGGAGAGGCCGATGGTATACGGTTTTGTAAAAACACATCTCAGGGACATAGAACAACCTCCTAACATTGTGGACTACGCATGGGAATATTGTAATATAACAGAAGGTAGCAGGAAGGGGGGTGGTATTGGGGCATTCATTCATAAAAGTACACACTAGAAAAGGGTCAAGCAGGAGTGCAAGGAACATTTATGGCTAAAAGGGAAAGTGGCAGGCAAATGCCACTCCTTCGTTTCGTGTACTTGTGGACGAAAGCAAAGGCCAGAGAGGAAAACCAGGCAATGGTAGAGTGTATATCAAATGACATCCAGGAGTTAGGAGGAGAGTGCGAGATAATTCTACTAGGAGATATGAATGCGCACATAGAAGATATAAATGGGTATACCGACCCAACAGGCAAAATGATCATGGATATGTGTGAAAGGCTTGATTTGATCATTTGCAACAGTACCGAGAAGTGTGAAGGGCAAATAACATAGGTGGTAGAAAGGCTGCAGTCGACGATAGATTATGCACTGATGTCACACAGGATGTATGATAAGCTCAGGGGAATGCACATAGATGAACGTGGCTCCAGAAGTCTGGGTAGTGATCACAAACGTATCAAGCTAAGTTTTGGAAGAGCTCTGAAAGTGGGAAGGAGACAAGACGAGCATCTACAGGAAAATTTTTATTCAGGAAGGCAAATTGAAATAGCCACTAAACAAATTGAGAAAGTAATCACTGAGTATAATAAAACAATGTGGACATACACAAATTTAATTAGGCTGTTTGAGCTAGAGCTTGCTAATGCACGTGACAAGTCACCCCGGAAAAGAAGACAAAAACCCAAAAGCTGGTGGGATGAGGAAGTTAAGAGAGCCATAGCAAAACGTCAGGAAGCCTCTAGGCAACACAGACATGCTAAGCAGCGGAGTGAACCGACAGACGATGTTGCAAGAAAATGGGAAATCTTTCTAAGCTGTAGAAGGAATGCGTCCCTTCTGATCAATGAAAAGATTAGAAGAAAGGGTGCTCAGTGGCTGGCAGAAGTACATAAAAAGGACAGAAAGACAACTGCGAAATTTCGGAACCATCTAAACTCCCTAAGAAATGAAACAAACCTAGAGCAGAGGTTTATAACTACAGCTCAAGGTGCTGGCTAGCAGGGGACGAAGCTATTGAATATATAAGAACAAGGGTGACCGAAAAATTTCAACAAAGAAAAGCTTTATGCACCGCAATAGACAACGATGAATCAAGTGGCGCAGTGGCTCCATTTTCAAAACAAGAGTGGGAAAGGGCTGAGAAAAGGGTTCCTAGTAGTAAATCAACAGGCACAGATGGTATTCCAATTATGCTAATAAAGACATTAGGTACGAAGTCTAAGCAGGCTTTGAGAGAGGCAGTGAGCAAAATAACAATCCATGGAGAAGTTCCCGATGGATGGAAACTTAGCAGGATGAGCATGATCTATAAAGGACAGGGGGACAAAGCTGACATGAACAATTACCGTCCTATAACAGTGACATCAGTGGCCTACAGGCTGGCCATGCAGATTATAAAGGAAAGACTGCAGGCATGGATAGAGAATGAGGGGGTGCTGGGGGAACTGCAGAATGGGTTTCGGAAACACAGGAGGTCGGAAGACAATCTGTTCTCACTGACGCAGTGCATCGAAATAGCAGAAAAGAAACACAGGCCCCTGTGGCTAGCATTTTTGGATATCAAGGGAACCTACGATAGTGTGGTTCAAGTGGAATTGTGGGGAATACTGGACACACTAGGTGTGGAAGATGTAGTCACTAATCCTTTAAAGAATAGTTATAAAGGTAACAAGGTAATTACAAAGTGGGAAAAACAGGTATCCAAGCCTGCAGAGGTAAAACGGGGGCTTAGGTAGGGTTGTCCCCTGTCACCCTTATTATTCATGATGTACCTACAAGGATTAGAGGCCAAGTTAGAGGGAAGTTAACTGGGCTTCAACCTCTCTTTCATCAAACAAGGAAAACTCATTGAACAGGCACTACCAGCATTGATGTACGCAGATGATATAGTGCTAATGGCCGACAACAAGGAAGATTTGCAGAGATTGGTGGACATCTGCGGTAATGAGGGAGATAGGTTAGATTTCAGATTCAGTAAAGAAAAATCAGCAGTCATGATTTTTAATGATAATAAAGGTAGCGGGTTTAGAATACAGGAGATCACGTTAGAGATAACGGATAAATACAAATATCTGGGCATATGGATAAGCAATGGGGTCGAGTACCTAAGGGAACACGAAACATACGTGACGACTGAAGGTAACAGGAATGCAGCAGTCATGAAAAACAGGGCACTGTGGAATTACAATACGTATGATGTTGTGAGAGGAATATAGAAAGGGGTCATGGTTCCTAGTCTGTCGTTTGGCAATGCGGCCTTGTGCATGAGATCAGAAGTTCAAGCAAGATTAGAAATTAAGCAACGTGGAATAAATAGGCTTGCCTTAGGAGCTCACGGGAATACACTAAATCAGGGAGTACAAGGTGATATGGGATGGATATCATTTGAGGGCAGGGAAGCTAGCAGCAAGATAAAATTTGAGAAGCGATTGAGAGAAATAGGGGAGGAGCGTTGGGCTAGGAAGGTATTCAGCTACTTATACATGAAAAATGTCGATACAAAATGGAGGAAGCGAAATAGAAAATTGACTGATAAATACTTGGAAAACAGCAGGGAGCCAACCCAAAAAGAACTATCGGTTAAGAAGAAGGTGAAGGAAACGGAGACTGACATGTGCAGAACTGGCATGATTAAGAAGTGGGCACTAGAGATCTATCGAACTTTTAAGCAGGAAATTGCGAAGGAAAGGATCTCTGATAATACTCGGGGTAGTTCTCTGCTGTTTGAGGCCAGGACAGGAGTATTGCGAACCAAGACATATCGAGCCAAATACGAAGGGGTAGACACGGTATGCATTGTGTGTGGAGAGGAAGAAACTGCCGAACACTTGATAATGTTTTGTAAAGGGCTTCACCCTATAGTTCAGGATGATGGCACAGAGTTTTTCAAAGCGCTGGGGTTCAGGGACAGGGAGGGCAAAATAGAAATTAAGCGGGTATAATTAACTAGAAGGAGATTATCTTATTGGTGGCTAAAGTCAAGGCACGAGTGAAAATTAAACCCTTCACTGCAAAGTACGAATCCTGAACCTCACTATTTAAGGGAAAAAATCTAGTTTTTGGTTCATTGAGTATTATGGCTTCGTGGGGCTAGCCACCGCCCGATCTAAAGGGTACAGCCATATCAATCCATCCATCCACTGAAGATCTCAGAAGCGTCTGCATCGAGAGCGCATGCACCCGAGCCTGCGAAAGCGTTTAATTGCTCGTTTTTAGCACGTTTAATGCGTTTTTGAACCTTTATCAGTAAACGCACCTGCTATACGTCATGGTGCACGAGTGAATATGCAGGCACGCCGAAATTGCGTCAATACAGTCACCGTTTCAAAAACCTGCCGACCCACAGAAAAAAAAAACAGCAATCGGAATTTGCACGGATCCGCCTAGCTTCTTACTCAATCAGCGCTTTGAGCTGCGTTACACCATAAGTGGCTACTGGTGAACTACAAAGAGAGGAGAAGTATTAAAACCGTGATTAAATGATACGCTCGTTTTGTCGGCAGCCTCTCCGATATCCAGAGCAGTGTTCCTCATAAGAGCCTACATGAGCTCGATTGTTTCACGAGAAACCCGAGTATGAGTAACGTTGTCACAATGTTAATCGGTGACAACTCTGTTTTATCATGCCAGTTTAACGAAAGATAATTGCTTTCCGAAAGGCTTATTACATTACTCATTAAAACAACACACAAACATATTAAGAAGTGCCATTTGTATAAATAGCCTGCCTATTAATCTGCGTAAGTTCATCGTAACCAGTTCCCATTTTGTATTGACAGCTTAAATTGTGCCGATTTCCAAATATTTTATTGGCGTAACGCCATTGCAGGCGAGCAAATTTATGACGATATATTTATTTTAACCGTAGTTCTATAATTAGGTGTCAAAAGTGTAGGCAGGCAGTGGTCCGTCTTGTTTTGAGAAATTTACCTTGCTTTATATGTACACAGTAAACACACGCACACACACGCCCCGCCGCGGTGGTCTAGTGGCTAAGGTACTCGGCTGCTGACCCGCAGGTCGTGGGATCGAATCCCGGCTGCGGCAGCTGCATTTGCGATGAAGGCGGAAATGTTGTAGGCCCGTGTGCTGAGATTTGGGTGCACGCTAACTAACCCCAGGTGGTCAAATTTCCGGAGCCCTTCACTACGACGTGTCTCAAAATATTATAGTGGTTCTGGGACGTTAAACCCCACATATCAATCAATCAATCATCACACACACACACACACACACACACATATATATATCCATGCAATGCACAGCTACTATATTTAGGCAGTGAATTTCTCGTCCAACTACGTTAGATTTGAACAAGTTATGAGACCTAATACTGTCAAAAAGGTGACATCTACATTGCGCATTTGTAGAGACACGCTATATTCAGCTTTGCACATTGTAAACTATTGGCGCAGGGCTACCCAAGGCAGATTTTTTTTGGTGGGGTTGGGGTGTGCAGCAGAACGCTTAACTTTGACACTTGGTGGTCGCTGTGAATGCGTGTAAGTATTTTAGTATACCCTGAAAAGTAAAGTGACGAAAACATTTCGTGTTGTAGGGGGTTCAGATTCCCTTCGTCTCTCCTCTTTACTTATGGCTTTCTGATTCTGCGTCTTTATGACACTGTAGTTTTTAATGACAGCTTTCTGAGCACAGCTAGCTTCCAATAAATCGGCTCAGTTATTCCGAATATTGTAGACGCCTGACCAACGAAGAAGGAGCTAAGAGAAAAGATATCTGTATAAGACACACTCTTTCTGAATTAATTTCCATCTCTCACAAGGGCTTTTAAGAGCTCAAATTTAGCAGATTGGCGTCTCATGCTTCAAGGCTTATGACATATGACATTATGCGCTAGGCATGAATGATGGGCAGGTACGAAGAAATCTGCATGAAGAAAGCGCGACGAAGGAGCCGAAGCGCATAGCAGTTACTGCACACGGCGCGCGACTCTTTCAGTACTAATCGGCAGCAGCGCCGCCACTGCAGGCAGCACGGAAGAGATCTGGCATTGAGGCGCGGTCACGCCACTCAACACTTCTAGTACACTCTACTGCTGTTGCATCCAGATTCACGCACTGCATGCTCGCTCGTGTCACTCCCGTAACCTCCGCCGGCTGTGCGTCTTGCAGTGGGTCGCTATCCGTGGAGGCTTCCTTCTGCGTGAACAGTTTTGTGCTTCAGCGTGCCCTGCTCTGCTTTGTATGTGTTGCCTGTTTTTATCATGCCCACATGTTGCGTTCCCGACTGTACGAGTGGCTACAGGAAATGAGAGACACCACTACATTTCTTTTGTGCCCCACGTGTATTTGAGCAGCGAGAGGCATGGGACCACGCTATTGCTCGTGCTGTTAAGAAACTGCCCAACACATCATATGTGTGTGATATGCACTTTTCATGAGGAATACATCCTGAAGACTTTCACTCACATCATCACTGGTAAGAAAGTACAAATCACCCGAGGAATGTGGGTCCTTGTCGAAGGATGCTTTCCATGGATGTTCCTGAATTTGCCCGCTTACCTTTAAAAACTTGTGACAAAGAAGCGAAAGCTGCCTGATAGGAGTTGGGTACCTTCCAGAATATCATCAGCGAAAAAGAATAGACTATCTCCAAGAACTGTGCTCGAAGACAGTGAAATAAGTCCCGACATGCCATGAACGAGTGACGTCATTTGGCTTAAAGACATAAAAAACGTTTGTTTGCCTGCTGCATACTGGTGAAAAGTTCTTGAGAATCTCGAGACAGGACGTCTTGTGGTGTTTATAGTGCTAAAAGAAGAAAAAAGAGCACTATTTAAGGAGAAATGCGTAGTCGTTGCAAAAGGCATGACAGTCACCATTAGCAGCCGTCACCATCAATTAGCCAAGTCACCTGGCAATGCAGATACCATCACCAGATTGGCCGAACTTCTGGAACTATAGAAAGGCTGGAAGTTTGTATATTCCAATACCTCGGCAGGCTGCCTTGTGAGTAATGACTACGAAATGCTCACCGGTACCTCAAAGTGCGGTGCCATGCTCGACGCTTTGGCTTCAGCTGCGTTAACAGGTTTCATTAGAACTCAAGAAGAAGCAGAAGAAAGACATGCACGAGAAAAGGGCCGCACGCGCAGCTTTTCGACGGTGTATATTGCTAAAGAATGGGACTGACATGAAAAAAAAAAAAAAAGCTGCATGACTACACAACCAGACAACAGCCACGGGATTGAGCCATGTAGTTGTAATTTATTTTAAAGCTCGAAAACCTCAGTCACAAGAGAAGATACAAGACATTGTGATTGGGTTCTTCGCGCCTAAAAATCAATTGCGAACGTACACCAACTACCAACTAACAGAGAGACTCATATAGCATTGTTTATCGTGGGCAGTTCCGGGAGCCATAGTTATACTGCATTTGCCTCACACCGCTAAATATTACGCACTAATAAGTTTCTGTGGCAGCACAACAAAAAATCCCGATAATATACCTTTGGCAAAGCTCTTTCAGAACAGCCGCCACGACGTCTTGCCTCGTTGGCTACACGTTTCTGTCTGCTAGCGAAAGCTTGTTGCGCCACCAGTGCCACCGTACCGGAAGCTATCCTGGCACCGTGTGCTGGGTCGTCTGACATGAAGAGTTTTGCAACTTACATAGTTCTAGAAACGTTGGCCGCAACCACGCGCGTTACAGTGTACTAGAAAAGGGCAGTGGAGTGAACGAGGCGGCCACGCCGCATCTAGGCTGATTCTCCGGCGGGTGACAGTAGCGGCAGCGCTGTTGTCGGATGATACTAAAGATCTCAAAAGCTTCTACATTGGGAGCGCGCGCGCCCGAGCTGGCGAAAGTGTGTAATTGATCGTTTTTAGCACGTTTAATACATTTCTCAGCCTTTATCAGTGAACGCACTTGCTATGCACCATGGTGCACTAGTGAATATGCAGGCACGCTGAAATTGCATCGACACATTCACTGAAGAGCCTGCCGACCAAAAAAAAATATGTGAATCTGAATTTGCACGGGTCCGCCTAGCTTCTTGCTCAATCAGTGCTTTGAGTTGCGTTACATTATAAGTGGCCACTGGAGATCTACACGGAGAGGAGAAGTATCAAAACCGTGAATAAATCATACGCTCGTTTTGTCGGCAGTCTCTATGATATCCAGAGCACAGTGTTCCTCATATGAGCCTACATGCGCTTGATTGTTTCACGAGAAACCCGAGTATCAGTAACGTTGTCACAACAATAGTCGGTGACGGCTCTGTTTTATCATGCCAGTTTAGCAGAAGATAATAGTCATTGCTTTCTGAAAGGCTTCTTACATATTGAACATATTAAAACAACACAAAAACATATTAAAAAGTGCCAATTGTATATATAGCCCGTCTTTTAATCTGTGTATATTCATTGTCACCAGTTCTCATTTTATATCGACAGCTTAAATTGTGCTGCTTTCCAAATATTCTATTGGCGTAACGCCATTGCAAGCGAGCAAATTTATGAAGATGTTTTGTTTTATAAGCGTAGTTCTATTATTGTGTGAAAAGTGTAGGCAGGCAGTGGTGCATCTTGTTTTGACAAATTGACCTTCCCTGCATATGTAAACAGTAAACACATACAAATATATATATATATATATATATATATATGTTAAGCGGTGCATTTCTCGTCCGACTACGTTAGATTTGAACTAGTTTTCAGGCCTCATTCTGTCGAAAAGCTGAAATATAGAGTGCGCATTTGTACAGACACCCTATATTCAGCTTCGCCAACTGTAAACTATTGGCGCTGGGATACCCATAATTTTTTTTTGATGGTGGGGAGGGGGGAGAGTTGCATAACGACTAACTTTGACAATTGGTGGTCGCTGTGAATGCGTGTAAATATGTTAGTATGCCCTCAAATGTTAAATTACGAGAACAGTTCTTGGTGTAGGGGGTTCAGATTCCCTTTCTCTCCCCTCTTTATTCATGAATTTCTGGTTCTGCGTGCGTGTGAGACAGTATTTGTTTTTTAATCTCACAGCTTTCTGAGCACGGCTAAGTTCCAATAAATCGGCTTAGTTATTCTGAATATTGTGGACACCTAACCAACGAAGAAAGAGTTAAAACA
The DNA here is from genome assembly GCF_043290135.1 of Rhipicephalus microplus. NCBI lineage: Eukaryota > Metazoa > Arthropoda > Arachnida > Ixodida > Ixodidae > Rhipicephalus > Rhipicephalus microplus. Next base: position 186,703,748 of record NC_134704.1, on the reverse strand, counting down.
GAAGAAATCAAAATAAGACATGCGCTTTTTAAATATTTTCGATCTCTCACAAGGGCTTTTTTGAAGCTCAAATTGAGAAGACTGGCGTGTCTTACTTCAAGGGCTGTGGTATCGTGCTAGACATGAATTACGGGCAGGTAAGAAGAAATCTGCATCAAGAAAGTGCGACAGAGGAGCCGAAGCGCACAGCAGTTCCTGCGCGCGGCTCTTTAAGTATTATTCGGCAGCAACGCAGCCGCTGCGGGCTACGCGGAAGGGATCAGGCGGTGAGGTGCGGTCACGCCACTCAACACTTCTAGTACACTCTACACGCGTTTACTTGACTGACAGTATCCAAAGATGTTGACCACAGCACACAACGCAACCAGCGTCGTCAGCCCGTTGACATATACGGTAGAGCTTCCAGGCCTTGACGAATTTTCTTAGGGGATGGTGGCTCAACACGCCAAACTCACACACATACTCACACACACGCACTGATTGACTCCTGCACTATCTAGAGAAGACACCACCGGCTATGGAGGAGGCCCTATGCTATCGAAATGCGTTGTGAGAAGTGTGGCGGAAGTGACGTCAAACTTATGGGGCAAACAATCCGGTATAAGGCAAACAAAACAGCAGACGTTCCGCAGCGTGCTCTCAGCGCTGTTTCATTAACGCGTATTGTATGGTTTGCATGCAGTAAAATGTTGCGAGCACACCTTTCCCAGACTGTTCCTGCGTGGCAGGCCCGAGCGCGGCGTGCTGAAATACTTCGTGGAGTGTTTTTGTGCAACGGCACAGAAAACACCGGTACGTGTCGGAATGATAATCATTGAGCCCCTGCATCATCGTATTCACACTCACCCGGTAGTGACTCACGCGTTCTGCTCGCCGCAAGGCCTTTTTCTCTCTCTCTTAGCCATATTTCCTTATCTATGGGACGATTAGCAGTAATTTGCTCGTATATAGTGTAAGTGTGGCAATGCACGATTTTGAGAGCTTGCTTCGTAGCTATTCCGTGCAACGCCAGCCTAGTACTTGACGTACTTCACGTCGATAAAAAGGCACAGCTGTATTGTATACGTGATCGTGCACGTAAAGTTATTATTTCCAGTGTGCATACAACTAACACGCAGCTAGCGCACACTGTAAAATGCATACACACTTAGTTCGGTAAGAAGAAAAGTTTGTTGTCCTTCCATATGAACGACACAACTTCTAAAAACTTGACACGATGCCTAGAACAGTGAAAACGTAAGTTCGCGTGTGTTCCCAGTTGACACAATGAGTAAGAACCAACGGAGCGTACAGCTGAGAGCTCCGCATGCAAATGCCATCAACAGTGAAGCAAACATACGTGAAAAGTACCACCAGGTACATCCGGCAATGCACGTGATTTGCACCGAGTACACACTACAGCTGGGCATCGCACAGTTTTTATTAAAAAAACACACAAAAGAAGCAACACTCGTGGATTGACTCGCTGCCGGCTGAGAACGCCACTGCCAAGGCTGCTGCGGCAGCTGGTCGCCGGAAATCGTGAAGTGCCTATCTGCTTCTCCGCTAGGAGGTAGTGCGGGTGTTTGCGAAGTCGCAGTTTCACGAATATGATGTCATGGCCTCTTCTATAGTGTTTCTTTTTTCATGCCACCGGCACGCACTCGCCTCGCGCTCATGACTTGAAAAGGCGCTGTGGCCCCGAAAGAGATCCTAGCGGCCGTCCATGTCGTTTTGAACCATCGAGACAGTAGCCATCGCCTGCCGTTTGCGCCACTAGATCATATTCTAGTTCACTATTTATGGGGGCATGGAAGAACATGGAGGAAGGAAAAACTAAGGAGAGGCCCTATCGCATGGAGGAAGAAGAGATAGGAGAGGGCATGCCCAGCTGGCCAACGTTACTAGATTCTTCTTTCAGTTTGCAAACTGCGCTGCCGCGGCCCGCATGTGTCAACCTTCTATGCAACACCACAAGGGGGCGCGCTTGTAGTTTTTTTACCTGTCTAATGAGGGCCAAGGTTAGGCGCACGCCACAGACCGCGCCGGCGAAGCAAAACAGCAGGTGCTTTTTCGTAGCGTGCAGGTATGGTACAAGTGTGTTCTGTGGCAATCGCTATCATAGTGTGTCGCAGCGAGATCGACGACACTCGCGCAGTTTGTGCTCCCACTGCTGCTTACTGCGATATTATGGTGACAATTGACATTGTGTCTCACTTGCTCTCAGCTCTGTTGTGTTATCGTGCCGGGTGTTAGCTGCATAGCTCTCATGCCTCGTGCGACGGTCTTTAGATGTTACAAAACATGCCTCGCTGCTTTGTCACTGGTTGTCGAAACGGCTATGACTCAAATAAATCTGCAAACTTGAAAAAAAACTTGAGAAGTGGAGCATTGTTCCATATGGCTGTCCAGCCCATGTATCATCATTCACTTGCCAAAAATTGAACTTTGTTATTTTGAAAATACTGCATTTCTTCACGAAGGATTTCAACCACCAATTAGAAAGCAAGGAAAAGGTGGCTGTAGCAAACAAAAAGGCATGCCTCCTGTAACTCTAGCTCCTGCCCTTGAACAAAAGTGACTTCCAGTTTGTTTGTTGTAGCGTTAATAAATTGTGTTCAATAAGACTTCGCTGAACTCATTGTATTTTGCAATTTATAGCTTTGTAAGCGACACGCTTTTATTGAATTCGTGCGCTATCTTTCCTTGAAAAAAAAAAAAAACGTTGCGATCGTAAATTTGGATTATCTGAAACGAACAAGTTGATTTCATATGTGGGGTTTAACGACCCAAACCACCATACTATTATGAGACGCCATAGTCGAGGGCTCCGGAAATTTCGACCACCTGGGGTTCTTTAACGTGCACCTAAATCTAAGCACATGGGCCTCCAACATTTCTGCCTCCATCAGAAATGCAGCCGCCACAGCCGGGATTCGATCCCGCGACCTGGGGGTCAGCAGCCGAGTACCTTAGCCACTAGACCACCACGGCAGGTCGGAACGAACAAGTTGTTCTAGGCTTTACATTTCCAACATCTCCAGCGACATCAGATGAATGTGCTGTGTGCCTGATCATATAACAATAACTAAGGTTATACGACTACGAGGCACGTCGGGTTAAAGAGCTTTGAAAAATTTGGCCACCTGTGGTTTCTTTAACATGCACCTGAATTCAAGTGCATAGTCCTCCAGCATTTACCCTTAAGCCCACTGCCAATGATTTTTTGATACATACGGTTCAATTTTGAAGAACAAGAACGCAATACGGTTAAATTAACACAAACCCCGCAAGATTCAGGCATCGCACTCTCATCTCCGCCATGTGGCACCAGATTAGCCTCACAACTGGTGCTTTAATTGCCCACTCGTAATAACCTTAGTGCACTATCACAGAAAATAACTCCCGCAACGCCAAACTAACCGCAAGAACTCCGTTTAACACTGTGCACAGGATCTATTACGTCGCGGCGACCGGTCAGATAGAGGGACGGACGGACGGACGGATGGATAGATGGATGGATGGATGGATGGATGGAAGGATGGATGGATGGATGGATGGATGGATGGATGGATGGATGGATGGATGGATGGATGGTGACAGCAGACAATCCTGCCTAAGCCCCCGTTTCACCTCTGTGGGCTTGGATACCCGTTTTTCCCACTTTATAACTACCTTGTTACTTTTATAGATTTCCTTTAAAAGATTAGTGACTCTATCTTCCACACCTAGTGTGTCCAGTATTCTCCAAGCACACGGGCTGCACAGCGCGCGTGTCATGAGGATCCGAAACTAGTAATGGAACGGCGCTCAACACTCTGGGCCAGCACGCCTTCGGCGAAATCATTTCGCCCGGTATTAACAGTGAGTAACAGCTCGCCAACAACGAAGCAAGTACAATAGAATGCGCTCAATGCACTGAAAATGGCGAGTGTTCTCACGTCACTAATTCACGCACTGTACAGACATCACGATCAGTCGTGCGCCTTCTTCTACGGTTGCATTCCGACACGAGGCTGACGCAGCGCCCGGCCACTGTGCACGTGTTCCGCGTGAAACTCACTGGCGTCAGCATTCTGCGACCGTGGTGACTTTGAGCCCGGTGCAAGTGACACTTGAATGCGGTTATTCTAACGTTGAGATCACAATGCTGGGGGAGAGTATAACAAGGGGAGCAGAAAAGGTGTTTTATTACGCACATGCAAGTTGTTACTATACACATACTGAACACGAAACTATATGTGCGCATGGTCCTCATTGCGTCTTGCTGGGCACAACAGTTTCGTCATTTGCCACAAACAGGAGCACTGCCCAACCGTCACTGACCTGCAAGGCGGTCGTCGTCGTTCCTCTTCGTCATGGTGCCCAAAGCAATTTCGCTGAACACTTCAAACGCTTCATCCCCATCATCCGCCACACACAACATGGATATGCGCTCGTTCTACGCACTGTTCAGGCCCCGTGGTGGACGAAAGGTTTCATAAACGCAAGAGTACAGTAACTGCTAGAAGAACACTGCATAACCAATGATGTGTCGCAGAGCACGAATATTGTCTGCCACGGCTCAGCACGAGATCTGCAGAGGCACACATGCCGCCGCCAGCCGCGGCCGCTCACTGCTAGACTATAGAGTAACATAGTTTACTATGTTACTCTAGACATGTATAGCACCTCCTTGGGCTAGACCAGCTACACTGCACAACACTAGCAACACGTAACCATAGCAACGCCACCATTCTGCCATGTGAATATGGCTGTCATGATGTCAATTCCTTTACGATGGTGATGATGCTGCTGCTGCTGCTGCTGATGATGATGATAGATTGTGGTCTTGCCCTTTGATACGAATAGGCAGCTCTCAACTGCTTTAACCAGAAAAAAGAGGAAAGAGAGAAAAGAGAGAGAGAGAGAGACATGGCTGCACTTTACAAGTAGCGCCGGCTGGCATCCACGGAGGAATTCCTTCCTCCGTGCACTACACTACAGTGCCTCTAGACACTATGGCTGTGTTCTAATTCTTAGACAGCACGTAGACAGACTACATAGGCTGCTTAGAAAACAGCACCGAGCCCACGCTGTCCGAGAATTGGAACACTCTTGGACGGCTGAATGAATGAATAGATTGATGAGACTGTACCCTTCAGATCGGGTGGCGGCTAAGGCCACCTAGCCGTAATACTTAGTGCACCAACAGCTAGATTTATCTTTTTTTTTTCCTTTAAATAGTGAAGTTGAGGACTGGTACTTTGCAGTGAATGGTTTAATTTTCACTCGTGCCTTGACTTTAGCCACCAATCAGATAACCTCCTTCAAGTTAATTCTACCCGCTTAAAGTCTATTTTGACCTCCCTGTCTCTAAACCCCAGAGCTTTGAAAAACTCTGCGCCATCATCCTGAATTATAGGGTAAAGCCCTTTACAGAACATTATCAAGTGTTCGGCAGTTTCCTCCTCCTCTCCGCATGCACTGCATACCGTGTCTACCCCTTCGTATTTGGCCCGATATGTCTTGGTTCGCAATACTCCTGTCCTGACCTCAAACAGCAGAGAACTACCCCGAGTATTATCAGAGATCCTTTCCTTCGCAATTTCCTGCTTAAAAGTTCGATAGATCTCTAGTGCCCACTTCTTAATCATGCCAGTTCTGCACATGTCAGTCTCCGTTTCCTTCACCTTCTTCTTAACCGATAGTTCTTTTTGGTTTGGCCCCTGCTGTTTTCTAAGTATTTACCCGTCAATTTTCTGGTTCGCTTCCTCCGTTTTGTATCGACATTCTTCATGTACAAGTAGCTGAAAACCTTCCTAGCCCAACGCTCCTTCCCCATTTCTCTCAATCGCTCCTCAAATTTCATCTTGCTGCTATCTTCCCTGCCTTCAAATTATGTTCATCTCATATCACCTTGTACTTTCTGATTTGGTGTATTCCCGCAAGCTCCTAAAGCAAGCCTACCTATTCCACGTTGCTTAATTTCTAATCTTGCTTGATCTTCTGATTTCATGCACAAGACCGCATTGCCGAACGTCAGACCAGGAACCATGACCCCTTTCCATATTCCTCTCACATCATCATACCTATAGTAATTCCACAGTGCCCTATTATTCATCACTGCTGCATCCCTGTTACCTATAGTCATTACGTATATTTCATGTTCCCTTAGGTACTCGGGCCCATTGCTTTTCCATATGCCCATATATTTGTATTTATCTGTTATCTCCAGCGTGACCTCCTGTATCCTAAGCTCCCTACCTTCATTATCATTCCAAATCATGACTGCTGATTTTTCCTTACTGAATCTGAAATCTAACCTATCTCCCTCATTACCAAGGATGTTCATCAATCTTTGCAAATCGTCCTTGTTGTCCGCCATTAGCACTATATCATCTGCGTACATCAATGCTGGTAGTGCCTGTTCAACGAGTTTTCCTGGTTTTACGAAAGAGAGGTTGAAGCCAAATCCACTTCCCTCTATTTTGGCCTCTAATCCTTGTAGGTATATCATGAACAAGGGTGACAGAGGACACCCGTGCCTAAGCCCCCGTTTTACCTCTGTGGGCTCGGATACCTGTTTTTCCCACTTTATAACTACCTTGTTACTTTTATAGATTTCTTTTAAAAGATTAGTGACTCCATCTTCCACACCTAATGTGTCCAGTATTCCCCACAAGTCTTCTCAAGTCACGCTATCGTACGCTCCCTTGATATCCGAAAATGCTAGCCACAGGGGCCTGTGTTCCTTTTATGCTATTTCGATGCACTGCTTCAGTAAGAACAGATTGTCTTCCAACCTCCCATGTTTCCGAAACCCATTCTGCAGTTCCCCCAGCACCTCCTCATCCTCTATCCATGCCTGCAGTCTTTATAATATTCATCGCCAGCCTGTAGACCACTGGTGTCACTGTTATAGGGAAATAGTTGTTTATGTCAGCTTTGTCCGCCTTTCCTTTATAGGTCTTGCTCATCCTGCTAAGTTTCCATTTATCGGAGACTTCACCATCGATTATTGTTTTGCTCACCACCTCTCTCAAAGTCTGTTTAGGCTTCAGAGCCAATATCTTTATCAGCATAATTGGAATGCCATCTGGGCCTGTTGATGTACTACTAGGAACCCTAATGTCAGCCTTTTCCCACTCTCATGAAAACGGAGCCATTGCGCCACTTGATCCATCCTTGTCTAATGTGCACAAGGCACTTCTTTGTTCAAATTGTTGAAACCCTTGTTCTTATATATTCAATAGCTTCATCTACTTCTAGCCAAGCACCTTGAGCTGTAGTTATAAACATCTGTTCTAAGCTTGTCTCATTTCTTAGAGAGTTTATACAGCTCGAAAATTTCGCAGCTGCCTTTTTATACTTTTTATGTACTTCTGCAGCCACTGAGCCCCCGTTCTAATCTTTTCATTGATCAGAAGGCATGCTTCCCTTCTACAGCTTAGAAGTCCCGTTTTCTTTCAACATCATCTGTCGGTTAACCCCGCTGCTTAGCATGTCTGTGTTCCCTAGAGGCTTTCCGACGTTTTACTATGGCTCCCTTAACTTTCTCATCCCACCAAATCTTGGGTTTGTGTTTTCTTTTCCGGGGTGACTTGTCACGTGCCTTAGCAAGCTCTAGCTCAAACAGTCTTATTAGATTCATGTATGTTCACACTGTTTTACTATCCTCAGTGATTAATTTATCAATTTGTTTAGTAGTCGATAGTTATAGCGCGAGAACAAAACAATGACACGGAGACAAGAAGGACACTTTTGTCTCTGTGTCGTCGTTTTGTTCTTGCGCTATAACTATCGTCATGCCATACCAACTAGCCTAAGCTGCCACCTTTCTTGTTTGGTAGCTATTTCTATTTGGCTTTCTGAATAGGAATTTTCTTGTGGTTTCTCATCTTATCTCCTTCCCACTTTCACTGCTCTTCCAAAACTTAGTTTGATACGTCTGTGATCACTACCCAGACTTCTGGAGCCACCTTCATCTATGTGCATTCCCCTGAGCTTATCATACCCCCTATGTGACTTCAGTGCGTAATCTATCGTTGACTGCAGCCTTCTTACCTCCCATTTTATTTGCCCTTCACACTTCTCAGTACTGTTGCAAATGATCAAATGATGCCTTTCACACATAGCCATGATCAATTTGCCTGTTGGGTCAGTATACCCATCTATACCTTCTATGTGCGCATTCATATCTCCTAGTATATTATCTCGCTCTCTCCTCCTAATTCCTCAATGTCCTTTGATATACACTCCATCATTGCCTGGTTTTCCTCTCTGGCCTTTCAATCAAACCAACGAGTGTCATCTGCGTAGCTACTTTACCTCTCAACCATAAATGTTCCATGCATCCCTGCTTGACTCTTTGCCAACCCATACTTTTATATATGAATGCACCAATTGCACCCCCGTTTTTTCTGCCTTCTGTTCTATTGCAATATTCCCACAGGTAGTCCGGATATCAATGTGGCTGCTCCATGCCCCTAATATGTGTCTCCACAACCCCATATACCATCAGCTTCTCCTTCCTCAACTGCTCTGCTATCTCTTCCCACTTTAACCTATTCCTGCCACCCTGCATGTTAATATAGCCTACGTCTGACTTATCTCGGCCATGGTGCTTACGTCGATTTCTTCTTCCACGGACTCCGTGTGGCTTGAATATTTGAGCCCCTTTAGAACCGTCTTTGGCTACACTGTTGGCCTGAGGGCTCTGGGTCCCTCAAAAAAGCTGTGGCTTGACGACACATTCTATTACCGACCCTCCTGCCCGTCGCACCACTGTAGTGAAATCCATCCTGTGCAAAGGGGCGAGCGCCGGGCTTGTACACGTCTTGGTTCACTTCCATCAATCACGCTGTATCCAAGTTGCCGGCTCATACCCTTGATCACACAGTTGGCCTCCACTACCCTCCTTTCAATCCCACGAGACTGCCCCCAGACCTCTGGGACTGTGCATATGGTCACATGCACACTCCCAGAGGCTTCTCGGAGCTTACGCATCCCATCCTCTAACTGGCTCTGAAGGTTCTGATCCTTGCCCTTCAACACATCATTGAGCCCAACATAAATATTGACGAGATTTTCACCCTCCATGCTGTCCTCTACAACTTCCTGAGCTTTGGCCAGTGCATCCACCATGCTCTTCCCTGACTGCGGCTTCACTGTCGTGAAGACGCCATCCCTAACCCTGGCCTCGTTAGAGTTCCCCGCCACTAGGACCCTTCTACGCTCCAATCGCTGGCTTCCTGTTTGTGATGGCGCCCCTGTTTGTTTCACCTGTTTCTCTCTCTGCCGTCTGTCCTGTGTTTCTGCCCTGCACGAAGACTGCCGCGCCACCGAGCTGTATGTTCTCTGAGCCTCCGTGCTGTGGCCAGACACTGCGGCCCCCTGACCTCCCTTCTTGCCTGTTCCTTCCCACCTGTCGCCTTCTCCGCTACCCACGCCTTCCGTCTCACATCGCTCGGGGCCGGGGCAAAGTGCCATTAGCTCCTTTACCCGCTGCTCGAGCTCGGTCCGCCCTTCTCGTTCTTTTCGAAGGTCGCCCTTCATTTGCTCTAATAGACTGGCGGTAGCCTCCTCCCGCTCAGGCGACGCTCCGAGCTGTTTTTGGAGTTCTATCCTCTGCTCCCGTTTCGCCCTAAGCTCCCCTTAAAGCCCCTCGATGCTAGCCTCCATGCGCTGCATGGCCGCCTTCAGTGCCTCGCACAGCCTGCACACGAAGGTCGCCTTCTGCGCGTCGGGCAAACTCAAAAATTCTGTCTCGTCCAAGTAGCACCAGCGCTTGCATTCTTCGCACTGCACCAGCTCACTCTCACCCGTGGTTTTCCTAGCCTCCTTAGCCATCACCCACCAGACCATCGGACCGAGCACCCGACAGCCTTAACCCCGCTATCCAGCCGCCTCCGCTAACTCTCCTGCCTCAACAACTGCCGCCTACACCACAGCTGCCGCCTACACCACACACACACGTGTTCAATTTCGCTAGTAGACTCTCACTAGGTCCCCTTCGTGTTCGGCTCTAGCTGTTTAACAACTAACCGGGCGCCCCGAACTTCTTCAAAACAGCCGCCTACCCCGTTCACGTGGTCAACGTAACTGCAAGGTTGCCCGTGTTTCACACCTACAGCACCCGCAACGCAAGTTATTGATTAAGAGAAAAAAAATAATAATGTTGTTCACAAAGAAATAAAGGAAAACTTATCTCTCGTTACGCGCTGCCTCTGCACCAACCGACCTGCTCGACCTTGCACGACCTGCACTCGGCGCACGACCTTGCACGACCGATGCTTGACCTTGCACGACCAGCCGGGTCGTGCCCCTGCGTACAGCACCCCTTGCGGCATCGGTGCACTTCGGGGACCAGTTTCTGTGGGCGCTTTTCACGCCTCCCCCTTCTAGACACCCTAGCCGTGGGGCCACTGAACACCTACCAGTGGCGGGCGGTCATACTTCCCGTCACCTGACACTCCCTCGGCGCCGCTCTCCGCAACGACCGTGTCTTCTACCCGTGTCTTCCACGGTCGCCCAACTCACTGCGCTAGCGGCATCATCATCCGCTTCGTCATCGCCACTCGTGCTTCGTACACCGTTATCATGCTTCCCTCCCTCGCCGCTGTCTGCAGCCCTCTCTGGTAGCTTGGCTAGGTTCAGCATGGCTGCCTTTCTTCTCCGTCTTCTCGTCGCAGCGCATGCTCACTGGCGTCTGTGCGTCGCTCGGCTGCCTGCTTATTGCGCCTGCGGTGCCGTAAAGGCCTGCACCGGCGCTTTCTCCGGGTACCAAGTGGTTCTGGCCATTCTTCGGCGTCGCTCGACTTCAGTCGCTTCGCTGGGCGCAGGGTGGTCATTCGCCTTTCTGTCTGGCCTGTGGCGGGTGCCATGCCAACTATCAGGAACTCGTCGATATCCATCGCTGCTGCCATACTATACGATTTCCTCGCGGTGCAGTCGACGCTGGCGTGAGCTCCGCAAAGCGTCGGCACGGTTCGGTGCAGGTGTCTGTGCGGTGCCCGAAAACTCCACACCTGGCGCGATGCGGGGTATCGCGTTGGGCCCTGAATTGGCCTTCTTGGTTGCAATGGCAGCAGAGACGCTTCACTCCGCGGTACTCAAAGGCCGCTTTATGGCCTCCCACTCGCGCAAAGTTTGGGAGCAGGTTCTCAAGCCGTATGGCCATCTTGAGATACCTGCTTCCCATGCGAATACTTGGGCGGTTTTATACCGCGCCGTTTCAATTTTTAACATGGTTCCATAGGACTTCAGGCCGATTGCCACCTCATTATCAGGCACATAACAAGGCAGGTACAGGACAGGCACGTGACGCTGGCTACCTGTCGTGTCGCCAGGACAAGGGGGACTGTTTTGGTTCCAAGGCGGAGACCGCCAGTTTCCAAAATCACTTCAACTGCTCGCGTCGAGTTGGCGTCAACCAGGAAGTCGAATCCTCCGTGGTGCTGAACACTGTAGATTTTTTAGATGCTGAGCAGTGCTTCCATTGCATCAATGACTTTGTGGCGAAACGGTTCAGCGCCGCTTCTGCGCCTGCGCGTCGCGGCAATGCCTCCAAACACTGGCGCCGGAGATAAGAACACTCTCACCCGAAAGAAGCAAGAAAACTGTACGTATGCCCCGATTGAGGGTCAGTTGTAGTAGAACCTTCAGTGCGGAAACATTAAAGTTATGTTATCCCACATCTGGTGACCCGAAAACGAACGTACCACTCCGCCATGGCCGACGAGGAAACCCTTGCTGCCCTTCAAGAACAAGTACAACAACTCAACAACAACTGCAGGCCCAGCAGCAGCGCAATGAAAATGAAGCGCTCTCATCCGACGACCATGCACAGCCCCACTTGGGCCACGCCCCCCAAAACTTCGCTCCAGCGGTCCCTGCCATCTCGGGTGCCTCTATTGCTGCAGCCGCCACCGACACGGACGTCTGTCGCGTCGCCGTCAAACTTCCACCGTTTTGGGTAGAGGCACCTGACGTGTGGTTCGCTCAAGTCGAAACGCAGTTTTCCAACACGCATCACCCAGGACCGGACACGCTATGACTACATCGTCACCCATCTAGACTCTCGCTATGCGGCTGAGGTTCGCGATATACTTGCAAATCCCCCGGCTGATGACCGTTACCTACACCTGAAGATTGAACTGACCCGCCCGCTTTCACCTTCACAAGACGAGAAGGTGCGTCACCTACTCCAGCATGAAGAACTCGGTGACCGCAAGCCATCGCAGCTCCTGCGTAATATGCGTGACCTCTTGGGCAGCACCCCGGTCGACGACTCCCTCCTCCGTATCATCTGGCTTCAGCGTCTACCCTCACACGCGCACGCCATCCTCCAGGTGCAGCCGAATCTTCCACTGAACCAGCTCTCTCACATCGCCAATCAAGTCGCAGAGATTTGGTTGCCAGCATCGCCCCTCACCGTCAATGCCATTGACACCCGACAGTCCAGCAGCGAGCTCGCGCGCCGTGTCGACGAAATCACCCGTCAGTTAGCTGGACTCAATTCAAAGGTGCCTGGATCAAAGCCCGAAGCTGCGTCCACAAAAACGCTCCCAAAGCCGAGACAACAACAGCGTTTTATCGCACGGCAATGATAACGAACCCTGTTGCTACCATCGCCGCTTCGGGGACAAAGTCCGGAAATGTCGACCACCTTGCTCAGCTGGACGTCAGGGAAACTTCAACGGCAGCCCTTAGAGACGGCCGCGAGCTGCCAACTTAGAGGTCATCGCATATTTGTCACCGACCAAGTCTTAAAGCGGCGGTTCCTCGTCGACTGTGGCTCCGACATCTGTTGCTTTCCCTGAACCTTCCTGCGTGACAAGTGTCCTTGCACGTCCTTTGAGCTCAGCGTGGCGAACCATTCGACCATCAAGACCTACCACTGGCTCCGCCTTAACATCAACTTCAAAAACCTGTGTCGAGATTTTCCATGGAATTTCGTCATCGCCGACGTCGCAGAGTCGATCATCGGGTCCGACTTCTTGTACTACAATCTTCTACCTGACTGCCGATATGACCGACTTATCGACGCTATAACAGGCCTCTCCACAACGGGCCAACGTGCGACCACCCAACAGTCTAACGTCAAGGCACTCACCATTGGGAACCAGTCGCCATGACATCCTCATAGAATTTACCGACCTGACTCGACCTAGCGGGCGTCTGCGAGAGGTGCGCCACTCAACCGTGCACTACATTCGTACTACTCCCAGCCCCCCGGTCTCATGCCGCGCCCGTCGGCTAGCCCCGGACCATCTACGAATCGCATAGGCCGAATTCGAAGCCATGCTCCGCGAAAGTACTGCCCGCCACTCGGAGGGACTTTGCGCCTCACCGCTTCACCTGGTACCAAAGAAGACCGATGGATGGCACCCCTGCAGAGATTATCGCGCCCTCAATGCCCACACCGTCCCCAACAGGTACCCCATCCGTCATATACAGGACTTTGCTCACCGCTTAGACGGCAGCACTATCTTCTCAGTGGTGGACCTCGTAAAGGCCTACATACAAATTCCTGTAAACGTGAATGACGTTCCAAAGACTGCAATTATCACGTCTTTCGGCCTATTCGAATTCCCTTTCACGAGTTTTGGTCTCCGCAACGAGGGACAATGCTTTCAACGCTTCATCGACGACGTCGTCCGCGGCCTGGACTTCTGTTTCGTCTACCTAGACGACATCTTGATCTTCTCCTGCAACGAAACGGACATTCGCCAACACCTTCGTCAACTGTTCCAGCGTCTCAACGAACACTGCTTACTCATAAACGTTCAGAAGAGCACGCTCGGCGCGCTCATCATCACGTTTCTTGGCCATGAAATCGCTTCAGAAGGAACTAGACCCTTGCCTGACCGCATCCTGGCACTTCAAAATTATGCGCTGCCTGCCACAGCAAAAGACCTCCACCGTTTCCAGGGCATGTTCAACTTTTACAGGCGCTTCCTGCCGAAAGTGGCCACATATCAGGCCCCTCTCCATGATGCGTTGGCCGGCCAAGGCGGCAACCATCCTGTCACTTAAACCCCAGCCTTAATGCAAGCGTTCGAAGACTGCAAAACTGCCCTCGGCAACGCTACGCTGCTCTCCCATCCCAAACAAGAGGCGGCCCGGGGTCTTTTCACAGATGCCTCTAGCACCGTCGTCGGAGCCTCTCATGCAGCGTGTGGGCAACAACTGGCGCCCGTTGGCGTTCTTCTCAAAGAAACTCTCTTCCCCGAAGCCGCCCCCGCATTCCGGCAGCATCGGCGATGCAACCTCACCCCCTGCGGAGACGACCTGGCCAGCCTACTAGAGAAAGCTCCTTGCCATCTACGAAACAGTCCAACACTTTCGCCACATCCTCGAGGCACAGCACTGTACCATATACACCGACCATAAACCTATCACTTACGCCTTCTCCCAATGCCGCGAAAAACTTCCACCGGTCCAGTAGAATCAGCTGTCCTTCATCGCTCAATTCACCACAGATATCCACCACATCAGCGGAAAGGAAAACGTGGTCGCCGACGCACTCTCTCGGGTGTCGGCTGTCGTGCTACCAACCGTTGCAACCGACGCCCTCACCGAAGCTCAGAAAACGGACACCGAACTCCAGCAGCTCTTCGAGAAGGGCTCTTCCCTTCAACTGCAAAAAGTTACCATCCCTGGGTAAACGAACGCTCTCTACTGTGACATATCAACAGAACGAGAGAGACCATACGTCCCTTCTTTGCATTGCCAAAACCTCTTAAACCAGTTACACAACTTCAGTCATCCCAACATCCGAGCTTCTACACGCCTCGTGACTGACCGGTACGCGTGGCCCTCAATGCAACGGGACTGCCACACCTGGGCACACACATGCATTCGATTCCAGCGCGCCAAAATCACCCGGCAAGTCACGTCGCCACTCGGAGAATTCCCCATCCCGGCGGAACGGTTCCAGCATGTCCACATTGACATCATTGGCCCCCTCCCACCAGCCGGCCCTTACCGCTATGCCTCACCGCCATCGATCGTTACTCTCGTTGGTTCGAGGTGTGGCCGCTCGAAAGGATCACCGCAGAAGACGTCGCATATGCCTTCTTCTCCGGCTGAGTTTCACGCTTTGGCACTCCTCGTCGAGTCACAACTGATCGAGGAAGGCAATTCGAATCTAAACTCTTCAGGCTCCTCGGGCTCCCTACCAGGGTCGAGCGTTCACGGACATCTAGCTACCTCCCTTGCGCCAACGGGATGATTGAACAGTTTCACCGGCAGTTCAAGGCAGCCATCATGTGCCACCCTCACTCAACCTGGCTCGAAGCTCTCCCTGCCGTCGCTCTTGGTCTGCGCGCAACTTTCAAGCCAGACATTCAAGCCACACCCGTGGAATTCATCTACAGGGAGCCGCTTCGCCTACCTGGAGAACTCCTCTCTGCTTCAACCTCTGATGTAACCAGCTCGGACCCTGCAGACTTCGTCGTTCGACTTCATCGCACAATGGGCGTGCTGCGCCCCTCACCAGAGGCTCGCCACACCAAGCCAACCCCGTTCGTGTTTAAGGACCTGGCAACATGCTCGCATGCCTTCCTCCGCGACGACACCGTACGCGCACCTTTCCAGCCGCCTTACTCCGGACCTTACAAAGTCATCTGTCGCGACGACAAAACATCTGTCGCGTACAAAAGATGTACGCGTTTCCATCGACCGCCTAAAGCCATCATACATCCTTTCCCAGGAGCTTACCAACCCCCGCACACCTCCCGTAATTCGCCGACAAAAGCCCGCAATGCCTAGGCTCGCACCCTACACCACCCGCCTTGGATGCCAGGTGCGGGTCCCCAAACCTCTTCAACCCTGACTGCTCCTATCTGCGTGGGGTGGGGGGGGTGGTGTGGCGAAACGGTTTGGCGTCGCTTCTACGCCTGCGCATCCCGGCAATGCCTCCAAACACGGGCGCCGGCGATAAGAACACTCGCCCGAAAGAAGCAAGAAAACTGTGCGTGTGCCCCGATTGAGGGACAGTTGTAGTAAAACCGTGAGTGCGGAAACATTAAAGTTATGTTATCCTACAACTTCGTCCACAGACGTCCCCAGCGGAGTGCGAACATTAAAAATATGTTCCTTCAGTGGCTGCATGGTGACTACCCACGTGCCGCCCTCGCGCGGGCACTTGCTTGAAGGACCTGAGGTTCTGGTGGTGCGGAATCCAGCGATTAAAAGCTCGGCTAGTCTGTTTGTCAGCCCTTAACGATACCGGGTTCTCTAAACAGCACAAGCAGATACCCCAAACAGCCGACCTCACCCGCAGCGCCCACCAATGTTGCTCAACATCTAATAAATGTTTTGTTCACTTTCTCCACACGCAAGACTATCGTCTTTCGACGACATTTGCAGATTACATGCAGATACGGGGCAATATTTTTTCTTTTTCTTCCCCCCCGCCTTTTGTTCGTTCACTTTGTCTCCCCTTCTCCTCCGTAACGACCTCGTCGTTCGCTCTCCAGCGGCACACCCAGCGCGTCTCCTTATGAAAGCGCACTCGCTACTGCGTTTGTCACAATTTGCGGCAACCGCATCATAACCAGTCTTTTAATTTTGGAGGACTGCACAATAGCGAGTTCTATGGGAAAGTAAACGGGAGTTGAAAAAGACTGCATTGTAAGTAGTTCTGCACTATAAACGGTTACATTATAAGTGGTTTACACTGTATTAGCTATTAATGCCAGCACCTGAATAGCCAGAGAGTAGCCAAGTAGCAAACGTAATTTTTTGCCACAGCAGCTTTTTAAAAGTAGTCAATCTAGCATAGCATAGCTAAGTCTAGAAACCCTACCCCCAATGTCGACATCATGTATTCTCAATAGTGTGAAGCGCGTTACAGCTTGAACTGTCAATGCAGCGAGTTTTCATGCAGGTAATTGAAGTGCAACTCAGTAAACATTGATTTTCAAGAGAACCTTGATTCTTTTGACAAACAATTATTTGCATGTAACTAAACGTGCGGAAGCATGTTCAGGAGTTGGGAACCTTTTAAGGCGAAGACCAAAATTGAAAGAAGATGACGCTGCAGAGGCCGCATGGCGAAATGAAAGTGAGGAGGCTTTGCAAGCCAACAAAGAAAATTCAGCTCGAATATAAATTAGCAACCATCTGACAACATTCAAATTTGCTTCCATGGGTTAGAAGTAAAAATCTTATTTGAGGTACAAACCGGGCCTTCAGAGAAGCCACAAGGGGAGGGGGAGGGGTGCCAAACAGGTTGTCTCTCTAGTTAATGATGGCAGGAATATGGGCTTGAGGAGCATGTGTTTGAGGAGCATGTGTTGCCTTTTATTTTTCAATGATATAACAATATTTAAGGCACACGTACAGCTATAATGGAGACATAACAAGGTATCGTAAACAAAATTGCAAGTAAAAGTGCACTTCTTTATTGACAACCATGAAGCAGGCAAGGCATGTTCTTGAACAGATTTTCAACGCTGAAATGAGAAAATAAACTCATATTAATCATCGTGCTCACTTAAAGAAAATAGTCATATTTAGTAATAAAAATGAAAGCTTCTACATGCTATCCAGACATTAAAAGGCCAATTTCAGATATAAAAAATTACCGCACCTTTTTCCCAACCCATGTGGAGGCTTTGTTCACTTGACATATAAAGGAGACATACATGTGCATCCATAAATTTTCATGTGCCCACGTAACTTGCTGGTGGTCAGAATGACTTGCTGGTTCAATTTCTGGCAGTAAAATTATCACCGAGATTGCATCAAATTTTGCCAAAAGCTTGGCAATATCCGAATGCAAACCATTCACAAGGTTCGACAGGCTTTTGGCAACAATGCCATGAGCATCTTTAGGCTAAGAAATAGTACAGTCATTTCAAATACGGCCACAAATCACTTGTAAGTGAGCTGCTCTCAAAGAGACCTTCGAAAAGCCAAAATTATAAGGCGATTTAGGAAGTGCAGACTGAGTACGGAAAACCACTGCATTACAGCGACTTGAGGACTAGCAAACAAGATATGGGTAAGCACTAGACGAGGACACTCAATTTTGACCAATGATAGTGCCGTGACGCGAGTAGTATACTCAAGATTTGTACAAGAACTGCTCCACTGCAGCGGAGGTAACGCAAAATTTGGAAAATGTTCCCGTCATTTGTCAGGCTCTCTTCAACTCTCGACATGCAACCTTTGGCTGTTCGCAAATTTAAATATTATGACGTCTTGGTTGAAACAGCGTTTATTCAGCCAAGGGCTCAGCAGTGAACAGGCATCTGAGACAGAGCGCGCACACACCCGAAGATCATTGTGGTAACACCCAGTAAAGATGAGGACAGGGACCCAGACGGATTATGATGATTATGATAATGCATACCGTAATTACTCGAATCTAACGCACACTTTTTTTCTGGTTAAGCGAGTTCATAAATCGCATGCGCGTTAGAATCGAGTACGGAAAAAAAATGAATACGGTCATTCTATTGACATCGGCATTTTCAAAATGGTCGCCCCCTAAGCGCGTCGGCCATTTTCGCCTATGTGTTTCCATGTGCGGCACTTCGTACGTGTTCTGAGGAGTTCGTCATCTTGTAGTACATTAGCATCGACGGCATGGAAGGGCCGACTCCAAAAACCCGAGTGCACCACGATGCCGCTTTTAAAAGAGAAGTCATCGCGTGTGCAGAAACGGACGGAAATCGGGCCGCATCGCTGTCGTTCGGAGTTTTTGAAACGTGCGTGCGGGACTGGTGGAAACAAAAGCAGAAGATTGTCAACAGCAAAGCTTCATGCAAAGGCTTCAGTGGACCACAGCAAGGTCGGTTTCCGCAAATTGAAGAGCTGCTAGGCGAGTATGTGCTTGAGCAGCGAGCGGCACAGCGGCCCGTGACGACAGAACTGCTCCAAGTGCGGGATATGCAGTTAGCCTTAAAAAAGGTCTAATGCGGAGCCAGTTTAAAGCGAGCAGGTGCTGGCTAACTAACTTTATGAAGAGGAAAGGCTTTTCCCTCCGAAAGTGAACGGGCATATGCGAAAAGTTCTGCGGAGGAGTACGATGAAAAGCTTCACAGTTTGCCCCGCCGTGGTGGTCTAGTGGCTAAGGTACTCGGCTGCTGACCCGCAGGTCGCGGGTTCAAATCCCGGCTGCGGCGGCTGCATTTCCGATGGAGGCGGAATTGTTGTAGGCCCGTGTGCTCAGATTTGGGTGCACGTTAAAGTACCCCAGGTGGTCGAAATATCCGGAGCCCTCCACTACGGCGTCTCTCACAATCATATGGTGGTTTTGGGACGTTAAACCCCACATATCAATCAAGCTTCACAGTTTTCACAGGTTTGTCCTAAACTTGCAGCACAACAACGGCTACCTGCTTGGGCAAATCGGGAATGCCGATCAGGCGCCTCTTTACTTCGATATGCCTGGCACCGCAACCGTCGAGAAAAAGGGGGGCGGAGCAAGTTCGCGTGCCGACGTCGGTCCACGGTAAAACTACAGTGACGGCAATGCTCTGTTACACGTCAGATGAGCACAAGCTTCCCCCCTTGCCTCATATTTAAATGGAAGACGCTCCCGAAAGGAGCCGTTTTTTCGAGTGATGTGATCGTGCATGCCGGCAAGAAAAATGGGTGCGCGTTGCAATCGATGTCTTAATTTTTTTTCGCCGTGGAAATCGGGTGCGCGTTACAATCGAGAGCGTGGTAGAATCGAGTAAATACGGTATATGAGAAGCACATAACGAATGCCCACACTAATTCCCCCCACATCAAAGCGGCCAACCTGGCTGTAGCAAGTCAATGTGGCAGAGAACGTCGCCTGAAGGGCTTTAAGCGAGACACGTGCACGATGTCTGTGGTGTGGTGACAGCGGTCTGTTGAGACGACAAGTGGGGTCACACGATAATTAACGGGCGAAGTCTGTTCGATAACTATGAGAGGCCAATGAAGTGTGGCTGAAACTTGTCACACAGACCAGGTGTATGAATAGGTGTGAACAGGAGCACCTCGACACCAGGTCGGAAGAATACAAGGCGATGGGATGCGTCATAAATGACTTTTCGATCTTGCTGTCGTGCTTCTGTGTTGATGCGAGCACGATCGCGACACGTGGATAGTCTTGAAATGTATTCATCGCTGGAAGACGGAGACAAGTTGACGTCACTGTTGAAAAAGGAGACATCGAGGAAGAAAGTAGGGGAACGTCCATAAACGAGGTAGAACAGCAAATAACCGATGATGCGCTGAACGATCGTGTTGTAGGCAAAGGTGAGGAATGATAGGAGAGTATCCCAGTTTTTGTGATCTGGACTGATGTAGACGGCTATCATATCAGCAAGAGTACGGTGAAACCTCTCGGTGAGACCGTTGGTTTGAGGGTGCTAGCTGGAAGCAGTCTTGTGTGTCATTCCAGAGGTGCGCAATACTTCATTTAGCCCTTCTGACAGGAGCACCCTTCCACGGTCACTCAGAAATGCCCAAGGGGCGCCATGGCGCAGAATGATGGCGTGCAGAACGAAGTCGCCAACTTCCAAAGCAGAGGCAGTTTATACAGAGGTTGTCTCCGCGTAGCGTGTCAAGAGGTCTACGGCCGTCACTATCTATCATTTGCCAGTAGATGGGACGGGAAGAGGGCCGTAAAAGTCAATACCTACAACCTCAAATGGCGTTGTGGGGCACGGAATCGGCTGCAGCTGCTTGGCCGGTGCAGTTGTATGAATTTCACGATGCTGGCACGAGACAGAGAAACCGACATAGCGCGCGATGCTAGTAGAAATACCGGGCCAGTAGAAGCGACTTCGAATGTGGTCGCGAGTTTTTTTAATACCAAGATGTCCGGCAGTCAAGTCATCGTGGAAGGCTTTAAGCACGTCAAGTCGAAGAGAGTGTGGTAACACGGTAACCCAGCGTTGACCATGAGGGTGGTAGATGTGACGGTACAGCACTACATTTTCCAGCTTAAATCTCAGGAGTTGTGGACGATGCCGTGCGTTAGGTGGATGGGAAGCTCCTTAGAGCTGGTCCATAATACGCCTACAGTACGGATCAGACAACTGGCAGGAGTGAAGTGTGTGCTTGTCGTCCGATAATAGCTGGTCTATTGAGGGGAGTGCGGGCGCTGCAGTAGAAGCGATGGTCAAACTTTGACCTTTGCTGATCTGGGTATTTGGTAGCGGGCAGCGCGAAAGGGTGTCGGCGTCTTGGTGTTGTCGACCTGACATCTAAATGATATCGAAGTCCTACTCTTGTAAACGTAAAATCCACCGAACCAAGTGTCCAGACCAGCTCTTCAACGTGGAAAGCCAGCATAGGGCGTGGTGATCCGTAACGATCGTGAAATGACGGCCGTGGAGATAGGGATGAAACATTTGCACTGACCAGACCACAGTCAACCACTCCTGCTCAGTTATGGTATAGTTCTTCTCGGTCGCGGTCAGTACTCTACTGGCATATGCAACTACTATCTCTTGTGCAGAGCTGTCGCGTTGGAGCAGAACGGCACCTACACCGGGGCCGCTAGCGTCCATATGTAGGATGGTCGGTGCGGCCTCATCAAAGTGGCGGAGTACAGGTTCGGACGTGAAGGCACACTTTAACAGTTCAAATGCCATTTGACATTTTTCTGACCACAGAAGTGGCACGTCAGAAGCAAGAAGCTGGTGCAGTGGAGTCGCTATTGATGCGAAGTTTCGTATAAAACAGCAAATATAGGAGGCGAGACCAAGAAAACTTCGCAACTCCTTCGGCCTTTCAGGGCGCGGAAAGCGAAGCACCGCAGCAATTTTGTCCGGATCTGGCCGAATTCAGTCTTTGGTCACGACGTGGCCAAAGACTGATAGCTTGATAGCTTTTGACCTTGATAGCTTTTGTGGTGAAACGGCATTTTTTTGTGTTGAGTTGGAGACCAGCGACGGCAAGGCACGTCAGAACGTCATCCAAACGTTGCAGGTGCTGAGGAAACGTTGACGAAAAAATGACGATGTCGTCCTAGTAGCAGAGACAGGTCTTCTATTTGAGGCCGCGCAGCACGGAATTGATCATGCGCTCAAATTTAGCAGGCGCCTTGCACGGCCCGAAAGGCATAACATTGAGTTCGTATAGTCCGTCGGGGGTTGCAAATGCCATTTTCTCTTTATCTTCTTCGTGCATAGGAATTTGCCAGTATCCCGAAAGCAGGTCGAGGCTGGAAAAGTATTTCGCGCCTTGTAGAGAATCAAGGGCGTCGTCAATGCGAGGCATTGGGTACAGATCCTTGCGAGTGATCTTATTGAGCGCCCTGTAATCGACGCAAATCGTTCTTACAAACGACGCCATCCTTCTTACAAACCAGAACTACAGGCGACGACCAAGGGCTAGATGAGGGGCGAATTGCCTCTCATTTGAGCATGTCAGCTACATTTTCCTCGATAATTTTTCTCTAAGCAGGAGACCTGAGGTAGGGCCGGCGGCGTACAAAAGATGTTCCAACTGTGTTGATTCTATGCGTTGTAGTAGTAGTGCGGTCCAATGTTGAGGAGTAAACATAGAAGGAACTTGCATGTTTCTTTAACAAAGCAAGTATGTTGCGTCTGTGAAGGTGTCAAGTCGTCACTAATGGCTGCAGTAAAGGCGGAAGAAGAAGCAGGCTCACCCCTAGGGCTGTCGTTGGAGGCGACGGCATGAAGTGGCTTGACGCACGCAGGCTCGGGATTCGTCACGCAGGCCACCGTGGTGTTCTGAGGAAGTAGAATTTTTTTGGATGTTGTATTCACAACGGTGACAATTTCGGAACCATTGAGAAACCGAACTACATTGGAAGTGAGAATGATGCCTTTATCGACACAACTAAATGATGGTGAGACCAAGAAGTCGCCATGGTCGATGTCCTAGGAGGTAATAGTTACAATTCGCTCTTAACCTGGTGGTAATTCGGTATCTTCCGCAGCTGTCAAACGAAGTGGCCTCTGGAGGTCGTCGTTGAGCGTACAGTTTGTGTCGGTGAGGTGGACGACGCGTTGGCCACAACAAATAGCCGCGGAGGCAGAAGAAAGAAAATCCTACCCTAAAATTAATTGATGAGAGCAGTCAGTCAGGACGGCGAACTGAATGTGGTGTCAGATACCATCAATAAAAACGCGGGCTGTACGGAAAGCGAAAGGGCGAATGGTGTACCTCCTGGGCAGAAACCAACGTGGATCCAACGTAAGGGGTCATCACTTTTTTCAGACGGCCTATATCAACACGTACAGTCCTTCCACTACCAGCGAAATCATGTTGCACGAGCCTGGTGGAGGAATATCAGTCCTAATTCGGAATGCAGTTTCCCCCCCTCCCCCAGAAACTACATCACTTAGTTTTCCGAATGACTGGCAGTGACTAATGAGGCAGGCCGAAGTGGGGAGGAGGAGCGGCGAAAGGGTGATGGTGAACGTTGTCTGGAGTTCCGGTTGTTCCGAGGTGCACTCGATGCGGGCGGAGAGTAAGATTGGTGTGTAGGTGATGAATGGCATTGACCTTCATAGTAAAAAGTATCTCGTTCACGCATGTCGTAACTGCGGCGCTCGTCTTGCTGGCCCTTGCAGCAGAAACGAGAAATTTGGCCTCGATACCCACAGTAATAGCAAACTGGGCGAGATGAGCGCCGAGGGAAGGGTAGAAACCATGCTGAGTACCTGAAGAGAGTGCGGTTAGGTGTGCAGAGGAAGGGTCAGGCGGGATCGAACGAAAGTTGAGGGGAGAAGCAGCGAAGACCGACGCCTACGATGGCAGCAGCAACGTCGTGTTTACCTCGCTGGGAGGCATAGCAGCAACCTGCACGTAGGTTCGTATGAGCTGAGACGAGGGTAACTGGACGTGAGCCGGAGAGTTCAGAGATGTCAGTTCCTCCTTGACAATGTCGCGTAATGCCGCTACAGGCGATTGTGGAAAACACTGTGGAGCAGGTGGGAAACCCATGTTCTGAAACTCTTCACGTATTAAGTCTCTTATGAGGTCATGGAGAGGTCTTTATATTGTTCGCCTATGTCTGGTTGCAGACGAACCAAGTCCAAAGTATCAATGCGCTGACATGTCGTGACGATCTTGGCTATGGTAGCCGGGTTCTGAGCAATGAGCAACCAGGGCATTGAAGGCAACAAGGCCTATACCCTTCAAAACGTGGCGTACTTTGTCCGACTCCGGCATAGATGAATTGGCCCACTCGCAGAGCGCAAGAACGTCCTCGATGTACGACGTGTATGACTCACCGGAATGTTGTTTGTGAGTGTTGAGGGTTCTCTTCGCGACTGCAAATTGAATGGCCAGTGTGCTAAAAACATGGCGGAGCTGCTGCTCGAAGGTCGCCCAGTCGGGTATGTCGATGATGTGGTTAAAGTACCACGTCTTCGCCACACCGGTCAAGTAGAAAGAGACAAAACGAAGCTTGGCACTATCGTCCCAGCGATTAGCAATACTCACGCGGCTGTACTCATCGAGCCAGTCCTCCACGTCTTCCCCGCAACGACCGGCGAAGAGAGCGGGATCACGCTGGTGGCTGTGTACGTAAACAGGAGGCGCGGCTGAAGACGGCAGGGGAGAGATGGCAGCAGCGATGGCAGCAGTGATGGCAGCAGTGATGGCAGCAGTGATGGCAGCAGCGCCGGCAGGCTCGTTCTGTGACATGCTGCCAGACAGGGGGGGGGGGGGGGGGGGGCAATCGGCAGCCTGAACGCAGCTCCAGAGAGTTGAGCGAGGTGGGAGAAGACCGAGGACTGGAAATCCACTCCCACCACGTATGACCTCTGAGTTGAGACAGCGTTTATTCAGCCGCCAAGGGCTCAGCAGCGAATGGGCAGTCTGAGACCGAGCGCGCACACACACGATGATGATTGTGGTGACACCCAGTGAAGATGAGGACAGGGACCCCGACAGATGATGATGATTATGATAATGCATGTATGAGAAGAAGCGCATAACGAATGCCCACAATATGCAGCTGAAAGAAACAGAACTCAGTCAAGAGATGACATCAGGTAGAATGTGGTGACTCAGCTGATCTCTATTCCTAAAGATGCCATCAAATAGTCTGTAGCACATTCTCTCATGTCGCGCCCTGAAGCTGGCACCTATGGCACCACAAAGAAACAAAATAAAAACTTTTGTGCTAGGCCGCCACCGTTGGCCGGGCGGCATGGATAAGACAGAGGACCATTCTGACCTTCTCTCCTATTCCTGTTCTATCTCTTTTGCATCACCATGCGTGCCTGCATGCGTTTTTGGGAAACAATAAACAGTTCCTAACCAGATGTAGCTCTCGATTGTTCCTGCACACACGCTCTACAAGTCTTTCTAACATTGACGAGGGTTTGGAGAATTGTGTGCATTACCAAAGACAGTACATTAAAGAGGATTAGTGTTTTTGAACGTCCTAATCAAAAATGTATTTCTGCTAAAAAACACTTGATACAGACCTCGCACATTTATTTCATTATGCAAACAAGGTCCGCATGCAGACAAGGTGCAACTCTCAAGTTCTTTTTTGCATTATGAGTGATATTTATCAATTATACATATCATAAAGAAGAGGAAGTACTCCGGCGCAGAGGCAGCAGCATCGAGTGTGCAGCAGCGGCTCGAGCTCGGAAATTGCGGCTGGTGCATCGCCTTCCAAGCCTTCCAAGCATCAACCTTTCTGCTTAATAAATCTCCTGTATAATTGGTGGAACCGTGCCGGGTACCGTCCTTTAAACCTTCCCGCTACCATCCTGGAACTCCGTTCTCGACGGCTACCTTCTGCTATGCCGGATGCCGATCAGCAGACGCTTCCATCTCTTCCGGCCACCTGTCCAGGCAGTGTTCCTCAGCGGGAGCCTCCAATCTTCAGTGGAACAGATGACAACGACGTTGAAGATTGGCTCTCGACTTTCGAACGGATGAGCGCTTTAAACAGATGGACGGACGCGGACAAGTTGACACGCGTGTCGTTCTACCTCGCGGGTGTAGCCAGCCTTTGGCTTAGAAACCACGAGGCAGACGTCCGAACGTGGCCGCAATTTAAAACGTCGATTGTATCAGTCTTCGATCGACCAGCTGTCCGAAAACTTCGTGCCGAGCAACGTTTACGCACACGCGCACAAGAAACGGGTGAAACCTTCACAAGTTACATAGAAGACGTCGTCGATTTGTGCAGGCGCGTGAACGCCGAAATGACGGAAGCTGAAAAATGTAAGCACATCCTCAAAGGGATTGACGACGACGCTTTTCAAATGCTCTTGGCGAAAAGCCCGACCAATGTTAACGACGTAATTAGCCTCTGCCAAAGCTACGATGAATTGCGGAAGCAGCGAGCTCTGACAAGACGTCCTCCAGCGCACGATTTGGCATCGCTGTCTAGTGTGATCAGTGGTCATGACCAAGCGTCACTAATAGCCGAAATAAAAGCATTTGTCCGCGAAGAAGTTGCACGACAGCTTTCCTTGGTGCCTTTCACACCAGAAGCTACCACAACTTTACCATCGTCTCTACGTGACGTCATTCAAGGAGAGGTCGCCGAGGCCTTACCAGCTGCTCGCGAGCCTAATCTTGTGGCTGCTCCTCTCACCTACGCCGCGGCTGCAGCCATGCCAACTCGCAAGGCGCCTGCGCCTGCGCCTCCGTTCCAGCCTCGCGCGAGCTATCCCCCAGCTCCAGTTCACTGGACCAGCACTAACACCGCCAACCCGTGGCGCACCCTCGACAATCGCCCGACATGTTACGCTTGTCGATACCCCGGACACGTCGCAAGGTATTGCCGCCGCCGGACGCATATCACCAATGAAAACCGCCGTGAGCCTTTCTTCCCGCTTGACTCCGACGCGTGATACGGTTCCTCCACTCTAATGCCAGCCCGCTACCAGGACGACCACCGCCCTCGGTCGGGACGTCTTCGCTCGCCTTCTCCACGCCGCCGCTCGCCTTCTCCTATGCGTCGACGGCCCGCGTCTAACGAGGAGGAAAACTAGACGACGCAGTTCCTGAGGCAAGAACTGCGCAAGTTTCGGTTTGCCCAAGTCCTCATTTGTCACCTACCAATGTTATTGATGTGTTCGTCGAAAATATCCCTACTCTCGCTCTTGTAGATACCGGTGCAGCTGTTTCTGTTATAGATGCTGGATTTTGCCGCTCAATTCGTAAGGTTACGACGCCTTTCTCCGGATTATCGCTTCGCACAGCCAGTGCTCAACCTGTTCAACCGACCGCAGTATGTACAGCCCGCGTGACAATTCAGGACGTTTTGTATACGATAGAGTTCGTGGTTCTTTCATCGTGCTCCCATAATATTATTTTGGGATGGGACTTTTTGTCGCGTCATAACGCCGTAATCGACTGTGCTAGGGCTGAGGTTGAATTTCGCTCACTGGATGACCAAGCGTCCGTCGACACCCAGTCTGCCGCTAAACTTGTCGTTAGCGATGACACCTACATCCCTCCATGCTCTTTTGTGTTCATGCCAGTTTCATGCAGCGCCATATCCGACGGCACGGTCTTCTTCACGCCATCTCCAATATTCGTCGCCCGAAGAGCCCTTCCCCTGCCTTTTGCTGCCTCTGCGCCGGAGTACTTCCTCTTCTTTACAGTGACCGCGGCCGCGCCTTCTTGTCCGAGGTCATTGAAAAATTGATCGCTGAGTGTGCTATTGTACATCGCACATGTACCACTTACCACCCTCAAACCAATGGGGCTACCGAGCGCTTTAATCGTACTCTCGGTGACATGCTATCTATGTATGTGACGCCTGACCACTCTAACTGGGACTTAGTCCTCCCATTCATTACATACGCCTATAATACGGCAACGCAAGCGACAACAAGCTTCTCCCCTTTTTACCTCCTCTACGGCCGTCACCCCTCCCACACCATTGACACCATTTTGCCCTATCGACCGGACGCGTCCGAGTGCCTACCGATCTTGGACGCCGCCAGACACGCAGAAGAATGCCGCCAGTTAGCTCGTCGCTTTACCTGCGATGACCAAAACAGGCAAAAAGCAATTCATGATGCCCAGACCTCAACTCCCGTTTTTCTTCCGGGTGCTCTTGTATGGCTGTCAGTGCCGCATCGCACACCTGGGCTCTCTTCCAAACTTCTGCCAAAGTACGATGGGCCATATCGTATTCTCGAACAAACTTCGCCAGTAAACTACCTCATTGAGCCTCTTACGCCACCATCAGACTTGCGACGTCGCAACCGCGAGGTTGTACACTTCCAGAGGCTCAAGCAGTACCACGGTTCAACGCCGCCTGCACAGGACTAAGTCGCCAAGATGGCTCCCCCTTTTCTCCGAGGGGCCATTGTAAAGAAGAGGAAGTACTTCGGCGCAGAGGCAGCAGCATCGAGTGTGCAGCAGCGGCTCGAGCTCGGAAATTGCGGCTGGTGCATCGCCTTCCAAGCCTTCCAAGCATCAACCTTTCTGCTTAATAAATCTCCTTTATAATATTTTTATTATCTATAATAAAAATAGTAGGCATTCAGTTTATTGCTCATATTCATGTGTACTTTGAATGAGACAAGCTCTGAAATTTACAATAGAGCGAATCAGAGCATGCTGATGAAGCATAATGAAAGGCAAAGCGCAAATGATTGAAATCACAGGAGCAAGGCTATTGCCAGGCAGATGTACAGTAAGTACAGATGTTGATAAGGGCAGTTAGCTGAAACCTATTCATTCATAGAAGGCGGCTGGTTTTAACCCTTGGTCACATGACGCTTTCAACGCTTCATTTCCTGTGCAACCCTTACTAAAACTGAACAGGCGACATTTGTGAGTAGGTGAATCGTGGGAGAGTAAACGTAAATGTCAGTCTCAAGGCCACATTGTGTAGGACACTAGCAGCGCAGCAATCAACCGTACCTACCAGACGTGCAGAGCAGTGAAACTTCAGATGATTTCGGCAGGCACGTGTATGCATGTGTGTCCCACTGGCCACTCCGAGGCACCTCGTTGCAGATGACTGTTGGCAACCAGCTGCATCAAAGGCAGGAAATGCACATATTAAACCACCAAAATTCACCAAGACACATCACCTAATGACAAGCTTCCTCCCCAACTCACAAATGTACACACGTTTTTACCCTCTGATGATAGACTATGTGGGCCCACAGGCTCATTAGATTACCATAAAATTCCAAGAAGATGCCTCCTCCCCCCTCTTCAGTCCCAGCACACCACTAAAGCACAAGGTCCAACACAGGCCTGCTTGAATCTCGTCCAATCTTGTTTAGCCGCACAATCTCCAAGCCCGTGCCCTTACAATTAGTCATCAATACTGCACTTTTAACTCCTCATACCAAACATCATTATTATCCTGTCCTTGGCACAAGACACCCCTGTCGACTTTGAGGGTCTCATAAGTACGAGCATGGCTTTTGAAATCTCTATTACAAAATGCTACCCAAGACCGTATAATGAGCTGAAGTAAGGCTTCTGAGATCCACGTTTGAAACGCATACCTGTTGCATTTGCTAAGATCAAAGATGCTTACGCACCATGCTTCCCGTGGTCCGGTTGCACTGTCACTGTGTTTCTTGCAGGTGTTTCTGGGTTGTTACGTGATTAATATGAGAATAAACAGCAATAAACTATCAGATCAGCATCCTTGTCTGTCGTTCTTTCATCGTCCTGTGTCCGAATGCTGTTTGTTCACATTTCAATGTTTCTAGAGTTTGTTAGCTGACATAATGAGCTACACTATCAACGGCCTCACAGCAAACACTATTGTGGTCCGTTTAAGTTTTTTTTTTTTTTAAGGGAGAACTTTTGTTAATACTGTCAAGAATCTTGGTGCCAGGAACTGAGCTGTATAACGGCCCCTGAAACGTAAGAACTTTTGACCACTTAGAGTGGCCTAAGAGTTTATTGTCTTCTTCTCCCATGACCCCTCCTTGCCCCTATACCCTCACTTGACCAATTCTTGTTGTCAGTTTTATCCTCGTGCTCCCTCTGCAAAAGAGCCTCACTCCATTCCCGCTTTGATGGGGGGGGGGGGGGGGGGAGCGTGTAGGGGGAAGGCATGCTTGCTTACAATTTTACAAGACCCCGCCCCACTACACCAGATCTCTTGACCACTCCCATAGGCTCGGGAAGCTGGGTGGCGGAAAAGTAGGCTAGTTGGTTAGGATTCATAATGAATTGTATGGGGCAGCGTTAGGACAAATACACGAACGAGAAAAGACACAAGTGCTGCACCAGTTGTCGTGTCTTTGGGACACTACTGTGACAGGCAGCTGGTGAATTTACCTTCAATTATGGAAACATTAGTGTGCGAGAAAGATTTCGATGCCACCGATTTTATTCGAACTGACCACTTCGTAGTGAAAAAAGAAAAATGTCCTTTGTAATGCGAAAAGAAAAGTTACCAGCCAAAGCTGTTTCTTTCCCAGCCTGCTAGTATTTTTAGGTTCTTGGCCGTTTATTAGGTGCACTGCATTCTTTTATCATTTGTGGTTGTTAAACTTTTCTTGGTGTTTGTACATTTTAGAACTTGTTTCATGATGAAGTTATACCAACATGCCCAACTGGCAGTCATTCAAAATTTTCTTTTTCTATTTTCATAGACCAATGTTAACAGAAAATGATGCCTTTTTTCAAAACCTATTTCAGTTAGATATATCCGTTTTTTTTTGTTTCTTCCATAGCTTGCTGCCTTCATTTAAGGGTTTCGCACAGACCTTTTCTATGCTAGAAAAAGCTTAGAAAACACTTCCTAGTTAACTCTAATTCTACTTCCCGAGATTACTTTCCAGTATTTCTTCTCCTTCTTTTTATATGTAACATTCTTGCTTAGTTTGCCGTAAATTAGTGGCGCGACAAAGTGAAATTTTTATACATACGCATTGAGACAGCAATTATAAAAATGTATGGACTCGATGGGAGTTAGTGCTTCTTCAAGTTGGCACGTTTTTGAATATTTTGTTCATGTTGCATTTGTCACGATCCGAATAAACCTAAAGCCCAACAAACCTTTGCTTGTGAACACATGTGCTTATTTTCTCTAGATTGGAGAAGCACGGCTTCGTCTCGTTTAATCAAGTCTACCCTGTGAGCTGCCTTCATCAATAAACTCATTGTACCACAGTGCAAGCGTAGTTTATCTAAGCAGTCAAAGTAACGCATGTCATGATTTGTGAAGGTGCCACCAAGTAAAGTGCGACACACTTTCGCTCGTGCAATATTGTCTATGCAACATAAAGTTGTGAAAGTTACACGTCGAAAATGAACAGAATCTGGTTGAAAGCACGGAGTTAAAAAGTTAGGCTATAGACCCTAAAGATCAGCCTGTGGTAATTCTGCACATGGACATTACCTTGTGAAAGCTTCGTCATTCCCAATTTCAAGTATCTATGTGTGTTACACGGCAGCATAGTGAGTTTAGCTTTTATAAACTGTGAACACAGCAACACAGAGCTTTTAATTTTACAATGTGCTTCTTAGCTTTTGTAAACTGTAAACACAGGAATGTAGAGCTTTTATTTTTTACAATGTGCTCATGTACCGTAACCATCGTATACCCTACTAACATGTGGCAAGGAATACATTGGGCAATCTAGAAGATGCATCAACGAGCAGCTCAAAGAGCACTGCTATGCATGCCAGCAGACAGCGATCACAGGCAACCTTTCTATGCACTGCAGGGAGTGTGAGTGCAGCCCAATTCTTGAAAATACTACAATTCTGGCCAAATAAAAAAATAAGAGAACACTCGTAGTTTGGGAAGCCTTTCACATATCAGACCAAGAAAGCGCATGCGTCGATTCCAGCACCTTTGCACTGACCCCCAAGGGAATCGAATTCATCAGAAGCCCAAAATACTAATTTAATCAGTATAACTCAGATAAGAACTTTCAATCAGCCCCACATCTGGTAATCGCAATCACCCCATGTGTAGCATTATTGCCAGGCCCCACCCTTTTCCTAAACCAATTTTCTTTTTTCTGAAAGCCTTCCTTATTTCAAGTTGGTTCAATAAACTTCAGGTGATAGTTTGCTCTTGTATTGTCTCCATTTCTTGTCTGCTCCCTAACTTTGTTCTCCACAGCAACTGTAGCGCAATATTTTTAGTCATGAAAAACCAATTGGCCCTCCCTTTGGTAATCATGAACGTCTACTGGCCTTGAACCTTCCCATTGACGAAGCCTAAACACGGGCCTCTTGCCCAACCATGTGCGTGCCACAAGCAACGACCAATCGCACAGTTTGTCTTGTGTGCCGCCAGAAAGCATCCCGGTCTGTAAGGGAAGACCCGTTCAAGTTTGCCCCTCGGCACCAGCACTTGCCAATCCCCTGCCGGAAAAAGCGTACAACTGTTGAGGGTTACGATGCCTCCACTCCCTTTGATTCTCACGCATTTGCAAAGCGTGCACTGCACGTGAAACTTCCCCTGTTTTGCAATGTCACGGTGACAGAGGAGAGAACTACTCCTGCACTGTCAACTGCCACAATAGTCATGCACACACAAAGGGGTCGACTCCACCAGTTAAGTTCCACCGATTCCAAAACAGATATAAGGAAAAGTAGACAGGCATATATCACAGCAACGCGTTGAAAAAAGTAAAAAAATATCATAAAAATGAGCACATGCATGATGCATTCACCATAACTGGAGTTAATACTTGCGTTACCGTTCCTCTAATCTATATAGATACAGGGAGATACAAATCTGCATCTTAAAAGCTTAAATTATCAAAGTACTTTGAACTTTTGTCTTGTCAGCACTGTTCATAAATTGCAAAGATATATAACTATGTGCTACTATTATTCGATATTGTTGTGAACATAGTACAGTGCACTCTCAGTAAATGAAAATCTGGTAAACAGAACAAAAGGAACACGGAGGAGGAAAGTTTAAGCGGAAGGACAGGGAGGTTCGCCAGTTCTTAAATAGGCTGGCTACCCTGTGCTGGGGAAAGAGGTGAGGGGAATAGAAGATGATAAAAAGAAATGTTGCAAAGAGAGAGAGAGAATACAAAAAAATAGCGACAGAGGAAAGGCAACATCAAAAATTATAAGACACTAAAGTCTGTCTCTGAGGCCAGTTGTCCGCAAGAAGCGTAGCAAAGCTTTCAAAGCCTTCTGGGCTGAGGATGGGCTCGGCCAATGACCCACAATCCTTTGTTCCAACAAAGGCTGATCATCCAGTCTATTCAGTGCTACAGTAAGTTCTTCTCTTGGCGTGTTGAAATGGGTGCACTCACATAAAAGGTGCGCGATGGTTTCTTCGAAGCTGCAGTAAGTTCATGTAGAAGGGCTGGCCATTCCAATAGGATAGCAGTATGCGTTCATGAAGGCCGCTCCAAGCCACAGGCGGTATAGAACAGTCTCCTCAGCTTGAGATAATCCTGAGGGAAGACGAAGCTGGAGATCGGGATCCAAGTTATGCAGGCGCACACTTGTGAATTCTGTTGACTTCCACTGTACCAGTGTGAGATCACGTACAAGCCAACGAAGTCTTGTAGCTGCGTCGGTTCTTGAGAACGGGATGGCTGTGTATGGAACACGGCTTTCTCTAGCACAATTGGTTTCATACCTGGATTCTTCACCCTTGCTCACTTCTCAGCAAACGAAACTTCTATTAAATGAAACACATTTTCTTGGTTCCTTCATGTTCCGTTTAACGAGAGTCAACTGTAGTTGAAGTTGTGTGCCTTTGTGATATTTGCAATGTGTGGTTACTGTATTTACTCGCGTAATCCTCGCACTCGCATAATTCTCGCACCCCCCACATCGCCAAAAAAAAATACGATTTCTTTTTTCCTCGAGTAATTATTGCACCCCCGAAAACTGTCGCAATAATGTCATCTGCTCGTTTGAGCCATTGATGATGACAGCGCGCCATGTGGCGCCAACTCTTAAGCATCAAGCATACTATTGCATGCAGATTCAATTCAATCCAAGTCAAGCCGAAGTGGCCAGTGCGCGTTGCGGCGTGTTTTGTATGCTGTGTCGGTAATCTTGGCACGTTATGGGGTAATACCGAAGCTACACGGCTGCTTCAAGTTGCAAGTGATGGATCATACACTAAACGATGACAACAGGGCCGCCGGTAGGCCCTTCGGAGTCTACTAGTTTTGTGTTGGCCACTGGTGACGGCAGCGGAAAGCCACCAAGACGCGTTGGGCCTGCCGTGTGCCTAAAACTGGGATTGATGGTAAACGTTACTTCTTCAGAAGGAAACTGCAGACGATTCCAATAAATAGCCATCAGCCCAATACCGACGTCCTACGCTTACCTTTTGAGGGCTCCTGTTGAGCGACGAACGCTATTGCTACGCCTGCAACGCCCGCAAGCTTTGCGTATGGTATTCTAATTCTCGACTAATTGCTTGTACTTTTTGTGTCTCAAATAAATCTTGCCTTGTGTTGAACCTCTGCTTTTATTGTTGAGCTAAGTTCTAATTAGTACTTCTTAAAGCTTGCTATGAGTTGCTGGTGTGAGAACCCCAATTCGAGGCCACTTCGTTTTCTTTTCCGCTCTATACGTTCTCATGGAAAGTTTTCCCGCGTAATTCTTTCACCCCCCAACTTTGCATCAGTTTCCCGGCAAAAAAAGTGCGAGGATTATGCGAGTAAATAGTTTTTATATCCATGCAGCAATGATTGAAGTGTGTGTTAGCCTAAAGCTTCAACAATAACTTGTAGCAGACATTTTGTGGGAAGCTGCAAAAATGGCTCAAGTGAGCTACTTTCATATTGATTCCTGAATTCACACTCAGCTAAAATTTGTTACACACATGCGCCATCATCCCATAAAGCTCGAATAGAATAGTATTTATCAAATGTGATGCCCTCACACCACCCCGTTTCAAGAGTATTATTGGAACACGGTTACATTTGTCTGTGTAACAAGCACCCGTCCTGCGTTTTCTTCGTTTGAAGTGTGGTAGTGATATTGGCGCCAAATTGACACATGCGCCAACTAGCCAAACAGCAAATACAACAAACTCTTTGGGTAACTTTCATTGAAAGTATTAATGATTCAACACTATGCAAAATGTTTGATAAATAAATTTTCATACGTGCAGTTCTCGTAAGAAATATTTCTGTGCACATTAGAAGGTCACAATCGCTAGTTTTTTTCAATGAGGCATTGTGCCATCGCACACGTTTTTATAGATTTTGGTTCTGGCTTTGTCTGCTATCACTTGTTCCATATCTCCTACATGGCTGAGCAGACGCTGACCTTTCACCAGTATGCCGTCACGAAAAAAATCTTAAATTGCGGTGATCTTCTTAAACATACGATGTAAAACCACATACAATGTGAAACTCTCAAAAACCCACGCAGAACGTGTGTAGCGTACAATCAAAGCAACAGGTGTTCAAGGCAGGTTGAAGGGGATGAAGGGGACAGCAAAGAAATAACGAGTTTTTTCCGAACATTTACCGTATTTACTCGCATAATCCTCGCACTTTTTTTTGTCGAAAAACCGATGAAAAGTTGGGGGGTGTGAGAATTACGTGGGGAAAACTTTCTACGAAAACGTACAGAGCGAAAAAGAAAACAAAGTGGCCGCAAATCGGTATTCTCACACCAGCAACTAACAGCAAGCTTTAAGGAGTACTAATTAAAACTTGCCTCAACAATAAAATCAGAGGTTCAACAAAAGACAAGATTTATTTAAGAGACAAAAAGTGGAAGCAAATAGTAGAGAATCAGAATACCATACGCAAAGCTTGCAGACGTTGCAGGCGTAGCGGTAGCGTTCGGAACAGGAGTCGTCAAAAAGTAAGCGTGGAACGTCAGTATTGGGCTGATGGCTATTTAACAGAATTGTCCGCAGTTTCCTTCTGAAGAAATAAAGTTTACCATCAATCCCAGTTTTAGGCACACGGCAGGCCCAATGTGTCTTGGTGGCTTTCAGCAGCCATCACCAGTAGCGAACACAAAACTAGTAGACTCCGAAGGGCCTACCGGTGGCCCTGTTGCCGTTCTTTAGTGCATGATCTATCACTTGCAACTTCAAAGCAGCCGTACAGCTTTAGTATCGCCTCATAACTTGACAAGGTTGCCGACGCAACATACAAAACACGCCGCAACGCGAACTGACCACTTCGGCTTGACTTGAATTGGATTGAATCTCTGTGCAATAGTACGCTTGATGATTAAGAGATGGCGCCAGATGGCGTGCGCTATCATCATCAGTGGCTGGAAAGAGCAGACGACATTATTGCAGCAGTTTTCAGGGGTGCGATAATTACTCGAGGAAAAAAAGAAATCGTATTTTTGTTAGGCGATGTGGTGGGTGCGAGAATTATGCGAGTGCGAGGATTACGCGAGTAAATACGGTACTGGCAGTGCCCGGCAGAGCAGCACCTTCCACTTGTTTTTTGCTTGTTTTATTGAGTATGGCAAATGGCATCAGCAGCCCTTTTGGATGCTGTGGATGAGCACCAAAGACATTTTGACACGACAGTGTTCTATGCCAGGGTCCACTAAGACTTTAGTGCCGTAGTTCCATCATGAATATGACAATAAAATGGACACCACCAAACAAATAAAAAGAGCCTAGGAGAAATAAAGAAAACTTGGTAAAATGTTCCCTCGCCCGAAATCAAACCTCCGAGCCTCCCGTTCTTTGGCTTGCGGTGGTATTTGCCCGATGCTGTACCGACTGAACCATCGAAGCAGACAAAGGACACTCAAAAACGCGCCTTATATCCCTCGCACATTGCTCCTCGTTTGGTGCTCTCTATTAGCAGGGGGGGGGGGGTGCCACTATCTGTCAGCAGTGAAGTAATGCAGCATTAAACTTACTGGCACTGACAAAAATGATGCCTCCATGGCACAGCTAACGTGCTATCTCAGAGGCCATGGTTCAAGCTTATCAATAGCAGCAACAAGCAATTTCCGTGCTAGCATCGGGGAGCCGCCCTAGACACAGTTATGTATTGCTATTGTTGTGCTCTTTGCCTTTTTCTTCGTGTTAGCGTGTGACGGCTTGTTCTTGGAGTAGTGCAGCTTCCACATGCACTAACGGTGTTTCTCCACTGAATACTTCGAGTGCCATAGCACTGACTAATAAAACTGCCGCAGTAAGCTGTGCAGAAAGGCAATGATGTCAACGAGCGAATGTGGTGCCCTGGTGGAGTGAGCCGAAGGTCAGAATGTGGAACACTTGTGCACGTTCATGGCTCAAGCTACAAAGTTCGTGGTGGTAACAACTTCATTATTAACTCCGACAAACTCGTGGCCTGGGCCTACGCAGCCCCTGAGGAAGACCAAACACCTGTCTTCTCGCCGCCTTGCGGGCTTGCTAAATGGCCCACAGTTGATCCTAGAGGTTGGAGCTGCACAGCGAAGCTGTCTACTGTGCCACAGCCTCATCTGGGGAGACTGCATTTTCTTCTGCTAAAACTGCACATTCCCAGAGATTGTCCCTAAGTGATGCGCGAGTCCAGCCACACAATTTGCAAGTATCATCTGGATAGACATCTGGCTATATGCTCTTAATATGAATGGGTTTGGAAACGGTCTGGGTTTGCAATTGCCTCCAACCTACTTCTAGGGGATCTGTCAAGTTTGGGGCTTGGTGGCGGATAAATACGCCTAGGTTTTTCATAAAAGCTCATAATTTCGCAGTATCAGGTCATTTTATCCCCCTCTGCCTAGCCCTCCACGGGATGCCCGTCCCCTGAAGAGGACCTTTCTAAGCGGGCTTGGAATGTCAGAGAGAGAGAGAAGAAAAAATATCAGAAAGGCAGGGAATGCGAAACTTCGTGCAACACGATCGACCTCCCTATTAAGGTTGGGCACGGGGGGCTGTGGAGGGACGTGTGAGCCTGGAGCCATATAATATGTCGTTCTTCCATCTCTTCGGAGGTTATCGTATTTGCTCACGTAATGAACGCACTCGCATAATAAACGCACCCCCAACTTCAGTCATCGAAATTGGGATTTTTCTTTTCCCCACGTAATAAACGCAACCTCTACATTCATCCACTGCAGTCCCGCTAACCGACACTGGCGCCTCCTCACCTGTTGGATCTCTTCCGTCTTTTATTATTCTGCCGTCCCCCCCCTCCCCCCCCCCCCCGGCCACCTCAGCTCGCTCACTTCCTTGCTTCGCCTATTGCCACGCCGTAATGTCTTTCTATCTGTGCGCGAAACGTCCCCCCCTCTTATCTGTGCGCCACAGCAAGGTTCACGAATGGTGCGAGTGTAGACATCGCAGCTGATAAGCACGCAGCGTGCGAAGTTCACGAAGCTGCCCGTGCCAACCTGCAATTGCTTCCTGTGAATACGAAAAAGGCAACCATGCGCACGTGATTTTCGAGCGACAACAGCAGCATTTGCTGTTGCGAAGGGTCATTCATCGCTATTGCGTTGCAGGTTTCTGCAAAACCAGAAAAATATAGCTTGTCGTCCAGAAAAGTTTGCGACGATTTCTGCAACTTAGTAGCACCCAGATTCTCGCTTCACTTGTTATCTTCGCGTTGAAAAACTTCTCATGTAGAAGCGAGGTGGCGGGTGTATTTTGTCGTTAGTCTTGTTATCGACGATTCGTTTTGATGCTTGAGGGGTAGCTTGCTGTAATGATGGTTACTTGCTACAATGTCAACGACGTCTTCACTGTCATCGGCAAGGATGCCACGAAGACAGCAAAATCCGTCATAGCATTGTAGCGCACGCTTCCAGGCACCCCTCGAAATAACAGCAGATGTTGCGGTTAAACCATTGTGAGAAAAGATCGCCGCAAAACGCTTTTATGGAGTGCGCGAGCGACCCGGGGACAACTTGCAGAAGATAGCGCCATCAACCACCGAAGATGAGTAAAGTGCAACAAAGAAGCTGTTTCCAAACAGTGTACATACGCGTATGTGAATAGCGAAAAGCTAAGTAATCTAACTTTTTTTGCATAACTGCAATTTTTGCTCCTCCCGAAAAAGCTTTCATAAAATTTACTCTGGATAATAAAGGCACCCCCAACTTTGCTCAGATTTTTCTAGCAAAAAAATAGTTCATTTACGTGAATAAATACGATATATACATTGCGTTGTCTTTAAGTATAGCCCAGCGTCTGGCGAAATTCTGGCTTGTGCATAATTTCTTATCACTGTCTGCGAATCACTTAGGACATATCGGCTATTGGGGGCAAACTATGACTTCTGCCTCCCACTTTGCTGAAGTGCAGTGTCGTTGTGTATGCATGAGTACAGGCATAGTTTACTGCATCCCCAGGGAGCGCACGCTGCGCTATTTCTGACTTTCATTGACTATGCTTTGAAGAAGTGCTCGGTATTAGTGTTTATTACATGCTTGTTGATTTCTTTGCGAGCGATTCATGATATGCTGTGTCCAGGTATAGGTTCAAAAAGTTCAACTACCACAACGATTAAATCACAATTATGGGTATTAGTCATCGTGATGGAGATGTGCCACCAGGTGCCAGCGTGGGTGCATCGACATCAAAAGATGCTATAACACCAATAGATGTTGTAGAAACCATTATAATAATTTCTGTGAATACTCGCTTTATTTTTATGTTACACTGATTCCTGTGTCGAAGGTATCAGCCATTCTTTTTTTTTCCACAGAGAATTCATGGCAAT
The DNA here is from genome assembly GCF_043290135.1 of Rhipicephalus microplus. Classification (NCBI taxonomy): domain Eukaryota; kingdom Metazoa; phylum Arthropoda; class Arachnida; order Ixodida; family Ixodidae; genus Rhipicephalus; species Rhipicephalus microplus. Next base: position 186,664,269 of record NC_134704.1, on the reverse strand, counting down.
GATCAAGCTCAAAAGTGGCATGTCGCATGGCCTGGGTGCCGGCCCAGTGCCACCAGTGGCTCTATGCACTGCATAGCTCAGCAGCCAGTGCTCACTTCTGCACAGTAGATAACTTGGCTGGTGCCTCCAGCAAACGCTGGCACCTGAAGCCTGCCGTGCAATGACCATTGAAGACAAGAAAGTGAAGGGCTGGGGAATGTTTTTCATTGACTATCAGTGCCCCCTAAACGAATTGCCATTGTTCAGCATAAGGAGTGCCACTGCCCATTGGAGCTCTCTCAACAACAATGGACAGTTAAAAAATGGCATGCATGATTATTATTTATTTATTTATACTGCCAACCCTCACTTGAGGGTCATTACAGAGAGGGAAGCATAGGATATGGAAAGTAAATACAGACATTGATATTTTCAGCAACTTTGAACAATAACACAATAGCATATTCATTGCTCGGCAAAGTAAACATCAAGGGCACATTCAAATTTTTTCGCGTCAGAATTTTCAACAATATGTCGCGGCAATTCGTTCCACGCTTCTATAACATCAGGGCAAAAAGATTTGCGAAAGACGTCCGTGCGAGCACCGAAGGGGCGAACTGCCGTGTCATGATTGATCCGGCTGCTGAGCTTATGCGGGGGGTGTACGTAAATTGTTCTATCTATTTTTATTTGACCATGCAATATCTGAAAAAATACTTTTAGGCGCTGCTTTTGTCGTCTAATTTCTAGAGATTCCAAACCACTTAATTTTAACATCTGGGTAACTGAATCAGTCCTTTTATACTTCGAACATATAAATCGCGCGGAAAGTCTCTGAATTCGTTCCAGTTTACCTATTAAATCCTTTTGGTGGGGGCTCCAGGCAGCACAAGCATATTCTAAAACAGGGCGCACAAATGTTTTATATGCAAGCAGCTTGACGTCTTTCGTAGCATTCGGTAATTTAGCACGCAAGAAACGCAGTTTTCTGTAGGAGGCACAGCATACATTCTCGACACGTGCACGCCATTTCAAATCATTCGTAATATGCACTCCCAAATATTTAAATGCACACACCTGCGGTAAATAATTAGGTCCAATGCTGTACGTAAATGGTAAAACGTGTTTCTTGGTAGTTATATGCGTATATGTTGTCTTAGAATAATTTATTTTCATCTCCCATTTATCGCACCATGTTTGAAAATCAGCAAGACAATCATTAATTACAATTTGGTCATTCGCACACGTCACCGGGGCATAGATTAAACAATCATCAGCAAACAATTTAATTTTACAGGAGGGTTAACAATGTCAACAACATCATTTATATACACCAAGAACAGCAATGGGCCCAACACGGAGCCTTGGGGCACACCGGAATAAACATCAAGTGATTCAGACTCAAACCCATCAATTCGTACCAACTGCTTGCGGTTCGTTAAGTATGCCTCAATCCACTTCAGGATATTTTCGTTTACGCCTGTTCGTTTGAGCTTGAAGAGCAATTTATAGTGGGAGACCTTATCGAAGGCTTTTTTTGCAAGGTCTATGCATATCACGTCGACTTGTTCTCTATTATCTACGGCAGCGGCAAAATCGTGGAGAGTTTCAACCAGTTGGGATAACGTGGAAAGCCCTTGCCTAAACCCGTGCTGTTGCCTACATATCAGCCCATTTGTCTCCAAGAAAATAGCCATCTGTTTGGCAATGACATGTTCAAAAACCTTACAGCAAACACACGTCAGAGATACTGGCCTGTAGTTGGTAAAAAGCATCCTGTCACCACTTTTAAATACCGGTTTCACAATGGCGCTCAGCCAGTCTTTTGGAAGCGAATGTGTCAAGAGTTATTTTTCGAAGATAATGACTAAGTAAAACGACATCCACTCCGCATACCGCCTCAAAAACACAGTTGGTATTCCATCCGGTCCATTAGCCTTCTTTTCGTTCAAATTAAGTAGCTGCTGAAACACACCCGCTTGATCAAATGAAACTGGATCCATGGCGCATGTGCAAGTATCGGCCATTTCCTTATCTTCATCCGTGAATGCCATCTTTGTAAATACAGATTGGAAAAAGCGATTGAAACCATTAGCTATATCTTGTTTCTGGGTTACAACATCAGAGCCAACCGCGATATGTTCAATCGCTTCTTTCCGATCGCTCAAGTATAGCCAAAATTTTCTAGGCGAAGTGCGCAAGAACCCAGAAAGCGTTTCATTGAAGAACCTTTTTTTGGACTTGGAGATTTGGATTTTCAACGCTGCTCGTAGTTGAGAAATCTGCTCAGAGTGGCCTTGTCTTTTGCGTAATCTCTTTATTTTGTGTTTAGTGTGGATAACATCTCTAGTGATCCAGGGGTTAGTCTTCCTTGTTTTTTTTTAATCGAATGGGAACAAACCTTTCTATACAGCTGTTAATTATTGATTTCAATTTCTGCCACAAACAATCAACTGGCTCGCTATCAGAGGCTTGCTTGAAATCATCGAAAGCAGTTTCCAAAAAGTCTAACATTGACGTGTCATCTGCCCGGCCGTAGTCACTAACAGGCACCCGACCGAAGGGTCGTTTTCCAGGTTTTGTACCACATAGAATCTCAACCGAAATCAGTTTGTGGTCAAATATGCCGTCTTTGACCGTAGCACTGAAGTCCTCCATATTGCCCGAGAGGAATACCAGGTCCAGCAGTGACTGAGAACCCGATGTTACTCTAGTGTCCTGTTGAACAATTTGGGTTAGGTTATGGCTGATCATTATTTTAAATAACTTTTCGCTGCTAGTAGCATCCTTATTACCGGCCGATAAAGAAATCCAGTCTATATTCGGTAGGTTAAAGTCTCCGGCCAGGACTAATTTTGTTGTCTTGTTTACATTTGAGTTCAAAAACGTCTGAAGGTCTTCCAGGAACTCGGGCGAAGTGGCAGGTGGTCTGTATACGGCTCCGATAAGGTAATTGGTGTTCGCGTACGTAAATTTACACCATACAGATTCCGATAAATTGCAATTAATTGGAACTGCTGAGATACATTTTTTTATGACAATTGCAACGCCCCCACCACGGGAATTTCTGTCCCAGCGAAACACTCTGTACTCAGGAGGAACAACCACATCATTCGGAATATCGTTGTTTAGCCAAGTCTCTGTTACGATCACCACAGGGGGAGATCTCGACAGCAATAAATGTTCGAGTTCAGTTACCTTATTAACAAGACTACGAGCATTGAACAGGAGAAGCACTAGCTACTCATGTGACGGTGCAGCCACTGCCCCTCCCACCGGGGCGCCGCCAACGCTGTCAGAGTTACGCGTTGCTGCTGGCGATCCTTTAGCATACCGCTCCTTACGACATGGTTGGCGTTCATCTCGGTTGTAGTCCCAAGTAAATAAGCTCTCGCCTACCTTCAATTTGTCATAAACTAGCGATACCTTCTTTCCGCTGCCCCTGTCCGCAGCTGCGCTGTCCCACAACTTTTTCCACACCGCGACCGTCTCCTTCGAATAATCATTGCTCACGCTAATAGAAGTTCCCTTTAGTTTGCTGCAGTTTCGGAGTATAGTATCTTTTTCTTTAAAATCGTAGAACCTCATTATGACTGGTCTAATATGCCCCGGCCGTTGCTTGCCCAATCTATGAATTCTTTCTATTGTTTTAACATGGACGTTCAGTTTTTTGCCAAATATAATGTCGACTACAGAAACTTTCATGTCTTACTCCGATTCCGGGCTGCCTTCCTTTACGCCAAAAACCAAGAGGTTATTGCGTCTACTTCTGTTTTCAAGTTCACTTAGCCTTTCTGCCTGTGTTTTTACAGTATGTTCCAGAACTTCAATTTTTGCGTTTAGTTCTTGGACTGAAGCAACTAAGCCAGCCAATCCATCGGTATTTGTCTGTATCTGGGCTAATTGATCATGAATGCCAGTCAACCGACGGTCAAATGCTGCCTGATTTTCCAAAATAGTCTGTAGCTGCTGGGCCGCAGTAGGGCCGGGGTTTTCTTCGACATCCCCCGCCATCAACAACCGCAGCAACACAGACCAGCAATCAACATGAATCAAGGAACATCTATGAGGGCACGGCAGGACAATCAAAAATCTATTATCACTACGGTAAGTGACAACAGTAGTTTGAAAACCAACCTGGAAGACGAACGGCGGCAGTTTAGGCATTTCGTTCACATGAACGTTGCCGTGCCCTCTGAGGAGTTGCCTGATGTGCTGCTCTTTAAGTAGCTGCGCTGCCGGTGACGTCACTGAGGCCGATGCTCCGTTGATCCACGGCGCATCTTCCAAAACCAGGTTGAGATGAGGAAGCAGGAAAGGCGTCCCATCAGATCCGCTTGTCGCGATCGCTGTCAAAATCCACGGCACAACCTAGAAGACGAACGGCAGCAGTTTAGGCATTTCGTTCGCATGGACGTTGCCGTGCCCTCTGAGGAGTTGTCTGATGTGCTGCTCTTTAAGTAGCTGCGCTGCCGGTGACGTCACTGAGGCCGATGCTCCGTTGATCCACGGCGCATCTTCCAAAACCAGGTTGAGATGAGGAAGCAGAAAAGGCGTCCCATCAGATCCGCTTGTCGCGATCGCTGTCAAAATCCATGGCACAACCTGGAAGACGAATGGCGGCAGTTTAGGCATTTCGTTCGCATGGACGTTGCCGTGCCCTCTGAGGAGTTGCCTGATGTGCTGCTCTTTAAGTAGCTGCGCTGCCGGTGACGTCACTGAGGCCGATGCTCCGTTGATCCACGGCGCATCTTCCAAAACCAGGTTGAGATGAGGAAGCAGAAAAGGCGTCCCATCAGATCCGCTTGTCGCGATCGCTGTCAAAATCCATGGCACAACCTGGAAGACGAATGGCGGCAGTTTAGGCATTTCGTTCGCATGGACGTTGCCGTGCCCTCTGAGGAGTTGCCTGATGTGCTGCTCTTTAAGTAGCTGCACTGCCGGTGACGTCACTGAGGCCGATGCTCCGTTGATCCACGGCGCATCTTCCAAAACCAGGTTGAGATGAGGAAGCAGAAAAGGCGTCCCATCAGATCCGCTTGTCGCGATCGCTGTCAAAATCCATGGCACAACCTGGAAGACGAATGGCGGCAGTTTAGGCATTTCGTTCGCATGGACGTTGCCGTGCCCTCTGAGGAGTTGCCTGATGTGCTGCTCTTTAAGTAGCTGCGCTGCCGGTGACGTCACTGAGGCCGATGCTCCGTTGATCCACGGCGCATCTTCCAAAACCAGGTTGAGATGAGGAAGCAGGAAAGGCGTCCCATCAGATCCGCTTGTCGCGATCGCTGTCAAAATCCACGGCACAACCTGGAAGACGAACGGCGGCAGTTTAGGCATTTCGTTCGCATGGACGTTGCCGTGCCCTCTGTTATGACAGTGTTGATCATTGATTGGTAGAAGAGTCAGTACAGTCAAAACCTTTTTAAGGACACTGATATTGTAACGAGGCAGCGAGGCATGAGCCCGCCATTGCAGACCAATCGACAAAGAAGATGACTTGCGGCGTGAGATGCTGGCCGCCTTCCCGTAAATAAGTTACTAGCAAATATTGGAAATATACTCGCTTTTGTCTCTCTTGTATTAGTGATCCCATGAACGTTCGGTGGAGCTGCTAGGTAGTAGAAGAAGCGCTATACAACGGAGCTTCCCAGTGGTCATTGAACTAGAGTTTCCACGATGAAACATGAGCACGAGACTGATTCTACGACCACTACTCCATTGACCAAGGCGATGCTAGCACCAGCCACAACACCACCCACGTACGCGCTGACGCATCCGAAACACCCCGGGACGTTTGGCGGTACGAATGAAGTTGACGTCGAAGATTGGACAGCTGACTATCGGCTCACTCGATATGACCGGACTCTCATGCTGGCCAACGTGCTGTTCTACTTGAAAAGCATCGCAAAGGTGTGCTACGAGAATCACTATAAGGAGACTGGCAGTTAAGACACTTTCAAGCAAAAGCTGCACAACTTATTTGGGAAGCCCATGGGACGAAAGGTGGCCGCAAATAAAGAGCTGTCTATCAGTGCTCAAACATCGACAGAACCGTATTTCTCGTATATTCAGGATGTGGTGGCTCTTTGTCGTAAAGTAGACAACAACAGGTCTGAGTCTGCAACGACGAGCCCATGCCCACTGCCTCATAACTATATAACAGACTATCCGTAGTAGGAGATACCAGTGTGCCTGCAGTGAATGATAAGAAAATGTATACGTGGTACCCTGCTTATGAAAGACACCTCATACAAAATCTCCCCGGCGCATGTTTCGTATGAAGAGTTTCAGCTGCACTCTATTCGGCAGTGGTTAACAGCGACTAATTCGAAGAAAAACATTTATAAAAAGCTTTCTCTATTCTTCAAGCTCAGTGTCCTAATTACACATCAGCTGTCGCTAACATTCGAATGCTTCAAATAGTCAAACGAATAATAGAGTATTCAAATTCGCTTTGATTCGAATTTGAATGATTGGAAATTTCGAAGTATTCCCAATGAATGAACAGGTTTAGAATAATCCGCATGTAACCTTCAGTAAAGGTGGTTTCGCTGCATTGTACAGCTGCTAAGCCGTGAAAGCACCTACCCAAAAGAAATCCCCACTGCCACAAGCCCCACTTCAAAGTTGAAGGGGCCCTGCAACACGTTTTGAGCATGGTCAGGAAATGCAGTTGATCGGTAGTCAAGGCTACAGACAGGGCGGGCCAATTATTCAATGCACAATAAATTCTTAAAGTCAGCCAAAACGTGCTCTCTCTTCTTTCGACAGATGACGCAACAAGCTTAAAAATCGCCTGTCACTGCCAGGCTTGCCACCGACTTTCGAGTGGAATTCGCCAAATGATGAGCAAAAAGTCGCCAAAAGTCACCATTTTCCTTCAAATTTCGCCAAAAATGTCACCACTCTACACATGTGTGGCGCGCCTAGTAATAAAAATACCTAGTTATGTATATCCAGTGGAAAACAATACTGTCCGTAGCCCCTTAAGTATATTGACGTTCTTTAATGCCAGTTGCATCACCCCCTTCAACCATGGTCGCACTCAGAAAGGGCATGCATGCACCATCAGTATCCCTGAATGCTAGCGCCCCATAAGAGAAGTTTGCGATGGTTTTAGTTGTGGCGCATACCGAATGAAGCAGTTGCTACAACAAGAAAGGGATGGCATACGTATGGCCTTCTTGCAAATTTCGAGAATTTCACTGAGTGCAATCACGTGTTTGATAATAGAACAACTTAATTACACAACAAAGGTAAGAAATTTAAAAGTATATAGTGCACAACTATTGCAATGCATGCACGTTTTCTGTGCTGTCATGCTTACGCTGAACATTCGCATCAGTGCAGTTTTTGAAGGCTGTCCAAAGAAGCAGACTTGGTCGGCCCACAAAGAATGTTATTAAAAATTAAAACTCTACATAAAAATTAGGGGGCACTACAGCAGGGAAGAAGTCGACAAGCTATTTACAACAGCTGGAGCTGTGGTCAGAACACGCGACCTAACCGTCACCTAGCCACTTTAGAAGCCAAGCTTTAAAGAATCCTAAAGCTCTTGAAGCCCCTAAAGAACTTATCACACACCATTACCTCGCGGCACGCGAAAAGTCTGCTGACCTAAATTGTGCTTGGAGGTTGCTGGTGGATGCATCTGTGCACCAGTGCCTCAAGGAACTTGGTGAATTGAGGAGATACCCACGAGGAACAGGATAGACGTACTCAATTGTGCATAAATTTCACCTCATACTGGCGAGTCTAAAACTAAAAAAAAAGATAAAAAAAATTTTGTCGCCCGATCGTTTTGAAGACGCTGAGAATAGAATGCATAACTCAGTCAAGATCTAAGCCGAAAATCGCACAGAAAAGGCGCTATGTCACAAATCATAATTTTAGGTCGCCACAGGCCTCTCAAATTTGGCAATTTGGTGAAACGTAGCCACCAGTTGCAACCCTGGCCACAGCTATTGTATCAGCCATTGGCCGATTTGAGCATGGCACACTCTTTCGTTACTGGGGCCGCCGTGGGAGGCCGCGACTTAGCCATGCGTGCGTGCGGGATAGCACTGAAAATCCACATATTGAAAGAAAAAAAAAAAGAGAGAAAGAGAGAAGGTTACGAGGCGTGCATGACGTATTTTCTTTCCCTATGCTTAGCTTTCAGTGCTTTTATCAAGACGAGAAAAGAAAATGCAATTGCAGCATGCGACAAATCCTGAAAAGCGAAAAATTTATGAGGCAATAAGACTTTTTAGTGAATTCAAAAAGGTGTTGCAACTCAAAAAGGTGTTGCAGGGCTCCTTTTAATGTATATATTGCCCTCAAATCGATTCATAATTCTTTTAAGTTAAAGAGCTTGTTATGGCGGCTTATATGGTCTAAGTGTGGTAAATTTTAAAATGTTAGGTGGCCACTTGCATTCTATCGAAAGCCAAATCCTGTTACAATACAAAGCTGTTTAGACTTCCTTTGGAAAAAAAAAGACACTTGCACAAAGGCCTAACTTCAATTTTGAAAGAATATTGTGCAGGTTATTTAGGTCATTACACATATATGCTATTCGAATTCGATTCGAAGCTGTTCGACCAAAATAACTTAAGTCAAATCGTGCTACAACGAAATTGACGAGGCACGGAAAAAATTTAGTTGAAGCGAAAAGTTCGTTGTAGTGAAACAGAAAAAAATATATCCGAGCTAAGCTAGCAAAAAAAAGGAACGTTTATCCTCGAAATTCAAAACATGTCCACTGCTTCCTATTCTTTCTCAGCAGCGTCACAACGTGATTCTCACCTACGCATAGCGAGGCCATGGTGAAAAGCACGCTGAAACACCTAAAACCGCTTTCGTGAACGAACCAAACAGTTGCATTAACACATTAACACCAGCAGCTGTCCGCTGTCAAAAATATCCGACAACGCCGAGATGGAGGCTGAGTATCGTGGAGCGGCGACCTTTGCATTATTCTATGCCATTCTTATCATCTATCACTCACAGCTAGCTGATTTTCTTGATAATGCGAACAAACAGCCGCTCTGATTAGTTACGACACTGGCCAAGCGCGAGCATGATGATAAGCATTGGAAAAGGCACCGTGCCCCGGTTGCACCCAGCAGCTGCGAGAAGGAAACCATGAACTGAGCGACTGGGCTTCAGCTTCGGATCGTCTGCGGCTCAAAAGCAAGCCAGAGGCAAAACAAAACCAGGGTAGTCTCGTTGCCATCACTATCAAGCAATGGCGGCGCCCATGCTTGCTGAACAGCAGTGGTATAGCAGTGGTTTCTGGTGGTGTCAACACATGTTTTAGACTTCGTTGACGCATTTTGAGGCTCTGAAAATGCATCAAAATGTTAAATATTGGGTTTACTAAGTATTTAAGCCTGGAATTGCATCGTGAAATTTCGTTGAAACGGGACGATTGAAGAAAAAGTGTTCGTTGTGGCGACAATATTTATGCATTGACTGCTATGGACTGCTGACGGGGAATTGTGAATTTTTTGCTGTAGCAGAGTTTGACTGTATTCACTTCAAATTCACTTTAAACCTAAAATTCCGTATTCACACAAGCCTAATTATATGCTATGAGTAGAGTCATAAACGAGTAGAGCGTTGTTGCCAAGTCAGAAACGAAAAACCCACAGCAGGAGCCCTAAAAACCCGCTAAGTTCAATATTTGTGCCCTAAATGCATAGGAAATAATTGTTCTACAGTCCATATGGTCGCATATGAAACAGAGTGATTTCTTTTAACTTGGACGGTGATACGGCCCAAAAGCAGAATGAAGACAAGAAAGAAGAGTAATCTAGCTTGTCTGATAGTTTTATAGAAATTTACTCGGGCAAGATGTGGTACACTAGAATTATTCTAATAAACTATATGTTAAAGCACGCGTTGCTCTGTAAATCCCTCATGCTACCATGAGCCACTGTGAATAGAAAAAAAAAACAATGATAACTTTAGAGTCCACTTGAAGACGTAACCAATGGAGATTCCTTCCTTCCTACATGCGACAAAAGAACGCAGCAATTGTAGTAGAAGTACATTTATATTACAAAAAAAGAAAAAGATGTCTTCTGCTTCGTAAGAGCACTCAGCAGAAGATGGCTCGTTCGTACCAATTGCGCTGGTGGTTCGAGGTGGGCTGTCAGCGCTGCTGCCGACGTAAGTCTCGAGCATTGCAATGTTTTGCACCACATTTTCGGGCAGTTCGTTGCTTGAGAAGCGTTTGCCCAACCTTCGGAGTCCGGCTCGAACAGTTAATATGGCGTTCGTCATCTCTGTGGACACTGTATTGCAATTCTTGCATTTGATGATGTTCATTTGACTGAACACGTGCTCTATTTCTGCGTACCGCTAGGGCAGCACCAGCACTGATATTGCAAACTCGCTCAGTTCGCAGAATGAATTCTTGTCTGAAGCATCCTTGTACTTGTAGACTGCATCCCAGAATGCTGTTGTGCTCCTGTGGTGGTTCCAGCTGAAGGAGTCAGCTTTCCCGATTGTGCTTCAATGGCAGAAATTTTTTCATCTCGCACATTTAGAGATTGCGGCAAAGACACTAAAGAGCCTTTAACTCGCAGAGCATTTCGATTGAGAGAAGTGAAACTTGTTTCAGCACTCGCACATTGTCAAATAGTCTCAAGTGGAGCTGTTTCAGCAGAACAGACAGAAATATGACACACCGCTCTTTGAAAGTGCATTCAGCTTCTTTAGAAAAACCACGCTTTCTCGTTTCTTGCATATCTTGCTTGTTCTTCGAATTCAAATTAGCATCGAGATCCTGCCACTATACTTTGCAAACAACCCCATTTTAATCGTTAGCAGGTGTGCAGGCTTCGCTACCACCTGTCCCAAGGTGTAAGGAAGCTTAAAAACGGTTTCTATGCCAAGGGGACCCAAGGTTTCAAAAGAGAGTGTCTAATACACCTTCACAGTAAAGAATAGACACAATGGACATTGTCTTTGCTTGTGGCGCACCCCTTGTTTGTTTCTGCATGCTCTTCTGGGTGTTGTTAGTTAAAGACCCACGAACACTGCCACGAAAAGGCTATGAAGGCTTTAATAGCGCCAGAAATCCTGCCTTCCGCACTAAAACAATTTTTCCCGCTAGGCATGTGAAAAACCAGCTAAATTTCAAAGAAAAACTGCTAACTTGGCAGCGTTCGAGTAGACAGTGCAATGATGAAACCACGCTACAACGTCCCCACTTTCTCATTTATCGCACTGTTACTAGCTCTACTAGTTTTAGTTTGGATTGTAAGTCAACATGACAACTTCGAACTTCGAGCTTAGATAAAATGCGTTGGCCTGCAACCATTTCAAGTTCGGTACAATATTCCACTCACCTCATTGATGAAGAGGGAGAGGCTCTGGTAGTAGCCTCGACACTCCCACGTCTCGTTGTGGGTGCCAGACTCGAACGTCACCAGTCGTTTCATCGGACTAGAGCAGCTCTGCAAAACAAAAGAAGTACGAACTCGATGCCTTAATAGCCCGGAAGCCCTTAAAAATTAACGTTGCAGGACACTCAAGCTAGCAATTGACAGTTTTTAGTCCCTGCCAGAAACCAAAGAAAACACAAGACAAAATATTAGCCTCTAAACCGTACAAGCACTCCACACTACAGGCCTCTAAGAGGCACTGTCCTAGAATTCGTCATTACTTACACATGATGGCACACCAGATGTAATTGCACGATGTCATATAAAAGATTTTGTTATGCAGACTCTATTGAACTGTTCATTTTACATCATTTCAATCTATATTTGATGGTTCTTTTTCACTAACATTTTCATTTCATAAAGCTTGAAAATTCCACTATTTCAATGTTTGTACACACATCTGACGTTTCACTTGATCTCAGTCATATTAGCACAAGACACATACCTAGAGATCGCTCAGAAATTAATGCATAGAAATGCTGTGCACTATATAGTGCTGGTAATAGTGGTTACGCTTAAAATATTAATTATATTGTGTATCCTTTTTTGTATATTCATTAATGTGTGGTAATTATTTTTACCACTAATAAAGTGTTTTGGGTTAATGATTGATTTGTGGGGTTTAACATACTAATACCACCATATGATTACCGTATTTTCGCACGTATAACCCGCACCAAAAACCCAAAAATTTCAGTGGCAAAGTGGAGGTGCGGATAATACGGGGGGGTTTTCCTATAGTGCTGCTTCACAGTAATGCGTGTTGTGCTGTGAAGCCCCTTAACAGTGTAGTGAAGGCTACGGAGGCGGTTTCCGCAAATTCGTGTTGCTCCGCAAGTAGCACGGCAGCTTGCGGCTGATTTTGGTTTCCCTTGCTTGCATCGTTGAAGCATTTAGAAAAAACATTTGGGGAGAGACGATTCGATTGTTCAGTGTAAAGTCTCACTGTCACACCACAAGTATATTTTTTGGACGTTCGCGGCCGCTCAGTGACCCTCCATATGTCCCTACGTCACGGACGCCATGTTTACTTTTGGAAAGGGCTTGCCGAAAAGGTGGTGCTGTCTAAGAAAGTTCCATAATAAATAAAGCAGTATTTATTTCAGCAAGGTAAATGAGGTGTTATAGTGCCTATAGAGATATTATCAGTTATGGTGACCCCGCTACTAACTGCAGCGGACGATCACCGCGGGTTCACGCTTAGCGAGCCACAGGGCCGCTACTCCGTTACTCGCGTGTAGCGCACCACTCCGCGCGCGCTCAACTAATAAGGTGTTTAGTGCGGCGCGATAAACAGACAGTGTTCTAATGCAAAATGCACAACACTTTATTGCCTCTGGCAGCACCCCGAACAACAGTACAACGTCCGCTCCCGAGACGCGGGTAGCAAAGGCACCCACACGCGGACGTTCGCAATAAGGGGAAAACCGCGAGCACGTCGCAGCTGGCAATGGCGAGCTTTGACACGCCGGTCGAGAAAAGGTCCCTCGCGGCTATGCTGCGCACTCTCACGATGGCCAATGGGCCTGGTCGCGAGTGTTAGGGCAAACCTCGTACGCGTTGGCCTACGGCAAGTGCGGCTCGTTGTGGTACGACCACTTCAAGCACTAGGCACCGCTGTGGGCTTAGCGTACGCTACCGAAGCTAGCACTCAAGTAAACACGCCTGTCGAGGTGCCCAAGGCCACCCCAGGCAGGCTACAGTCCGGCGATTCCCTAAGGGGACGCGGACGAAGGAAAACACGTGCTTACCCGGCGCCGACCACGAAAAAGAGAGCACTCCCTCGGCGCGCGCTTCCCGCGTGCCGTGCCCGCACGTGGCGCCATCTATCGCCACGTGGTGTTAACAGAGCAGGAAAGCAAAAGGGTGTGGCCGTGTGGCGGAATGCCCGCGAAATGGTCGCGGGCGCGCCTCAGATCCCCACACAGTAAATTAATGTACTACTTTTTGACGCGGTAGCAGGCATGCATTTCGGTTGTGTTGTTTCCAGGGTGCTGTTACAGTGTACTAGAAGGGGTAGTGCTGTCAAGTTGTCGCCGAGTGTGAGCGCCCTTTACTTCGCTGATACCAGTAGTTCTCCACATCTCGACCCATTCGCCAAGCCGAAGTCGATCTGTTCTGTCACCATGAGTAGCGCACGGTGGCAGGCCTTCACGGCACAGCAAAAGCTTAAGATCATCGTCGTCGCCTAGGAATTTGGAAATCCCGAAGCGGGAAGACGGCACAATGTGGACGAGTCCTGCATGCGACTGTGGAGAAAGAAGAAAAAGAGCTTACAAGCCACGCACCGCGACCGTAGGTCATTTCGCGGCCCCAAGACCGGTGCCTACCCTGAGCTGAAGGCGGAGCTAGTAAAGTTCATCGAATATCTGAGAAGCAGGGGTCACGCCGTATCGACCGAGATGGCCCAAGTCGAAGCGCGGCGACCTTCAAGGGAGCTAGGTGTCACACCGGTCCCGTTAATTCGGGAGGCGATCGCCGGGCTAATTCCAAGGGCCGAAGTATCGGCCCCCCGAACCGCACCACGAAAGCGTGGACAATTTAAAAGTGGTCCTTTTTGGCGTGCCAGCGGACGCCGGCTGTGGCCCAAAGAACAAGTCAGAGTCGAGAGTTGATAAACAAACAAATTATATTCTCAATAATGGCAGATCGAAAACAATACACAAAAATGCACACTCCACAATAGTTGCATACAATATGTCACCAATCAAACCAATCAATCAACGTACTACACAATACAATCAGCCACACTTGAAACAACGGACACGGACAAGAATACGCACTACAATGCAGCCGCATGCATTGAACAACCAAGACACTTAAAGACTAAAGAGATAGAAAACCTATTCAGTCCAAAGTTCTTGGAACCAAAGTCTAGATGATACTCTTCCGAGAATCACTCACTCAAAGTCCAGCGTTGTTGTCGTTCCGCTGCCCCCTGAAGTTTCTCTTCCAGGAAACCTCGCGTCTTCAATTGGCCACTCTTCAAACTTCAACCTCTTCGCCGGAAACACGTCGGCTTCACACACGCAGCTGTTGCCACGCGTCTTCGCTCGATAGCGGTAAACACACGCTCTTGCCTGTAGCTCGAGCCTTCACCCCTCAGGTGGAAATCCTCTTCATTTCCTGCTTCGTCCCTACGGACAAAACATTCGCCGACTACATGGCGGAATCCCTTCGCACTCTGGCGCTACTTCCGTCTTCTCCTGATCTCTCGTCTCCGCTGCTCGGTTAAATACCTTCCGCACGACATTCCAGAAAGTTCTCCTCATTTCGTCGGCGCGATGCGTAGTGGAGGCTGGGGAGAGGCGCGAGACTGTACGGGGGCCGTCCCCGACAGATGACTCAACTCGGCATATACGCCCCTTTCCTTCTGGAAATTTCTAGCGCTTGCCCGGCCGCCGCTGTGGGGTGAGGAGGTTCATCGGCGAAGCCACGCTTCCAAGAGGAGAGGCGTCGCGCGCCCGGGGAGCCTTGGATGCTTGTTTTCTCTTTTCTTTTTTTTTTTTCGTTGACCTCGCCGCGTCTCTCTGGGTGCGTTATCGCAAGAATTTGGCGGCGCGCCCGTTTTTAGCGCTCGTTCTGTGACACTGCCCCCCACTTTAAGAATATTATCTCATAATATTCAAAACCACACAAACGAGCGCGAACAGTCACCACACACTCTGAAAGACTGTAACACAAACCGTCGCTCATGACACTTCACATTCGCAATAGATCGCTCAATACAATCTTACATTGTAGTTCAATTCCACAACACATGAAATATAGCCACAGGTACACGACTACAACACTTCATCACTCATTCCAAACAATACAAACGTACAAAGTTCTCTCATTACAACAATTATACAACACTATACATCACACCACAGCATAGACACTTCGACACCTGTGACACAGGATAACACAACATTAACACAACATATGGCACTCGGCACTGCCAAACACATTCTGATTCGACTTCAGCACTTATCCTGTGTATTTCGAGCTGCGCTTGCGTCCTTTCTTGCGGTGCTCGCTCGATCTCTTCTCGTTTTTCCTTGTTCTTTTTCGGCGAGCCTTCTCCAACGACGGGGTCTGAGGCGGCGTCTCAGCCATTGTTGTCACTTCTGACACTGTTAACGGGTGATAACGCTCAACCGATCCTGTCACCCGCTTGTTCACGTCCCGACATTTGGCCTGGCTGACCAACTCCGTCTTCTTTGCACTGTCGGTCGGTTGAGGTCGTGCTGACGTAAGTCCAGTTGCCCGGCCCGTGAACTCGTTCAACACGATCATCTTATCATTCATAGTCCCTTGCACCGCGGCTTCACCTTGGGCTCGAGTGGGATCCGTCACGGGTTGCTCCTCCACTGTATCTCGCGGTCGTTGGGTTGGCGAGGGCTCTATCTTAAGGTCTTCTCCCAAACATTCCGGATAATTCGGTCCTCGCGCCCCGTCGATGTTTCCGATGACAAGGTCGTAAAGGGGGGTCGTCATACATAGAGCCGTAACCTTCCCGCTGAAGTATGGAGTTTCAACCTCAATCTCTGCTTCGGGAAGCATCCGAACTGTACGGTCAATTAAGCAAACCGGTTTCGTTTTGCCTGTTAACTCACTTTCCCGTACCAAGTTTCCCCGCACTATAACAGTGGAGCTGCCGGTATCTCTTAACACCGTAATCTTTTTGCCCGCAACTTTTCCAGGCAGCGTTGGCATTCCTTTCGTAACACCGGTTGGCTGTTTTGACATTACAGCACCCACAATAGGAATTTTCTCCCCATTCTTCAACTCTACGAATCCATCGGTGACGGCATTATTATCAGATTTCGGTGCCGCTTGCATACAAGATACCTGGTGAGTTTGACTCACTCCGTTCCGACAAGCGTCTGCTTTGTGCCCAGTCTGACCACACTTAAAACATTTTACTGCCGTAGGGCTCGTAAAGATTGTTCGACAGTTTTTCGCGCGATGACCCACTCGGTTGCACAGAAAACATCGCGGAATGCTCTCTGGTGCACGCTTCTTTTCTTCGGGAGCCAATTTCTTCGAATCATCGGGACAATCCTTCTTGACCTTGGCCAAATTAGTTCCACCTTGCGCTTCCAAGAATTGATCAGCCAATTCAAGCATTCCTTCAAGTGACTCAGCCTTCCTCTCTTTCAAGTACAGCGACAGGCTTGGGTGGCAACTAGAAAGAAATTGTTCTCTAATTAGGAGCTCTCTAAGTTCATCGTACTCCTGCGCTGTCCCTGAAAGTTCAATCCATCTGTCGAAATAATGGCAAAGTCGGGCGGCATACTGCGTAGCCGTCTCACCATCAGCTGGCTTTCCTGTCCGAAATCTGTCCCGGAAACCTTCTACAGTAAATCTAAATCGCTTTAGCAAAGCAGCTTTCACCTTTGCATAGTTGGCTGCATCGGTCGGCGTCAGCCTACCGTACACACTGAGCGCTTCACCACTCAAGCAAGTACTCAAAGCAGTTGCCCATTGATGTTCCGGCCAATTCTGGCTCTTCGCAATCGTCTCAAATCGGTGAAGGTACGCGTCAAGGTCGTCCTTCCTTTCATCAAACGCCACGAGCAGCTTGCTTGGGTTCAAGCTGAAGCCATGATCTTCCCGTTCGCTGCTTTCAACTCTAGCTTGGACGGGAGTTTCACTTCGCTGTTGCAAACGGAGCCGCTCGAGTTCCATCTCGTGCTGCCGCTTCCGTTCCCTTTCAGCCATCTCCGCTTCTCTTTCTTCTTTCGCCCTCTCAGCTGCCAGTTTTTCTCTCTCCAGCTCCAACTTCAATTGCTGCTCTCTTTCTTCTCTCGCCCTTTCGGCTGCCAACTTTTCTCTCTCCAGCTCCAACTTCAATTGCTTCTCTCTTTCTTCTTTCGCTCTCTCAGCTGCCAACCTCTCTCGCTCCAACTCAGCTGCTTTTTCTTCCTTGGCTCTCTCAGCTGCCAACCTATCTCTCTCCACCGCCTCTTTCTCCTTCTGGCTTACCCATTTCCGTAGTTCGGCGCCAGAAAGTCCCATCTTCTCACCAAGAGCAACTAACTTTTCGAGATCCATGGTGTCTCGCAAATAAAACCTTGCCACGAGCAAAAAGTATCTGCCTGAATCAGTCTATCGGAACACTCTCCTGCACTCGTTAACGAGAACACTGAGCAACACACAAAATCGTTCCGATAGCACTATCAACAACTCGAGGCTCTTTCTCACTACTTTGGACACACTGTGCACCAAAGGTCCTGTCGCGGACGCCAGATTAATTGTCACACCGGTCCCGTTAATTCGGGAGGCGATCGCCGGGCTAATTCCAAGGGCCGAAGTATCGGCCCCCCGAACCGCACCACGAAAGCGTGGACAATTTAGAAGTGGTCCTTTTTGGCGCGCCAGCGGACGCCGGCTGTGGCCCAAAGAACAAGTCAGAGCCGAGAGTTGATAAACAAACAAATTATATTCTCAATAATGGCAGATCGAAAACAATACACAAAAATGCACACTCCACAATAGTTGCATACAATATGTCACCAATCAAACCAATCAATCAACGTACTACACAATACAATCAGCCACACTTGAAACAACGGACACGGACAACAATACGCACTACAATGCAGCCGCATGCATTGAACAACCAAGACACTTAAAGACTAAAGAGATAGAAAACCTATTCAGTCCAAAGTTCTTGGAACCAAAGTCTAGATGATACTCTTCCGAGAATCACTCACTCAAAGTCCAGCGTTGTTGTCGTTCCGCTGCCCCCTGAAGTTTCTCTTCCAGGAAACCTCGTGTCTTCAATTGGCCACTCTTCAAACTTCAACCTCTTCGCCGGAAACACGTCGGCTTCACACACGCAGCTGTTGCCACGCGTCTTCGCTCGATAGCGGTAAACACACGCTCTTGCCTGTAGCTCGAGCCTTCACCCCTCAGGTGGAAATCCTCTTCATTTCCTGCTTCGTCCCTACGGACAAACATTCACTGACTACACGGCGGAATCCCTACGCACTCTGGCGCTACTTCCGTCTTCTCCTGATCTCTCGTCTCCGCTGCTCGGTTAAATACCTTCCGCACGACATTCCAGAAAGTTCTCCTCATTTCGTCGGCGCGATGCGTAGCGGAGGCTGGGGAGAGGCGCGAGACTGTACGGGGGCCGTCCCCGACAGATGACTCAACTCGGCATATACGCCCCTTTCCTTCTGGAAATTTCTAGCGCTTGCCCGGCCGCCGCTGTGGGGTGAGGAGGTTCATCGGCGAAGCCACGCTTCCAAGAGGAGAGGCGTCGCGCGCCCGGGAAGCCTTGGATGCTTGTTTTCTCTTTTCTTTTTTTTTTTCCGTTGACCTCGCCGCGTCTCTCTGGGCGCGTTATCGCAAGAATTTGGCGGCGCGCCCGTTTTTAGCGCTCGTTCTGTGACACTAGGCCTACCTCACGAGTTCCGTGCGAGCCGCGGATCGCTGCACCGCTTTATGAAGCGGCAAGGGCCCTCAATCAGACAGCGGACTACAATGTGTCAAGGCTTGCCGGCTTCTTATGAGGAGAAGCTGCTCAAGTACCAGAGATATGTAATTGGCCTGCGAAAGCAGCACAATTACATTTTCTCACAAATCGGCAATGCGGATGAAACTCCTGTTTATTTTGAAATGCCATCGGACACAATGATTGAGAAGACGGGCAGCAGTTCGGTGAGCGTGCTGACCGGCGGGAACACGAAACTGCGCATCACAGTCTTGCTTTGTGCCCTCGCCGACGGCACGCAACTGCGACTGTATGTCATCTCTAAAAGGAAAACTCTACCAAAGGTTCATTTGCCTGCCAGTGTGGTGGTGCGCGCACACGAGAACGCGTGGTTGAACAGAGACTTGTTTGCAGACTGGATCAAGATGGTATGGGAGAAGAGGCCCGGTGCGATGCTCGCAAAGAGGTCCATGCTCGTTCTTGATTCGTTCCGCGGCCACACAACTGAGGAAGTGAAGGACCGCCTTTCACGCAACGGCACCGACTTAGTTGTTATACCCGGTGGAATGACGTCAATGTTGCAGCCTCTAGATGTGTCGCTTAACAAGCCCTTCAAAGCGCATGTCAAGCGCTATTACACTGAGTGGATGGCCGAAGACTGCTACGACTTGACGCCGACAGGACGAGTCCTAAGGCCTGATATTGCCCTATTCTGCAAGTGGATTGTCGAGGCATGGAAGGCCATTCCAGATGAGATGGTGCGAAAAAGTTTCAAGAAATGCTGCATCACAAACAACATGGATGGAACCGAGGATGACCTTGTGCATAATAGTGAGGACTGCGGCTCAAGTGATAGCTCTAGCGAGAGCAGCGCCAGTGAGTGAATTGTGACTGGCCTTGCAGACAGCGTATTCTGCTTGCTAAATAAAGCTTTTTCTGTCTACATATGTGCTATGTTGCTTGAGCAGTAGCTTTTGTACAGCCTTTCCTGTATATTAAATGTGCGGGCAATACGCGAGAATTTTTTTTTCTTTCTTGGTGAGCTGAAAGTGGGGGTGCGGATTATATGCAGGGGCGGGTTATACGTGCAAAACTACAGTATGATAGACGCTGTAGTGAAGGGCTTCGGAAATTTTGACCACCTGGGGTTCTTTAACGTGCACTCAAATCTGAGCACACGGGCCTACAACATTTCCGCCTCCATCGGAAATGCAGCCGCCACAGCCAGGATTCGATCCCGCGACCTGCGGGTCAGCAGCCAGCAGTGCTACGACCTTAGCAACTAGACCACCGCGACGGGGAAAGTGTTTTGGGTTAAATCTGCCTTCAGTTCCCATTATGTTTATTTTGTGCAACTATTTTTCGAATTTTCATACCAAACCTAACATATAACAAAATCCTCTTTATAACAATTTTTTAAAGAAATTGGTCAATTTCGTTATATCCAGGTTTAACTGTACTTGATTTTCCTAATAAAAAAAAGTCAATAAACAAGGTTTTGCAGTTTAAACACTTTTGGATACAGCTGAATCCCTATGTACAAGACACTGATGTAACGAACCAACAGGTACAAGTGACAGGAGAGTGCGTGCATTAAAATAAGGCTCCGTAAGAAATTGCATACAAGGTACCCAGCTTATAAGAGACAACTCATCTAAAAGACAAGAATTTCTCCCTTTACAAAGGGGGTAGTCTTCTTGAAACCTTTAAGGTGATTCACACATTTTTAGAAGGTCTTGCCAGGCCAGTGCCAGAAGTAACAAGTGCAACCTACCTGGTAAAGCCGCTGTGTCATTGAAGGTGGAATGAGGGCATCTGACAGGCCGCAAACAAACAGTATGGGCACAGTCACCTTGGGTACCTTGTCGATAGACCGAAACTGCAAGGTGATTGCACGGTGTATATTCTGTACAGACCATAATCAACACCCCACACATGCTCAAAATCGCCACACTCAAAACAAAGAATATGTTTCGTGCCCTGCAAACATCACAAACTTCGTTGCAAGTCCTTGGGTAGTACTTTACAATTCTAACATGTTATGACACGTTGTTGAAATGTTATTTGAAAGCTGTCAGGGAAGCCTGCCAAGTCACTACACTCGCTGCTTTATTTGATGCTGCATGTTGAGGATTCTTTACAAGAAAATAGCCAAACCGTCTCGTCTCAAGCCATCTTGGCAGGCACAATAATGCGATTGATCAAATATGTCTTGGTGCAGCTCCTGAGGCCACTAAAATGTTACTCTTAAGCAGCGGATCATGATCGGCCTTTCAGAGAAGTTACCAGTCCGACATTTTGAAAAACAAGTATTTCAGTCTCCAAGCTGGAGCAGCTCTGCCACATTTTACAAAATCAATATATGGAAACATGCATGCAAGTTATTTAAAATGCCCTAAAACATAAAAATCGGCTTTCTGTTCATTGTCTTCCTGAGCCAAGACATGAGCTTCTTTAGCTTTGCTATCTCAGGCCATCTAACATTTCCTTGTGAAATATATTGTAATTCAATAAAGCTCTTCCTGCTGCTTCATTATTTGAAGTGCTGGAAATGCATAAATTTTTTACCGATTCTGTTCAAAATATTTCCGATGACCTTCAAGCTTTTTAGTACAGCATGAGCACTCATTGCTTACTTTGTACTTCACGCCATGCTTCATGAACTGACTTATGAGGCTTGTTAATAAAACAGATGGACAGTTGCTAATCACACACAGAATTTAATAATTAATAGGTCATATGTCGAAAATGTACATAGTTCTCTACACTTGCACAAGGCTTCACGTTTCACAAGTTCTTTAAACGGCCCGTAAACCACGCAGAGGTCGAAATTCAGTTCCGATGAGCAAATTGTGCATGAGTGTACAACGAACACCGAGCTGCGAGAATTTTTCAAAACGGTGCAGCACTAGCGGAGTTAGATGCGTTTGATTATCGAAACCATGATGATCACTTTTTTCGCTCTCTCCTGCGCTACCCTCGTTTGGTATCCTCTCCCAAAGCCGCCTTGCCCTCTCGCCGAGTGCCCCTCCCATGCCACTCCCAAGCTCGCGTGGCATACATCATTGCCGACGTGCTGCTTGAAACACCATCTACTTCCAGTTGTCGCAACTCCATCAGTTGTGTTGTAGCTGCGTGCTTGTTGGCAAACCGCGACTGCCATGCCTATACGAATCATGCTGCTATGAACCCTGCGTTGTGCACATGCTTTCAAAGAATTGACAATGGGATGGACCCATATAGAAACACACCGTGCTTGACAACCTCTGCACGATATGAGGAGCCGCCACCACCGCCTTCCCCCGATCATGGCAATGATATGCGTTGGTACGTACGTTTTGCAATGTTTGCCCTATCGCAAAACACTCGGATTTAGTTCGCGCAGTAGCATTACAGGTTGCAGTAGCTGATTTGTGAGCGGGCGCACGCACACAGGGAACACTACGAACAACAAGCAGAGCAGACAGCTACTTGCAGACTGACTAGAAGTCGTAGGCCCTCGCTTGACCGATCACAGCATATTTGGATCGGCGTGTCAGAGACATTGGAACAGCGCATCACGCGAAAACCCGAGAGGCCCCGAAGGAAGAAGGGATTGTTTCTTAGAATTTGTGATGCGCCAGCGCCTCGTAGCGCTACCACGTAAAGGGTTTGTACAGGTTTCCAAAGCGAAAATTCAAGGATACTTAAGGACTCAAAGCAGCATGCAAAGTTTGAATTGTTTCACTCAAGAATTGTCAGAAACGAGCAATAATGCACTTACAATAAATATATGAATATAGCGATTATAACAAAAACATCTAGTCTTAATATTGTCTCAAGATCAGAACACAAAGTTTACAAAAAGCGGTTGAGATTTTTTTAGTATAGGGGGATTGCACAGAGCCTTGATCTACTAGGGGGGCAATACCATCCCCGTATTATTTTGAAGGTCTGTTAATACGTGCAGTCTCGCTGCCTAGGCTTCGGCACGCAGGAGTTGTTCCGTAGGTCTCTAGACATCCACGTTGCCGTATGGATCTCAGACGCAGCACGTGCAGCAAGCTTTTTGTGTGCTACAACTACGCATAGCTCTGAAATAGCATCAGCGAGTATCGTCCATTGTCGTGTTATTTAAGTAATGTAAAGACGAGTAAATGTATATCTTAATAATGTTAATATTGAGTAGCCTGGATCACTCTGCAAGTACTAAACAGTAAAAAAGGAAACTCGCAAACACAGAAATGAAGTCTTACAACAGAGATTGAGATTACTACATTCTGACCTCTGTGAAGTTTACTGAAGAGATTCAAAACAATCAGCATAACGACATTTCACTTACATAAAGATAAATAAATTTGTGTTTTCTCGCAGTTTCTAGCACAATAATTACAGCTGTACACAATGATCTACCACTCCAAGTGAGCGGCACACCAGTAGCACAAAATAAATTTTTCGTTAGCAAAATGAGAGAGAGGGAAGGCAGAGATGTTTATTAGTTAGACATAACCAGTATGCTACCCTGCACAGGGGGAAGCCGCACAAAAAGTGCTGCGACTTCCCCAGCGTGTGTAAAGCCCTTGGCGATGCTTGGGTCGCAAACAGTGCACGGTTAGAAAAAGTTGGCCATGCCCACCAGGGAAATCACCGACCTATAAAGGCCTGACCCCACGTAAGCGGTTCAGCATTTCAGCATGTAGCTTTCTGACATGAAACTGCACCCTCTCCTTAGCTCTCCATATGGAGAGGGCCCGATGCCATGTCAAAAAGCTACAGGCTGATGGGCTTCAAGGCATATGTGTAGTCAGGCCTTAAAGGAGTGGTGCCACAATATTTGTGGCCCGCGCATTTTTTGTCGCAAGCGTTTCTTATAGCTCCAACAAGCACGATAGACGCACCAACATTCATTTACTCTCACCAAACACGTTAATATCACCTGATTGATGTTGACAATTGCCAATTTCTGTTTGTGGGCACCGAGTTGGTCAGGTACGTAGCAATGTAGGTGACTTAGTCACGTGATCGCACAAAGCTTTGCATGAGTTGTGCTGAGTACACTCTCGCACACGTGCCACAAAAGCACCTGCAAAGCAAACATGCCGCTAGTTGCAGCAGCGATGCTTTGCCGATACGCACATGGTGGAAGTTCGCAGATCACTGACCTCACTACATATCTGGTGTGATGTTGCTAAAACTTGTGTTGCCCTTTTTATAGAGCTA
Organism: Rhipicephalus microplus; assembly: GCF_043290135.1. Lineage (NCBI taxonomy): Eukaryota > Metazoa > Arthropoda > Arachnida > Ixodida > Ixodidae > Rhipicephalus > Rhipicephalus microplus. Next base: position 186,640,227 of record NC_134704.1, on the reverse strand, counting down.
CGTTGGTGTTGGATGCGCTCACTATAAGCCTCGATTGGAAGAATGAGCATTTAGGTACACTTTGTAAGTGACTTGAAATATATTTTAAACGTTTCTCGAGTCCAACCATACGTGTGGAGTGTCCTTGGATCCAGAGAAAACCCACACGACACTTTTTATAGCCTTAAAATTTGATATGAGCATTGGCTTGTCCACAGTTGACACTTGCAGCATGTTGCTCAAACACCAAGAAGTTAAAACTGTGACAGTGGTTAATTTGATTCACATTCATCCAGTGGATACATGTGTGCGTTTTTTTTTTTTTTTGGCATCCTTTTTAGTGTTTAAGCAGTATGCTTCCTGTGTCGAGCTGACAGTCGTTCATTAGCACTCGTCCTGTGTGAGCTTTTTTCGTGCGTTCTTTGCGCTTGAGTGGTGCTTTGCACGTATCGAGTTGCTTGCCCTTCTTTGTGTGACATTCTAATTACTTGCTATAGCATTTACTGCTTTGCCCTTGCCGCCAAACTTTTTTTTAATCACATGCATTTTTGCAAAATAGGACAATGTGCCCTCGGGCCATATTACTGCTTCGTAAATGGGGATTTTGACAGGTTGAAACACTGACATACCCCATTTAGGAGGTTACAATGTCGATACGAAAGTGCACTGCTCACGAAATTCAACAATTTTCAAGAGTGGCAAAAAATTCCAGGACTTTCAAGGGTCTTTAAAATAAATTTTTCAATTTCAAGAGTTTTCAAGGACCTGTACGCACCCTTCGTGTAGAATCGTTGAGCGTGACGGCATTCTGCACACGATGTGCGTGCTTACTTGAAATGTTTGAAAAAATATCAGAGGCAGTTCACAGGCCCTTTAACATGTACTGTTGACACGCGACATTTTATATTAACCTGTTGACACACGAACAGCCATCAGAGTCAAGAGTACATCCTCTTCTGGCCAAGCGGAGGCACCGTGTGTAGACCCACCTGGTTCTTGTAGCAGAAGTCTGGCAGCCACCGCAGCAGGCGCCATCCAAAGAGAACGCGTGCCATCTCGGGGATGGAGGAGAAGGTATTCTCCACAATGACCCCAAGCAGGTGCTGGGCCTGTTCGGGCCGGGAGGCCAAGTCCAACGCCACGGCTCCCCCCAGCGAGCGACCAAACACCAGCAGCCGTGTCTGATCCACACCGGGATGCGACAGCAGGTACTCAAGGCCCGCCTGTGCATCCAGGTAAAGCCCTGCAAAAGGTCTCACCTCCTGTTTGGCATGTTTTTTCTCAAGAAAAAAAAAAAAAGCAGGAATATACAAATGGACCCCAGGGAAAGAAAAAAATTTCATTTAAAGAAGGCAAAAGATTTTCTGGCAGTTTAAGAGAACAACCTTAAAGGGGTCCTATTAACACTTTTTCGGCATAATCAGAAAATACAGTCGAACGGTAGCTGAAGCTCCTGAGGACACACGAGCCCAACATCATAGGGCAGCACTCTGCCTACATTTAGAATGAATTCCTGAAGTCAACTAGAAATTGTTCAGTCTTCTTTCTACAAATGATGCCATGTGCTCAACTGACCATGCCTTACACAGTTAAATCCGCTCATAACGAACCTCGGTACAGTGAAATCTCAGTAGAACCAACCACACATTAACGAAATTTTCAGATGAACAAACTTTAAAAAAATTCCGCACCAACTGCTAATAGGTTTAATATAAAATTATTTCACTACTACGTACTGCAGAATACCGAACTTTTCAGAATAACCAGCGTTAATTTAGTTCTGTATCATATGACCGCCTCAGTACTACGAACTCCATCTTCTGAAATCCGTCAATGACCATTGGAGTGGTACGCAAGCAGACAACAAAACAAATGAACGCCTTGCTTCTCCAAAGACGTGCGACAATGCAGATGGGATAAAAAAAAAGGGCGACTTTTTTTTCTTTCTTTTTGTTGAAACGCCGACGCTGCAGGTTTACAAGCGCAGTGGTGAGGGCGAAGGTGCAGTGGCGAGGGTGAATTACACAGTTTACGCAGAGAGCTCAAATCAGTCGCTAAATTACCCTTGGAACTTGGTCTACCAGCCGAATGAGTTTGTAAAAAATCGTCAAAACCGTCTCAGGGTTTCTTTAAGCGTTGTGTTGCGCTAAGAGTGGTGTTCTTGGGATTGTAAAATTCTAGTTAACTAATACACGAAAATTGGTTTTCGAATACGCTAAACATTCAATGGTTCTCGAATACGCTAAACATTCAAACGACTTTAATACGCTAAACATTGAAAGGCATACAAATCTATTGCCACACACGAGCTCGGCAGCAATATGTAGCCCATCACCCCTCCCGAAAACCCATCGCACTCCTTTGGCCGTGATTCTACAGAGACTAGGAACAATTGTAGGACCGATACATATATGGCACCGGTTAATGACACAAGAGCCAGTGATGGCCAAAGAGAGCATGCATGGATGGATGACTGGCTATCTGGTTTGAGTAACGGTGGGCACTGTGCAGCACTGACCATCCTCACTGGGCGTTCCCTCACTGCGACCGTAGCCCCGGTACTCGAGCAGGAGAATGTTGCATCCACAGCGGTGGAAGAGGCCACCCACGTTCGGGAGCCTGCAGCAAGGTTGGCGGTCACTTGTTAGCAGAGCTCTATTAAAAACAACGATTGGTAAAATGGAAGAGCTGCAGAATGTGAGTACTGTACTTGAAGCTAAGTGTTTCATGGAAACACTGTGTCAGCATACACGGAATAAAATTCCGTGCATGTACACATTAACATTCTATATAGTATGTGCATTTGATCAAACACTATACTACTCTGTAGTTGCTTTCATTCGAATTTGTGCGTTAAGGCACATTAGCAATTGAAGCGTTCAGGTCATAGAAATATAAATAGTATTGGAACATGCACAGTCATCCATTGCATTTTCAGTGAACAAGTCCCATTAACTATTAGCATTTGCTAGAGCCAAGGGTGAGGAATTTATGCACTCAGCAAATTTTTAGTGCTTGTTGCCAATCAGTGATGTGGCCTAAGATCACATGAGTGGGATAAATAGAGCTCCAGAGGAGTCATTGAAAAGAGATACAGTACAGGCGAGTGACTGAAAATGTGGTCGTTGACTTGTTATTGAGTAGCCTTCGCTTAAGGTTTGACTCAAACATCATAGGCACAGCCCATTGTTTAGGTGGTTCATATGATGACGGATAATGTCGCCATGTCACAGTTCGGCTCAATCGTTAAAATAAATAAACCCATTCAGGCACATCGAAGAAGGCTGAGAAGCCCCATAATGTCTCACTCCTGGAACACTGCTGTCAATGCAACCAAGAAGGGCATGCTTCAAGCTGGGCAACTTTGCCAAATCGTTGCCCAGTACAACTCCCTTTCAGCTTTGTCAGAGGAGACGCTTGCTGCAAATCACAAAAGCTGTGGTTATAATGTCTGCATGAGTGTGGTTTGCGAGGCTCCCGCTGATCTTTGGTCTGATGGCAGCAAGGGCCCTGGGCTGCTTTTTCTGGTCACAAGTTCGTGCATGTTTGTCCGCACAGAAGCAGAAGCCTTAAATGTTACCAAAACCCTAACACCATACACCAAGTAAGAGGGCCCAAAGGGCCATCATAGAGCAATCAATGAATACGACTGTCAGCATGCATAACAAAGTATCTGAACCAAAGAAGTAACCGACACAAAAAGATGTTCACACAGCACAATCGAACATTTCAGAAATGTGCAGCATAAACCCTCTCCCCCCCCCCCAAAAAAAATTAAAATCTAGTCATAAACTAACCACCCATTTCATCTACTTATTACTGAACTCTTTCTCTCTCTCATACACACGCACAAATGCACACACACATGCAGCAATTTAAATAGTTCCAAGGAAACATGCCCTTGGTTTACATTTATGCTAACGCACAATTGCAGAAAAGGGTCTGTGGAACACACTGTCAAGCCACCCCTGTCCCAAGCATTCCATGAGGCCGAAGATGAAGCTCCAAATCTCCCTCCTTCTCCTCCTCCCAACCCACACCACGACATAGCTTTAAAAGGGTTCCGTAACATTTCTTCATCATTGTCGGAAAACACTGCCGACATGTAGTTCAAGCTCCTCAGAACACGTAAGCCAAGCATAGCGGAGCACGTTGCCTGCAATATCCTGAAAGTAAGCAAGAAATGTCTTCCTTTTCCCTTGCCAAATGATGCCATGCACCGCAGGCTGATTTGACCAATGTGAGTTGCTGAATTACTGAGGCCACCGCAAGATTCTGCCATGTGCTTGCGCGAGCGATTGTGATGAAACAGAAAGCAAGTAGCAAAAGACGAAAATAAAGTGTTCCAGGTCATGCCGTGCAATGAACACATCATGTTACCCCCTTGACACCCCTTTCAGGTGTGAAAAGGAAGAGAGAGCACCTGAAGCTAGCAACAAATCCCTGTATCTCTGCTCCTAATTGATGAATTCTAAGAACCTTTGCGGCCTTTGATACACGAGGCAATAAGCTCTACCATCTTTGTCGTCAAGTCCCTTGAAGAAAGTTGAAGAAAGGAACTAAGTTGGTTCTGAAATGCTGGGCAAATAAGCCCGTTCTCTGGCTAGAGCCATTAATCAGTTAAAGAGCTCATTCAATCCACTTAACTTTCCCTATCAAAATTAGATGAAAACCTAGGAATGTTATCTATAGGGTGTGCGTATCTCTGAAAGTTTCGAATATTCGTCAGTTATTGCAATTGTAACATTCGTATTCGATTCGAAAAACCATATATTCAAATGTTTCGAATATTCTGTCACGCATGCTACTGTAGTGAACTTTTGATTCTGCACCTTTACGACAGGCGCATCAAAAATAGACCATGCAGTGATTACTCTGACTTCTGCGCGAGTGCTGCAATGCCTCCACAAAATTGCACAGGGGCCTAACGACAACTACGACAAATGCACCGCCACATCATCACAATGAATCTACCAACCATAGCAATCTTCAAGGATCTAGATAATGAATTGCCTTCTCAGCCATATGTACGGCTTAGCGGTTTAGCACTGCTACCGCTCGCCATACCCTACTGCCGAGCACGCACCATTTGCTGCCGCACCCTTGTGAAGAGGAACACTTCAATATTCTGCGCGTCACTTGGGGAAATTAAAACGATCCGCCATCGTTGCATTGACCCTACAGAATACTTATCACACTTTCGCGCGGTCCGGAGCTGATCGAGCACAAAAAAAATGTCACTGTGCGAAGGCAAATAAATACACACACATGTTACAGCAAGCAGTGCTGACGAAGTGAGCTTGGTAGGCGATGCCCGGCACGCAACTGGCTAGGGACACTCAGCTTGACAATGCAGCAGGTAACACGCATCATGTATAGCTAGCTGTGCCAGATTTAGCTAATGGATCACCACAAAAACTTAGGCACACGCATCGACGAAAGTCTGACGACTCATTCGTAAGCTGTGCCACTCTGTCAGTCTTTATTCCTTGTCATAGTTTCGAATTGATTTGATGGTAACACGTGATCATGTTGTCAATGATCCGACGTGTTTCTCCGCACAATAACAAAAAAAAGCCATGCACTTTCAGTAATGATGATGATATATGTTGTTTAATGATGCAAGGGCCATTGATGGCCAAAGAGTGCCAGGAAATGATATCGGATCGGAGCAATGGGCATGTTGAATGGCTGTAAAAGGACCTAAGATTCTGCGCTCTAAAGGTGCATAAGACATATATTTATTAAAATCATGAAAGTGAAGTGAAGCATGCCTGGTGAGAATGAGTTCTAAGTTATCATGACACTATAGAATAGGAGTGTTATATTAGCACCGATGCCTCGCCAGCGCCCTTGATCTCAAGGGCCGGGAGACAGGTGCTCTTTTTGGATGTAGCATCCGCAGCAGCAGCCTCCTTTCAGAGGCCGTGCTACCGATCACTTGAGCAGATAACATGGAAAGTATTTACTTCCTTTAAGAATGCATTCAGTGCATTATATTTAAAAAGAGGTTCGCGACCAATAAACATAGCTGGATGAAGGGGTATGTGTTCCTTGAACGCTAGAGGAAAATGTTTTTTCCTGTAAGCCGCTCAGAGCATTCAAGGAGTATGTGGAGTACGGTAAGTAGAAGGCCACATCTCTGACAGCTGGGTGGGTCACCACCGGACAAAAGGTGTGTGTGCGTGCTGTGTGTGTGTCCTATTCTAAGCCGACAGAGACTGACCTCTGTACGGCGCGTTTTCGATGCGAGTGGCCAGTTACCGAAGTATGGTTTGATCGAGTGTAACTTGTTATGAGTTTGTAGATCCCATACCTTCTGCCAGTAAGCCCTAAGCTTTTCCCGTATGTTTGGTTTTAGGTCCATTATAGGGACAGCAACTGAAGAGTTGGCAGTGCTTCCGTTGATTGGCATGGCGAGCTGGTCAGCCAACACATTTCCTTCGATCTCACAGTGTCCTGGCACCCAGCACACGACGATATGTTGCTTGGAAGCATAGGCTGCGCAGAGTATTGAATAGAGGGATATAATTACAGGGTTTCTGTATTTTTTAGATTTTTCAATGCTTTTACGACACTCTGGGAGTCGGGTGTATAAACTACCCTTTTCACTCTGGGTGTATAAACTACCCTTTTCACTCTACCCGACACTCTGGGTGTATAAACTACCCTTTTCAATTCTTTGATGTGTTTAATGGCTACGAATAACGCGTAAGCCTCGGCTGTGAAAATGCTTATGCTGGTGGACAGAACGCCGGCATCCGAGAAGGATGGGCCGACCGCCGCATGGGACACTCCAGTATGGGACTTGGATGCATCAGTATAATATTCTGGACAGTCATATTTATGTTGCAGCTCTAAGAAATACATCCGAATGTGTATGGGCGAGGCATGCTTTGTGACAGCTACGAAAAATGTGTCACAGTCTACAACCTGCCACTGCCATTGCGGGAGCCACAGAGCGGGGGGGCTGAGGTGGTATTAAAGCAGTGGGACATCTGTTTTTTCAGCTAGGTCTCTAACACGCAGCGAGAAAGGGCGTGCCATTGCGGGCCGATTGCAAAAAAGTTGAGAGCTGGACAGGTCGATGGTGGAACATGCAGGTTGCTCACTGTTTGCATTTACTTTAAGGAAATATATGAAGGAAGAATATGTTCTCTGTAGATGGAGCGACCACTCGTCCGATTCCACATAAAGGCTTTCAACTGGGCTTGTTCTAAAGGCGCCTGTGGACAGGCGGATGCCTTGATGATGAACAGGGTCCAACATTTTCAGAGCGCTTGGCGTAGCAGAGTGATAGACTATTGCCCTATACTCAAGGCGTGAGCGTATAAGGCTACTATACAGTTTCATGAGGCACTTTCTGTCGCTGCCCCATGTAGTTCGTGACAGCACCTTTAAGATATTCATTGTTTTCAAGTATTTATTTTTAAGATGTTTTATGGCGGTACAAAGGTTAACTTCGCATCTAAAATTATACCTGGGAACTTATGTTCTGTGCTTACGGGCAGACGCTCACCCTTAACGACCACTTCAGGATCAGGGTGCAAGCCTCTTTTCCGTGAAAAAATGACACATGTGCTTTTCTGTGGGTTCAGTTTGAACCCGTTTTCATCAGCTCATTTGGATACCTTGTTAAGGGCAAGCTGAACCTGTCGCTCACAGATCCCAAGAGAACACGATTGAAAACCTATCTGCACATTGTCGACATATGTTGAATAAAAGATATTACGTGGGATGTACAGACGGAGAGAATTTATTTTTATAATAAAGAGCGTACATCTGAGCACCCCACCCTGTGGCACTCCGGTTTCCTGTACAAATGTTCAGGACAGAACATTGCTCACTCTAACACGGAATGTACTATCAGACATAGCTTTCAATGACACTGAACATATTACCGTGTATACCTATGTATGAGAGGTCTCTCAATATTCCAAACCTCCACGTAGTATCATAGGCCTTCTCCATGTCGAGAAACACAAATAACAAAAACTGATTATGAACAAAAGCCTCACGTATGTGTGCCTCGATACGGTTAAGATGGTCGGTGGTAGATCGGCCCTCTATAAACCCACACTGGTATGGGTCGAGCAATTTGTTTGTTTCCAAGTAGTGAAGTAAGCAGCAATCAATCATTTTTTCAAATAGTTTGCAGAGGCAGCTTGTTAACGCTATAGGTCTGTAACTTGATACAGTAAAGGGATCCTTTCCCTGCTTCAAAGTTGGAATTATAACAGGCTCCTTCCAGGAGGAGGGGATCACACCTGAAAACCATATGCGATTATAAAGAGAGAGGAGGGTTTTTTTTAGTTTCGGAGGGTAGTTCCTTCAGCATCGCGTACATTACGCTGTCAGAACCTGGGGTAGATTTATTACAGCAGCTGAGTGCTGTTCGCAGTTCTGCTAAGCAGAATGGTTCATTATATGCCTCATTTCTTGCGGATTTTCTTTCTAACTTTTCTTTTTCTATTCGTGCTTTGTAATTCTGGAAGGTTTCGGAGTAGTGTGGGGAGCTCGATATGTGTTCGAAATGTGTGCCAAGAAAGTTGGCTTGATCCTCCAAGCTTTCCCCGAGGATATTTACTAGCGGAAGGGAATACATTTGTTGGCCCTTAATTTTCTTTACCTTATTCCACACTTTTCCCTCATCTGTGTATGAGTTGATGCTCGATATAAACTTTGTCCAGCTCTCTCGTCTAGCTTGTCGACACATTCTCCTTGCCTGCGATTTTACCCGCTTGAAATTTTCCAGGTTTTCTACTGTTGGGGAATCGCAAAGCAACGCCCATGCTTTGTTCTGAGTGGTCCGTGCTTTCCTGCATGCGTCGTTCCACCATGGGACTCGCCGTTTCAAAGACATGCCGCTCGTTTTGGCAATGTATTTAGATGCGGCATCAAGTATAAAAGCTGTAAAATACGTGACGTCATCTATGGTCAGGGCAGACAGCTCAGTCCATGTCATGTGTGTAGGAGATCTAAAGCTTTCCCAATCAGCTGAGTCAATCTTCCATCGAGGAACCTGCGGGGGTAGTTGATCTTTGTTCGGCGCACTCAGAATGATTGGAAAGTGGTCACTCCCATAAGGGTTTTTAAGAACGTTCCACTTAAAAACAGGTAAAAAGGACGGTGATGAAATGCTAAGATCTATGGAGGAGTACGTGTTGTTTGCAAGGCTAAAATACGTAGGCTCCTTTATATTTAAAAAACATAAACTAGAAGAGAAAAGGAGCTGCTCAATGAGACGTCCTCGCGCATCACAGTGAGCATCGCCCCACAGGACAATGTGTGCACTAAAATCACCTAGAACTAGGAACGGCTCTGCGAGTTCCTCTAATAATGATTCTAGATCACGTCTGTGTAGCTGTTGATGCGGTGGTATGTACACAGAACATATGGTAATGGGTTTGTTAAAAAGTAGGTACAGCTCGAATGGCTACTGCCTCAAGGGTCGTTTGGAGCTTCAAATGCTGGCATGCTATACTTCGATCAGCTATAATGGCCACACCGCCAGATGGTACGACAGAATGCTCCCGGTCTTTTTGGAAAATAATATATTGCCATAGGAAGTCCTTGTGCTTAGGAGTTAAGTGCGTTTCTTGCACACATAGCACTTTCGCGTTAAACTTCCTCAGAAGTTCTCGGACATCATCTAAATTTCTAAGTATTCCCCTTACGTTTCACTGTATGATTTTGTCCATAGTAAAAAAAAAAGGAAAAAGTGCTGTGTGCAGAGAAGACGGAGATTAGCTCATTTTACAGGGAATTTGTCAGGCCCTGTAATCGGCGTTTTGTCTTTTTTGGGGCGGTCGAGAGAAGCTCGCCGCTCCTTCGGCACTTCCTGTGCCGTTTGGCTTGAACTGGTGTCCATAGTCTCTTGCGAGGCACTGGACGCTCGATCGACGAAGTCTTTGTCCCCACAGAGCTGGGGGTCGATGAGGCCTCCTTGGCCTCGTGATTGCCCTGGCTGCTGCCAGAGCTTGTGGAGGTCACTGGTGTGGACAGGCTGAATGTGGGCAGGGCAGCGCTGGCTGCTCCCGCCGTAGGGGCTTGTGGCGTTGGCTTCGAGACGCTAGGCGCAGTCCGGGCAACTGCCAAGGGCCTTTGTGGTGCCGCTCCTCGTTGCACCACTTTGGCGAAAGGTGTTTTTAGTGCCAATGATGACGAGATCCGTTGTCTTGCTTCCCTGAATATGATATTTTCCTCAACTTTTATAGTTATTATTTCTTTTTCTTTTTTCCAGGCTGGGCGCGCTCTGGAGTATGTGGGGTGACTACCTTCGCAGTTAGCACAGAAAACCTCGTCACGACTACATTCATCAGCACTGTGGCCGGTTGTGCCACACTTAGCACACATCAGCTGCCCTCGGCAGCTCTGGGATGCAAGACCAAATCGCTGGCATTCGAAACAACGCCTCGGGTTTGGAATGAAGGCTCGGACATGGAGTATTATATATCCAGTTTCGAGAGTCTCAGATAAAGTGGTTGAGCTGAAGGTGAGTATCAAGTGCTTTGTTGCTATTTCGTTGTTGTTGCGTCTGATTTTGATGCGCTGGACATGTATTACACCTTGGTCCTTCCATCCATCAAGGAGCTCTTCTTCACTCAGTGTCATCAAACCTTCATCCGATACCACGCCCTTCACTGTATTCATGGTACGGTGTGCGCTCACAGAGACGGGGATGTTACCAAAGGCTACAGGGTGCGAGAGTTTAGTGTACTGTTCCTTGTCTTTTAATTCGAGAAGCAAATCTCCACTTGCCATCTTCGTGGCCTTATAACCGGTTCCAATGGTCTCTCTGAAGCACTTGGCCACAAGGAAGGGTGAGATTGCTCTAGCTACTGTAGATGATTGTTCGCAGTGGAGGACATGGTATTTTGGGAAAGTTTCTCTGTTTTAGGGCCAAAGTAGTGAAGTTGTGTCGGTGCGTACCCTTTTCGAGGCATGATCAATTAGAGGGGGGGTCAATGATCCCATAGGAAAATGTGAATTTTTTGGTAACAGCGCCTACCACCTATCACGGAGTCCAACAAGAGGACGTGGCAGAGCGTGTGGACATGTCTGCGCAACACCAGCAGTATGCAGTTACTGTAACCCAATATGGTTTACCCTAGTTTGGATAGCCACACAAGGTTAACCCTTGCCGCCAGGAAAAACAGAAGTAAATTGAAGAGAGAAGAGAACAGGAAAGATTGAAAGTGAGAGGGAAAGACGAAGATGAAAAGAGGGAGAGACAGGAAAAGGCGACTGCCGGTTTCCCCTCAATGGGTCAGCCAAGGGGTGCCGTCTACGTGAAGCCGGGGCCAAAGGGGTGTGTTGCCGCCCCTGGGGGGCCTTAAAGGTCTAATCACCCAGCATTGGCTTAATCCACAGGATCCCCTTTTCCCCGGACACGACTCAGACACACACGGCTAAGCGTGGGAGGGAGTCAAAACTCCCCCATTAGCTCGGTTCCGTGGTGTCGCTACACACCAAACGCCTACTTGCGCAGGCGCCCCTGCGGGATGCACTTTCAGTAAATATATGCAATGGTGTCATTGCATATATTTGTTTGTTGCCAATGGAGGCGCACATTGCGCACGATGTGATGGAAGGTGACAGTGTGAATGAATTGGATCGCACCTGCGAGTTGATGCTTGAGATAGAAGTGTTGAAGCTCAAGCTCCAGCTGGAGAAAATGAGCTTACCGCGCGCTTCGTCAGAGGATTCAGACAACCGGAACCAGCAAAGCAGTATCAGACGGTACGCGAAAGAGCTTAAGGCAGTCCTAGCACCTATGCCCACTAATGAGCCGATGATTCCAGCCTGGTTCAAGAATGTGGACACTCTTTTTGTGGCATTAAGCATACCGGAGGAAATTCAGGGCACGCTTCTGCTGCCATTCCTAACTGATAAGATGCGTACGTTTGTTGCCAATCAGGCAGAAGCTGGGTTAATGCCTTATGCAGATTTAAAGTCTAGAGTGCTGAAGGAGCTGCGGATGACTCCAACCGAGTACTGACGAATGTTCGTGGAAATCAAAAGAGAGTCAAACGAGTCTTGCAGCCAAGTAACGGCTCGCCTAGAGACTATGTTTGCTTACTACATTAGAAGTAGAGAAGTGGAAACATTTGAAGGTCTTCGGGAGTTGCTAATAGCTGATAGGCTAAAGCAGTTAATGCCAAGTGATCTCCGCTCACTGGTCAATCAGCAGGAAGTGAAGGGCTGGTAGAAGCCAAGGATATAACGAAGTTCGCCGCTGATTTGGAGGAAAGCCTCAATAGCGGCAGGCAGGGCAGTTACCTCGGTACGGCACCAAGAATTTTGAATTATAGGGTGCAAGCCAAACAGTTCACTGGTGCAAGCTTTAACCGTAATTCAGGAGCGTGTTTTGGCTGCGGAAAACGGGGCCACTTTCAAAGAGATTGCGAGTTCTCCCGTGACACTGCTGCTAATACAGCCAAAGTTTTGTGCATGGCTTTCCAGAATAAGCGAATAAGCGCTCATTTGAGAGCCAAGCCACACCGTCGCGACACTCAGCGGTTATAGAAAACTCGCTGATGAGGGATTCGCAGATACAGATTTTCATGGGAACAAGCCCTGTTTTGCACAAATTGATTCGGGTGCGGATATAACGGTGGTATGGGAGAACGAGGTATCCACTGAGACTTTGCCTGAGAGCAGTGGCACAATAAGGCTAACCAACGCTTTTCGGCAAGGTGTGACCACGCGTCTAGTGTGGTACCTCTCGGACTTCCAGCCTCCCCAGGAAGCGTTGCTGAGCCGGTGAAATAGCGATGCGCAGTGACAGATCAGTTGGCTACGAGCGTATCGGTTTCACTCACACTGAAAGATTATGAATGATTGATTGATAGATTGATGCGTGGAGTTTAACATCCCAAAACCACCATATGATTATGAGAGACGCCGTAGTGGTGGGCTCCGAAAATTTCGACCATCTGGGGTTTTTTAATGTGCACCCAAATCTGAGCACACAGGCCTACAACATTTCCGCTTCCATCGGAAATGCAGCCGCCGCAGCCAGGATACGAACCCGCGACCTGCGGGAGGATTATAAATGTCTCTGTCATCACCGGCAAAAGCAACTGAATCGTCTAAACGAGTGTGATGCGAGGGTGAACTGTATAAGACAGGAGATTACACAGGAGCAGTATCCACCGATGCGGCAGCCATAACATGTTTCTCGAAGTTCTAGCCCTAGCGCTAATGCTGTGCAGCGCACAATGAAAAAACAGGATGGCTGAGCAAGGCAGCAGCAAACTACTGATGCCGTGTTAGTTATTGAGCATGGGCAGTTGGAAAGTCGCACTTTGGCTGCGGATTGTACCAACGTGGACAGCGAGCGGCTTGGTCCATTCGATAGAAATGTTCTCCATGGAAAGCAGAAAGGCAATGAGCCACTTGCCGGTGTGCGGTGTCAGGTGAAAAAGGAGTCGCACGTCAATGTAGCTGGGAGGGAGCAGTTTGACGGGAAGCAGTCACGGCAGGCAGTGGTGCCAGAGTTGCGCCGAGACGAAATGTTAGCGCATGACAACTCTTGCGGTGGTAATTCCTCAAAAAAGAAAACAAGAAAGTGCGTTAAAAAGCCGCTAGCATTGCGGAACAGTGGTGGAACGAGTGGATTCTACGTCTTACGCATTCCCTATTTAAAAGGAGAAGTCGTTAGGCCAGGACCATCGCATGTGCAGCTTAAGTGTGACGTGGAGCTGTAAGTTCTTTAGAATTGAACTACCGAATTTTTTTGAAGGTAATGTTGTTGAGTTGTTCATCTTATGTTTTGAAACAGTCTTTTTTTTCACACGATCACCACGGCGAGAAGTCATTTTTGTAAGCAGTTTTTCATTTTTTAAGTGTTTAAGTATCTCGTGTTACCGAAGAGTGGTGATATTGTGAAAGGCTTTTAGTGAAAAGCCAGTTATTTATCGGTAACGGCGGTTCAGGAGTGCCAAACATGCAGCCGTGAAACGTAGAGACACAGGTAGCGTTTGGTTGAGAGAGGCCTTCGGGTTGATTTTTGAGTTGACGACAACCAACCCCAGTGAAGCTTTCTGTTTGGCTATATGAACGCATCGAAAAGTGCAATGAGAGGTTGCCTCACCCAAACGATAGGTGAATGTAGAGGATCGGTCACATTCTTCAGTAAGAGGCTGAAACAGTCGCAACGGGAGGTGTCCACAGTTGAATGAGAGGCGAATGTGAAAAAGAAATTGTTCGTATTGAAGGCACGCTGAACGAGGCTGCTTGTGCTCTTTCGCGTGTCGGATGATCACAGGGTTGTGTGATTGTAACTCTTTGTGGCAAGGTGACGTTTTGACTCTTTCATATGGTTGAGGTTTTTTTTTTTCTTTTCGTTCTATTGCCACTCAGGTAGTCTCTGAATTCAATGACTGTACAGGATTTGCATCGCACGTTTAAGTGTTATGCATGATGTTAAGTGGGTCGAAGAGACTAATAGTTCCAACGTGAAGTGAAAATGTCTCGTTTGTTGTACCAGGCATTTTTTGTTGAGTTGTAGTTGTAGAGATACGAGCTCGCCTCCAAGTGGTAGAACTGCTTTTAGGTGCATCAGATGTATTGTGTAGGAATAATTTTGTAGATGAAGTAAGGTAGCATTTTTTAAGTGCGTTCGTTATAACTTTTTCTCTTGGTGCGATCCACTGAGACTAAAGTATACCTATAGCACTGGTTTTGTCGCTCTCTTTGAGGGTGTTATGCGGGGCCTGGAGAGCGCATGGAGTGGGTCTCACGTATTGGGACAATGACCGTGTGCTGTGGTTAATTTAAAAGACAATAGCCACGAGACTATGATTGGTGCGCGTGCTCTGTTTCAAGCTAATGCGAACTGACTGGCGCTGAGGACTTCATTCTGAGTGCGTTCTTCATTGATGTATATTAGGAGAGTGTTTTCTTTTGGAGGACCATTTGAGCATTATGTATATGTGTCGCTGTGTCTATTACACAGAAGTACGCGAAAGTTCATTGAGATTGAAGTGAAAATCCATTCACGCATGTGCACGCACCGAGAGTGAATTTATTTTGAGCGATTTTTTTTTATCCCATTACTGGACATCGAGTATCCAGTAACACTCTTGAGGGGGGAGGATTTAGTATGAAACGTGTTATGTGTAGTGCAATTAATGCGGCTGATGCAGAGCGGGGAGCCAGTTCCCGACCTGTTAACTAACGAAGCTGA
The DNA here is from genome assembly GCF_043290135.1 of Rhipicephalus microplus. NCBI lineage: Eukaryota > Metazoa > Arthropoda > Arachnida > Ixodida > Ixodidae > Rhipicephalus > Rhipicephalus microplus. The sequence goes on along the minus strand of NC_134704.1, from coordinate 186,625,055 downwards.
TCGGTTCCGCGAAGGCAAACCCGGAAGACTTGCGCACGGGAAATAAAGAGAACTCCTTCGTTCACACGGTTCACGAGCGGAGTCGTCAAGGTCACCTCCATTCGGGACTAGAAGGGGAAGGCTTACTCGGAAGAGCGTCTTTCTATAAGCAGCCCAGGTGCCACCATCCGAGTTTAACTCATTTTTGGCATGCACGTGTGTTGAGAATGCCGCAAGGACGCAACCACTGGGCTGAGCATGGTTGCCACACGAAGACGAGCTTATCCTCCCCTGCTATACGTCATTACCGAGTGTTGTTAAGATGGCGGGGTGCCTCGCTGTCGCATGCACACCTGGTAAGTGCACAGAGCTTGACAGGGTACTCACCGCTCTTAAGGAAGCTTCTACGAAGCAACATTTAATGAGATAACTGATGGCGCTCGAGCATGAGAATGGCTACCGACGGAGGTCGGCCTGTTATGAGAGAGAGTGTGACACGCGGGCAACCTATCCCCTCTTGTGTTGTACTTCATAACATGATATTTACCAATGCAGTGCCTGTTATGAAAGTGTTCTCACGATTGGTTGTGGTGATGCGAGCCAAACGTGTGATTGACTTGTGTGCAGACCCTTTGTTCAACAGAGGGTTGAAAAGAGAATGTTTGAATCTGAAATGAGAGTGGAGGTTCGGGCTTGGAATCGGGCAGATGCCTGTGGCTGCAATAAAGCGTCTCTTTACCGGACTACGGCTCTTTCTTTGCGCTGCCGCCGTGCACACGAGTGATTGAGGGGACCCATTCCGAACCTCAAACATCTTCCCTCCTTAGCTAGCGTAGAAGCTAGTCGAGGAGGAGGAAATTAACTCGTCTTCTCGTGCATTAATGTTTTTGCACGTTCGTAAGTCACTTCGATTGTATTCATTGTATAATATCCTTCAGTGAGTTCAAAATAAAAGCAATATTTTTCTTGTGCATTGCATGTAGCCCAATTACAGTAAATATTATGGAGCGCCGCATGCTGCCTACACACTCAAGCTTGACCAATAGAGCGAAATGGTTAGAGCTATGAAACATTGCAGTTACGCCTACAGTACACGCAGCTCTGCTAATTTATGCTGCACTTCACCGGTACTGTTCAAAGGACGTTGTTTGTTGTTCGACGAATTTTCACAATTTCGACATTGCAAAAAGCGTATGTGTATATTCGTTTCGATATCCTTATTGTGATCACACTGATAAAACCTACAACATCCGAGTGCAGTGAATTGCGCACTGTCTGATCATAGCTGTGACACTAGCGCTACTTAATGGGAAGTTAAATGCTTGTGTTCGGTTGAAGGAGCAACTCCATGGGGCTCATAGTGCAAGTAATGATGACGGTGTAATATATTTGCCAACCATCAGTACGTTAAAAATGCGGTCCCGTGCAGCCGCAACGACATGTTACTCGCTAGTGGCCCACTGCTGCGAGAAATTCGTCATACAGACTCTGCACAAATTCTCTCAGAGTGTCGTTCAGTTTATATGTGAATTTGAGTTCACACAGTTTTCTGTAGCACGCGCAGGATTATGCAAGGCGTCGATGCACGATCGATCAGCTTACACCACCCCTCACACTGCGGCAAGACATGAGGCAATGAACATTTAGCGATTCGTATCGTTAGGGAATCTTTGAGTCTTGGAAGAATGCTAACATCATCCTAATACATAAGAAAGGAGATGACAAAGACTTGAAGAATTACAGGCCGATCAGCTTGCTCTCCATAGTATACAAACTATTTACAAAGGTAATTGCTAACAGAATTCAGGCAACACTAGAATTCAATCAACAAAGGAACAAGCAGGATTTCGAACAGGCTGCTCAACAATCGACCACATTCATACTACCAATCAGGTAATAGAGAAATGCTCAGAATACAGCCAACCACTATACACAGCCTTCATAGATTACGAGAAGGCGTTGACAAACCATATATAAACATCCTGGAAGAAATCTACAGGGGATCAACTGTTACCCTAGTCCTTCATAAAGAAAGCAACAGAATACCAATCAAGAAGGGTGTAAGGCAGGGGGATACAATCTCCTCAATGCTATTTACCGCGTGCTTACAGGAGCTTTTCAGAGGCCTAGAATGGAAACAGTTAGGAATAAGAGTTAATGAAAAGTACCTTAGTAACCTGCGCTTCGCCGATGACATTGCATTGCTGAGTAACTCAGGGGTCGAATCGCAACTCATGATTACGGAGTTAGACAAGAAGAGCAGAAAGGTGGGTCTTAAAATTAATCTGCAGAAAACGAAAGTAATGTACAATAACCTCGGAAGAGAGAGCGCTTTGAGATAGGTAATAGTACACTTGAAGTTGTAAAAGACTATGTCTACTTAGGGCAGGTAATAACCGCGGAGCCGAACCACGAGGTAGAAGTAACTAGAAGAATAAGAATGGGGTGGATATCATTTGGCAAGCACTCTCAAATCGTGACAGGCAGATTGCCACTATCCCTCAAGAGGAAGGTATATAACAGCTGCATCTTGCCGGTACTTAGCTAGGGAGCAGAAACCTGGAGACTTACAAAGAGGATTCAGCTTAAATTGAGGACGACGCAGCAAGCAATGAAAAGGAAACGGTAGGTGTAACCTCAAGAGACAAGAAGAGAGCAGAGTGGATTAGGGAACAAACGGGGGTTAAGGGTATCATAGTTGAAATCAAGAAGAGAAAATGGACAAGGCCGGGCATGTAGCACGTAGACAGGATAACCGCTGGTCATTAAGGGTAACTAACTGGATTCCTAGAGAAGGCAAGTGGGTCAGGGGGAGACAGAAGGTTAGGTGGGCAGAAGTGATTAAGAAGTTTGCAGGCATAAATTGGCAGCAGCAAGCACAGGACCGAGTTGACTGGCGGAACATGGGAGAGGCCTTTGTCCCGCAGTGGACGTAGTCAGGCTGATGATGATAACGATGATGATGATCGTTTCGGAAAGTGCTCTGGTCCAATATACATTTATTTGATGGTCAAGAGTTCACCTGGAGAAAGCAGCACAGGACGTACATCCCTGCGTCTTATCTTTTCCTATGAGAATTCACGGGTTGATCATCCTACCGCAGCCATCTTGGATTGCACGTGGCATCACTTATAGCCCGTGGGCATTGCGAATAGTGGTCAGCCACGAGGCTCGTAGAGACGCGTATGCTGGGATGGCCGAGATTGTAGAACTGTTTGAAGAAACCACAACGATGAGACAGGGGTACATGGAACCTGCTTCGACCTGTCGACACGTTTTAGCATATTGGGGGGGGCTTTTTGTACCTATAGTGAGGACATGCCTTTGAGAAGTTCCTTCAGTTTGGTGTCAGCGGTCTCAGCCCCACCGAGAACGCTTCCTGTTATATGCACCAATCTGATGGTGGCTGCATGTAAAAGCGCATCGGCGACCACGTTCCTGCTGACATGCTAAATGTCAGTGGTGAACTGTGCAATGAACAAGAGTTGGTTCAACTGAACAGGCGGGAGTTTGTCACGACGTTGAGAAAAGGCGTAGGTAAAAGGCTTGCGGTCAGTATAGATGGTGCAGTTATGTACTTCGAGAATATGGCGAAAGTGTTACTCTGTCTCATATATTGACAGAAGTTTTTTGTAGTAGGCTGAGAAATTTGTTGGGGCGGTCATGGTGGTTTCATCAGTGGAACTGGCGGCTGAAGGCGTCGTTTTTGGAGTTGAGTTTTTTTTAGAAGAAGGAGAAGGGATGCCAGGTGTTGTCCACGCGTTGCACGAAGGCGGCACCGATGGCTAAGCTAGATGCATCCGTGAAGAGTCCCAAGGGAGTATCTGGCACAGGATGGGTGAGGAGCGTGGCAGTGCAGAGAGCAGCCTTACATTCTTCAAAGATTTGCACCAATGTCGGTGTCCATGTGACAGGTTGGTTTCCTCTGACACCAGCCAAGGCATCATGAAGGGGAGCCTGGTAGTCGGCGGCTTGCAGTAAGAAGCGTCTATAAACATTCAGCATGCAGAGGAAACTGCGAAGTTCTTTAGCGGGGGTGGGTTGAGGGTACTCCTGCAAGTTAGAGATGCATTCAGGAAGCTTCGAGTTCCCTCTGACAAAATTTCGTGGACGAGAAAATAGATGGTGAAAGCACCGAGCATGCTCTCCTAGACGTTGGCGAGCAGGCCGTGGTCGTCGAGGCATTGGAGCAACAAACGAAGGTGCCCACGTTCTTCAGCGTCACGTGAAAAGACCAATATGTCGTTAAGATAGATGAAGCATCAGTTGAGGCCACAGATGACTTCGTTGATAAAGTGCTGGACGGTTTGCCCTGCATTCCTTAGGCCAAAGCTCATGAAGGGAAACTTGAACATGTCAAACGGGGTGATAATTGCAGTTTTCGTGACGTCGTCCGGATTGACGGGTATCTGCGTGTAAGCCTTCACTAAGTTGAGCATGGAGAACACATGGCAGCCATGAATGCCATGAATGCTATGAATGCGATGGGTAAAGTCCTGTATGTGGTGGACGGGGTACCTTTCCGGAATGGGTGCGTGCGTTGAGGGCACGGTAGTCCCCACATGGTCGCCAGCCATCGGTCTTTATTCATCAGGAAAAGGCAAAGTGGCGAGGCCCATGGGCCGTGGGAACGAAGGGCGATGCCTTCTCAAAGCATGGCTTCGAACTCTGCCTTGGCAGAGTTCGAGTATTGGCTATGCGCATGCGGTCTAGGGCAAGTCGAAGGGCATGGCAGTGGAGGGTTAAAACTGGCCCGGATATAGTGAAGAGTGGCGTGCTATACTTTGCGTGGCAGCCACTGGGACGCATTAAACTGGAAAATTCAGTGAGGATGGCGTGGTAAGGGGAATGACTTTAACACTGAGCAATTTGATTTGCTAAATACATCGTCGTTTGCTGGCCTGGCAAAAAGAGTGTCGTAGTCGCATCGATAAGACGATCGTGGAGGCTGTTCGGAAGGAGGTTATAATGTGCCAAAAAGTCTGCGCCGACTATTGGTTCAGCGACGTCGGGGATGACAAAATTCCAATGAAGTCACAGCGTAGGCTCCTGAGCTAGATGTGCAGGTGCAGCGAGCCATGTGTTTTGATTGTGGACCGGATCATCACACTGAGCTCGAAAGATGTCGGCGGGCGAGGACCTTGAAGGTTACTTTGTGGGTAGCAGCGTTGGAACCGCTATCGACAAGGAAACGTTGTTTGATCAATGAAGATGCAACGGGCAGGTCTGAGCCGACCAACTAGGGGTTAAGAAAGAGCAAGATATCTAGCATCAGATGAATTTGTCTTTATTTAAATTCATTTTGTGGTGTGCATGTGATCATTACGACATTCAGTGGATCATTCAACATGCCACTTCCTGTGAGCCCCATGTGAAAAGCGTAATTTTTCTTTGCTCAAAATGCCTGAATTTGTACTATATCTCTAGCCTGAGATTTTATTTTTGCCAAAACAGAGGATTAATGATATTAATATACAAATAGATGATATTTAACTTAAACTTATTTAGGATAAGTTACTACAACAGACCTAATGAGAAATACTGTACTTTTGTTGAAGAATACTGAGTGCCTTGACATAATGTATTTATTTTGCAGGTTTACAAAACTTCTTCAAAGTTGAGGTCTGAAAGGGCCAAGGATAGGCAGAAAGTTATTAGAAAAGAATACCTTGCAGCATGCGCTCATTAGCAAAACACCTCTCGGCCTGCATGTAACCACAGTTTGCCAAACTATTGTGTGGCATTAGCATGCGCCCAGCTTTTATCGTTACTATGAATTGCTTAAATCCCTGTGTCATAAAGATGCTTTCCATTAGCATACTCTGCTAAAAATTAGTTGTACATATGGCCTTTCCTGAAATAAAAATGGGTCTCACCAAGCAAGCAACACTGACCTATGTCCTATGTTGCCCGCATTGCCGTGCAAATAGAGGAGTGTGGGTGCCTGGCTGAACACCTCAGGCGGCTGCTTGATGAGCCAGCCATGCAGCGTGACCCCGTCATGAGTCTTGAGCTGCAGGCTTTCCGCCGGCAGTCCCAGCATGCTCGGAGAGGGCACATACAGCCGGGAATGAGCTGGCTGCTCAGGGTGGTACAGCAGCCAATCACCCACCTGGTACACCAGCCCTGCCAATAAGATACGCACATCTTCATTTCCTATGAATATACACTAGAATCTCATCATAAAGAAGATGCATCTTACACAAAATAAGTTTGTTATATATGAAAACTCATTATAAAGGCTTCTTCTTTCTTCATTTACTTCGTTAGAACTGGTATTTCATTATATTCAGGTTGGCAATATTGAGTTTTAATTGCAGTGAGGTACACAACTCAATCAGCTACACAACTCCAATAAGGTACACAACTCCAATGAAGTTGTTAACATGTTTTATTAGGCAGCCTCTGCTTCTTTCCAATGCCTCCATCTTCCTTTGAACTGCAGCTCCAACCTTGGTTTCTTGGAGCAGAAAACAGCAAATTAACATTTCCATGCCTGGCCCCTACTTTCTGAAACTTGCAGGAAGGAGAATGCGTGTAGGGCATTACTGCAAACTTCCGATTACGGTTATTAGTATTACTGTGCTACTCTAGGACATGCTTTGAGCACCATGTGTGTCTCATATTTCCTTTGTCTCGTGTTTAAAAAAGCACTGTTCTCTATTTTTACCATGGTTCTATGTATTATCAAGATTTCTATCTCTCTCAATGTAAGGTGCCATACCTTATTTCTAGTTCCTGCATCTGCGTTCAGTATGGAAAAAAAAGGGGGGGTGGTGGTGGAGGGGAGGCTAGGAAACTTTAAGGGGGCCATTTCAAGCAGGCATAATTTAAATAGAATATATTGCCACGTTTCATTTCTCAAGTTTTGTTATCGCCCCAAAACACTACAAAATTCTCAGCGCAAAACGCGCGCGCAGTTTTCGAGAAGCTTCCGGACTTTAGTAGATCATTTCGATAAGATCACGCCCACTCTGCGAACTGTACAGATTATTCTGGAACCTACGCCACGGCCAGCGATAACGCTAGAAGATTCGATGGCAAGAGTATAAATGCCGAAGCACTTTGCCGCTTGGCAGTAGTTGATCGACGGCCGACGCTCCATTCACTGCTATCTGTGCAAGACTGCTACTGTAATCGGACTTTCCATTTGCCGGGCACCGGTTTCCCCAAATAAACTGTTATATCCCAACACAAAGTATCCTGTCTTCGGCCACGTCACAACCCCATGACATCTAGTGGAGGTGCTACTTCGTTCATGTATCGGACGCCCCCATCAAGCCATGAACCCAGCCCACGTCGTAGAGAAGACACTGACGCCAACCAAGAGCAGCGAACAAGCCGCCAACAGCAAGGTCTCCTACCAGTGTACGGGCTTCTACAAGACAAGACGCGGAAGACCAAGGCCATGACCTCGACTGCAGCGACAATGACAACCGGAGCGTCCCAGCCCGCGATCATCATTCATCAACCCAGGGAACCACCAACGTTCCATGGGTCATAGTTTGAAGACCCGGAAACCTGGCTAGAAACATACGACCGTGTGGCCGCCCTCAACTACTGGGACAACGAAGAAAAGCTCCACCGTGTGTACTTCTACCTAGAAGACACCGCAAGGACCCGGCTTGAGAATCGGGAGTCCATACTCCGAACGTGGGATGTCTTCTGCGGCGCATTCCTGCAAACGTTCGCGGCCCGCAAAGAGAGGGCCGCTACTACACAAGCTGTTGCCTTCGGCGCAGCCTCAAGTGAATTCGATCGCCGACATTTTGCGAGAAGAAGTTCGGCAATCGCATCGAATACCCCAAACACTGCTGCCCGAGCCAGAAACAAAGAGCTACACCACTGCAGTGCGCCACAACGCTCCTTCCTGTCCACGCCAAAACACCGCCCCGTCTCACTTCTTTCGCCAGACGCCACCGCCGCCACCACCCCCACCGACGTCCTACCGTTTGCCAGCGGGCCAGCGCAGTGCGCCAAGGAAAACTGACGTTTGGCGAGCACCTGACAACCGCCCGCTCTGCTACCACTGCGGCGAGGCCGGGCACACATACCGCCGTTGCCATTACCGACAGATGGGACTGCATGGCTTCGCCATCAATGCACCACGTCCGCAGCCAGGAGAACGGCCACGTGACATCGCCGACTACCTGACAGGAACTCAATGGACACCACGAAGTCCTTCCCGTTCGCCGTCCCCCAGCCGCCGCATGTCACGCTGCGACGGAGCTTTCCGAACACAACGCCAACTAGTCAAAGCTCTGACGGCGAAAGCTCACTTACCGAAGGTGGCCTGACGATGCATCATGGAAGCAGCTGAACAAGCCGACGCAGCCGTGACCCGACGCCACGCCCTAACTGTAATGCGAGACGGCGAACTAGCGACCTCGACGTTCTTATCAACGGCCACAGTGTGACCGCTCTCGTCGATACTGGAGCCGACTATTCTGTCATCGGTGGGTCGTTCGCTGCAAAGTTAAAGAAAATTATGACAGCTTGGGAAGGCCCTGAAATCCGCACAGCCGGAGGTCATCTCGTAACGCCTGCAGGAATCTGCACAGCGAGAGTCACCATTAACGACCGTATTTATCCTACAGACTTCGTAGTCCTACAGCATTGCTCGAGAGATCTCATCCTTGGTATGGACTTCTTATGCCTCCATGGTGCTGTCATCAACCTAAGAACAAAGTCGATGATGTTATCCACAGAAGAAACACTACTGCTGCGCACGCCGTCAGGAAACCACGCCTTGAATGTGCTGGAAGAACAAGACACCATTCCGCCTCGCTTCAGAGTCATTATTTCAGTCGGCGCTCCTAAATCACCTGACTTAGAAGGCGTCGTTGAAGGCAGTCAGCATCTGTTGGTCACCCAAAATATTTGCGTCGCAAGAGGAATTGTCGAGCGGGGAGGCAAAGCAACGGTTATGCTCACGAATTTCAGCAATGAGTACAAACATGTGAGAAAAGGTACAACGGTCGCATACATCGAAGAAATTGTGGACGCCACCAGTGCTTTCGCCCTTGCTGATTCTGCGGAACCTGCTCAGAGAAACCAAGCCCCTTCCAAAGCTTTCGACGTCAATCCCAGACTTCCGAACCATAAGCAAGAACAGCTCAAGGCCCTGCTCCTGCAATACGAAGATTGCTTTTCATCGTCATCAAAAATTCGGCAGACCCCAATCACGAAACATCGCATCATAACCGAAGAGAATGCCAGACCACTCCGTCAGAGTCCGTACAGGGTTTCGACGCGAGAACGTGAGGCCATGAAGAAACAAGTTGATGAAATGCTGCGGGATGACATCATCCAGCCGTCCATGGGCGTCCCCCGTGGTGTTAGTGAAAAAAAAGAATGGGACCCTACGTTTCTGCGTCGATTATCGCCGCCTGAACAAAATCACAAGAAAGGACGTGTATCCTCTCCCACGAATAGACGACGCACTTGATCGGCTCCATAATGCCAAGTACTTTTCGTCAATGGACCTCAAGACTGGCTATTGGCAAATCGAAGTCGACCAAAGAGACCGAGAGAAGACGGCGTTTATAACACCGGTCGGCTTCTTCGAGTTTAAGGTGTTGCCCTTCGGCCTTTGCTCAGCGCCTGCAACTTTTCAACGTGTTATGGATACAGTACTGGCAGGATTGAAGTGGCAGACTTGCCTTGTGTACTTGGACGACGTCGTCGTGTTTTTCTTGAGTTTCGACGAGCATCTTCGGCGCCTTGAAGCTGTACTTCAAGCCATCAAGACGTCCGGACTCACACTGAAGCCAGTAAAGTGCAAATTTGCGTACGAAGAGCTCTTGTTTCCGGGGCACGTTATTACGAATTCTGGAGTTTGTCCCGATCAACGGAAAACAGCCGCCATCGCCGACTTCCCGCGGCCCACTGACAAGAAGGCGGTGCGCCGATTTCTGGGCCGACGTTCCATTGCTCAAGTTTTGTTATCGCCCCAAAACACCACACAATTCTCAGTGTTAAACGCGCGTGCAGTTTTCGAGAAGCTTCCGAACTTTAGTAGACCATTTCGATAAGATCACGCCCACTCTACGAACTGTACAGATTATTCTGGAACCTACGCCACCGCCAGCGATAACGCTAGAACATTCGATGGCAAGAGTATAAATGCCAAAGCCCTTTGCCGCTTGTAAGTAGTTGATCGACGGCCGACGCTCCATTCACTGCTATCTTTGCAAGACTGCTACTGTAATTGGACTTTCCGTTTGCCGGGCACATGTTCGCCCAAATAAACTATTAAATCCCAACACAAAGTATCCTGTCTTCGGCCACGTCACTACCCCGTGACATCTGGTGGAGGTGCTGCTTCGTTCATGTATCGGACGCCCCCGTCAAGCCACGACCCTGTGACAATATTACTTCCCCGTGACTTCAGTAATATTGTCACGACGCCGTGACAATATTACTGAAGTCGGTTTGATGATTTCCAGTACTTTGTACAGTTTGGAAGGCATGAGCCTTCAATCAATGCAAAAACTTTAAAAAAGAAATATGAAATCAACAATACCATGATCATTGCAGGTAAATAGCTTTAGTAGCCAAAAAGCCAATAACTAGCCAGCCAAGGCTGACAAAGAATGATCTAGCAGGGTAGGCATTGGAGGATGTGTGAGAAGTAGTTAAGTAGGATTGCAAGGAGGGTACTAATAAGTGGGCATGAAATAAGCTAATCATTTTACAATTGCTAATGCAATATATTGCAGTTCACTTAATAGAAATGTCCTCACTTCAAGAAATGTGCAATACTAATATAATATATATGTTTCAAAATCGCAACGAGTATCTTAATCGTGCAAAAGTATCAACTCCAGAATCATACAAAATACAGGAAATTAGTAACAAAACATTAGACACTTTTAGGCGTGAAATAGCGCAGATTTGTTGGGATCCTGTCTATAAATCAGTTAACGCTAACGAGGCGTATGAAATATTCATGTGCCTGTTAAGAAAAACTTACCATAAGTGTTTTAAATATAAAACTGTCGAAACCCTGAAGAAAGGTCGGAAACAATGGATGACGCGAGAATGTCTGGAAATGATTAAGAAGAAAAATCTACTGTACGCGAAATTCGTGAAAACAAGACACCACAACGATCTTTCGGAATTCAAGCGGTATAGAAATTTTGTAACGAAGCAACTGAGAAAAACTAAGGATGCGTACTATGAAGCTCTCTTCAAGAGGGTTAGCACTCGTGGCGACGTGCTTTGACGAGAAATAAATAAGCTTCTAAATAGAAGTTGCTCTCGAAACAACGCACTTGAGTTAAACATAGATAACAAGATAGTAAAGGGTCAAGAACTTGCTAATAAATTTAACGTGTACTTCACAACGCTGGTGTCCTCTGATTTATCAAACCCTTCTCGTGCCTGTAATAGTGATTACAGGGACTTTCTAGGTGTGCCTAACATGAGCACCGCATATTTTTTAAACACAACTCCTGAAGAAGTACTGTCTGTATTTATGTCACTAAAGAACACTACTGCTCGGGACATAGATGACCTACAAATTAGACCTATTAAAGCAGCACTTGATCTTTTGTTACCTGTTCTTACCCATCTGTTTAATATCTGCTTATCCACGGGAGTTTTCCCAGAAAAAATGAAGCATGCGAGAGTTAGTGTCTTATACAAATCTGGTGACCGAAATATTTTTTCTAATTATCGTCTGATCTCGATACTTCCTGTTATATCTAAAGGGCTAGAGAAAATAATATATCAACGTGTAATGTCTTTTTGTGAAAAGTACTCTATATTATCACCGCATCAATTTGGCTTCCGACGGGGCATGTCCACGGAACTGGCTCTCCTCACACAAAAAGAACTCATACTTAACTCATTTGAAAAGAAACTGTTAACATTGGGTGTTTTTATTGACTATTCCAAAGCGTTCGATAGAATCAACCACGAAGTACTCTATGCAAAATTGCGTCATTATGGTTTTCGTGGAACCCCGCTTGACTTTCTGAAATCTTATTTATCACAAAGAAAGCAATCTGTAGTTATAAATGACAGCCAATCCTCCCTACTAACGTCAGGCGTACCTCAGGGCAGCATATTAGGGCCCCTACTGTTTAATATTTATATAAACGACATAACAAGTGTCAGCAAATATGTGGACTTTATAACTTATGCAGATGACACTAGTATATTTTTTCATGGTAATGATTTAGGTAAGCTTGCAGACTCAGCCAACAACATTCTTAACGACATCTTCATTTGGAGTACTGCAAATTATTTAACGATCAACACAAAAAAATCCAAAGCTGTGGTATTTGCACCGGTTCAGAAGGCTGTCTGTCATGGTTTAGATATATATCTCGGGCCCGAAAAAATTGAGGTTGTCAAAGAAGTTTCATCCTTAGGAGTAATTTTTAATGAAAATCTTAATTGGGATGAACACGTTTATTTATTTATTTATTTATTTATGAATACTGCAACCCTAACATAGGGTTTTAGCAGGGTGGATACACATTTGCTAAATTAACAAATCGGCAAACAAGTAAATATAAAACAGGTGAGGTATGTACACAAAAAGACAATGGTTTGCAATGAACAGTCATAAGGGCTTATAATGAAATCAGCGCTATATTCAAGTTAGTCACGAGTGGGGAATTGCTACAGTGATAGAAATAAAAAGCAGGATCACATATCAGACACTCACTGCTGGAGCTGCGCAGCAAAAAGATTCAAGGAAGACTGGGAAACAACTTCATTACTAAGGTTATTCCATTCGATGATTGTCCTCGGAAAAAATGAATATTTGAACGTGTTATTACGGGTGGAGAATGGGGTTATTGTAAGGGAATGCCTCTGTCTTGTGGCATATCCCGTGGAGAAATTAAGTATGTGTGATAAGTCTAACTTATAATAACCTTTAACTAACTGAAAGAAAAATTTCAATCTTAATACTTTATTCCTTTGAGTAGGTGTTGAAAGATTGGCTTTTGATAATAAACGTGTTATTGAAGTGCGGCCGAAACTGTTATAAATAAATCTAACAGCTCTCTTTTGAATTTTTTCCATTTCGCTAATGTTTTTTCTGGTGTGAGGGTACCAGATTATGGAAGCATAATCTAAAGAAGGTTGAACAATTGCATTAAAAGCAATAAGGCGAACGGCGGGGGTTGAAAGCTTGAGAGCTCGTCTAAGATAAAATAGCTTGTAATTGCACGAGCTTATTACAGTATTAATATGTCTTGTCCAGTTTAGGTCATTCGAAATCCAAAGACCAAGGTACTTGTAGTGTTGTACCTCCTGCAAAAAAACATTATTGGCTGAATATGCAAAATGAAGAGGGGTACGTTTGTGGGAAATTTTCATGAAAACAGTCTTTTTAAAATTAACTGACATCTGCCATTTATCACACCAACGAATGACCTTTTGAAATGCGTCGTTTAAATGAATTTGGTCGGTATGGTTTTCAACTTCCGAGTATAGAATGCAGTCATCCGCATATAACTTGACTTTTACAGGTATATCATGTGATATGTCATTTATAAACAACAAAAAGAAGAGCGGCCCAAGCACGGAGCCTTGGGGCACTCCCGAGTCAACCGGTACTGTACGAGAACAATGTTCATTGAAAGAGACGTATTGTTTTCGATTCAAAAGATAACCAGAAATCCAGTTTAGAAGCTGGGTATTTTTAAGAATTAAATCAAGTTTGAAGAGTAATTTATTGTGTGAGACCGTATCGAAAGCTTTAGCAAAATCCATAAAAATTGCATCTACCTGTTTTCCGGAATTTATAGATAGCGCAAAATCATGTACTGTTGTTACCAGCTGAGTACAAGTAGAAAATCCTTTCCTGAATCCGTGTTGTGAATCTGACAAAATATTGTGCTTATCTAGGAAGTCTGAAATGTGCTTATGTATTATATGCTCAATGAGTTTACAGGAAGTTGAAATTAATGAGATCGGCCGATAGTTAGTAACAGAATGGGGATCTCCACTCTTATGTAAGGGCTTGACTTTAGCAGTTACCCAGTCATCCGGAACTTGACCATCTTTCAGAGATTTAGAAAAGAGAATTGTTAGGTACTTTGAAACCCATTGTGCGTAGCGCTTTAAGAACTCATTCGGTATTCCATCCGGACCTGAAGATTTCTTAACATCCAGTTTTAAAAGCAGATTAAGAACTCCCTCTTCACTTATGATGATATCCGGAAGGGGTGGGCTTGCCACATCAAATGTTTCCAGGACACCGTTATCCCTCGTAAAAACAGATTTAAAATGATCATTGAAAGCGTTAGAAATAACAAATGAATCACTAGTTTCAACACCATCAATTACAAAAACATCAGTAGTCACAGTATTAGGCGAAATTAAACTCCAGAACCTCTCGGGAGACGAAGACATGAGACTCGGAAGTTGTTGGCCATAATAGCGTTCCTTATCAGACACAACATTTGCTTTCACTTGAGAAGCAAGTTCAGAAATTTTTTGCTGGAGGATACCTACGTCTTTAGAGCACCGTCTTTGATTTTTTAAACGTTTGAGCCGTCTTCGCAACTGCAACGTTTCCCGAGAAATCCAGGGGTTCTTTCCTTTCGATTTTTTTACAATACGAGGAACAAATCTATCAATACACTCATTTATAAGGTCTTTGAAACGCTTCCACAGATAATGAATATCAGCAGTGCAACTCGAAAAAGAATCAAATTCAAATGCTAGTAAATCCAATATTGAGGTGTCATCAGCACGTGAAAAGTTTGGGAACGAGACCACCTTGCAATTTTTCTTTAAAACAACATTAGTAAGCGTAAGTATCACAGCCTGATGATCAGATATTCCAGGGAGAACAGAACAGCTAGCTTGGGCAGAGATTGAGCCACTAATGAAAAAAAGGTCTAGAATTGAACAAGAACTCGCGTGTATTCGAGTGCATTTGTCAACGATTTGCATCAAGTCAAAAGAAAACGCTATATCGATCATTCTTTCACCAATTTTATAGTTAGGTTGTTGCAAAGAGAAAGATGACCAACTAACATGAGGCAAATTAAAATCTCCAGCTAGAATAATCCGATCCTCAGGTTTCACATGGGCGGCGAGGTAGTTGTGTAGTTCATCCAGAACATCCATGGAGGAATTGGGTGGGCGATAAATAGCCCCAATAACGTACCTGGTCTTTCCGTAATATGCTTTGCAAAATATGCCCTCGACGTTACGTATGTCATGCATTTTTGTAATTTGCAATGACTGTCTAAACAGGATCGCCACTCCACCACCTCTACTCCCACGATCTTTACGGTACACACGGTAGCCCCGCGGAACAAATTCACTATCAAGTATGTTATCGTGCAACCATGTTTCGGTTAGGATAGCAATATGGGGACTATAGGCCAGGAGGGTTCCTTCTAATTCTGTGGTTTTGCTAATAACACTTCTACAGTTTAAATTTAGTATTTTCAGCGACGGTACACTGCACATATCCCGTCATTTTTCATTCTTCTTTAGCTTAACACGTGCATTTTTCGATTCATCCCAACTGAACAAGTTCCCATCCACACTCAGTCGATTGTAGAGTAGCTTAACTTTAGCACCGTTTTCTCTCTCTTTTTCGGAACTTTTCCACAGATTTCTGCGTGCCTCACGAACCCTGTATGAAAAATCTTCAGAAAAGGACAATACAGAGCCCTTTAACTTGTGCCTAACCTTCAAAACAGACATCTTCTCACGATAATCAATAAACTTTAGAATAACTGGTCTGTCTTTGTTTTCAACTATGCGTCCAAGCCTGTGGCATCTTTCAACAGTAATTGCCTTTATACCTAATGTATTTTCGAGGATTTCCTCGACATTATCTTGGAGCATCTGAGGTGTTTCCCTAGGGGATTCCTTTAGTCCATAAATGATTAGGTTATTTCTACGGCTCCGATTTTCAAAATCATCAACTTTACCTTCAAGGAATGCTAATTTTTGCTGCATTTGAGTCATAGTATCCTCAAGTACTTTCACTTGTTGAGGCAATGCAGAAAATTTATTCATGTGACGCTCAATGGCATCCACTCGTTCTGTTAGCGTGCCAAATTTTTCAACTAAATCTTTCTGGTTGGCCTGTACGTTCTCAATAGCTGCTTTCATTGTTTTTTGGCCAGCGAGAAGCTGAGATAGCATTTCCTTTTCCGTAAGGGGACCAGGATTAGCTTCAACGTCACCGCAAACCAACAGATCAACAGGTATAGGTGTGACGCAAGAAAAAAGAAGTTTAAGACACAGTGGGCAAGGCAGCAGCAGCAGGAATCGGTTATCACTTCGATAACAGGGGGCAGGAAAGTACCTACTAACCTGTATTGCAAGGCAAAGCGGATTACTGAGCATGTTGCCTTCTCTGCTGCTGACAAGCCCACTGCCATGGTATGAGACTGCCCGTGGATTTAAAGGCTCCGAAGCTATCACGGGAACCGACGTCACTCGGCGCTGATTCCACGTGGACGCTAAGATGAGAAGGGGCGTTGTTTCCTCGATGCAGCAGCGATCGTCCACAGGTGATGATAACCAGGCTTCGCCAGGCCAGCCAGACGAGGTGACGTCATCATCCCGAGCCAGCCCCGGAAAGACGGTGCATACCGCAGGGCTTTCACCAAGAAGAATCGCCAAGACCTGTATTGCAAGGCAAAGCGGATTACTGAGCATGTTGCCTTCTCTGCTGCTGACAAGCCCACTGCCATGGTATGAGACTGCCCGTGGATTTAAAGGCTCCGAAGCGATCACGGGAACCGACGTCACTCGGCGCTGATTCCACGTGGACGCTAAGATGAGAAGGGGCGTTGTTTCCTCGATGCAGCAGCGATCGTCCACAGGTGATGATAACCAGGCTTCGCCAGGCCAGCCAGACGAGGTGACGTCATCATCCCGAGCCAGCCCCGGAAAGACGGTGCATACCGCAGGGCTTTCACCAAGAAGAATCGCCAAGACCTGTATTGCAAGGCAAAGCGGATTACTGAGCATGTTGCCTTCTCTGCTGCTGACAAGCCCACTGCCATGGTATGAGACTGCCCGTGGATTTAAAGGCTCCGAAGCGATCACGGGAACCGACGTCACTCGACGCTGATTCCACGTGGACGCTAAGATGAGAAGGGGCGTTGTTTCCTCGATGCAGCAGCGATCGTCCACAGGTGATGATAACCAGGCTTCGCCAGGCCAGCCAGACGAGGTGACGTCATCATCCCGAGCCAGCCCCGGAAAGACGGTGCATACCGCAGGGCTTTCACCAAGAAGAATCGCCAAGACCTGTATTGCAAGGCAAAGCGGATTACTGAGCATGTTGCCTTCTCTGCTGCTGACAAGCCCACTGCCATGGTATGAGACTGCCCGTGGATTTAAAGGCTCCGAAGCGATCACGGGAACCGACGTCACTCGGCGCTGATTCCACGTGGACGCTAAGATGAGAAGGGGCGTTGTTTCCTCGATGCAGCAGCGATCGTCCACAGGTGATGATAACCAGGCTTCGCCAGGCCAGCCAGACGAGGTGACGTCATCATCCCGAGCCAGCCCCGGAAAGACGGTGCATACCGCAGGGCTTTCACCAAGAAGAATCGCCAAGACCTGTATTGCAAGGCAAAGCGGATTACTGAGCATGTTGCCTTCTCTGCTGCTGACAAGCCCACTCTTACAAGCCCACTCTGACAAGCCCACGTTAATAAAGTAACTAGAAATATAGCTAGGACGTGTGGTGCTCTCTCTAAACTTCGACAGATACTTCCAGCAAACATTAAACTTTTACTATATAATACGTTGTTTTCATCTCACATAAACTATTGTAGTCTAGTGTGGGCAGATACATCTAAAGCAAATCGGAACAAAATATTTTTACTGCAGAAAAAAGCGATTCGTCATATTGCAAACGTACCATACGACGCACATACAAGTCATTTATTCAGAGAATATAAGATTTTACCGATCGATCACATACACAGTTTCTACCTTATTATTAAATACAAACAAAGCTTGCTATCAAACAACGCTTGTTTTCTTAAACTGTGTAACCTCAGGAAAAATACACAATCCTATTATGACATTCGGAAAAGGCCTTCCTGGTTTGTTCCTTATTCGCGAACTAATCACGGTTTGAGAAGACTTGAACACTGTATTCCAGCTTGTTTTAACATGTTTGAAAATAAAAACATCGACATCTTTAATATACATAAAAAACAACTTAAGAACTTTCTCATCCAAAATGGCGGCGTGTAGTTTAGCATCTTCTAGTTGTCCGGCTACAGTACTGTATGTAAAAGAAACACCCTATAATAGTGCTTGTGTAACATGGCATCCTATAATGTTTGCTTTCTTTGACATTTTTTTTTTCCTTGCTTTTTTTTTTACGAGTAAAACATACAACATTTCACTCGTCAGTGTTTCCCTTGTGCATTAAAACTCGTGCTTTTCGCATACCCAGTGTTGTAAACGTTGTATAATCATTTTTGTAATACTTTGGTAGCCGTTTAGCAACGTGTGCATTGTTTCATGATTGACCGCACGCTGTTTTCTTTTGTTTTTTGTTGTTTTTCTCTCTATGTGGTTTGCTTATTTTATGTAAACCTGAAACTGATGTAATTTTGATGCATTTTCTTTTTATTTCCTAATTTATTGAAGTTTTGAAAATCGACGTCAAATTGTTTCTTCATGTTTTGTGCTCTGCTCATTTTGTAATGCCAAGTGAAAAGGGGTAGGAGCCTCGTCAAGCTGCTAATATAGCAGCTTTTTGCTCCTATCCTTGCGTTTTCTTTTTCGCAACTCTGTGAAGAAAATGCTCAATAAAACTGAAACTGAAAACTGAAAACCAGTTCTCATTTACCATGAAGGGCAGTTGGGAGGCCTTAGATTTGTCAAGTGCACAAAGTATGGCAAAATCACCTTTTTTTCCCTGCAATTTGGGAAGGGTGTCTCTTTGCGCATACTTTGCAGATTTGTGTTTTTCTTAAGCAGCACACTTTGTGGCTGAAAACCAGTTTTTCTGAGAGCAAGTAGTCTGTGAACCCTAGGACAAGCCCCATGTATGTGCTCCATGCTTATGTTTAATTTTTATGAAAAGCCAAAGGGTTTGTCCTGGATCAGCTGTGCAGAGGAAATGATTGGGTAACACCTAAGGCAGTCCAAAGGCACTGTGTGCCTTTTTACTCACACTCACTTTTTGCTATGAATCTGTTCAAGCGCTCACAGCTCGTAGCTTCAACAGACATATTGGGCAAGCACTCTCAAATCATGACAGGTAGATTGCCGCTATCCCTCAATAGGAAGGTATATAACAGCTGCATCTTGCCGGTACTTACCTACGGAGCAGAAACCTGGAGGCTTACATGGAGGGTTCAGCTTAAATTGA
The DNA here is from genome assembly GCF_043290135.1 of Rhipicephalus microplus. Classification (NCBI taxonomy): domain Eukaryota; kingdom Metazoa; phylum Arthropoda; class Arachnida; order Ixodida; family Ixodidae; genus Rhipicephalus; species Rhipicephalus microplus. The sequence goes on along the minus strand of NC_134704.1, from coordinate 186,605,737 downwards.
ACATGACGCAGCAAGCAATAGAAAGAAAAATAATAGGCGTAACTTTAATAAAAGACAAGAAGAGAGGAGGGTTGATCAGAGGAAAAACTGGGATAAAACATAACATAGTTGAAACAAAAAAAAGAAATGAACATGGTAACTGAATGGATTCCCAGTGAAGACAAACGCACGACAGGGAGGCAGAAAGTTAGGTGGGCCAATGTCATGAAAAAGTTCACAGGTATAACGTGGCAGCAGAAAGCACAAGACCAGGTTGATTGGCGGATCATGGGAGAGGCCTTGCCCTGCAGTGGGCGTGACCAGGCTGATGATACTTTCTCTGACACTCTGGCATTATTGTCTGTTAGTTCACATTAATACTCTAACTGAGATGCTACCACAATGAGCAAAACAAAATAAAACATGGTTGATGCCTCCATCATACAAATCGATAAACGAGTTCTTAGAGAATTAGTTTAATGCCAACTGTACACTGATATAAGAGAGCCTGCACAATGCCCGTTAGGGCTTAACAGCTATAGCAGTGCTTATAATGGATGTATCCACGTCAACGCTTAGTCATACATGTCCATCTCGACGACTAACATCCATCATTAACAATTAAACAAACCCTTGTGGTCTTAGATGCTTGTGGTAGCTGTAGTAGTTAACGGTGACAGCAAAACCAGAAAAAGCAATGGGACAGCCAGAAGAGTGTGACTGATTTGACGCTGAACTCGGGCTAGGTAAGGTCACCTACTCGCGACATGTTTGACTTATGGGACACTACCCAACCAAAGCGACACTCAATGAGTGGCGTGACCTCTTTTTGGCCAGACGCAATTATGTGCAGGGCACGTAAGTGGGGAACATGGAGTTAAAACCATGGCTTTATCTTCGCGTTTCTCACTTCGCCACGATAGCCGACTTCACTTGCAGGCAAAGCCGGTGGGCGTTGCAGGACTATTTTTGGTATGAATGAATATTATGAGCGACGCTGACACTTGGGGGTGAGATCACCATCTGTGTGTGTGTGACGAATAGCATTTACACCTAGAAATGACGCGTTGAAGGAACTAAACAAGGATGTCACAGTCTTGACACATTACTGCGCTTTACCAAGAACACTGAGAGAAACAGTGGAACATAAAAAAAGCATATTTTTAAACCATATAAACTATGTGGTCGTGGCGCAGTGGATAGCGTGCCTGGCATGTGTTGTCGTGGACCCAGAGGTCATGGGTTTGACTCCCCTTGATGAAACTCCTTTCTTTGTCTTCGCATTGTGCACATTTTTGCGACGCCATTTCTGTGACTGAAATATTCACTGAAGTCTTGGTGGTTCCCTGCATAGAACACTTTTGTGTTAATAATGTCTTAGACTTAATTTTAACAAATTGGCCAAATTGCTTTGGTGGTATTTGGTATTAGGACTGCTTTGGTGGTATTTGGTATTAGTGACCATCAAGCTCAGTCGTGCCTAGTAAAGCCTATGTACGAAAAGATGCGAACATAGACAATGAAGAGTTACAATTACAGCCCAGCAAATGTAAATCAAACAGGCCTTGCATTGCATGGATTCTTTCCAGAATTTGAGCAACTCTCGGAGCAAAGCAGCATTCAAGAGTTAGGGGTCCTTTTTAAGGCAGGCATACTTGAGCTACAAGAAGAGCACAATAGACTCAGTAAACAGTAATCTGTTCAACGGAACTGCTGTCTAAATGGAACCACTAACTCCCACAGAATTGCTTTCGTACTTTGATTGTCCAGCCCTGTTCATTTCTCCATAAAAGGAAGTCCTGTTAAAACAGAACACATTTTCCTGATTCCTTCAGGTTTCGTTCAACAAGAGTTTAATGTACTTAACTTTGTGGGTGCAGACCACATGCTGTACTAAACCATAGTTTAATGATGAGCTGCGGTGCCTTACTGATAAAAGATAAGAAATTATACCGAAAATTCAAAAGAAGCCCCCCTCCACATCTTGCAATAAATTTGAAACCATCACAAAGCTTTTGCAAACAAAAATCTGTCAGATAAAGAAAAAACTTTTCAACAATCTTTCACTTTGATACAAAACTACAAAAAGTTATTCTGGAATCTTGTCAAATGTGATGAAGAAGACAGTGCATTCTCTCATTTGTGCATAATGGAAAATAAAGAGCTTAGCTTAGATAAGGCCAACTGCTTCAAGACTTTTTTGGCCTGTCGCATGATTGGAAGGTGGCACATGTACCTGTGTATAGATCAGGGTCTTGCAAACTGGTGAAGAATCATAGACCGATATCGCTAAAAGTATAGTCTGAAAAATATTAGAGCTCATCTTGAGCAGTAAAATTACGACACACACAACCAATCAAAACATTGCACATCCACAATAGGATAGAATTAGACTAGTTGGTTATTTATGATTGTAAAATTAACAGTGCAAAAAATTAGACAGATACAAACGAGCACTCATTTGTCCATGTGTGTGTGTGTCCATTGTTTATCATTCCCAATCCAAGACACCACGGCTTCATACAAAACCTTTTTTGTATAACTAAAAAGAATTCATTTATGAAGTTTGTGGTGCACTGGATCCTGTGTTAATTAGGTATTCGTTGATTTTCGGAAGGCATTTGACCTTCACAAATTTTTTGTATGCAGGCTAGGTTGGTTTAATATCAATGAACAGATAATTAAATGGATGCAAGAATATTGGTTCTTTAAGTGTTGATTGTGCCCCGATCAATGACACAGATTATGGTGTGGCTTGGGTAACATCCGTTGTCCCTCAGGGCTCCGTGTAGGGCCCCTTGTTCTTTACAAGTGACATTACCGACACCATCTCTTTTTTCATTACATTGTTCGATGATGATCTAGATCTAATAATATACAGGTAAATTACAAGGGTATCTGATGCCGTTATCTTACAAAATGGTTTGCCTAGAATAGGAAACTAGGGCAGTAAACCCCATTTGCAAACAAATGCACAAAAATCTGTCTATGTACATTTTACAAAAAAAGTGTATTCCAGCCACAGCTTATACTCCATCTGGTTCTTCGATGCACACTGTTTCCAAGTGTAAGTACTTGGGGATATTTTGCACACCACCGATGTGTTAGCACAGGCACATGAATTTCATTACAGCAAAAACATGCAAGGTGTCGAGATTACCATGGCATAACTTGAAGCTGTTTCTTCAACACGCCCGCATTCTCCTCTGCGAGAGCTATGTTAGATCAATTTTGAAGAACGAATCCATGGTATGGGACCTTCCCATAGGTACGTATCATGATGAACTTCAGAGAGTTCAGAACATAGCAGCAAGGTTTACTATCAAAGAAATCTTAGCATTACTGCTATAAAAGGAACATTAAAATGGGAGCCTTTAGAAAAAAATAAGACAGGTTTTGCCCTTTAAGCTGTTTATAATATATTTTATGGCTTACAGGAACAGGCCACAATCAGTGCATTTTAGGGGCGAAGCTCCTTATAGCGGCACCCGTTCGCCCTTCGTAGTCTGTAACAAGTATAACATTTTGACCTCCAAGGTGGTGCCGGTGAGAGACTTCTTCTGTGCGTTGTTGAACAATAAAAAATAGTGCTCAATGTACATGTCAATGGCTGCTAATGGGGAATGACAGACAGGAGCATTCGGCTTTTAATTAACGTGCAGGCTGCGATCACCATTAGCAGCCATTGGCATGTACATTGAGCACTATCTGACAATAAAGGGTTGCTTCGTTATACTCGCTGGGTGTAACCTCCTTAGCTTTAGAAAGGTTTAGCGAGCGTTGAGCCGCAGTGCCATGAATACAATGAACTTGTATATACCATGAATGAACTCGAGGTGGTTAAAAATGGGAAGTAGATACGAAGCGCAAGCCGTAAGAAAGTAAAAGCCGAATTCTCCGCCTCTCATTTCCCATTAGCAGCCATTGGCATGTACATTGAGCACTATTTGACTGAAAAAGTTAGCTACGTCATACTCGCTGGGCGTAACCTCCTTGGTTTTAGAAAGGTTTAGCGAGCGTTGGGCCGCAGTGCCATGAATACAGTGAACTAGTATATACCATGAACTCGAGGTGGTTAAAGATGGGAAGTGGACCCGAAGCGCAAGCCGTAAGAAAGTGTGCGTGTGCCACCTCTCGTTTAGTCCTTGGAATGTCCGCTGGATGGCGGTGCTTTTATATGGGGAATATATGATGAAAAGATGCGAGATGGTGGTACTTGGAGTGTTGAATAGATGGACGAACGGGCACATAGACAGATGCATGGATGGACGCATGAACGGACGCAGGGGCGGCTGCATGGACGAACGCTGGGACGGACGCACGAACAGACGCACGCACGGACGGGCTGATGGACGCATGGACGGTCACACTGACGGACGCATGGACAGACAGAAGCAAGAACGAATGAACGGACGAATTCTTCGCCCCACTCTCCATCACTCACTCCGTGGATATGCTGCCATTTTTTAAGCCTTTTTATATATCCAGATGAATAGACTATGAACTCGCACTAGAGAATATTCTCCGAGATCGAGTGGTGTTGTCACCTGGCGGTCGCTAGCTAAAGAATTCCTAGTGTAGATTGCTGCCTGCATTGTATGGCAGACACCTAAGGCTAGCATGTGTGCATATGTATTGTTCATCCACAAAGGATAATTTGTCCCACTTTGTTAGCGCAAGTTTAACTTCTTGTACGTTTGCCTAGCACTATCTTCACTAATATAGGGCCTGCTCGCCTGTACATGCACTGCAACAAGTTCCATTCCTGCACTTGCTGAGAGTACTGTGTATCGTCAGCAAAACCTTCATTTGCCAGGATCATTTCAGTGTTGCTGCCGCTTTCTTGCTGAACCACTTCATACTGTGTCCCCGGCGGCGTCACGAACATTAGGAACATTAGATACTCTGCAAGCGAAACGTTTTAGCAACTCAGTGACAAACGAAATCTCGCTTATTGTTAGGAGTCTACCTGCTGCACTGGCGCTTATTGGTTGTGTGATAAGGTTTAAGCTAGATATATGTGTCAAGTAAATTTTGACGCTTTGGTACTCAAGTTAAAAAGAATAGGAGATGGACATGAAGGTAATTCAACTTGAGACGCCATGCTCAATTTTAAATGACGTATGCATGCGGGAGGTGGTGGCCAGATACTGCAAGAGAGTGGCCAATCCTTCTCTAGTGAGGGAGTGCGTTACTGGAGGTAGTCACCGGTGAGGTAGCACCCCAGGCCTCTTAGTGCAGTTCCATCACCACGTGGTTTTTTTTTTTCTTTTCCGGTAGGGAACTGCACAGCACCGGGATTCGAACCACGGACCTTTTGTATGCTCTAACCACTACGCCATCGCCGCTGCCAAGTAATTTCAAGAATGGAGTCAACTAGTCAGCCGTGATGCATTTACCACCTAAGTAAGGCAAGTGAATGTCGTTCACAAGAACACATATAACAATACAATTTTCGGGAAACCCTGATGCCTGCAGATTGCTTTTCTAAAGGTTCAAATGCACGAAAATTACCATGTCAAAGAAATCACAATAGCATGGCTTTAAAAAGTTTATAGCTAGCAATGTTTTTATCACTATAAGGCTTTTGAAAATTTGTTGGTACAAAGAGAAATTCAGTGATCAGAAGTTATGGTTTTGCAGAAGCTCGATCAAGACTGCTTCATTCCAGTTGGGCAAACAGCCCTTCAACATGTCAGGTATTTCCTGCTTGTGAAATGGTGTTGGTAAATGCAGACTAAAGCTAAAAATCAATACAATGCGTAGTTATTATTGAAGCCTAGTCACCACTATTCACTGGCTCATGAAGCACACAAAAGCAGACAACTTAGTGTATCAAGATAGCCACGAGTAAAAGAGCTAGTCACTTTTTCAATATAAAAAGTAGTGGTGCACAAATATATCCAGATTTCTGAGTATTTTTCAAATATAGTGTTTCCTACTGGATTCGATTCCCATCATAATTTTACTATTTAATGTATTTTGAATAATAGAAAACAAAATTGTAATAATTTCATTCACTTTATAAGAAATCACAGCACTTCTAAATCATGTAAGTCAACCTGATTCTCCTCACGAACTTCGACTTTCATCGAAAGATTAAGGGCTGCCACCATAGAATGGCACTATATTATACAGGGTAGATCGATCACTGCACAAAGGCTAGAAAGAATCCAGCATCTGTTTACACTGCAGTAACTCAGATGTATTGTGTGCACAATGCTACAAAACCTTCTAAGCCTTTGAGGCTTGTCTGCTTCGATTTAGGTGCATGTTACAAAACCTCACGTGGTTGATATTTCTGGGGCCCTCCACTACAGCGTTCTTCATAACCATACCGTGGTATCGAGACGTTAAACCTCAGCAATTATTATTATATTTTAAAACTACAGCATGCCACTATGCTGACGATCATAAGAAATAAGGAGGCCAGCCTAACGCATCATCACAGAAAGTGAAATTTATTCTGCTGGCAGTTACTTTCTTTTGGCAACCCACTTTTGCTGACTTCAAGATGTTTCTAGATATGTCTCAATCATGTGCAGTCACCTTCACAAGCTCTGCCTATACGATGCTGCTTGAGAACGCCTGCATGTGATCTGGATGTTCTCATATTTCTGGCTCGTAGATGCTTTTCCTGGTCAAAGTTTAGCTGAAGATCTTCCTCAGTTTGCACCACTCACGCACACAGGTTTTGAAAACACAGAATAGAAAAGACAGGCTCAAGTTTTCGCAGCGCCGTTTGCCGCCCTAGCGAAGAGAAGGCAAAGCTCTGGTTGCTCGTACGGGCCGCACTTGCTTGGTTTTCCCATTGGGCGCACAGAAAATCTGTTCCTTGGAGCTTTTACCTCGCATTTTGCACTCTACGGGCATCGCTCCTTTGTCCGCCTAAAAAGCAGGCACACACTTCTGCTGCGTGCTGAGCTGCTAAATAAGTTTAAAAATGTCACAGAGCTGAAAGATATCCGTGAAGTTCTACCGTTTCCAACGCAAGCAGTGACAGGAGCAAAGGCGTCAAGAGTAGATTATGGCAGTTCGTTGATAATTCCGCGGTCTTGACAGTTTGTGAAATTTTTCGTTGTGGACCGTATTACCAACCATTAATATGAACAAACGCGATGGCCAGACTCATAAAAAGGAAGTGCATTTAACAACTGAAGCTACAGATAATAGATAACCGCTCTACATTTCGAGATTGGGCACGAGCTTCCCAAGACAACCATATGTAATGCGAAAGCGGCTGAGCTTGCTAGCTTAATACACAACTGTTAAAATACCACACCGTAAGCCCTGCAAGTATTTTATTCAGCTGATGGCTGTAGACTTCTCATCGCTGCCCAGTGTCAGCAGTTGGCAGACAGGGCAAGTTGGTATTGCATATTTTAAGATACGGTGATATGATTCTCAATGTAAACAGAAGTGGCACTCGGCATGTGTTCACCCTCTGTCCGTTGTCGTCGCGCCTTACACTTGAAATAGGTGGCCCGAATCAATCTGGAGTCTCAAAACACAGCATGCCTCCTAATAATATTCTTACAAGGAAACGTATAATTGCGGATATTTACGATGTTTACTTGCGATGGCAATGGCTGACACACTGGTGGGCTGGGACCAGTCTCTATCCACTTCATAGTCTTTTCTTCCAAGCAGAGACCCTCTACCACTTTATGCCCCAATTTCACTACTGCCTTGTGGCACTACCCCGCGGCGTTAAAGCGCCGAACCAGCGCTTGTCACGAAAGCAGAATGTTGGGCGACATATAAGGCTTCAGTCTTACGACGTGCACAACAGTAGATGGTGGTGGCGTTGAGTGCGCTTCATCGACGACTCGCTGTATCTCGTAGGTGAGGTTAGTGACTTTACGTAGGACTGTGTATGGTCCGTCATAGCAAAATAAGAGCTTTGCTGAGAAGCCGATGTGATGACAAGGGGTCCACGAGTACTAGTGAACCGGGTGCATACGAAACTTCACAGTGGCGACGATCGTACCGATCTTTCTGAGAGGCTTGAGAAAGTGTGAGCCGTTCTCGGGCAATCTGTCGCGCTGCGTCGGCTCGTTCTATGGCATCGCGGACGTATGAGACAGGGGAGCTTGAACCAGCGGGAAGGAGTGTATCGAGAGGAAGAGAGGGTTTACGCCTATAAAGAAGGTAGAACGGGGAATAGCCTGCGGTGTCATGTTTGGAGGAGTTGTAAGCAAAGGTGACGTAGGGTAACGTTGCGTCCCAGTCGCGGTGATCTGGAGAAACATACATCAACAACATGTCGGTGATAGTGCGATTCAGGCGCTCTAAATCCATTAGCTTGTGGATGGTATGCTGTTGTGAACTTGTGGTTCGTGAAACAGGAACGTACAAGATCCTGGACAACGCGAGATAAAAAGTATCGGCCTTGGTCAGTAACGAGATGTCGAGGAGCACCGTGATGCAAAATGATGGCGTGCAGTAGGAAGTCGGCAACATCGGTAGCGCAGCTGGTTGAGAGAGCGCGGGTGATCGCGTAACGTGCCGCGTAGTCTGTCGCCACAGCAACCCATTTGTTCCCGGATGCAGCAGTCGGAAATGGCCCGAGAAGGTCGAGCACTAAGTGGTAGAATGGTTCAGCAGGGACCTCTATAGGATGAACGAGGCCAGGTGGAAGCGATTCTGGTCGTTTTCGACGTTGACAAAGGTCGCAGCTGGCGACATACTTTTGCACAGAGCGATATAGACGTGGCCAGAAAAAACGGCGCCGGACGCGATCATAAGTGCGGGTGACTCCCAGGTGACCACCGGCAAGTTCATCGTGAAGCTGTCGGAGAACATCTACACGCAAATGGGAAGGCACGACGAGAAGGCGGTCAGGACCATTAGGGCGCATGTTGTGGCAGTAGAGAACCCCTTCATGAAGGAAATACAAGTTCAAAGAAGTGGATGGAGTAGCGGAACTCAGGCCGTCTATGATGGAAAGTAAATCTGGGTCATGGCATTGCTCAGAAGTGATATCAAGAAAGTCTGATAATGATAAGATGCAAACCTCAGTAGCTCTCTCTGTGGCATCTGGTGGATCCACTGGATACCGTGACAGGCAGTCGGCGTCCTGATGGATGTGACCAGAGTTATACATGACCGAGAAGGTGTATTCTTGGAGGCGGAGAGACCAACGACCGAGACGTCCCGTGGGATCCTTGAACGACAAAAGACAGCAGAGCGCATGATGATCGGTTACATCAGTAAAACTGCGTCCGAAGAGGTACAAGAGAAATTTAGTGACAGACCAAACAAGAGCAAGACACTCTTTTTCGGTGATGGAATAGTTCTCGGCAGGGAACAAAAGGCGGCTGGCGTAGGCGATGATGCAGTCACGTCCATGCTGACGCTGAGCTAAAACAGCACCGGTTCCGTGGCTACTCGCGTCAGTACGAACTTCTGTCGGTGCGGTCTGATCAAAGTGGGCTAATATTGGCGTAGTCGTGAGGGCTGTCAGCGCGAATTTGAGTCAGCGCGAAGTCAGCGCGAATTTTGTCCGGGTCGGGCTGTACCCCAGATGCGTTAACGAGGTGACCAAGTACAGTTATTTCGCAACGGCCAAAACAGCATTTGGAAGAGTTCAGCTGGATGCTGTATCCCAGATGCGTTAACGAGGTGACCAAGTACATTTATTTTGCAACGGCCGAGACAGAATTTGGAAGAGTTCAGCTGGAGACTAGCGTTGCGGAATACTTGGAGAATACTGGACAGTCGCTCAAGATGGCTCGCGAATGTCGGTGAAAAAACAATTATATCATCCAAGTAGCACAAGCAAGTAGACCATTTGAAGCCGCGCAGAAGGGAATCCATCATACGCTCAAAGGTGGCCGGCGCATTGCAAAGCCCAAATGGCATTACTTTAAATTGATACAACCCATTGATGGTTACAAATGCTGTTTTTTCTCAGTCTCGTGGGTCAACAGCGATCTGCCAACAACCAGATCGAAGGCCAATGGACGAGAAAAACTTTGCGCCATGAAGGCAGTCAAGGGCGTCATCTATTCTTGGTAAGGGATAAACGTCCTTTTTAGTGACCTTGTTGAGATGTCTATAATTGACTCAAAACCGCCATGTGTTTTCTTTCTTCTTGACAAGCACGGCCGGGGATGCCCAAGTACTAGATGACTGTTCGACGCCGCTTTTGGCAAGCATTTGCTTAACCTCTTTCTGGATGACAGAGCATTCAGCAGCGGAGACATGGTAAGGGCGGCGATGTATTGGGTTGGCATCGCCAGTGTTGATGTGATGGGTCACAACTGATCTCTGGCCTAAAGGGCGGTTGTCTAGATCAAATACGTCCGTATAGGATGTCAAGAGACGGTGGAGGTCTTATGCTTCGGAGGGCGAAAGATCTGGTGCTATCATTTTGGCAATGTCAATGCTTCAAAGGTTAGGCGCAGTGAGCAAGTTGACGTGAGGAGTAGGTTGCTCAGCTGACAGTTCAGAGATATCACACTTTTTCAACGACGACACGATGCCTAGTTTAATACCAGCAGGCAGCACATGGGCAGAGAAACCAAAGTTCCAAAGAGACAAATAGGTCTGGTTGTGGCGTACTCTCACAACGGTGTGCGGGACACCAATGGAATGCTTTAGCACAACGTGGGTAATGGGTGAAACGACATATTCACCATCGCGCACAGACGGATACCACACGAGCTGCACGTGTCGCGGCTTGCGGCGGAAGATGGATGAACTCGGTGGCACAAAGGCGACTTTGAGCATCACGGGCAACAGCGGCGTCAAAAGGCAGTTCCAACTGAAGAAGACCCGTCGAGCAGTCGATAAGAGCGCAGTGTGCAGAGAGAAAGTCGAGATTGAGAATCAAGTCATGTGGGCACTGCTCAAGCACGGAGAACAATACGACGATCTGACGGCCAGCAATACACACGCGAGAGGTGCACATGCTGAGAACGGTAGATGTGCTCCTATCGGCAAGCATTACTGCACACTTAAAAGGAGGCGTGATCACTTTTCACAGTTTCATAGAGAGCTGCGCTCATGACTGAAATTTGTGCGCCAGTGTCTACGAGGGCTGTAACGGTTATGTCATCCACCAAAAGGTCCAAAATATTGCGGCGTGTAGAAATCGTCAACAGAGGATTTGCAGACCAAGTCGTTAATGCAGCGTCACTTCCGGAAGCTGCATGGTCTAGTTTCCCGAGGTTGAGGGCCCAGGTCGTGCAGAGGATCTGGATCGAGGAATCATCGGCGAGAGAGATCGGAGACCTTGGGGTGATGGTGACCAGCTGAACCTTCGGCCCTGAGCGTTAGTAGCAGTAGGCTGGGGATCGTACCGAGTAGAAAACCAACGAGAGTTGTCTTCAAAGCGGCGACATGTCCCAGTGTTCCCGGATGAATTGGACGTCCAACGATTGCGACAGTAGCGCGCAATGTGTCCGGCGCGAGAGCAGTGAAAGCAGATCGGTCGATCGTCCGACGCCCTCCATTCAGCAGGGTTCTGGTAGGGGGAAGGGTAGCGTGAAGGGTACACCGGGATCTGGTTAACCAAAGCTGAACTCTCAGTAGTGCGAACAGCACAAACAGGTGCGATGCCGAGACTTGTTATTTCTTGGTGAACGATGGCTTGGACGAAGAAAACGGTGGATGCCTTATCTTGAGGGCCGTTGGAAGCGATGGCTGCAGGAGCCATTGCTTCAAGTTCGCGGCGAACGATCCGGGTGACATTTTCGAATGATGTCGCTTGCGTGAACCTGGGGCAGTCTTCACAGGTCGAAGTGGCTGCAGTATTAGGCAAGTGCGCAAACTGGTGGGTTTTACAATGGTTCTTGGCGTGCTCGAAGCGCTGACATTCCTTCACCACCACGTCGATGGTGGCGCAATCTTTAGCGATCAACAGGTTAAAGGTGTCGTCGGCAATTCCTTTTAATATGTGGGCGATTTTGTCAGTTTCGCTTATGTTTTTGTCCACCTTTCGACAGAGGCCCAATACGTCCTGTATATAAGATACATACGATTCCGTCGATGTCTGCACGCGACCTTCAAGGTCTTTCCTCGCGGCCTGCTGTAGCCCAAATGGCCTGCTGAACAACTCAACAAGCTTCATTTTGCAAATGTCCCAGCTGGTCAACTCCGACTCATGCTTCTCATACAAGGTGAGTGCTGTATCCCGCAGGTAAAATACAACGTTGGCCAGCATCAACGTGGGGTCCCACCTATAGTATTCGCTCACGCGCTCGTACAATGCGACCCAATCTTCGACATTCACCTTGTCCTTGCCTGTGTCTGAGAAGGTTCCGGGGTCTCGTGGAGGCAGGAGAACCAGAGGAGGCAGGAGAACCAGAGGAGGCAGGAGAACCAGAAGAGGCAGGAGAACCAGAGGAGGCAGCTGCTACTTGCGGCTGCTGTTGCTGCGGCTGCTGTTGCTCTTGTGGGTAGGCCTGTCGAGCCATTGCAGGAGAATGAAAGTGGTGACCACTCCAAAGTTCCATGTTGGTGTGCCGGGAGAGCCAGGTAAACTTACCCCGCACCTGCACAAATAATCTTACAAGGAAACATATAATTGTGGATATTTACGACGTTTATTTGCGATGGCAATGGCTGACACACTGGCGGGCTGGGACCACTCTCTATCCACTTCATAGACTTGTCTTACAAGCAGAGACCCTCTACCGCTTTATGCCCCAATCCCACTACTGCCTTCTGGCAATATGATGATTTTAACACGTAAAATATTACACCCTTGCATGCACCCGATATATAGCTGCCGCTATAAGAACGAGTTAAAAAAAGAACCAAGGCAGCGATAAAATTTTCTATGATTTTGCGAAGTCTGCCGGAGTTATCAGGGGCAAACCTCAGCGTAACTAAAAACATGCTCGATCCTAGTGGGTATTGTATAATATTATGAAGACCAAGCGAGCTGTCGAAAGAACGAAATCGACATTCGAATCAGCGACCACGTTGCGTGATCACGCGTGGATATTATCCGAAATGAAACACGAGCTGCTGGAAACATGCATGGTTGAAGTGGACATAGAATACCTTTTTGTGTGCATCATTATGCTTTCAAAGGAGCTGCGAAAAATCTAAGGTGTCACTGAAGTTACAATTACGACTTTGTTACCATCCGATGAAAACCTCGGCAAAAGTGAAACTCTTGTGAAACTGCATTGGAATGATGCCAGGCATTGGAATGATGCCAGGGACTCAACAGGGCAGACGTAAGTTTAGTCTCTTCACACTGATCTCCTAATAAATTTAAAGCCACGTGGCAAAGCTGCTGGTGAGGCTCAGGTAACATCAGATCTGCTGAAAGATGGAGGACAGATTGTGTTAGAAAAACTAGCCACCCTGTTTACGAGGTGTCTCCTGACGGGAAGAGTACCTGAGTCTTGGAAGAATGCTAACACCACATTAATACATAAGAAAGGAGACGACAAGGACTTGAATAATTACAGGCCGATCAGCTTGCTCTCCATAGTATACAAGCTACTTATAAAGGTAATTGCTAGCAGAGTTGAGGAAACATTCTAATTCAATCAACAAAAGGAACAAGCACGATTTCCAACAGGCTACTCAAAAATCGACCACATTCATACCATCAATCAGGTAATAGAGAAATGTTCAGAATACAGCCAACCACTACCGATAGCCTTCATTGATTACGAGAAGGCGCTTGATTCAGTAGAAATATCAGCAGTCACGCAAACACTGCGAAATCAGGGCGTCGATGAAGCATATATAAACATCCTGGAAGAAATCTACAGGGGATCAACTGCTACCATAGTACTTCATAAAGAAAGCAACAGAATACCAATCAAGAAGGGCGTAAAGCAGGGGGATACAATCTCCCCAATGCTAATTACCGCGTGCTTACAGGAGGTTTTCAGAGGCCTAGAATGGGAACAGTTAGAAATAAGAGTTAATGGAGAGTACCTTAGTAACCTGCGCTTCGCCAATGACATTGCAGTGCGAAGTAACTCAGGAGACGAATTGGAATTCATGATTACAGAGTTAGACAAGGAGAGCAGAAAGGTAGGTCTTAAAATTAATCTGCAGAAAACGAACGTAATGCACAACAACCTTGGAAGGGAGCAGCACTTCGAGATAGGTAATAGTGCACTTGAAGTTGTAAAAGACCATGTCTACATAGGTCAGATAATAACAGCGGAGCCTAACCCATGATTGAAGTAACTAGAATAAGAATGGGGTGGAGCACATTTGGCAAGCACACTCAAATTATGACAGGTAGATTGCCACTATCCCTCAAGAGGAAGGTATAGAACAGCTGTATCTTTCCGGTACTTAGCTACGGAACAGAAACCTGGAGACTTACAAAGAGGGTTCAGCTTAAATTGAGGACGACGCAGCGAGCAATGCAAAAAAAAAATGGTAGGTGTAACCTTAAGAGACAAGAAGAAGGCAGAGTGGATTAGGGAACAAATGGGGGTTAAGAATATCATAGTTGAAATCAAGAAGAAGAAATGGACATGGGCCGGGCATGTAGCGCGTAGAGAGGATAGCCGCTGGTCATTAAGGGTAACTAACTGGATTCCCAGAGAAGGAAAGTGGGTTAGGTGGCGACAGAAGGTGTGGTGGGTACAGAAGGTGAGATGGGCAGGTGAGATTACGAGGTTTGCGGGTATAAATTGGCAGCAGCAAGCACAGGACCTAGTTAACTGGTGGAACATGGGAGAGGCCTTTGTCCTGCAGTGGACGTAGCTAGGCTGATGATTATGATGCTCAATTTTAACTTTGGGCAAAAATAATGCAGGCACACCCCTGTGCTTAGATTTGAGTTCCCTTTAAAGAATCCATATATTTAAAATTAATTCAACTGACGTGCCTCAGAGTTATGTCATATAATTTCACACAAAACTTCCTTTTTTTTCACCCTATCTTGAGTGGATATTATTCGCTTGAAAAAATATACCTTTGTCCCATCCAATAACCTAACATTTGTTGCATTACTGTCTAGCACATAATCAATCGAAGAAAGCTATGTGCTGCACTGTTACCTTTTTGTACTGCTATTGGAGTAAGAACAAGCACTGTCAGCCATGTAGCCTTCCTGAATAAGCAAATCAACTGTCCCACATCTATTTTATGAATAACTGAATAGGAATAATTATGACTGCAGAAGGGTGTCATGCAGGGCCAGTTGGTACATGATACTACTGAGGGGGAAACAGCGTGAGAACGAAACAAAGAAAAATGACCATAACAGCGCTTGCGTTGCGTGGTCGTTCTTTCCTCATCCCGTTTTTGTGCTGTTCCCCCCTAAAAAAATATGAATGTGTATTTTCGGTTCGTTTAGCTTATCGCCCAATAATATAGTATCTTTCTTTTTTTTTAGTATCTAAGACCAGCATGCATGAAGCAAATACACTCAGACCTCCTTATATCAAAGTTGCATCTCATACGAAAATATGTAAGTCATATCTAAAAATTAATTATGAAGGTTTATTTCTAACACTGTCTCTTACGCAAAACTATTCTTCATTTGCTTCTTTATAGCCAATATTTAATTCTGTTCCAAGTTTGTTATACCGAGTTCTGAGTGTAATGAGTGCAGTCACACTACAGCAGTGCGTAGTTTGCAAGCACAAGGTCAACACTTAGAAAAAGAAATACGACAACTCTGACAAAGTGTTAAAACACAGGTAGTTCCCAAAAGTGAACATCGCTTTCAATGCCAGACTGCATCTCTCTCATAAGCGATAGTAACATCCTGTGAGTTTCGTACACCCATTTGGCAATGGACAACATATTACGAGTAGGCTGCAGTCAATGCATTTTATTCGCTAGCAATCGACTCACACTGCTCACGAATAAGCATCACTGCGTACATTTGTATGTGCGCAGCCTATTCACACTACTGAAGTGACGGTGCTACTAGCTGTAGCCTGATCTCTGGGTAAATAGTTGCACAACTGATGTTTTTATTTCCTCAAAACAGTTTCAGAATAAAAATGACTACCTGCTAGTACTGCTACCAAATTCAACATATTGAATAATGAAGCATTTACGGCTGCTCTTTGAAGTCTTGTTCTGAGGTCACTTTGTATATTATACAGAGTTTATTTCTTTTTACATGGCTTTTATTTGTTTTATATTAGTACGGTGGCAATACCATTTTCTCTCTCGGTACAAGAAAGTTCCCTCGTACGTTGGTGATGTACACTCATGTGCCCACTTTTGCTGCTTAGAGCTCTTGATCGTGTTTTTTCAGTCTACCAACGCTTGTTCTGATGTATGGCATATTTTTCGTAACTCTTGTCATAGTGCACTGTTTATCCTGGAGTACCATAGGTTCTTCAAATTGCTCTGTATACTCCCACACTGTGATGTTTGAATGGCACTGCGGGTACAAGAATGAGTAAATAGCTAAATAAGGCATCTAAGAAAAGGAATTTACCGAGCATAGACGACAAACTTTGTTCTGTTCGATTTCATTCTCCTGCCTGGTGTCATTATTGTATTCATGTCTTGCAGAAATACAGTGTTACACAGCAGTATCCCTAGACAACTTGCATACAATCAGCAAAAAATTAAGACTGCAAAAGAGGCCTGTCTCCTAAAATCACAATGTTCTCTTCCAAGTCTAGTAGACATAAATGAAGTGTTATGGCACAGGCAAGAAGAAAGAACAGCTCGCTATTTGCTTTATCTTTCACACAGGATTTTCCGAGTAGTTGGTGCAGCTGTGCAAGGGTGCGCATACCTCTCCTCGACGTGCGAACTTTCGTAAAAATTGTAAAACTTCCCAAATCATGACAGTAAAGATGTAACAAAGAAGGGAACGCACGAATTTTTTCTTTTAGATATCTGTTCTCGACAAGCATCCCTTGAGGGATACATATGCACATTATTAAAGAAAACTTGATATTTATCTTTGTCTTTAGACAATGTTTACTCGGCATATTTACCGACTGTAGCAGCTTTGCTGAATAAATTCTTTTCAACTAGCTATCCCTCTGGTGCTCTTCAATACCCACCGAGAGGTCAAAGGTTTTGCACACCTCTGTTTGGCATCATAGTCTGGAAAGTTTCTCACAGAGTAGACTTTATGTTGCATCAAATTTGACAAACTATTCACAATATTTCAGTATAACTCAAGTGATAAACTTTACGGAAAGCTCAGAATAGCTGGCAGGTATGTGTATGACACAATAGAAACATGGACCAATTTTGTTGTCTCTGTGGTGCGAGACCTGAATACGATTATCACGCATATTCTTATTACATACAATGTTCTGAGCCACAAAAGAGCTACAACAGTAACAGTGAAATACGTCATAGGAGACAAACGGACTCCTTCACTGCCAATGCCACAATCACACATGGGCGATGAGGAGCCCTGCGAACTCGCCCTATGCTTGTTTTGCCCCTTTAAAACACTCCTTGCCACTCTCGAGGCCACTTCTGTACAAAATAATGTAGGTGTCTCCCTCTAAGAGAACATATAAATAAATACAACTTGTAGTTACAACACAGGATGCACACACTTGCACATCAGCTCACATATCCAGCCCAGCAGCACTGCCATGGCGAGTCCACATGCCATGTGGAGGCGCTATTTGACAGAAGACTCTTGACTAATTTGCACTCCGAATTAAATGAATAATCAGTGTCTCAGACACTCTCAATTTAATGGATAAATATTATTTAGAAATGATTATTTCATTCATTATTATATTGTTTTGAAATGAGTGCTACATTTATTTTGAAAAGACAATCCCCTATAAAATGTTTGGATGTCCTAAGCAGCATTCTACTGTGTGGCTCACCGAAAATTCCTGCACAACGTACAGGAAAAAAACAATAAACAGCAAAGAGTGTGCACCAGTGCTGAAAAAACCCGGCAGTGAAAGGGTCAATGGCATTCAACGAATCCAAGGATCAGGCACAAAGTTAATTGAAACCTGACTACACTGTGACATGTGCAGCTAGCATTAAAGTCTGATTTGGACATGTAAGGCATCAAATAACATGGGTGTTCAAGTGCTTGATATGAAACGCTGTCCATGACATTAATACAAATTTCCCACTGAAGCAGCATCTAAGCCGTACTGCTAGGATAAAGGAGATACCCAGATGGTAAGAATACTGTATTATTACTTCTTTTACTGGCATAACAAAGAGGTAAGGCAGCTTCTGATTACCTTCACAGCACAGGAAAAGCACTCTGAAACGACCACTAAAGTACTGAATACAACAATTCTATGAACCACTTCACTCCGTTTCCTTACTAAAACGAATAAATGTGTCGTCCTTTTTTGAGCAGCTATACTTTTCCTAGTGTCGGCAGGACAGCATCTAATCGTTAGGCAATGTGCTTCAACATAACTTGAATGCCCCAAAGTAGTGTTGCACTTGCATTACATCGATGAATGGATGGCATGAGCACCCTCTTTGTTATAATGGGGCAGTAAAATGTATTCGACCACTCAAAAGCATAAATTTTCAAGAAGTTTTAATAGACCCATCACCTAATCTACTTTATTAAAATCAGCCTTACCAGAAGAAATAAGGATATTAAAAATAACACCACCTCCACTAAAGAGAACTATGTGCATATGCGAAGCAGCGGGTGCTAACGCTTACACTGGTGCTGGCGCTCATCGTAGCGTTGCACAAGAGAGAAACCTGGGGAGGCGCGAAGCACGCAGTGGTGGATCAATGTTTCCTACTGGAACATTCCAATCGCTGCTAATGGGCAATAAGAGACAGACCGACTAGATACAGAGAGCAGCAGTCCACTTTTCGTTCAGCAATGCAGAATAGAAATCTTCCACTGCCCTACCTTGGAGGTCAAAATCTAGAGCCTATATACACTTGGTGGCCTGTGAACGGTTGTGCAGTGCGAGCAGTCGGGTTTTTCAATCAAGAAACTAGCTAGCAGACGCTGCCTGTGTTGGCATTGCGAGGGGAGAGAGGGGAGGGGACGTGCATTCACAGTAAACGTGATCACACTAACCACCGAATTGAGCTCCACCCTAAGAAGCTTCACATCTAAACACAAATTCTTAGCCCTACTCTATGCCTCTTATGGCAGAACATTCTCATTTATCCAACTAGTGATTTTTGTCCTGCCTCTTTACTTTGCTGCCACCAATACACCTAATCATTTCCTTCTTATTTCAATTGGTGACGTGTATAGCCTTCCATTGTTGTACATTCAATCCAATGCTTTGTGTTGGCTCATGCCGAAACGTTCACCTGGGTGGATACCTCCACAATTAATCAGAACATGCCACAATATTTTCCGAGATTTTCCATGACATGTGCGTTCTGCTTTACTGAATCCTGCTTTGCAACTACAAGGTATTCGTAAACAGGTGTGTGTGTGCTGGAGCTCGAAGTTTCGACATGTGTCCTTGTCAAGTGAAGTCCACTTGGCGGTGAAACATTGGCACACACCCCGTGTTCATGAATTTCTCTCTACGAGCTTTCATTGCGAGCCACGAAGGGGAACTTTTTGCCTCAGTTTATAACTATGTGTTATAAGGCATCTTAACCTCTCTTTAAACAGTAAAGCCCTTGCCTTGATTTATCATAAAATGCCTCATTTCCTGTTTTTCCCTTTCGCTTGTTACTTAGGGCAGTTCTTTTTCTGTCGCTGCCATTCAATTATTCCTGTGCGACTCTATAGCTTTTCACTTAACACTTTTTGCTGCCACATCGCTTACACTGCTAGCCGAATACTTGCTGTTGAGTCTCCTAGTTACTTTTTTCTCGTTTTGTGTCAATGTTCTTCTCATACAAATACCAAAACACTTTCTCAGCCCATCAACTCTTTTTCAAGTTCCTTAGCCCCTCTTCAAGCATCATTTTTTCCCAGGGCTACCCACAACCTCAAAACTTGCTTATACGGCCTCAACGTGAGTGACCCCCGCGGGGCGTCTCTCAGTCCTTCGATTCACATCCAGTTCGCTGCAATTTAACCGCAGTGAGCGGCCAGTTTCCAGGTTTTACTGTTGAATGCGAGCGTTGCTGGCATCGTGTGGGAGACTGACCCGCTATCTCTACAGCAGCAGGGTGGCTTCAGTTATAAATATCTTCACTATTATCTTGCACAGCGGATAATATTGTCTACGGCGTTCACTTGATCCTAGGCGACAGGGAGGGTGGAAGGGGGGGGGGGCATTTTGAGTACGCGATTTACACACACATCGCGATGCGCAGGCGGTGAGGAAAGTAGGCGGAGAGCATTTCCAAGACAGGTTCGCCCTCTCCACCGCGACAAGGACACGCCGATCGGCAGCGCGTCTCCTTCCTCCACGCCTGAGCAACGTGCACGGTGAGTACTCTGCCTCATGTCTCGAGTTCCCGCCCTTCGACCCGACAACCACTTTAAAAATGACGGTCTAATTAGTTGACAAGAACAGCGACACAACACCGTCGCTGTCAGCGCGCGGCCGCGTTCGTACCTGTAATTGCGAAGACTAACAGGAGCAGCGCTAGGATGCTGCTGCAATACCAGTAGATGACGAATATGGAGACGAACGAGACCCCGCACACCATCCAGCACTTCTTGAGCACAAAGAGCACAACGCGGCTGACGATGCGGATGGTGGCAAAGTCCGGGTTGCTCTCGGGGCTTTTGCTCTTTTCGGGCCGCATGGAGTCCGGCGGTCGCATGTTGTCGGCCGCCAAGTAGCCACTGTCCAGTGCCGATCCTCCATTGCCCTGCGGAGGGTGTATCTTAACCATCGGCAGGCTGAACGCTCATGACACGGGTCAATCCCATCGAATTTAATTTCTAATCGTCAGAAACCGAAAGAAAAATCTTGGGGACCCTGCTGTGCTTTTAGCCGCGACACTGTGCAAATTATCTTGCTGGCGACGCTAGTGGCGCTTGCTTCGCACTGTTTTTTGATGATGGCGCCGACCTTAGATAACTTGCGCTCACCCACAAAGAGGAATGGGGCAAGCATAGAGTTTCATACATGAAACTCTATGGGGCCAAGATTCTGTGGGGCACAATTAGAGGTGTGCGTCGAACTGTTGGCGGCGCGTCGCCGCCAACAGTTTTTGCTGCGCCGCCGCCGCCAACTGATCGGCGCGCGGCCGCCGCCACCGCCGACGTGTGCTCTTGGCGCGTCAATTAAATGACATGACTTGACAACATTATTTAGGTCCTGAGGGACAGATATTTTGGGGACCCACAAGCCAACGTTTAGAACAATTCAGTTTCACAGCTTCCCATAGGCGCCCACTATCCGGCGCGGCCGCATAGCGTGTCGCGGCCGCTAGGGGCGCTGTAGGCATGCTTTGCTCCGCACTCTGCGCGTCGTCTGCTACACCGGAGGAAACGCGGAGGAAACCGGAGGAAACGCTCGCATTTCAAAGCGTTTCGCTTTGCTGGCGGAACAGTTCGTGCCAAAGCAGCAGTTTCTTCGTATACATGCATTTCATTGTTGCTGCGCCCATTTTCATCTGGTGGAATTACGTGTCTGGGCTCCATCTATAGCTACCGTCGCCAGTACATTCTTATATGGGCATAGGCGGCCTCGCGCGAGCATAACTGTAAAAAAAAAAAAAGACACCCTTCAAAGAAAACGTACATGCAGTAAAACTTTTTAAAAGCATAGTGCTCGTTTCTGATGCCACATAGTCATGCGCCGTTTACCGAACAGACTCGTCAATCTGATTTCGGTGTTTTTTTTCCTTTCCTATTCCCGTGAATCTTATTTGAAGATAACATGGTGAGAATAATAATACTGAGAAAGTAAAAATGGCAAATTCAGAAGGAACATATATTTTCTTGCACATACAGAATAGTATTGCATCGTTCCCTGAGCAAGAAAGGCAGCTCAAAGCAGCTTAGCTTTTTTTCTTGCATTTTGAACTTTTTCCGTGACAAGCAGTTCACGGTTCTTCTTTCGAGAGAAGAAGTGCATGCGCATCAAAGAATAGCATTTGATTATCTTTGCGGTGAGGAATTCATGGTGCTCATTACAACCAATTGCAGGCAGTGCAGTCGCATGAAGCCTGTCCAATACCATCCAGAAAATATCCCCGAACACTGCCGACGTTTCAAGCGTATCGTGCACAACCTCTTCTACTTCCTTAATTAATGCGTACAGCCTAAATGAGGCCTCTCGAAGGCATCTTGGCTTGAATGACCTCAACTCTGTCAGGCGCCTCTGGTTGAGCTGTGTTTCCTCGGAGTTGAACTGATCGGGAGAAGCTGTGAGCAACGCACAGCATTCTTCGCACGTTATTGTTTTCGTGATTTTCTTGTGCACATAACCGGCTAGATAGTACACCACCATCTCATGTGCTCCAGCTTTTTGGTACCCATGATCCCGTTCGTCACAGCAAACGTCCTCGGTACAAACCATCCCCAGAAGCTTCTTATCCAGCTTTGCTTCAACGGCGAGTTTTAGCTCAGCTGCCGCTTTCGCCTTTTCAGCAAGACTTTCATGAATTGAAACGAGGACGCCCTCAGCCGGTCCAGAGCAGTTCCCCTTTACGGCGTTTCTCAAAGGTGTAAAAAGGGACAGCAGGCGATAAATCTGGCTGAATTGAATAATCGTGGGGTGGTCGTCGTCACCGTGGAATGACCGGACTATTCCGAAAAATCTCTGCAAAAGAAAGACGTTTAAACATCGCTGAGGGATAAAAAAGAAGACAAAGGAACGGCAGCAATGTTTGCGTAAGAAAGAACGCGATCGCGCAAAACTGTTTTGAAGGGCATCGTTTACAGACAAGAAAAGAAATTAAAGACCACGTAAGCACAGTGTAAATGTAAAGAGACATCCCCCTCGCGAGGGGCACGATCAAATGCAGAGCATTTCCGGGGGTGCACGACGTTAAGTAGTTTGCGTAACGTTAATGTTGTTGCACTTGTTTCTGCTGGTTGTTATATCATTGCTATCTCTCCCCACTCAATCACCATTTAACCTTAGGAAGCCCTAACCACACTGCTGACGAGAGAGCGCCGATACCCGCTTTATATTCCTAACCATCATTTTCTTTTCTACCACAGCTCTTCTTAGCCAATCCCCCTAAGTGGGTATGCACCCATCTCCCCGCGAGGGGGACTTGAGTAAATGCGTCGCATAGGGGGTGGGTGTATTGCGTTGACGTTTTGTGGCGCAGTGGGAAGAGCACCATGTACCTCGCGTTCCGCCCGCAGGGTCATGGGATCGAAACCGGGCGCCGGTTACTGCTATTTTTTTTTATAGTGTAGTGGCCTGGCTGCGGACTACGCTACTCAACGCGGGTCACATCGTGAGTTGCTGAAATGCCCTGCATTTAAAATGCCATTAGACGATTCCTAAAAAAAATCTGCACACACAAATAAACTTCGCATCAAGCACATTTCCGTATGCCCAGTATAAACAAGGGAATTGGCCCGTGTATATTGCAAAAGAGGGGCACCTTTCCCTAACCGTAAGCCACACCAGCACTTCCCCTCTTCCCGCCCTCTCCCCCTTACTCTGCGATGCAACGGCAGGAAAATCCTGCCGACGCCATGGTATTTAGTGCAAGACGCTAAATTCACACACTTTGTGAAAGAAAGCATTTTAACACATTTCTTGACATTGAATATTTGAGTCGACTCCATATGGTACAAAGGCCCAGGGCACATTACCTCCAGTGGATCTTGGTTCAGCTTTGCTGTGAGAACATATGGAACACCGGCCTTGTGTAGTTCATCAATTATGTCGATGGTAGAAAGCAACGTCACGCGCAGAGATTCCGTGGTTTGACGCGACGCGAACAAGAGCGTGTTCTTCGTATTGTGGTTAAATTCCGTGGTGTCAAGCATCACAAGGAAGTCCTTGATGACCTGCGAAAAATTGAGAGAAATACAGAATGCTACATCATTAAAATGAATCAACTCAAGGAAAATAATACCGCACAAACAGTTTAACCTGAAGAAAAGGCGAATGAACCACGGTTTAAACGTGTCGCTCACCTGGATTTTCGGCGAGTTGGCTCTGATTCCTTCCTTAGGGAGCTTAGCATTCAAGGAATCGAATAAATCATTTATCGTTTGTGTGAATGCCTCTGTTTCAGCTGTGTCCTGAAAGCCATCAGTGCCCTCTTCTCTGTAGACACGGAGGCCAATGGCTGTACTCCGGCTAAAAAGCTGCAGTATAAAAGTAGTTTTTTTATGTTTCAAGGAAGTTGTCCAATACAGTAACACCGTCAGAGCATTACAAAGTTTTTCATCACTGACTAGTGCTCACCTGAACTGCAAGTCTCACGTTAATTTTTTTGGAAGTTTGTCGGCTGCACATGAGCTTCAGTTAGCTTGTGGGCAACTTTTAGATGTTTCTTCTTTTCAGTTTCGTAAAGCAGCTGATAGTGGGAGAAATCAATGCGGTTCTCTCCAGCCTGGAAATGCAAAAAGAACTGATTTTAATATATGCGAAGGTAAAAGGCGACACAAAAGAAAATTATTGTTCTGCCACCCACCCGGCCATACTTGTGCTTGAGCAGATGATTTCGCACACATTTGATGGCATGTGGTACATCACAAATGAAATGCACAAACTTCCCATCAGGGAGACACGGGTGGGCAATCCTATGGCATGGTGCTGCCATGCTGCCACTAACACCTAGCTGTTGCCACATTGACCGGTTGTTTCCCGCACCATCGCTCACAATGGAAATGACTGTAGCATTATGCTTGTGAAGGCGCACCACTGCTTCCAGGACTAGTTCCGCCAAAATTTTGCCAGGAGCAGCACCTTTTGTCGCGAACGCTGCAATTGGCTGTACCCAGGATTCAAACAGAGGAACAAACATCAATACCAGCGCATGGTCGGCTAGCTGGTTGGTTCCTTCATTCGTGACGCCTCCATAATCAACAAATCCGTCCATCTTGTAGCTGCATTTGTTGAAGTCATATGCCTGGCGCAACTTGATCTCGTCTAAGATCAAAGACCCCAACCTTTGCTCATCTGCTTTTCCATGAAACTGCTTCTGTATAGCTTCCAGACAAACGGGGTTGAAGCCGTACTTGCACGGCAAGCCTTTCAAAATTTGTGCCAAGCGGCTAAGAGAAGGCAGCGGCAACATTTTCATCTCGCTAATCAGCTTGTATGCCCGTGGACTTGAAATTCTCAGCATCAAGCAGTTCAAAATCCACCCAGAATTATACCGCATGCCACACGGAGCTTTTGCTTTGAGTGACTTCAGTGCTGTCAGGAATGCCAGGCGTGGCAAGTGAGGAAGGCCACTTAAAGCTTCTTCTATTCCTTGGTAGGAAGCCTTCGCAAGCCCCTGTTTGAGCAGTGTGATTTCTTGCTTACCCTTCTCCCTTGCAGCTGCAGCTCGGAAAACTTTTTTGGTCAAGTTTCGCATTTTTTTTTTGCTTTTGTTCACCGCTGCCTTCATTGGCTTTCTTGCTCGTATTTGCCTTTGGAGGCGTAGGCACCGATCACATACAGGTCGGGTTGTGAGGACAGAACACAGCTTGTGATGGACATTTTCTAATTTTCCTGTCACACCAGTGTGAGCTACCTGAATGCCTGAACAGATTTTCAAGCTATCTGTCTCATTGAGCAGGTGCTCGACGCTAGCAGTGCTGTCTACAGTCTTATGCAGTTGCTTGTGCATCTTGTTGTAACCGTTCACAACACAGCTACCATAATTTTTCACGATAACGGCATTGCTCACTTTGAGCTCCCCTGCCACAAGTCGCCTGTCGAAAAAAACACCGCAAGTTTGCCCAGAACATTCATCGACGATGTCTTCAAGCTTCCAGTCCCTACTAGGTAACGGCACTGTCACCAGTTCGTTCAGACAAACACCGGAGGAGTTCGTTGCTGAGGTGCTAGGTGGTGGCGTGATGCCCACTGCTCCAAGCGAATCGCCTAAGGACACAGAGGCCTCTCCACACGAGCCACTCGAACAAGACGCACTTTCCGCCGATGCTTCCAAGCCGATTTCGTTCCACTTTTTCGGTGATTTTCGCGTGTATGTCGTCGTTCTTGGCTTAGATATGTGCTCCGGCAAGCCAGGAAAGAGACGCGGCAACGCTCCTGGCACTAACTTCCAGTTACCACGGGGAATTAAAACCTCCTGGCCCTTTACAACATGCTTGAAATACTTTACAATGTCTTGCTCTTCGAAATGTCTCTCACATACCTTGGACTTTTGCGTGAGGCGCCTGTCCTTGCGGTGCAGCATGTGTTCCCATTGTTTAAACTCCGTGGCCTTACGTGGTGGGGTAAAAAAATGATGATTTGCGGCGTAATTTCTGTAGCCACTCGTACATCCCGGCGCAAAACACGAAGGCATTTTCACAACAAAAAAGCGAAGATTCGGAAACCGGAAGATTCAGGCGCACGTGTGGGGAACGAAATCGCTTCGAACGACGCGCGCCCGCCAAAGCACCCGCCTGTCCGCGCGCCCGATCAGGAGCAAGTGAAGAAAAGCGTGACTGCAGCGCCACTAGTTCGCGTGACCGCCACCACGGCCGCCTTGGGAGCGGAGCTGTGAAACTGAATTGTTCTAAAAACGTTGCCACAAGCCTCCCGCCATATCAAGTCGGTAACCCCGCCCACAATGGGACCGGAAGTTGAAGTTCCGTCGTGATGTCGTGGGCCCTCTGGACGGCCTGGCTGCCCGGCGTTGTGTATGAAGGCTGCTTGCTGTCTTCAGAGATGCATCTGATTGTTCCTTCGTGATGGGTGGAGAAGCGTTAAGGGCTAAGTACATACAGAGCAAGTGATTAAAAGAACATGAGTCGTGGCCATATTTGGGGCACGACTGCTAATGGTCGGGTTCTATCCGCTTACACGAACGGGTTTGAATTTGTCTGAATGTGCTCGCCTGAGGCTTGGAAAAATCGGGGTAGGGGGCAGGAGATTTTTTTTTTTCTGGCCAAACGGTAGTAGGAAACAACTTCAGGAAAAGTAGACAACGATCTTTGTAAATGTCGACCTCGTTACGAGCATGCTATCCGCGACAGCGGGGCACTTGAAATCGTGCGCTACCCGATGTTCCTGCTCGTTACGGTTACAATCGAGCGGGTTAACTGAACCATCTAGATGGGCTGGAAACCGCGCGATGTAGTACCCTCCTTCGTTGCACTCCTGGGTTTGTTGAAGTGCTTTTGCCACAATACTATTTGCCTGTTCAGACACAAAGGTATTCGAGAAAGATCTGACTGCCATACGTGAGTCCGAGAAGACAGCAGTGGGGGCTTTTGCGCTGTGAAAAGCTAGAGTGATCGCCGCTTACTCTGCCACATGGGCATTTTTTGTATAAACAGAGGCTGCATTAACCAGGTTACCTTCCTCGTCAACGACCGACATAGCGAACTGATCCCCACCGTGATACCTGGCATCATCGACAAAGAGGGTTTCTTATAAATTGGAATTTGTTTCCAGTTGAAGGACCCCTGACAGCGCAAGTTTTGTTTGCGAGTATTTTACAGTAATTTGTAGCTTTGCGACTGGTAACACCGAAATCATATCGTAAATGATCTGACGCATCGTATAATTAATGCTAGTTGATACAGAACAATTTTGCGTCAGTTTGAAACGCCCGCCTGAATGGAGGGATGGATAGATTGATATGGCTGTACGTAAGCTGTACGGCTTGCCAAGGACGGTTCTAGGCTGTACGACTTGCTAAGGATGGTTCTGAAAGGACGTCGTAATGGGCGTGACTCCACGGAGGGAGTGGTGTGCTTTCTCAGGAAGAATTATTTGTGCGTGCTCGGATAAAGAAGGTGGATTTGTGCTCATGAAGAAAGGGATCTTCGAAGTCAAGGCCGCTGATGCCGTACGAAAGAACTTCAAGGAAGTGAGGCTTTCCGCCCTCAAGGTAAAGTCTAAGGCGGTTGCCTTGTGTAATGAGTACGGACTGAGTAGGCTGGCAAAGAGCATTCGTGAGTGCAAGAGAGATAAGCGGTCTGCATTTTTAACGCTGAAACTCACAAACCGGAGATGCCTTTTAGGACCATTGTGAGCGAAAATAGTACGTGGCAGGTAAGGTCAGTCGTTGCCTGCTGAAATAATTTAACACTCTTGGGTTAGACGACCCGTTCGCTGTGAAAAATTCATGTTATACAATTGCGTTTCTTCAGGACAATAGCTCTGTAGAACATTTTTTTTTCTCTGTCCATGACTTTTCTATTCTGTACCCCACACTCGGGTGCGTGCATAGAGAACAATGGGTCTGTGTCTTTCATTAACCAGGCCGGAGTTCCAGGTAGACAGTTTTTTGGCCCTGTTGAAATTTCATCTTGGAGCCACGTTCATTTTTTTAACGACAAGTTGTTTGTGCAAATGGAAGGTATTTGTACAGGTTCTTGTGTAGCACCTGTGCTGTGTAGTACCTTCCTGGCTCTCATTGACTGACACCTGGACCACCCGCTGGATAGAAAACAAGGTACGGTCTGCTGTGTGCCGACGAAGTGGCGGGACGGGCCTAGTTTACCCCGCATCCGCTTTGGCGCCACCGTTTCTCCCAGCAGAAACGCCTTCACACGAATTTCTACGCGGTACAGTAAGCCATAAATAACGTGTTCCGTAGCTGCAAATCAGAGGTTCGATTCTGAATCGTTATTAGGAGTACCTATTACACCACAAATGTGAACAGTTTGCCCTAGGAGGGCCAATAATTCGTAGAGTATAGGCCTCAATACTATCCATGAATGCGGCCCGTTTGACGCACCTGAAATGAAAAGGATAACTGATTCCGTTCATTGGGGGGCAATCTGGGAATACATTCTAAGGGCTGATGTACCGGCCCACCATAACACACCGCGAAAGCACACATACTTCAAGTGTTGGTTGTTTTGGTGCAT
Source organism: Rhipicephalus microplus (assembly GCF_043290135.1). Lineage (NCBI taxonomy): Eukaryota > Metazoa > Arthropoda > Arachnida > Ixodida > Ixodidae > Rhipicephalus > Rhipicephalus microplus. Next base: position 186,577,002 of record NC_134704.1, on the reverse strand, counting down.
TAACAACGCCGGTTGCGGTCCAAAGACCGAGTTAAAAAGCTAAAGCTTTCGGCACAAACAAAATATATATTCTGAGCAAAGGCATCACGCAAACTTGCACACTCGGCAGCTACCAATTACTATTCACAAAATCAATTAGAAGGTATTTAAAATAACGGGAACAAACTTACTGTGCTACAAATGCAATGTCACGCATCATAAACTGCGCAATAACACTTAGCGGCCTCAAATACTGACGACAAGCCCGCAAGCCCTCATCGGTTGAACGCCATATTTCAGACATCGGTACGATGTTGGTGAAAGTATCGCTACCGTGTTTTTTGTACATGGGAGCAATATCGCTGCTGTCATTTTCCGGCGTTTGGTCTAGATTGGGCTAACGACGGCATGCTGCGTGGCGACCTCACTTGGAAATTCCTGCATCAAACGTCGTGATGCTGTAGGTTGACATCGTCTACTAAACGCTACGTAGTTCCTAATTAGTAAAAATAAAGCAAGTACCTTGTCCTCTGAGGGAGCTACACACTTAACTGTGTTTGTGAAAATTTCGTAAAGCCAATGCCTCCACAATACGAAAAAACACACTGAAATGCGTGATGTCAAGAGTGGCGTTTTAGGCGCAAAATAGATTTTCTCCTCCACTAACCGACTCATGATGGTGAAGTTCGGTGCATTAAAGGCCTTAATGTACAATTTATTAATTGTAACTCATTCATTGCTTCACTTTGGTGTCCATTTAGTGTTGCACGGATGCCACGCTTCTGTGCTCCAATCGCCCACACATAACCCGCGAATCTTGTTTCTGCTGACTAAAAAAAAAGGGGGGGGAGGGGGGGGGGGGACTGGTGCTGCACTTGCCACCTGTGTTCTTGTAAGCCACGAAAATGTAAGGCACGAAAAAGAAACGGTGAATGCTACCAATCGGCCTCCCCCGAGAACTTTTCCCTCCCCGTCTTCTGCTTCGCTGTCAATACGAACGGGCCAACGCAACTTCGGAATTGCCGCTTTTCTCTCAACGTGCCGAGTTGCTTTAAAACACACAAGTTCCGCGGGGGCATTGGTTGCAATGTAGCGCAATGCTTGAGTGAAATTTATCCTTGAACCGTGCCGTTGTAGTCAGGTCAGTTTAAATGTGGTAAATATTTTCGAAGGCATGCGGTCATGTTTAGGTGCCAATAAAGGAAGTAATTAAATTTTGGGACCTCCGCGTGTACGGTTCAGGAGTCCTTGTGCGTGCTCGGCGGATTCCTCACATAATAATGGATGGTAACGCAGACTAAGGACGTGGCCAAAAGAAGGCGCATTCAGGACAACACAGCGTTAACCTTCACCATTAGTTCATTACTCGCTGAACACGCTAGCATATGTACTCCTACGTCATACGTCGCATGTGCATAGCTCTCACAACTACAAATTTTAAGCTATACGCGCATATATCCACAGATGACAACACTGTATTGAACACTTTTTTCCCCTAGAGCGTAACGAAAAAAAAAAAACGTTTATAGCGAATACACGTCATCTAGCGTTATATTAAGGGTGTATTAGAGATAAACGGTTTTCCTTGGTTATGCACTGGCAAAAAAAAAAATGGCAAATTCCACTTACAGGGAGAATCGATGATATGCGAAGCACGAATGAGGAAGCTTGATATATCACTTAAAATCCACCATACGCCACGAGGCGCATGGATGCAGTATACAGTAAACACAAGTAGAAATGTTACGTGCACTCAGGTGTTTGAATAGATGCAAGTATGTTGCTTATAGTCGCGTAACGACGACACCACTAACATTTGCAATTGGCTGCGAGATCGAGCAGAGTCGTAGCCTGGCGCCAACTGGCCGAAGGGGTGAAGTGTGGTTCATGGCCTCCGAGACGGCGGGCACGCGGCGTGTTTCTCTGCGGCTGTCCCAATCGCCGTGCCCGCCCGGCTACCGCGAGAGGGTGCATTGAGTGAGGGTTCCGGCGGCAGCTCAGACCATGGCATACAGCAGAGCGCACGGGATTCTAGCGTGCACATTTTTCTCTTTTTTTTTTCGCCTATGAGCAGGAATTACTGCCAGGATCTTCTGGCTGAACTGAAGGAAAGCATTTTTTTTTTCGCTACTGCAATGGTTTTGGTCCAATTTGCGAAGAAAGCATGACAGCTGCTGCATTTTCCTGATAGGTAATTTTCATGATAGGTAATTGTAAGGAGCTATGAATTCGTCTGAGGCAGTATTGCTTTTTTTTTTACGGTCCGCTTTGTCTCGGTGCTAAATACCTTGGTTTGAGAAATATAGAGACATTCTAGTATTGTTCCTTTCATCTGGAGACTTGTATGGGGGAAAAAGGGAATAATTATCGTCGTTGAATCGTATTGCTCTCCCACCCTGACCCATACTTCTACTATTATATCGCGTATTGATATTTATGAAATGATCAACCGAAGCGTAACAGGGTGCCATGGTCATGTCATTGAAATAATGTACGTGTGAATTAATTTTGCCAGAATTTAGTATAAAGCTTCGATTAGCCAACCTACATTCACTCCTCACGTCTTTCACAGTGAAAGTGCCTGAGTAGTTATCGTCTCCTCTCTTGCCATCTGAATTTCGGATATGTATTGGTAGCACAATGGCAATATCAGTGTCGTGTTCAACTTACTGTACTCTCGACTCTATCGAAATCAAAGGATCGCACGTGTAGCATAACGGCATATTTCTAATCAAAAGTAAGTATTCGCCGAGGTAGGCTATTAAAGAAAAAAAGTCTAAATTACCCCTGCTCTGTAATACCGCACTGCTTTATACCAGGTACATCAAAGTCTGAATGCGTGTTGCGTACTTGTTGAACAAGCAAGAAATTTCGATGTTCGTTCTTACATTACCCACTGAACATTGTAAAATTCACAGTTCAAAATGGGCGACCATAAGCGACCAAAACGTGCCTGTAACCAGCCTGTGGTCGTCGCAGAACCAGCGACGTTCAGTCTAGACATAGTCTAGACACATGGCCACCACCTGCACCCTCTTTTCTGTACCCTGCTTCTGCGGCTCAACGGGAAGATTCTTGAAACGGCGTTATAATAAATAGCTGCACTAGTTTCACGACAAGAAAGAAAAAGCAACCTTTTTAATTTAGTGTAACCCGTCAGAGTAGAATGCGGCACTCTTCTGACTTCGCTTGTTGATCGGGCTGTCATTTTTTTTTCTTCGCCAGTGCCCTTCATTTTACATAGCCTGCAAGCTTCGAAGTACAATTAGTTCCCAGCAAATGCGAATCTCATACAGAAGCATCGCAATTATAAGTGCTATAATATGGGCGGCACCAATCTACAGCAGAAAAAGCCCATTTGAGAATATATGCGCCCCAGCATTGAGTTTGCCTCTTGTACACTTTGGCCCGACATTCCCAAATTAGTGCGAAGTTATATAATAGCGCAAACCCATTTTTTTTTTCTCGCCGGATGCAAGTTTTCGCCAACAACGCGGCAGCTTTTCCGACCATACGAGGTAGCGCCGTGGTGCGGAGAAAAGAGGGGGCCCACCCACCACTGGAAACATGCTATCTCCGTGTGATTGGGACGGCCGGAGAAATACCCACCGTGCGCCCGCCATCTCGGAGGCCATGTGCGAATTGCTCCGTGCGTCGTCTGCAAGCCGCATCGTGTTTCTATATGCGTGTACGTCATGCTCGTTCCCAAAATGTGGTTTGTTCGGTCATACGTCAGCGCGAGTGTAAATGTTTTTACGTAGGGCTGAAAGGACGTACGAAGGCATTTGGCCTTGCTCGGTTGCATGTGCATTGTAATAAGATCGGTGAGTGCAACTTTCTAGAGGGCTGCTTATTGTCGTCGTACCTTCCATTCACCAAAATAATTTCGAAGCGGGTGCCGCTTTCTGTTTCAAGCACATCGCAAAATTCTCTTGCCATCCTTCCAAGCATGAGGACTAATAAATGCTGTGTCAATGCAGCGTTTTATTTCGGCTCGGTCATAAAAAAAAAAGCATGCTGCAGTCTATGCATTTGCGCGCTGTTGGTAAGTGCACTACAACAGCGCTGTAGTTTATCGATCATGCAGGGAGCCGTGGTATCACTACATACAATCTGGCAGTGGTACCACTGCATAGAAATATTACTGTTGCATAAACAGTGACACATCGGTATTTGACCTGTACTTAAAGAAGGGTTACAGCGCGCAACCGTGTGCTTAGATTGAACAGCGCTTTAAAGAGCCAAGACGTTGAAAATTCAATCAGACGAATGCGTTTTATATATAGTCGCATAATGTTACTGAAATTTTAATCTTTTTTGCATTGTCTTCAGCGTTTGTGTGGCATTGTTAGTGACCGACAGAAGGTATAGTGACAACTTTTTGTCTAAAAAAACAAAAACGAAACATGCTTGTTCCATTAAACTAGGCTTTTGTTGTAGTAATGTCATGCACGTAATCTATCGATTAAATCTTTCTGCTGAACTCTTACATAAGATTTTTATATTTTTACTGGTGCAAGAGCATGTGCGTACACCTGGTAAACACAGCGTAGCGAAAAGCGTCGCCAGCCACTAGGCTTTCCTTACTAGACTCATCGACTGTCCCACATTTCATAGTGAACAGAATGAGAGAAAAGAAATCATATGCGTTAAAGGTGCGGATGGTTGTACTGAAATAATCGCACAGATATGCCGGCTTTCTACGACCTTTCTTTATTTTCTTTAGTACGCAGATGACAAATATGAAAATAAGTAGTTCAGTCACGCTACAGCAGTGCGCAGCAGGCGGAACGCCAGCTAACCACGTGCAAACAACACATCAAAGGCGTCATTTAGTGGGAAAGCGCGACGACAGTCTAACAGGGCGAGTATCCCTTTGAGAGGCAGAATGCGCTTTACTGGCGGGTAATGTTAACGTTGCATAGGCGTCGCGCACCGATTCAGCAGAGAAGAGCGCAGATTTAACAGTAAACTGTAGTGAACCCATTTTAAACGCCGACATTCGGCTCAAAACGCATGCAATGAAGCGCCGTTGCGTGTATAGTTGTATACGCGCCACCAACCGCCTATCCACACTTGCGCGTACACGGTGCTGCCACCTATTCGCGGCAGTAGGTTGGTATTCGCAGATCTCGCCGCGTATACCAGCCCCACCAGTGGTAGGCATGTAAATTATGCCGTACATGGTTTCCATGTCATTATTTTCATCTGTGCGCCTGGCACTTGTGTTCTTCGTCCATTCACATCATGTAGCGCCAAATCTAGTCTGTGTGATGCTAGCGAAACCACCGCGAGCGCGATATGAGCGTGCATGTGGTGATGCTTTGCATGGCATGCATGTCATGATTATCATGTTTGAATGTGTCACTTACCTTTTTCGTACATTCACGTCACATAATACCAAATTAGGTATGTGAAGCTAACTAAACCGCCGCGAGCACATTATGAGCGTGGCATTTAGTCATGTCCTTACATGACGCGCATGTCATGATTATCATGCTTGCACCAGTCATGTATCATCGTCATCCATTCATGTCCCGTAATACCAAATTTGGTATAAGTGAAGCTAGTGAAACGGCTGCGAGCGCTATGAGCGTAGCATGTAGTCATGTTTTACATGACATGCATGTCATGGTTATCATGTTTGGACATTCAATTCTGAATGTGATGCTTGCACATCTATTGTACATCTAATCAAATGCCTGCACGTACCTCTAAAGGCTGGTTAAGTCAATCGAAACCTGATTCTTTTGTGCAAAACTGTTGCTCCTTTGAAGAATAATTGCGAGAGCGCGGTTACTCCTTCGCAGTTACTCCCAAAATGGGTGTGGCAGGTTAGTTACTCCTCTAAAAGAGCGACTGGGATACCCAATTTCCTTTTTTTTACTTTTTAGAGTGTAGATAGGTACGCTTAATGTCACCGAAGTTCGCTAAAAAGTGCTTCGTATTTGAAAGCGTACGATACAGTGTTGTTATGGGTTGATGTATGCGCATAGGTTACAATTTATAGTTTTGGGAGCTATGCACATGTGACGTATTACGTTGCGTGAGTACATATATGTTCAAACTGTATCGGTCACGAAACTTGGAACGATAAGTGTCAAAAACGCATTGCCACGGGCATAAACTCCCGCCGCTTATTGAAGCACGACGAGGGGAGGAGGGGACATATAACCAAAACCAAAAACTCAATGGAATTTTTTCTTCGAGTAGTCGTGTTTTATAAATGCCAAAGTTGACTAATAATTGCTTCATCTGACATTTGGCTAAATAAATGAGTGCCTCTTTTTTTTGCCGATTTCCACAACAAACGGGAGGCGTATCCAGGCGGTCTGCTATCAGGGCTTGTGTTTAGGTCGGTGCTTGCCGGGTCAACGACGTATCGCTCACTTTTACGTGTGGATTCACTGCATACTTTTGTTGTTTTAGGGGCGAAGCTCCTTAGGGCGTGGGCTGTGCGTCCCCTGTAGCCTGTATGTAGCCACCTCTAGTTTAGTTCTTGCAGTGTTCACTAGATGGCGGTACCGTCCCCTGTATGTAGCCACCTCTAGTTTAGTTCTTGCAGTGTTCACTAGATGGCGGTACCGTCTCCTGTATGTAGCCACCTCTCGTTTAGTTATTGTAGTGTTTACTAGATGGTGGTACTTGTAGCTGATGATGAAAAGATGCAATATGTTATAAACTAGAAAGCGGTACTTGTAGTTGATGAAAGACGCGAGATCTTATAAAATAGGAATGATGTCACATATGGCGCGTGTCATTGGTTGAAGGCAATCGTTCGATTTAGTGCGGCGACGTACGCTAGGGGGAGCGATGTAATAAAATCGAGTGGGGAAAATGTACAGAGGATTCATGGTTTACCAGGTTTACCTCCGGAGCTTCGCCCACTCATCATCATTCACTTCGTGGATATGGCGGAATTTTTTTATTCGTGTGCTATTCACTGGCGTTGCCTGTTAGAGCTGAACTATCCCACAGAATGTTTAAATAGCCACTCCGATGAACACCAACTCTGGCGCACAGCTGATGTGCTCTCGTCTTGCGTCACGATGAATGTGACATGGTAAGCGACAAAATGCTCTAAAGTGATATTCTCTAGGCTGCTGTCACTGCGGCGGTTTTCCACGATTGGACACCGCGAGTTTTTGAATTATTGCGCTATTGTACTCACGGACAGTTGTATCACATTTCGTCAAAGTTTTTGGTGTATATTGCAAGCCCACGATTTGGGTAGTAAGACAACTTTGCTTCTTCAATTTTTCTTGTTGGTCTTCCTTTCCTCTGACGTAAAGCCGTAAAACACTGCCTCCTCAGTTTTGTCAATGTCCGCCAGATACAAAGAAGGAGCACGGAGGAGCAAATCTGACAGACGTATATTGGAGTGTGAAACAGGTTTGTCACATCTCCATGGGAAATCGCTTTGAAGCATGTGTGACGCAAGCAGCGCATTCCCCCGTGTAGCGTGGCAGGCGGAACGACGGCTGCAGTTGACAACAGCGCGTTTGCATTGGCATTGAAAAGAATGAAGAAGGTGTTGCATTAAGACGCGATAAAATCGCGTATTAACCAAAAGGCATGTAAAACATCAGCAATTAAAAAAATAACTTTATGCCATGTAGGGCAAGTGCATGCCGTCGCTAAGGCTTCGTGTTGTGACGTCACTTTTTATTTTTTATTTACTGTTAGTTGTCCCCTTCTTTCGTAGGTGACGACGATGGCAATGAATCGCCAATTACTGGATACATAGGCTTCTCAGGAAGTGACTCTACCACTTCCCATATACCTTGGTACATACCCTAGCAAGATCAGCGAGTAATAAATTTTTAAAAGTTAGCGCTACGTTGTCTTGAATGTGCCTTCTTTTGTCTGTGTCCTTATTCACCCTCTTCGGACTCCCCAAGTTCTGTTAAACTGATTTTGGATTTTGCGTCGGCGCATTCTAGGCTCGCGAATTTGTATTTCGTGCCTGACGTGCGCATCGAAGAAATCAAGCTCTCCCATGTTGAGGGAGTGTGTAAAAAAGATACCACGATTCGAACCAAGTGTCCTATATCGCAACTACATTGTATAATACCCAAGAACCACCGAATCCTTTAGTGATGTCAAAACCATTGGGACTGCTTCCATGTGGAGATAGATGCACGATAGCATTGCCTTCCAAGCTATCATGCATGCATGACCACAGAATGCCCCGCCGCGGTGGTATAGTGGCTAAGGTACTCGGCTGCTGACCCGCAGGTCGCCGGATCAAATCCCGGCTGTGGCGGCTGCATTTCCGATGGAGGCGGAATTGTTGTAGGCCCGTGTGCCCAAATTTGGGTGCACAATAAAGTACCCCAGGTGGTCGAAATTTCCGAGCCCTCCTCTACGGCGTCTTTCATAATCATATGGTGGTTTTGGGACGTTAAACCCCACAAATCAAATCAATCAATCAATGACCAAGAATGTCATCCCCGAGTGTCGAATAAGTTCATTACAAACAACTGCACGGTTTATTGTGCGAACTGGCGAGAATTTGACTAAGGAAATATGTATTTCAACAGTGTCAGTGCTTTTGCTTGATTCAAGATTTCACTGCAACGTGTGCTATCGCTGTATTGCAGATGTGCCGGCGGGTGTTCATATGCTTCCTGGTGTGCGGCGTTGTAGCTGCGGTGCTGATTGGCTTCTTCAACCAGGGCCCCGATCCGTTTAAGGTCAATAAGACGGGCTACTGGGGGACCGCCAGCGTAAAGAATGGTGAGAGCACTGCACGCATGCAAAAATGAACGCGCTTTCACCACGCGTGTCGTGCAGACATGTGCAACAGGCGAGTAAGTTCTTGGGATTTTTCACGCAGTCGAATTGCGTACACAAAAAGTGCAAGCAGGAAATCTAGTGGGGAAGCATTCAAACGAACAGCTCAAAAAGCTATCACACCGTGTGCTTCTACGAAGGTTTCTTTTTTTTTTTTTTGAATAACGAACACTTTCACCGATTATGGTATATAGAGCGTCCCTCACTGCACGCTTCTCTTGGAGTTGAGAAAAATCGTTATGCCCTTGGGTAGCAATGGTTTCAGCCAGTGCGTCCAACGACACTGTAACCATAAAGCGTACCAGGCTATAACGTCTTACCGGAACTGAACCACAAAGTGCATTTCTATAATAAGCACGTGCCTCAATCCAAATCAAACTAGAAAAAACCCAACGAGTAAGAAAAAGAGCCAATGGTTTGATACTAAACGGTTCCACCATATTCATCAAGGGCTTTATATGCGTAGTAGATGACATTTGTGTGCGCGTTAGAAAACCACAGGTGGTCGAAATTTTTTGAGACCTCCCATACGGCGTCTCTCATAATCTTATGGTGGTTTTGGGACGTTAGACCACACGTATCGATCAATCAATCAATAAATCAATCAATCAATGAGCGTAGTATGTTGGCGCAATGATCCGGTGTGTCGGGTGAGTTTCCACGTCTCTGAATGACGGTATGGTATGAAGCGTCGACTTAATAAAGATTCCAAGAGAAGGCGGGTTCATAGCTGTTTTTTCGTGGCGTTGGCAGTCGCTCAACTTCAATCAATGTTCAGCTAGTGTGTTGATGGCCGCAAGTCCTTTTCCTTTGTCAATTTGATGCCATAGCGTTAAAGCCGACGTCAATGTCGGCGTTGGTGGTTGTTAGCGAAAAATAATCCCGTACGTGATTGTAAAGTCTAGAAATACAAATAAAACAAATAAATAAATTCGGCAGAACCCACATACCTTGGTAATCGACGTTATGCGAAGCAGGCAAAGGAAAGGTCACGTATCTTTTTATTGAACGAGACGTCATGAAAGGACGCTAAACATATGTATAAATGTTGCACGCACAGACATATGTTGAAGAGTTTCAGCAGATGTTTGTATAACCAGTTATTTGCACGTGTGCAACGATGTCAACAGGAACACAAGTATTAGCAATATCATAAGCGATAAACTGATTCGAAGCGCTGGTGCTCGCGAGCGCGATAGCCGTTGACACCGCTACATAAATCAATTTCAGCGCATGGTACGTAACTACAATTGACGTCAGCCCAACGAGACGGCTGTATCACAGGAGTACTCATGCAATGTTTGTAAAGTTGGGCAGCCAGCACTGCAACCGCAAATAACGTTTGACGAACACTGGGGTATAATCTAAAAGTATAGTTCCCGAGACCCGGCGTGGCTCTGTGGTAGAATGCTTGATTGTCGTGCAGAACGCTCGGGTTTGATTCCTGCTGGGACCCTGACACTTATCGTTCGCATTATTCGTCGGGTCAATGCTGTCGTTATCAGGTTTTTCCTAACCCTCACGCGTTAAAATTGCCCATGTGGGTTCTCGTCGTTCCTGCGTAGATACTAAGTGTCAGTCACCGATGTCAGATACCGGCATGCCTGTGGAACATACCCTCGCGCTGGTATGTGCCAGTTATTAGCGGGAAGTGTTTCACGATGTAGGCGACTTGATTGTGACTATTTATGTCCTGGGCAGCGCGTCATACTCGTCAAAGTAGCCTACTCTCCCATACTTACTTTGATTCACGCCAAGTTAAGGGGGTGAGCACGGTAGATAGATAGATAGATAGATAGATAGATAGATAGATAGATAGATAGATAGATAGATGTCTGTTACACAAATAACTTTCATCTTCTTGATGCGTACATGCATATCCCATACTTATTTTGTACGAGAGCCGTGCAAATCCGTCATGTTTGTCATCCTGTGACCTCCGATACCCTACGCGACCTCGGTGCCAGGCTCTCTTGGCGCTCTTCTTACCACAAAAGTTACAGTTCATCCTTAACGAAGGCCTTAAATTTGCGATGCAACCCTATTGAAAACCTTTAAAACTTTTGAGCTTCGTTCACGACGTGGCACGTAGGGTTCCAGAAGATGTGAAATATGCTTGCATTGTAGAGGGTATCAATTGTGTCAACGAACATCCTTTGCGTAGACAGAGAAGCGAGAATATGAAAAACGTGGTAAAATCTTTAAAATATCAGGACCTGACGTTAGAATTGTCGGCCAAGACGGGAAGATTTGTAGTTAGGTGGGCAGATCAACACCTGGATAAGGCTAGGGAAGCAGTTGAAAAAAAAAAAAAACTTCTCAATAGTGGATCTCGATGGCGCATCGTTGAAGAACATTCACAAGAAAGCCGCCACCTTGTGTGAGTAACTGGGACTACAGAAGCTGAAAAAAGACCTTAAGGGTTGTAACGGGACGACATTGAGGCCCTTCTTCACTACTGAAACACACAAGCAAGAAAATTTGTTCTGGATGAACGTTGAAGATAAAGGTACTTGGCAGCACATTATAGCTAGATTTCTTAAACGAACGTTGAAACTCATCGCAGGGGATGACCCTTTTGGTGTGAGCAACTCAAATGGTGTTATTGAATTCCTAAAGAAGGGACAGTCGGTCACGTGAATATTTATGGACGTGAAGGACATGTATTACAACATCCCACGAACTGAGGCCATTAACGACGCTTAAGGGGTTATTAGGTTTCAAAATGTGTGTGGGACTAGTGTTCGTGATTTTTTTTATATTTGCTGCGCATTTACCTACGGTCGCTGCACGTGGAATTTCATGGATCCATTTTTGTTCAGAAGGACGGTATCTGCATCGCATCGTGCCTGGCACCGATCTTATCGAACTTGTACATGGTGAAAGGAGACCGCGATTTGCAACCCCGATTGTAAGGATACGGCACTGTGGCATGTTTTCATTACATTGATGGTTTTTTGTTATGGTTTTCTAGGTCAAAAACTGCCTGCATAAAACCCGACAATATTGTCGTTATGTTCAATAGTACATACCATGGTCTTGATTTCACTTACGAGTTGTCCCTAAGTTCTGACATAAAATTTTTAGACATCACAATTTCACAAGGTGAGGGACACACGAGCTGGGAATATGATGTTAGATGGGATAAAAGTTTGTTGAGCTGTAGCCTGGGTCACTCCAAGCTTGTGAAACGACGTGTCGTGTTAAACTGCTGTCAAAAGTCCTGTGACAACATGGTAGCGCGAAGTTTGATGAAGCAGTTTACTAGACTCGGAGACAGTGATTACGCGGGTGTCTTTATCACTGTCTTGGCTGAGAGGCTCTTGAAAGCCATCGGCAACACGCATAAAATGAACGTAGTATTAAAAGAGAATTCAAAAGAGAGGCCTATTGTTATGCCGTACGTTCGCGGCATTTCGCTCGGACTAAAAAAAAAATTGCAAGTAGGCATGGCATACCCATGAGCTTCACGGCACCTCACAAATTATTCTCACTTTTGCACCAAGTAAATGCCAACAAATAAAAGAACAACCAAACATGTTCTGTGAAGCATGTCAACATCTTTGTACCACAAGAAAAAAATGTTGTATATGGTACTCCTTTGCCATGCGGAAGTTGGTAAGTTGGACAAACTGATAGGTGTCTTGATTCACGTTTACACGAGCATGATTACAACTGCAAGAACATTAGTCACCCCGGTAACTTAGCTACCCATTGCATGAAGTGTCATTGTGGGCCAAATTTCGAACACAACATTGTTTTTATCAATATCCGAAGACACAAAGACACAATATCTGAAGACACATATTGTTTTTTTAAATAACAAAGGAAAACGAAATTATTGAAGCTTTCATGATGCGCAGGCTCGGTGAAGACAGGTGTGTTAGTGCGCCATCTATTCGTTTGTCCAATGATGAATATATTTTTTTACGTGGATATTTTAAATAGATGACAATGCCAGATATGATGTCGTGCAGATGGTGGCTTTCTTGTGGCGGGCATTGCACAGGTTTACGCTCTTTCTTTTCTTTTCACTTTCACCCCATATATGTTTCTCACATTTCCATCGAATAAGCAGTTGTTAAATGGCACTTGTGTGTGTCCTACTTGTGCTACAGTGTGCCTTTTGGTGTTCAATTTTAGCACGTCGTGAGTGTCAACCAATCCTTTGCCTCGTGTTATGAATTTTAAAAGCATGAAATGTAAAGGAACGGGTATAAGTAGTCCCCCCTTAAAGCGCTGCATGGCACGATAGACAATCGTCATTTCGCGATGAATGGGAGCCTAAGCCAAGCTCTAAAAAATATATCCTGGGGCCATACCAGGGGGGCTCGGCTCTCCATAATACAACCCGAAAAAGACCCGAGCCCTTCCGCGTTCTCCCCGCCTATAGTGAGACCCGTCCATGATACAGCCCAGAAAAGGATCGAGCCCTTCAGCTTCCCCCACCCTGTATTCTCCACCTATGGTCAGATCACTCCATGATACAGCCTGTAGATGGCCCGAGCCCTTCAAGTCCTCCCCCCCCCCCCCGTACTCTCCGCCTAAGGCCAGATGAGTCAGACCCAAGTATTTTGTAATAAGCCTTCTGTGTAATTACCAGGGGGTGATTCCACGAGAGATGGACACGGGTCCAAAAGTTCATATTTTAGATTTCATTGAGCATTTTATATTTCGTGTACCTCTCACCAGGTAGCCCGAAAGTCATATTCGTTTTATTATTAATGACATAACTTGCGAGAAAAAAAATATCAAACTTCACCAACATGGAGGCACCAACTTCGTCACCTGTCATTTTCGAAAATCGCAGATGCTATAAAAATACAAATATTTTTGTTTCAAGAAAAATATTTTTTACCTCAAATGTATGTCTAATGAAGAATGAATTCATGTGGTTTCAAGTTTGCCGACCTTAAGAAAATAGCTTTTTAAAATGTCTAACTTGGCGACTGTTGAATATAAGTTACGTATTCCCTATTTCCTTTCCCCGAAAGTAATGCAAGCAGCGTTTTCAAACTGGAAACGTTTTAAGGAAATAGTGTGTTCATTAGGTACATAAATTATTGCTGCTGTAGGGCAAATGTAAATTTTTATATATTGCATCAAAGTTCTCATATTGGCAAAAGTGTACTCCACTGAAACTTGAATAATAAAAAAAACCCATCTTCGATTTTTCTTAAAATATCGTTAATAGACAACCGAAGGCCATCATACAGTAATATAGAAAAACATGTTGCATTATTTTGTTTTTAGCGACAATATTCGTGGTACGAATCAGAGCTTTTCGAGAATACGCTGATAAGTGGAGAAATCTAGAAATCGGAATGGAAAAGCGGCAATAAGGTTCAAACGCGAGTAAATGTGACCGCATTTGGTGAAGAAAGGCTGTTTTAGCACTGTGACAAATACGTACCCATGAAGGCGCATTTATGCTCCTGATAACACAACTCTAATGGAGGAAATCTTCGACACTGTAACGCAGTTGCAAAACATCTGTCTATATTTGCAGATAAACTCAAACATGAAAATGTTCCGACGCAAGTGTTGGGTCTCGCAAGAAAAACCATATGTGCTTGAAGTACCTTCACTGGTATTTTGGTGGTGACTGCGTGAAACAAGAGATGCGCTCAAAATGGCTGCATCTTTTGCAGATCACACTTAGCAGTACGTGACGCTAACAAAACACGACCACGATCAGTGCCCTCGGATGTGCTTAGCCAAACATGCCAAGGAATGCCTGGAAGACGTGGCAACAATTTCCACTGGCTCTTCTTAAACTGATGGAATGTTTCTAGGTCGTCTGCATTTGCACACAGCAGCTTGACATTCTTGAGCTTCGCGCTCATTTGCGCCACCATTTGGGATGATGACATAATCACAGCTGAGCTTGCCGCTCTGAGGTTGTAGAGCGTAGCCTGATGTTTTAGTAGGCCACCAACGCTGTCACAAGAGTTCTTGCCATGTCCTGTGGCCGAAAAAATCCACTCTGTTGATATATGATCTTCCTGACATAACTCGAACAATTGGTACTTGTTTTTGAAGTGACTGCATGCACCATCAGAAACATAAGTAACATACGTATCAGGCTTAGGTTGTTCCTTCATATAGTTGTGGATTATTTGTAGAGCAAAACAGGCATGTGCAGCATCATGGCATGTGTCATCACTGATGACGGCAAAACTTTGAATTGATTGCTTCCTTGTCACAACACACGTGAATATAGACACCTGTCTTTTGTGCCAGTAATACGACTGTACCTCATTCGGTAAAATGCTGTCCAATTTTCGGCGAAATCAAAGTGGAAAATGCAAGATTCATTTTCTTGGTTTTCTTTCGCCTTGCGTATTGCTGATTCTTGAATGTATCTTATGTAATCATGGGTAATCCACTTCAGGAGCCATAGACTTAGCTCTCGCAGAAAAGCACTTGCCTGGGATGTTTTTTTTTACTAGATCGCAATTTTCCCATACTGCATAGGCTACCTCAATATCTTTAGGAATTCCTAAACATGTGGCTGTCAGAGCGTCCTCCTTAGCACAATAGTCACAAAGGCCTAAAAAAAGATCACTTGTAGGGGAGCTGCAAAGACATAGTTCTTTCAAGAAGTCCGCCGTGTAGGCACCATCGGTGACGTCTTGTAGGGCAGAAACACACTCCGTGGCATTAGCACAGTATATACAAAGGCACACTTCTTGGTGTGGTGCAAAAAGAACCGACTTTGGCCTCAGTGAATGAAACTTTGAGAGCCCAATTGACGTGTTCGGATTAGCTTCTCTGAAGAGACAGTAAGCCTCTTGCACCGAACGGGTCATAAACCTTTTTGAAACAAGCTCATTTTTCCGTCAATGATAACAGATACTACATCTTTTTTGTTATGACTCTGCCGAGAGCAGCTATACTCATCTTTAAAGTAGTAAGCCATAGCTGCCTGGACGTCCATTGTGTTCAGCCATGCCCTTTTTACCGCATTTGGTGCCAACCATATCCCGTGTTTTGCGCGCCAGCGTCGGGATCTGTATATCATGTAAGCTGACAAGTTTGGTATAAGCGCTTGGAGTTTTCGGCGCTCTATATCGCTCGGCAACGGTGTCAACAAACGCATGCGCTCTTGATACGAAGAACACGCTTCATAGGCTTCCTTGAAGTTCTTGAACCTTTGGGCACACACACTGCATTTTAAATCTGATGGTTGAAAGTGGCGGTTACACACGTTATGGTGACATTTCATGGTTACTGTAGAATTGCTGCTAAGTTTTCCTGGCTCTGCATGAACTTTGCTATTTTGCGCATGCAGCTTCTCCAGTCGCATATATGACAATGCTTCAGGCGTGTTTACGCACCACTCTTGACTTCTGCCTTTTTCTTCTTCCGGCAAAAACTGATCAGCTGTTTCAGCTGAGAAGCCATTAGACGAAGACAGCATATCTCTGAGGCGTCTGAAGCAGTTCTGGCAGACGTGGTCGTTGTTATGTGCATGGCGGGCAGCTTTCGGCAAAAACTTCTGGAGGGCAAACAGGCCGATGTCTTCGAGCTTGCGGAAGTTTCTTTGATGGGGTATTTTCTTTTTATGCAACATCAGGTAATCTGAACAAAAAACTCTATCCCGGCTGAAATGGTCAGCCATCGCCACGCTCCTTCAGGCTCAAATTACTGGTAATGCAACTATGCGTGAAACCAGCAGCACGAAAGTGATCTAACTGTAGTCTGTTCCTATGTCTCTCACCTTTAATGAGAGCAGACGTAAAACAGCGTGCGCAAGTAACCGCAGTGCGAATGCAAAACTGAAGTATAGTACGTTAAAATGAATTTCACAATGTTTTTGTCGATAAAATTACCGGAGGCGTAATCTTTGTCCCTACTTTGAACCATATGATCCAAAGCATTGCCTCCGAGATGCGGCGCACAGCAATTCATTTGTAGAGCAGACGACAGATGACAACTTGCCCTAAAGCGTGTTCTTCAGTCTAATGCGGCAGTCTTCGTGCCCCAAATGATAAAAATTTGTTATGAATCGTTTATGAACTCATTCAACATTCAATCCTCTTACCCAACGTGTTGCAAACACATGGTCGTCAAAGCAGCTCCATCTGTATGTCAGTAATGGAGAGGCACCACATATTAGAAGTCTCAGTGCTCTACGTAAAAGAGTAAATTCAGATACTGTAGAATATCGTGTTCAAAATAGTTACTCCTATCTGCTAAAACAGCCTTTCTTCATTAAATGCGGTCACGTTTACTCGCGTTTGAAGCTCATTGCCGCTTTTCCGTTCCGATTTCTAGATTTCTCCACTTATCAGCGCATTCTCAAAAAGCTCTGATTTGTACCACGAATATTGTCGCTAAACACAAAATAATGCAACATGTTTTTCTATATTACTGTATTAAGGCCTTCGGTTGTCTATTTACAAGATTTTAAGAAAAAACGATGGTGGGGTTTTTTTATCATTCAAATTTCAGTGGAGTACACTTTTGCCAATATGAGAACTTTGAGGCAATATATAAAAATTTACATTTGCCTTACGGGAGCAATAATTTATGTACCTAATGAGCACACTATATCATTAAAACGTGTCAAGTTTGAAAACGCTGCTTGCATTACTTTCAGAGAAAAAAAAAGGGGGGGGGGATACGTAACTTATTTTACACTGTCGCAAAATTAGACATTTCTAAAAGCTATTTTCTTAAGGTCTGCAAACTCGAAACCGTATGAATTCATTCTTCATTAGACATACAATTCATGTAAAAAATATCTTCCTTGAAACAAAAATATTTTTCCTTTTATAGCATCTGCAATTTTCGAAAATGACAGGTGACGAAGTTGGTGCCTCCGTGTTGGTGAAGTTTGATATTTTTTTTCTCGTAAGTTATGGCGTTAATAATAAAACGAAGTTGACTTTCGGGCTACCTGGTGAGAGGTGCACGAAATATAAAATACTAAATGAAATCTAAAATATCAACTTTTGGACCCGTGTCGATCTCTCGTGGAATCACCCCAGGTAATGCGTTGGTGTGCACGTGGAGAATGGAGAGCTCAGGTTAAATGGTGCGTTGATGCAGTCTGTGTCAAGTAGCATTCAGAGTAGCCTTCGGTGTATGCGCTTCTTAACGAAAATTGTCCTTACCGGTGAGCGCGGCTTGAAAATGTCAAGAAAAAAAGAGTCTGGTATCTTGTTCTGAGGCTCATCTCTAGAAATACATATAGTACAAGGGATGCATGAAATTGCACTGCTATTTTTCATCATTTTTCCTCGCTGTATTTCTCCACCGTGTGACGACCAAGCACAATTTGTCTGATTCAGTGCGCGCCGCCCCAGAGGACAACCCGGTGATCTTTAAGTTCTCGGTACACGCCCCTGAAGAAGCACTGCTGGACCTAAAGCGCCGGCTGGCGTCATCGAAGCTTGCCGAGCCCCTTCAGGAGAGCCGCTTCGAGTACGGCTTCAACGCGCATGAACTTCGCCGAGTCGTTGACCACTGGAAGGATCGGTTCGACTGGCGTCAGCAGGAGCGCCTACTCAACGCCTATGAGCACTACCATACCACCATAGAAGGCATTCGCGTGCATTTTATGTACGCCAGGCCAAAGGCTCACGCGAAGGTACGTATAATTCTTTCAATGCGTATTTCTGATAAAGATGTACGGTACCTTAGCAGCCCCCTTTCAAATGAGGGCTTAGCAAACAATGGCGTAGCCAGTATTTTTTTGGTTAGCTATACACTGGAGGTAATAAAATAAAACAAAAAGCTCTATTCAAATCAGTTCTTTTTAGGGGCGAAGCTCCTTAGGGCGTGGGCTGTGCGTCCCCTGTAGCCTGTATGTAGCCACCTCTAGTTTAGTTCTTGCAGTGTTCACTAGATGGCGGTACCGTCCCCTGTGTGTAGCCACCTCTAGTTTAGTTCTTGCAGTGTTCACTAGATGGCGGTACCGTCTTCTGTATGTAGCCACCTCTCGTTTAGTTCTTGTAGTGTTTACTAGATGGTGGTACTTGTAGCTGATGATGAAAAGACGCAAGATGTTATAAACTAGAAAGCGGTACTTGTAGTTGATGAAAGACGCGAGATCTTATAAAATAGGAATGATGTCACAAGTTGATTTGTGTATATACACACACAGCGTTTCTCACGTCTTTACATGATGATCGACTGGGCGAATTACACGGAAGATTCACAGTTTACCGATGAATCCCTCCGGAGCTTCGCCCATTCATCATCATTCACCCCGTGAATATGCCGTAATTTTTTCTCTTTGAATCAAATAGATCAGTGGCTCAATTCAGTAAAATAGAGGGGAAAATTTTATTGCGCCCCTCGGAACGCGCTTTAGCACGTTGTGGGCCGCTCCCACGTCGGAACAGGAAGACCAAGTCTCTCTGCGGCGTCGCGGACCCGTCAGACTGCCCATAACTGTTGTTTGAGTTCGGAGCTGGTAATGGCAGCCTCGCATTTGCGCGACGTGATGACTTCGCCACAGCATAACGTGGGGCACCGCCAGAGCACGTGTTTCAAGTTAGCTATAGCTGCTCTCAAGAAACATGTATTGGTTGAATTTCAGGATGTATCTTGCGCAATAACGCTCGGTTAGGGTACGCCCCGATCTGAAAAAGTCTGAATGTCAGAGTCTGAGGCCTGCTAAATTTTCTGTGTGCTGGAAGGTATTGTCTCCACGCCAGGTGAAAGTGTTTTGCCCGTTCAATATACAAAGTGGGAGGATCCTGAATCTCTAAAACTTCAGCTATGGGCTCACCAGAAGCTACGTGGTGTACTAGTCCTCACACAGGTATGTGGGCTGGTTGATTGAGTATGGACGGGGTTCTCTCAATCCGTCCCATGTGAGCTGGGAACCAAACGAGTGTTTGTGGATTAATATCACTGTCCCGAAGGAACCGCAAAGCTGGTTATGATATGCTGCTCTTGGCTAATGCACTGACTGCCAAACTTGAGTCGCTGTTAACTGTGGACCTCCTGTTGTCCAGCGAGGCTAACGCAATCGCCACTTGCTACGCTACATCAGCCACCGTCGTCCTGATTGTTGCCCAGTTTGTGATTCTGGCCTTGTGACCCATGGATACGTACTGCCACATACGACTTCCCCTCGGGATACTATAGTCCGCATCGACGAAGCAATAGTTCCAGGCGTGTTCTTGAGCGCTTTCTAGAAGATCCTTTGCCCTAACCCATCTCTTACACTTGTTATGCTCGGGGCGTACGTTTTGTGGGATGTGGACAATGGTCGTTTGTTGTCGCTGTTGTCTAGAAACGCTGTAGGAGTGGACTAACTTTTCGTCGGTGAAATACTCAACTTGGCAACCCTTATCACTCTGATGGTACCGTGAGTTTTTCTAGCGAGTTTTGTTACCATCGGTCTATTGGAGCCGTTTGATTCAATGGTCATAACCAGAACCCGTAGGGAGTCGACCTTTGGTACGAGGCAGCCCTACCTATCCCAAGAGTAATGCTGACGTCCTTTATTGGATTCCTATCTCTAGGTTTGGGGCCTTTGCGCTTGAGCCTGCACAGAATCAGTTCCGAATTCCGCGACGTTCCGGAGCGGAGACCAGCCGGTCTTAGGTGAATCTCTGTGACCGCCACAGCTTCTTGTAGCACATACTCTGTTCGCCTTTCACTGCCTCCAGTACCCTGCAGGGGCGCCTGCGCAAGCAGGCGTTCGGTGTGTAGCGACACCACGGACCCGTGCTAACGGGGGGGGGGGGGGGGGTTCGACTCTCTTCCACGCCTAGCCGTGCGTGGCTTTGCCGTGTCCGGAAAAAAATGAGATCCTAAGGGTTGAGCTGACACCGGGTAATTGGACCTTTAAGGCCCCCCCGGCAGAGGCAACACAACCCTTTGGCCCCGCTTCACGTAGACAACACCCCTGGGCTGACCCACCCAGGAGAAATCGGCAGTCGACTTTTCTTATCACTATCTACCAACATCTTCGTCGTTATCTCTCACTTTTTATCTGTTCTGTCGTCTTCTATTTTTTGTTTACTTCCAAACTTTCTGGCGGCGAGGGTTAACTCTATGTAGTTACCCAACCTTGGGTAGTTATATTCGGTTATAGCGGCGATGCCTGGCTGGCGTCTCCAAGTTTTCACTAATCAACCTTGTAGCGTCCCCTTGTTGGGCTCTGTGGTGGATGGCCACCATCGCCGCCGAACTTTATACTATTTTTATGGCAAAAGCTTTTCCCTCCCTTCCTGATCGCTCCCTAAAAATATGGCGCACCGAAGACACTTTCCTGCCTGACACACCAAAGCCGACATTCCCAAAGTGCCATGTTATCAGCAGTCAAAGCGAAAAGAAGACAGTCTGAGCCATTTCACATTTCCTCGTTTCCAAAACTCTCACAGAAGCAATAGGCCCAGGTTATAAAGTGACAAAGATGGGAAGTGGCGATCTTCTTCTGGAGGTTCGTGACAAAGCTCAGTATGAAAAGCTGTCTAAGCTTGTAGAGTTTGGGGAAACACCCGTTTCGGTGGTCCCGCACAGGTACATGAACACTGTCCGTGGTGTAACGTCCGAAGATGATCTTACTGAGCTTTGTGAAAGTGAGCTGCTCGAAGGTTGGCAGGACCAGAACGTGGTCAAAGTCCAACGAATAACAATAAGGTGCAACAACAAATTGACCCCTACAAAATAAGTAATAATTACCTTTGGAACAAGTGACCTACCAGAATCAATTGAAACCCGCTATTGTAAGCTCCCTGTAAGACCATACATTCCCAACCCTCGTCGATGTTTCAAGTGTCAACGTTACGGTCATGGATCGCAGAGTTGCAGAGGGCGTGCCACTTGCGCAAAGTGCGCATCCATTCAACACATATCTGACAACTGCACCTCAGAAACAACTCATTGTTAGAACTGTGAAGAAGATCACGCTGCCTACTCACGATCATGCCCCGCATGAAAAAAAGAGAAACAAATAGTAGAACTTAAGGTCACATTCAATCTCTCATTCCAAGAAGCATGACAACGTTTCGGACTACACAACTCATCGTATCCCTCCTTCGCAGAGGTGACGCGCCGGGGCGCTGCGCCACATGTCTCGGCACCCGCGAATGTCACACAGTGTGCGGCTGCGGTCGTGCCGCCAGCGCCCCCGGCTTGAGCAGCCTATACTGCAGCGCCACCTGACAAACAGGGCCAGCAGACCCCCGTGTCTGCTGAAACTCGGACCACTGCAAGCGCAGTTACGTCCGAAAGTTTGGTGAATTTGACTGCCGAGCAGGCACCATTCATCACCTCAGAATAGGTGATGGATACAAGTCCCACTCCTCCGGCTTCTCAGACCCCGGAGGATGGGCGCAACTCCTTGGAGCGCGCCAAAAAAGAAAAACCTCGAATCACGGGGCCCCCAAAATGCCCTGTAACCTAACGCAACACTTTAGTACAAACAGCACCACACAACATTAAAATGACACAAATACTGCAGTGGAACGTCAGAGGACTGCTGAGAAACCTCGACGATATCCAGGAACTTTTACACAGACATACACCTAAGGTGCTGTGCGTTTAAGAGACACACCTGAAACCTGAACACACCAACTTTTTACGTCATTACGTTATTTTCCCGAAGGACAGGAATGATTCCATTGTGCCATCCGGTGATGTTGTCATTATAGTCAATCAAGGAATTGCATGCACACACCTACCACTACAAACATCCCTTGAGGCAGTGGCTGTTCAAGCAGTTCTCTTGAATAAGTTCGTCACCTTCTGCTCTCTCTACATACCTCCACAACACCGTCTTGAAAAGCATGAATTAAATTCCCTCATAGATGAACTTTCAGAACCCTACCTTGTCCTAGGGGATTTTAATGCACATGGTAGCCTCTGGGGTGACTCGTGCTCCGATACGCGAGGTCGCCTGATTGAACAGTTCCTTTTTTCTTCCGGTCCGTTCCTCCTGAAACAGAAAGAGGCAACATATTACAACATCGCTAACAATACGTACTCAGCAATAGACCTCAGCATAACATTCCCATCACTCCTTCCTCTACTTAAATGGGAAGTCATTAATGATCCTTATGAAAGTGACCATTTTCCTATCGTTATCAGCACATCAGTTACAAATACATTTCTTGCACTGGTTCCCAAATGGCTCACCCACGAATCCGATTGGGAAAAGTTTCAAAAAATGACTGTATTAACTTGGACGGACATGGCAGCGTTAAGCATAAAGGATGCTGTGTGCTACTTTACGGCTTTCTTGGTTGATGCAGCAACGAAATGTAGTCCCCAAACATGTGGACCATCAGGGAAACGGCAACTCCCATGGTGGAATAATGAGTGCCATGATGCGTGAAGAAAACAAAATAAAGCATGGAAGTTGCTTAGAGACTCGCCGACTGCCGAGAATCTTGTAAACTTTAAGAACGTCAAGTCACAAGGAAGGAGGACGCGCCGACAGGTGAGAAGAGAAAGTTGGCAAAAAGTTTTATCAGGCATTAATTCATACACAGATGAGGCGAGAGTCTGGAGCACGGTTGGTAAGGTGGCAGGACGAAAAGCACATTCACTTCCTCTAGTGAACACACAAGGGGAAATGTAACTCACAAGAGTGGAAACTTGGGCTAGTTGGTGCGTAGTCATATTTGCAAGATGTTTCAGCGCGCGAACAAAGGAAAAAGGACAGGGTAGACAGAAAGAGCGCTGACTTCCAACTAATTTTATTTCACAGAGTGGCAAGAATATATACTGCTAAAAAGGATGATAACAGAGCATGAAGGTAAAATGCACGCCTAATCTGCACATCAGTAACAAAACACGTGTGACAGGTCCTCTATTGCCTCAAAGCCCAGCTAGGTAATCACGTTCAGCCTGTGATAAAGCAATCGATGATGTGCTTACACATTTATCTCCTAGCAAGTGTATTTTTTCGGCTTCAATAATATCTCGGGTAAGCTGGTCCCTGTGTCTTGCCAATATTGAGCAATGATCAAAGAGAGGGGTGCACCCACAATCTCGGCAATGAATGCCAAGATGCCCTTGTACCACATTGTGCACATTGTTTCGGTGTTCTCGGAGGTGGTCATTTATGCACCTGCCGGTTTGCCCGACATAGATGCACCCACACGTCAGTGGAATCAAGTAAACGGCTCCCACTGCGCATGGGACGTAGCGTGTCCTGTGCGCGACAGAGAACGAGGCAGAACTTGCACGAGGTGCATTGACCCGTTTGCAAAGCCTCTGCAATTTTTCCGGGGCAGAAAAAACCATAAAAACGTTGGCGTCTTGAGCAATCTTTTTTAGCCTGTGTGATACGTCGTGCACGTAAGGCAGTACGACAGGCCGGCTCTTTCTGACACTGTTTCGCTTATCCGGTTTGTCGCCTCGCTTCAAGACAGTGACCAGCTTTTCCGCCACCGAAACGAGAACATGCGTGGGGTAACCAGCTTTGATAAGCCGCTCTACTTGTAGAGCAAAGCTGTGGTGTACCATGTGGGGGCATGACTTCTTTAAGGCATTGGCAAGGCAGAGGTTAGGCAGAAGTGCTAGAGACTTTTGCCAGGTCCCCCTTTCTGTTACAATGACCCGCAATGGGCAGTCAATTTTGTGAGTTTTCGCAGAAAAGAACAGGTCAAGGCTAAGCTTTTTGCAACTATCTATCGCCTTCGAAAGCTTTTGAAACTCCAGGGCCCCGGTAAGAGTTTTTGCACGCCTCTTAAGCTTATCCAGACCAATCTCATCATTCTCGTTAAAAAGAGACTGCATTGCCTGCATAGCTTTCACCTTAAACATCGAACGAGGAAGAACCGCAAAACCACCTTCCTTGTCAGCCGGCAGAAGTGACAAGGAATGTGCCTTTAGGTACGCGACAGTGCTTCCTGTATTGACAACTGCAGGCAATGCAGTGTCTTTTTAACGAGAATGATGAGATTGGTCTGGATAAGCTTGAGAGGCGTGCAAAAACTCTTACCGGGGCCCTTGGGTTTCAAAAGCTTTCGAAGGCGATAGATAGTTCCAAAAAGCTTAGCCTTGACCTGTTCTTTTCTGCGAAAACTCACAAAATTGACTGCCCATTGCGGGTCATTGTAACAGAAAGGGGGACCTGGCAAAAGTCTTCTGTAGCACTTTTCTTGCAGGAAAAGCTAAAACATATAACAATAGACGATCCTTTTTTGGTCAAGAACTCTGACGCTGTTATTGACATTATTGGACGAACTAACACAGGACTCCAGGCAATGTCTGTGGATATTAAGGACTTGTATTACTCTTTGCCGCATGACCAACTACTTAAATGTGTAGAGGAATCCATAGACAGGTTAGGATCATCAGCGTTTCAAACGCGTACTGGAATTCCCAACAGCAGCTTATTAGAATTACTCAGTTTTTATTTGAAGGCCACTTTTGTATCATGGGAGGACAAAAACTACTTACAAAAAAGCGGCATATGTATTGGTTCATGCTTGGCACCCATTCTTAGTGACATATTTCTAGCACATCATGATCGTGTCTTGTCAAACAAGCTTGACAACTCTGTAGTTTTTAAAGTTTGCCGTTTTGTTGATGATTACTTAGTGTTGTTGAAATGCGATAGTCAAAATTTTCAGACCGTTTCCTCTGACGTGTTGACTGTTTTCCGAGTGTGCCTGAAACCACTAGTTCTAACCCATGAATAACCCACTGATAACAACCTGAAGTTTCTAGATTTGAAGCTTTTGTTAGACTTCCGACATGTTTGCTGGATGTATGAACCAAGAAGCGGCAAGCCTCTTCTGCCTTTCAGCTCAGCCCACTCAAAATTGGTCAAGCGGGGCATCGCTAACCTCTGCCTTGCCAATGCCTTAAACAAGTCATGCCCCCACATGGTACACCACAGCTTTGCTCTACAAGTAGAGCGGCTTATCAAAGCTGGTTACCCCGCGCATGTTCTCGTTTCGGTGGCGGAAAAGCTGGTCACTGTCTTGAAGCGAGGCGACAAACCGGATAAGCGAAACAGTGTCAGAAAGAGCCGGCCTGTCGTACTGCCTTACGTGCACGACGTATAACACAGGCTAAAAAAGATTGCTCGAGACGCCAACGTTTTCGTGGTTTTTTTCTGCCCCGGAAAAATTGCAGAGGCTTTGCAAACGGGTCAATGCACCTCGTGCAAGTTCTGCCTCGTGCTCTGTCGCGCACAGGGCACGCTACGTCCCATGCGCAGTGGGAGTCGTTTACTTGATTCCACTGACGTGTGGGTGCATCTATGTCGGGCAAACCGGCAGGTGCATAAATGACCGCCTCCGAGAACACCGAAACAATGTGCACAATGTGGTACAAGGGCATCTTGGCATTCATTGCCGAGATTGTGGGTGCACCCCACTCTTTGATCAATGCTCAATATTGGAAAGGCACAGGGACCAGCTTATGCGAAAAATTATCGAAGCCGAAAAAATACACTTGCTAGGAGATAAATGTGTAGGCACATCAACGATTGCTTTATCACAGACTGAACGTGATTACCTAGCTGGGCTTTGAGGCAATAGAGGACCTGTCACACGTGTTTTGTTACTGATGTGCAGATTAGGTGTGCATTTTACCTTCATGCTCTGTTATCATCCTTTTTAGCAGTATATATTCTTGCCACTCTGTGAAATAAAGTTAGTTGGAAGTCAGCGCTCTTTCTGTCTACCCTGTCCTTTTTCCTTTGTTCGCGCGCTGAAACATCTTGCAAATATGACAAGGGGAAAGTTTGGAAGACCAGGCTAACACTCTCGTAGCGCACTTCGAACAGGTCTCCAGCTCATCAGACTATAGGGAAGCGTTCCGACTATACAAAACCAAAATAGAAAAACAGATTAGAGCGCAGGCCCACAACACATGAGGCATACAATGAACCTTTCTGTTTGGCTGAACTACAAGCCTCACTTACCTGCTACAATAAATCTACCCTAGGCCCCGACCGTGTGGCATATGAAATGTTAAAACACCTGCCCACTGAAACCCAGAAAGCTCTCCTCGCTCTGTATAATGCGATATGGTCTTCCGGCGAGCTACCCTCAGCCTGGAAGGAAGCTATCGTTATCCCAATTCTAAAACAAGGCAAGGACCCGGCCTCAGTTTCCAGCTACAGGCCAATAGCGTTAACCAGCTGTCTTTGCAAGGTCTTTGAGAAAACGATTAACAGGCGCCTGATGCACTTCCTTGAAATTAATGGCCTACTTGACCCATACAGTGAGGGTTTCGAGAGGCTCGGTCCACCACTGACCATCTTGTCCATATCGAGGCACAAATTCGTGACGCTTTTGCTCATAAGCAATTTGTTCTTTCTGTGTTCTTCGATATGAAAAAGGCATATGACACTACATGGCGCTTTGGTATATTGCGAGATCTGTCACATTTAGGTGTGCGGGGTAGAATGCTGACAATAATCGAAAGCTACCTGTCCAGCCGTACATTCTGTGTCCAAGTAGGCACTGTCTTATCTCGAGTATTTGTCCACGAAACAGGAGTGCCACGAGGAGCTGCATACTTATCATTGCTAAAATGAATTCATTGCACCTGTCTCTCCCATGTAATATTCTTTTCTGCATGTATGCTGATGACGTACAGATTGGTTACAGATCATACAACATATCAATGTGCCAACGTCAAGTTCAACTAGGGTTGAACAAGGTATCTCAATGGGCAAATGAGAATGGTTTTATACTCAACGCGCAAAAGAGCACTTGTGTCTTGTTCAGCCGAAAGAGGGGCCTCAATCCTGACCCCGACATTGACCCGCATGGTCAACCTCTGCCAGTGAAGACCGAGCACAAGTTTCTTGGACTAACATTAGACACAAAACTAACATTAACCCCACACATCAAGTATTTAACGGACAGGTGCCTTAAAACAATGAATATTTTGAAAGTGTTGCCACGCACTACGGGGGGCAGGGACAAGAAGTGCCTGATGAATTTATATAAAAGCCTCGTACGCACACGCCTAGATTATGGTGCTCTAATCTATCAGTCGGCAACACCATCGTCCTTGAAGATTCTTCACCCTGTCCACCATCTAGGATTTTGCCTCTCTACGGGTGCTTTTTGTACTAGCCCTGTAGAGAGCCTGTACGTGGATTCGAATGAATGGTCGCTCCACCTACAAAGATGTTACCTGTCCTTTTTGTACTTTCTGAAGGCGAAGGTAGACAAGAAACACCCCTCTCATTTCACAAGTAATAATTTGTCTTGCTCTGGCTTGTTCGAGAACCGTCCTTCGTTGCGGCAGCCCTACTCGCTCTGTGTAAGGGGCCTGGACGAAGAAACACGTGTGCATTTTCTAGAACACAGTTTGATGGCTCCTGCAGCATATATCTGCCACTGTGGCAGTGTCAGCTTATAGATTGTGTTGTCTCTTTTGTTAAAATCACAAAGCATGCACCACTTGCACACATACATATATACTTCCGAGAACTACAACATAAATACACATGTCCTGAGTTATTTACCGACGCTTCATAGTCAAACACTTCGGTGTCATATGCAGCGGTAGGCCAATCCTTTTCCGAGGCCGGCGTTTTTCATCCTGATGCAAGCATTTTCACAGGAGAAGCTTACGAAATTCTGGCGGTCGTAAAACACATCAAACAGATAAAATTACAAAAGGCGGTAATATTGTGTATATTCCCTGAATGTGGTCAAAGCCCTGACAATTCCCAAAAAACGCAAGCATCCCGTGCTAGTGTCACTCTGTGCACACCGTACACATCAAAACAGCATGTCGTTGTCTGTTGGGTGCCAGGGCACCGCGAGATACAAGGGAACGTTTTGGCCGACAAGCTGGATGCTTCCGCCAAAGACAATACTTCCAATTCATTAATACCAATCCCTGCACTTGACTTGCAACCGTTTCTAAAACGAAAGCTCAGGGGGTATTGGCAGATCACGTGGGATAGACACACAGACAATAAACTCCATGCTATTAAGCCGCAACTTGGTATTTGGCCGCCACTATCAAAATCATGACACACAGAAGTAAAACTAACAAGGCTCAGAACAGGACGTACACACTCTACACATTCATGTCTTCTATCTACCGGCAATCCACCATATTGTGAGAGATGTGGAGAACCACTTACGGTTATCCACATTCTCGTCCAGTGCAATGAATTAGATGCTCCAAGAAAAAAGCATTTTTTACTGCCCTACCGACAGCAGCTCCCGCTACACCCTGGGATGCTCATCGGTAGGGATCCGCTTATTAAACTGCAAACACGTTAATGTTTTCAAAAGATGTTCATAGCTTTCACCCGATATCTTGAGATCATCTGTAGCACGAGCTCTGTACCGTGGTCGTGGCTGCGGGTGAATACATCTCCATCATGGTTTTATTATCATGACATTTTGCCATCCACTTTCACTACACATATCTCACGCCACTGTCATGATTTTATTCCATGTTTTAACCCGCGTTAGCGCGTGGAATTTTAAGGCCCCTTTACAGCCACGCATCATAATGCTACGAGTAACTTATTTAATAAATTATATACGATGGACCATGCTCGACGAACAAGATGGCGACAGTTCATCAACAACCAGCAACCAACGTCGTCTTTCTCTTTCTCGTAGCAAGGCTGTGCCGGCTATTGTGTATCATAACCCCCCTGTGGTAGAAGCACCGTCTCGGTGCTTGAGCAACTCGGATGCGGTAAAAGGAGGGTGATAAGGCTTGAGTCGAGCTATGTGCACGATGTCACTTGAAGGTGACGATGATGACGTTGAATTGGCTGGAACAATCTCGTATGCAACGTCAGTCACCTGGCGAACGACGCGGTATGGTCCAGTGTAGCGTGACAGCAGTTTTTCAGAAAGGCCTACGCGCCGAGTGGGGGACCAGAGGAGGACAAGGGAACCCAGTGAAAAGTGCATGTTTCGATGATGGGAATCGTAGAGCTGTCTTTGGTGCTCCTGTGACGCCTGCAGACGGCTGCGGGCGAGTTGGTGTGCGTGGTCGGCTCGCGCGATGGCTTCGCCGGCATACTCAGTGACTGAGGGCAGCAAGGTGTCAAATGCTAGGGTGGGTTCTCGGTCGTATAGAAGATAGAATGGTGAATAGCCGGCAGTGTCGTGACGTGACGAATTATATGCGAATGTCACAAATGGCAAATGAACGTCCCAGTCCTGGTGGTCGGCCGCTAAGTAGTTTGAAAGCATGTCGGTTATGGTGCGGTTGAGGCGCTCCGTAAGACCGTTCGTTTGCGGATGGTACGAAGTGGCGAACTTGTGCTTGGCAGAGCAAGAGCGCAGGATTTCATCAACGACAGCTGATAGGAAGGTCCGGCCCCGGTCACTGAGAAGTTGGCGTGGAGCTCCGTGTACTAAAATAATATCATATACCCGAAAGTCCGCCACATCGGTTGCGCAACTCGTCGGAAGTGCTCGTGTGACAGCATACCGTGTCGCATAGTCAATGGCGACAGAAATCCATTTGTTGCCTGAGCTGGAGATCGGGAATGGGCCAACCAGGTCGAGGCCAACTAAAAAAAAAAAGGTTCAGTTGGAATGTCGATCGGCTGAAGGAATCCAGCTGGTAGGGAAGATGGCTTTTTGCGGTGCTGGCAGGGCTCACAAGCGGCAACGTAGCGTCGAGCAGAGCAGGCAAGACCAGGCCAAAAGAAACGACGACGTACATGGTTGTATGTGCGAGAGACGCCCAAGTGGCCCGCCAAAGGAGCGTCATGAAGCTGGTTGAGGACAGTCGCACGAAGATGTGCTGGTATGATGGGGAGCAAGTCATGGCCATATGGATTGAGGTTACGGCGATACAGGATCCCTTATTGAACCAGGAACATTTGTAGAGATGCGTCGCGAGGCATTGACTCAAGCTTGTCAATAATGGTTCGCAGGGAAGCATCATGGCGTTGTTCGTGGCCAAGTTTGAGTAGTTGCGTCACATACCGAAGGTCTGGAAAGGTGTCAGTATGGGCAGCTTCTTCCACAGGGTAGCGTGATAAACAATCCGCTTCTTGATGTGACTGCCCTGTTTTGTACGTTACGGTGAACGTGTATTCTTGTAATCGTAGGGACCAATGAGTGAGGCGTCCTGTGAGATCCTTGATTGAGGCCAGCCAGCGGAGCGCGTGGTGGTCGGTGACTACCCGGAATTGATGCCCGTATAAGCATGAGCGAAACTTGGCGACTGCCCACACAAGAGCGAGACACTCACGCTCCATGATTGAATAGCTGCGCTCGGTGGTAGATAGCAGTCGGCTTGCATATGCTACAACACGGTCATGTCCGCGTTGGTGTTGCAATAGCATTGCCCCTATGCCGTGCCCACTAGCGTCAGTGCGAACCTCGGTCGGAGCTGATAGATTAAAATGAGCTAAAATCGGCGGTGTTGTAAGGAGCGTCGTGAGCTGGGAAAAAGATGAGGCTTGATCAGTGCTCCAGGAGGTTTGTGAGTGGGCGTGCAATGATCGCGAAGTCCTTAAAAAATCGTCGAAAGTAGGAGCACAAGCCCACAAAACTGCGAAAGTCTTGTGTTGACTTCGGAACAGGAAAGTCCGTGACGGCGCGAATTTTCTGAGGATCTGGGCGGACTCCTGCAGCATCGACTATGAGGCCAAGTATGGTTATTTGACGACGAGCGAAGTGGCATTTCGACGAGTTCAGTTGAAGTCCGGCTCGACGAAAAACTTCAAGAATCGCCGTTAAATGCCCGAGATGGTAGTCGAATGTGGGCGAGAAAACGATAACGTCGCCTAATAACATAAGCAGGTCGACCATTTAAACCGTTGGAGCAATGAGTCCATCATTCTTTCGAATGTGGCTGGCGCATTACAGAGACCGAAAGGCATAACTTTGAAGTGATAAAGACCATCAGGAGTGACAAATGCGGTCTTCTCATGGTCCATCTCGTCCATCTGCCAATAGCCAGATCGAAGATCGATAGGGGAAAAATACATAGCACCGTAAAGGCAGTCTAAGGCATCGTGGATTCTAGGCAACGGGTAAACATCTTTCTTCGTAATTTTGTTGAGATGCCGATAATCTACACAAAAGCGCCATGTTCCATCCTTCTTTCTGATCAGGACGACAGGAGAAGCCCACAGGCTACAAGAGGGCTCGATTATGTCTTTTGCAAGTATGTTTTCGACTTCCTGTTGTATGACTGTACGCTCGGACGCGGAAACACGGTATGGACGTCGGTGAATGCGACTTGCGTCACCAGTATTGATGCGATGAGCAACAACACTCGTTCGGCTTAAGGCCATGCTGGCAAAGTCGGAAATGTCACTATAGGACTCCAGGACGTGACGAAGGGCTTCCGCTTGATCAGGAGCGAGGTCTGATGGTACCATGTGGTCAACGTCGACGCCCAATGAACGTGATAGAGTTGGTTCATATTCTGAGGTGCAGCAAGCATCCACTCTGTTGGGTTGAACCGTATGGTCTTATAGGGCAGTAATTTCGACCAGGCAGATGCCTTGTGGAAGAATTTGGGCAGTGAGGGAAAAATTGACAATAGGAAGGCATGTGCGGTTTTCAACAATTGTCAAAATGGTGTGCGGAACAGCAACGCCGTGCGTAAGCATCACGGCATGAATTGGTGCCACCATGTAATCGCCGTCAGGTACAGGTGGCGTAGAGAAGAGGTCGATATGTGTGACACAGTTAGGCGGAAGGCATAAGAAATCAATGCATCAAAGGCGGCTTTGGGGTAGGTTTGTCAGATGAGAAAGTAGAGGCATTTCAAGGTTAAGACAGCCGGCTGAACAATCTATAAGGGCCGAGTGAGCGGTTAGAAAATCCACGCCTAGAATTACTTCATGAGCGCAATTTTCTATAACGGTGAAAAGAACAGCAGTGCTTCTTTCGGCGATAGTCACACGGCCAGAGCACATGCCAATAATAGTGGCAGTTCCCCCGTCGGCGACTCGAATGCCTCGGTTCAAGGCGGGTGTAATAAATTTCTTTAGGCGGCGATGAAGAGCAGCGCTCATTATGGACACATGCGCGCCGGTATCGATCAACGCGCGCACAGGTACATTGTCTAAAGTAACGTTCAACAGATTTCGGGTGGTCGCTAATGTTACACGAGGATTTCTTGCAGAGGTCGTCGTCAATGCAGCTTCACCTCCAAAAGCTGCACTGCCTAAGTTTCCGGTCGGGGGCGTTGCGAATAGGTCGGAGAGGCAGGACGGCGTTGGGGGGGCGAACGAGATTGACGGCGAGCAGGGGATGGTGAGCGGGCGTAGTGAGGTCTCGTGAAAGGTGCGGCAGAATCAGAGGATGTGGTTGGCATAGGGGAATCAAAATCAAATTCTGAAGACGACTGGTGGGCAGAAGTGGCCTTGGTAGGAGGCGTATAGTGTGCCGGCGGAGCCCAGTGATTGCGGCAGTGGCGAGCGATATGACCGACACGTCGGCAGCTGAAACATATAGGCTTGTCGTTTAGTGTACGCCATTCGGCCAAATTGCGCTGTCGATAGTAGTTGGAACCAAAGCGAGGAGTGGAGGGATGACGATAAAAGGCTTAGCAGAATAGACTGGTTGAACGGGGTGTAGGCCGACGTTCGATAATTCTTGACGAACTACGGCTTGTATCAGTGAGATAGTGGTCGATGAAGGATCAGGCGTTGGAACTGGCGTAGCTACTGGTTGAGCTGTCTCGACCTCGCGACGAATGATGCGGGTGTGGTTGTCACATAGGGAACTGGGCGGACGGCGTCATCGCAAGAGGAAGTAGCAGCTGCGTTTGGCAGACGCGTGATGCCGTGGGTGACGCGGCGGGCTTTAGCCTGTTCTAGACGGCGGCATTCTGTCAGGATAGTGTCGATGCTCGTGACATTATTAAAAACCAGCAGGTTGAAGGCATCGTCAGCAATCCCTTCGAGGACGTCATTAACTTTTTCTTCTTCTGGCATGCGCTAGTCGACCTTGCTACAAAGCGCCAAGACGTCAAGAATGTATGAGACGTACGATTCAGTAGACGTCTGGCAGTCTTCTTGGCAGCAAGCTGACGACCAGATGAATCGCCGAAAAGATCACGGATCTTCGATTTGAAAAGATCCCAGCTTGTGGTTTCGGCTTCGTTGGTTTCGCACCATGTCCGCGGCGTGCTGTCGAGGTAGAACACAACATTGGCGAGCATGAGCGTGGGATCCCAGCAGTGGGTAGCACTGACCCTCTCGTACCGGTGCAGCTAGGAGTCAACGTCGATGGTACCGTCACAGGAGAAAGTGCCAGGATCCCGCAGGGGTGGCAAGGTGACGTAGGTTGTCGATTCGGCTCGAGAGGCCGGCGGTGATAAGGCACTGGCAGTTGAAGTAGCCGAAGAGTCCCCGGTGTTGCGACCGCTGCGCGTCTCCATCGAGGTACGGGAGTCGTCCAGCTCCACCAATAATGTTACGAGTAAGTTATTTAATAAATTATATACGATGGACCGTGCTCGGCGAACAAGATGGCGACAGTTTGCTTGCTTGCTTGTCCTTTTCTTTTGTGGCTCTCACCCACTAAGGGGGATGGGCCAAGAAGCCGGTGGTTAATGCAAGTAAATACCTATAGATTTTCTAGATTAGGGGAATATGAATACCGTGTTTTGACTGTGAAATTAATTTGGCGCAATGTTAAAAAAAAGAAAAAAGGGAGGGGGGGGAGAAACAATAGAATTTGTTGAATATTTGTGGTGGAATCGTTATATGAAATTCTCCTGAAAGTTGAATCATTGCAGTGTATCAGCTAAATAATAAGTGGTAGTGTGACTAGTAAAATTCGAGAGCTGATGGCTGACTCAGCAGGGTAATCTTCTTGTGTTATATATGAATTCGCAGAGAGCCCCGTAGATGTTCCTGTCGCTATGTCCCAATGAAATGGCCCCAAAAGACAAAATATTGGGAGTATTAAGTGATATTCCTAATTTTCTGAATAAAATTTTGAAGCAGTTT
Source organism: Rhipicephalus microplus (assembly GCF_043290135.1). NCBI lineage: Eukaryota > Metazoa > Arthropoda > Arachnida > Ixodida > Ixodidae > Rhipicephalus > Rhipicephalus microplus. The sequence continues at coordinate 186,542,372 of NC_134704.1, read as the reverse complement.
TTTCTTTGATTTTTGAATCGGTGACATGTGATAAGAAAGTGGTCGATATGTTCAGGTTCGTTACAGCTTGAGCACAGAGGGGATGGCACCAGACCAGACCTGTTTAAGTAGAAATTAAGAGGTGGTACACGGCAACGTAATTTTGTTACCAAGACTTCCAATTTACGCGTGGGACACCATTTATTATTCCATGTGAAGTGCAGGTGCGAGAAATCTGGATTCGGTATCATGGTTTTTGATGAGTCTTCAAGAAGGGAAAGTTTTCTAAACCTCGCTGCTGTTACATAGGCTGTAGGAGGCATGATTGGCACAATCGGAAGATCAAGAGATGTTCGCGCAAGTTTGTGGCGACAGTTCATCAACAACCAGCAACCAACGTCGTCTTTTTCTTTCTTGCAGCAAAGCTGTGCCGGCTGTTGTGTATCAATATCATTGTTCATATCTCTAGTCAATCGAAATGGTGCTCTTCGGCCATCAATTGGCGCTTGCGCCATTAAAAATAATCATAACCATAGTCACTGCCTCCAGTACACCATATGGTAATCTCGTCTGCGTGATAGTAGGTTTAATGACGTCGGCTTCAGAGTCTTTGAGACAGACCGATCATGGCGAGATAAAGAAAGTCGATGATAAGACTGAACCTTGTGGCGTCCCTCTGAAGCCAAGCCTTACTGGATACAAAGCGAGGTCACCCATCTTGAGAATGTCCCATCTTTCAGTCAGAAATGGTGAGAGCGATCGCGAACCCCAAGCCTCGAGATGTGACTCAGCACGAAGCAGTGAGGAACTTTGTCGAGGGCCCTCTGCTAGCCCTGCCACTCTCAGTATGATTCATGTATACCTTGTGTTGCTATCAAAGACTTGGTCTTTGATGAGCTTCATAGGGTCATTCCAAGTGCGTCCAAGCCGAAAATTCGACCACCAGCGATTCTGCTTAAAAAACACTGAGATGAAAGGTAACTATGTGAGAGTGAATAAGTATTTTGTTCCAAAAATTGTGTGGCCGCGTGACCACTCTTGTAATGTGCTGCAAAAGAAAAATTTAGGCGGGAATAACTTATGCTGGAGTGTACTAGACGTGTTCAGTGGCGTGACCGCGCCTTGCCGCCTATTCTCTTCCGTATTGCCCGCAGCGGCGGCGCTCTAGTCGAATAGTACTGAAAGAGCCGCGTGCTACGTGCAGGAACTGCTGTGCGCTTCGGCTCCTCCGTCGCGCTTTCTTGATACAGATTTCTTCGTAGCTGCCCATCATTCAAGTATAGCAGATGATGCCATAGCCTTTGAAGTATGACACGCCAATCTGCTGAATTTGAGCTCCATAAAAGCCCTTGTGGGAGATCGAAAATAATTAAAAAAGGGTGTGTCTTGTACTGATTTCTTCTCTGTTAAATTTTTCTTCGTCCGTTAGGCGTCTACAATATTCAGAATAACAGAGCTTTATAGGAAGCTACTTGTAGTCAGAAAGCTGTGAAATTAAAAAAAAGAATTACTGTGTCCCACGCACGCAGAACCAGAAAGCCATAAGTAAAGAGGGGAGAGGGAGGAAATCTGAACCACCTAGACGACGAAATGTTTTCGCAATATACCTTTTCAGGACATTCTAAAATATTTACACGCATTCACAGTGACCACGAAGTACCAATGTTAGGCGTTCGGCTGCACACCCCACCCCCTCAAAAAAAAAAAAAAAATCTGCCATGTGTGGCTCTGCGCCAATAGTCTACAGTTGGCGAAGCTGAATATAGCGTGTCTCTACAAATTTACAAATGCACACTGTAGATTTCACCTTTTCGGCAGTATGAGGTCTCAAAACTAGTTCACGTCGTCGGACGAGAAATGCACCGCATAAAAATAGTAGCTGTGCTAAGAGGCATTGCATATATATATATATATATATATATATATATATATATATATATATATATATATATATATATATATATATATATATATATATATATATATATATATATATGTAAACAGTCAGCTTCTTAGAAAAATCTTAAAAGAGCAAACGAAAACCAATAAGACGCTCACCATGCTTTCTGCCAACCTTAAACAAGTGGAAATAACTATAGGTGGTGCTCAAGAAAGGATAGCGTCGATTGAAAAAGAGCTTGGACGGCTACAAAAATGCGAGGAAAAGCTGGTTGAGCACGAAGCAGCGTGCAAGGGGACGAGGGAACTAGTGAACGAGGTTACGATTAAAGTTGATGACCTTGAAAACCGAAGTCGAAGAAACAACTTGATGATTTATGGTTTAAGTGAAGAATCAAAAGAAGATAACAAATCTCTGCAAGACAGGGTTCAACAACAAGTATTTAAGGACTTACTCGGCGTCGAAGCGAATTCGATAGAGCGCATCCACAGAGTAGGTTTTAAACGTGCTGGGAAACACCGACCAATTATGTTAAGGCTATTTGATTACTCTGAGAAAACTACAATTATGTCGGCTTGTTTCAAGCTAAAAGGAACACAGATTTCCATATCTGATGATTTTTCCAAGAGAGTTCGCGACTTACGCCGCAGGTTGTGGCATTCGGCAGCAGTGGAAAAAACTAATGGAGCAAAGGTTTCGCTCTTGTTTGATAAACTGAAAGTAGACGATAAAGTTTATATCTGGGACGAGCTTGCAAACCAACGGCTGGAAGTTACACGACGAGATGCGCAGGCCCGGCGGAATCCTGGTCATTCTGCAACAACCCGAGTGAACAAGAGAAGCAGCAGTAAAAAATGACAGCCTGTGAGCAAAATTCTCAGAGTTGTTTCACTGAATGCGCGTAGTGTTGTTGACAAAGCCAGTTCCCTTGAAGACGTTATCTCCTGTTATCAGCCACACGTCTTAGTAATCGCTGAGACATGGCTACATGCAGATGTGCAAGATTCGGAAGTCATACCGTCTTCTTACAAGCTTATTCGCAAAGATAGGGAGTCACGTGGGGGAGGAGCAGCAATCGCCATTAAAAACAACGTCGCATTTACTGTTTTGGATGGCATCAACAACCACGAAAGCGTGTGGTGCAGAATTAAATTTCTTGGTAAAAGAATACTTTTAGGGGGCGTGTATCGACCACCGAGTTCTTCGCCCGAATACTTAGAAGCCATTCAAGACTACCTTGCAGATAATACAATTTCTCGATCCCGGATTATAATAACAGGAGATTTCAACCTACCGGGTATAAACTGGGCTGATTTTTCTTATGATGGCAAAGAATCTCGAAGTGCAGATATACTGATTACGACCGCATTCAACTTCTGCTTACAACAACTAGTTTCTGAGGCTACCAGGGTTGACAGTTTATCATCATCCCTCCTTGATTTGGCACTGGTTAGCAGCTCGTTCCAAGGTTGTTCAGCCAATGTAGAAGAAGGAATATCCGATCACAAGTTGCTTGCTGTGTCATGTCCTGTTTCAGGAACACGTTCATTTACTAGACCGTCGGATACTTTCGTGAGAGATTACACTCATGCGGATGATAACGCTATTTTAGAATACTTGGAATCGCGCTTTGATTGTTTTAGCCAAGTTAATGATGTCAATGAAATGTGGTCAAATTTTAGAGAAATTGTTCTCTTTTGCGAGGAAAGATATGTGCCGTTAAAAAAGAAACGAGTTAATAGGGAACATCCGTGGTTCACGAGAGAAATGATTCATTTGAAACGCAAAATTAAGCGTCAGCGCAAGCGTCGGAACACGAGTGATTTTTCAAGCCTTACTTCTAAGTTGCGAGAACTAACGCGATCGGCAAAGGAAAGCTTTTTTTCAGATACTCTACCGTCATTCATGAAGAATGAACCCCAAAAATTTTGGCGCTATCTGTCAAAAGATAAACGAGGCATTTCAGAGATCAGGGTCGCGGGAAAAAGTATTGTTGACGCGACTACCATTGCCAACAAATTTAATGTCTTTTTCCAGTCCGTTTTTACACGGGCAGCCACGCATGCTCAGTTGCGGTCATATGACTCTGATAGCCTTATGCCAGAAGTGGAAATCACTGAGGATGGAGTCCTTTGCCTTTTACACAAACTAGATGTAAAGAAATCACCTGGTCCGGACGAACTATCTAATACTTTTTTGAGTAGATATGCTGTTTTGGTGGCAAAATATTTACATCGCATTTACACTGCATCGTTAGACGCTGCAGTTATTCCTGATGACTGGCGCTCGGCAAAAATAATTCCGGTACAGAAATCGGGCTCCACTTTGGAAGTTAACAATTGCAGGCCTGTTTCCTGAACTAGTACTTGCTTTAAATTATTTGAGCACATTATATTTAAGGCCATGATCACTTACTTAGAAAATAACAAACTACTGTATGCCCAGCAGCATGGATTTAGGTCTGGTTTGTCGACCGTCACCCAACTGGCTGAAATAACTGATGATTTAATTAGAACGCTTAATTTGAAAGGTCAAACCGATGCCATCTTTTTGGATTTTTCCAAGGCCTTTGACGTCGTACCCCATCAGAATTTAATAACAAAATTATTAGCTATAGGCATTGAGCAGAAGGTTGTAGCATGGATCGCGAGCTACTTGAGTAACAGAAGACAGTGTGTTACCATAAATGGCTGTCTCTCGAAAGAGTTGGCAGTGCATTCGGAAGTTCCGCAGGGCTCAGTCCTCGGACCTCTTCTTTTTTTGGTTTATATTAATGATATTTATTTTTGTGTCGAGCCACCGATCCAGATTAAACTATTTGCGGACGACTGCGTAGTGTACACATCCATAAATAACCAAGAAGACCAAATTAAACTTAATGATGCCTTGCGCTCAATTAACGAATGGTGTATAAGGTGGGGACTAAAAATAAATCGTTCAAAAACAAATTCCGTCACGTTTACCAACAAAACGTTACCCCTTCATTTCACATATTTCATAGGAAATGCTGCAATCACGAGAGCTGATCGGGTTAAATATCTGGGAGTTACACTTACCAGTAACCTCAGTTGGGAAACGCACGTTGAAAATGTGTGTCCGGGTGCACTGAAGAAATTATCCTTTTTGAAAAGAAAACTGCGTAACACTCCTCCCACGTTAAAACTAAAAGCGTATAAATCACTCGTGCGACCAAAACTAGAGTATGCCGACATTATTTGGAGCCCTTGGCAACAATATTTGATTAAGAAAATAGAAAGGGTCCAAAATTTAGCTCTGCGCTTTATATATTCCGCTTACTCCTGACAACATAGCGTAACTAATCTACGTAATAGGGCAAGCCTACAAATACTAGAACAGCGCAGGATAATATCCAGATTAAAATTCGTCTATCAACTTGATCACGGGGACTTTAAATTATCACGGGAACGATACCTTCAGCAGCCTTCTAAACTTTCAGCCAGGACAAATCACAACAAAACGTTTAGGCAGCCACCCAGCCACGTTAATGCCCACAAGTTCGCTCTCTTTCCTCGCGCAATTTTTCATTGGAACGCATTACCTGCGGAAGTAGTGAATGCTGCCTCGACGGCTTCATTCACTCAATAGATAGAAAAGATTAATTTCACCATATAAGTGAAGTATGCTGAAAATAGTGCAATTCATCCGGCTACAAATGTTGAAAATATTCTTAGTTTTGCGCAGTTCTGTTGAACAGCGAGAAAATATATTTGACTTTTTTGTACTTGATAGTTATGTACTCTTTCATTTATGCCCTGTACTCCAGTGTATTACTAGTTATTGCTTGAATGTATTGTTTGTATCCCACTCCTGCATGGGCCCGGGTAGGGCCTGCAGTATCTGTAAATAAATAAATAAATGAATAAATAAAATAAATATATATAGTGGGAGTAATAATTCAATGGGCCAGTTAGTCTTCGTGAAGGTATGGGATGTGGCACAACGGGAGCGTTGTCAACAAGGATAAATATATTTATTCCCCAACAGTTTCGGGAGGCGTCCTCCCTTCATCAGGGATATATATATATATATATATATATATATATATATATATATATATACATATATATATATGAGATATAACAGACAGTAATGCCAAGGAATGTACAGGGGAAGTTATTAGAACCAATGGAATGTAAATAAGGAGAAAGAAAAGTGGATGAAAAAAATAACCAGCCGTGAGCAGCCTGCTCACGGCTGGTTATTTTTTTCATCCACTTTTCTTTCTCCTTATTTACATTCCATTGGTTCTAATAACTTCCCCTGTACATTCCTTGGCATTACTGTCTGTTATATCTCATTAATATTGTGTTAAAACACGGAAAAACGAGCCCTTAAATATACACTTCTTTCCTATATATATATATATGTATATATATATATATATATATATATATATATATATATATATATATATATATATATATATATATATATATATATATATATATATATATATATACGTGTGTGTGTGTGATGATTGATTGATATGTGGGGTTTAACGTCCCAAAACCACTATAATATTATGAGAGACGTCGTAGTGAAGGGCTCCGGAAATTTCGACCACCTGTGGTTCTTTAGCGTGCACCCTAATCGGAGCACACGGGCCTACAACATTTCCGCCTCCATCGGAAATACAGCAGCCGCAGCCGGGATTCGATCCCGCGACCTGCGGGTCAGCAGCCGAGTACCTTAGCCACTAGACCACCGCGGCAGGGCGTGTGTGTACGTGTGTTCATTGTGTACATATAAAATGAAGGAAAATTTCTCAAAACAAAATGCACCACTGCCTGCCTACACCTTTGATGATAATAATAGAACAACGCTTATAATACAAAACATTGTCATAAATTTGCTCGCTTGCAATGGCGTTACGCCGATAGAATATTTGGAAAGCAGCACAATTTAAGCTGTTGATACAGAATGAGAACTGGTTATAAAGAATGCGGGCAGATTAAGAGATGGGCTATATATACAATTTGCACTTTTTATTTTTTTATATTTATTTATTTTTTATTTAATTATACTGTCAACCCTCGCTTGAGGGTCATAACAGGGAGGGAGTACAATATGAGTACAAACAGAACACCTAAAAAAACCACTAAGCAATAAACACAGGAAAACAGAATGGGCAGTACTTCAACCATTACCAAAACAAGCATCAATTTCTCTGTCAAAAGTTTGCACATCGGTACTATTAATAACATGTTGGGGTAAAGAATTCCATTGTTCTATAGCATCCGGGAAAAATGACCACCGAAAGATGTCAGTGCGAGCGCTGAAAGGTTCAATGGGGTCATCATGATTCAATCTAGTGCTACGTTTTCTGGGAAGGCGTATGTACTCGTCTTTAGGTATTTTGAAGATCTCTTGGATTATACGAAATAATATTTTAAGTTTTTGTTTCCGTCTTCGAAATTCCAGTGATTCTAAATTGCATGAATTTAGCATATCAGTTACTGAATCCCGCCTTCTATATCTAGAGCACACAAACCGAGCTGCACGCCTCAAAATACGTTCTAACTTGGTGACCAAGTGTGTCTGGTGAGGGCTCCAAACCACAGAGGCGTATTCCAGTCTAGGTCTAATATATGTGTGGTATGCAAGCACCTTTACGTGTTTCAGTGATTTATGCATCTTTGCTCGTAGAAAACACAGTTTTTTTAAATGACTCAGAACAAACCGATTCAATGTGACGGTGCCAAGTTAACATGTTTGAGTGTTGTTTTAATAAGTTTAATATGCAGTAGGCCTTTCTGAAAGCAATAATTATTATCTTCCGCAGAACTGGCATGATAAAAAAGCGTTGTCACCGATTAACGTTGTGACAACGTTACTTACACTCGGGTTTCTCGTGAAACAATTGAGCTCATGTAGGCTCATACGAAGAACACTGTGCTCTGGACCTCGTAGAGACTGCCGACAAAACGAGCGTATAATTTATTCACGGTTTTGATACTTCTCCGTCCTTTGTAGTTCACCAGTAGCCACCTTTGATGTGACGCATTTCAAAGCGCTGATTGAGTTAGGTGTTAGGCGTATCCGTGCAAATTTCGATTGACATTTTTTTTTTTTCTGAGTTGGCAGGCTCTTGAAACAGTGAATGTATGGAGGCAATGTCAGTGTGCCTGCATATTCACTCGTGCACCATGGCACGTAGCAAGTGCGTTCACTGATAAAGACTCAGAAACGCAATAAACGCGCTGAAAACGAGCAATTACACGCTTTCGCAGGCTCGGGCGCGCATTCCCAATGCAAACGTTCACGCGATCTACAGTACCGTGGGACAACAGTGCCGCCGCTACTGTCACCCGCCGGCGAATCAGCCGAGATGCGGCGTGGCCGCCTCGTTCACTCCACTGCCCCCTTCTAGTACACTGTACTTATGCGTATGCAACCTTCAAGCTGGGTATGGCGACACATCAGGTATTGAAGCACTTTGTTGTCATTGTTCTTTTTCGTGACGTCACAGCTAAAACCATATATTACTTCTACAGCCTCAATAGACTTGGAAAATAACAAGAAAACACGCGGATTGAGGCAATTTTTGTGCAAACAACAACAGCGCTCTAGCCGCAATTATTGTTATTGCGACAGCAATTATATGGACACTCTTGGCTGGATTTTGCCGCAGCTGGCATCGATGTTGGCATCAATGTCATGCACTGTATACGTGTACGTATCTATATATATATGAAAACGAAAGGAAGAAAAAATCTAGAAAAAAGCATTCCGGCACACGGAATCAAATCTGCGTCTTCTGCATCGTAAAAACGAGGTGTCAACCACTGAGCCACCCCTGAGAACGTTCTCCACCGTTCAAACGTCAAGCTATTTATATCAACCTCTTTCCGCTGCTGTGTTTTCGGCATTACCAGAAAGACGGCGCAATGAGCACATGTCACCACTTCACGCAGCGGCACCCGCTCTCATCTCCTACGCGCACTTTGCCCGGCTTAGAGAAGCGGAGCGACGCTCCCTCCTGCTCACTTATCTCGCAGAGGTGAGGAGGGGGGAGGATCGTACGCCTCGGCTGTCCTCGGGCTTTACGTGGAACGATTCTGCTTGGGGGGGAGTGAATTTAGGTGAAAAGAAGAGAAAAGTGAGTCCCGTAACTGCCTCTCAGAGGGTGGGGGGATACCTCAACAGTATATAGCTCACGAGGGATGGGGGTAGAGAAGGGATTAAAAGGATAGGATTAAAAGGTAAAGAGATAGAGAGAGAGAGTAAGGAGAAAGGGAGGCGCAGGGACAGCGAAAGACGGAAGTAAGGAGAAGACAGGAAAGATGGACGCAGTTGCAGGTGTCCGAGGACGGGGCACCACTGGCAAGAGCTCTTGTCGGCGACAGGAGATGGCGTAGGGCAAATCCAGTCGACCAGAGCTACGCTGTCGTCGTCGTCGGGGAGAGGTGTCAGGAGGTGGCTGGTTAAGTTACCGGGTGCACAAAGGTCACTCCAATCATGGCAGCATCCGTTCGCGAAAAGCGCGCGCTTTTCAGTCTCAACGAAGTGACAAATGAGACGCTTATTCGCGTGCATCCGTACCTGTAAGTACGTTTCGTGCGTAATTTGTGCGCGAAAAACGCGGGGCACGTTTCTATCTGCTTACCATTCAGTGCGTGACTTTTCAAATTGTTGCTATCGCGTTCATTACTTCGTCTTTGCTGCAAAGCTGTGGCTTTTTTTCTCAATTTTTTACCAGTTGATGTACCATCTGGTAAAATATTCTAAACGTCCATAAGCAAACACATATAGAGAAAAACCTTTCTAAATTGACAAAAAGTGACCCTTTCAAGGAGGTGCAATCGTAATTTAGCATCATGGCCGTCGTGCTCAAAATACATGAGTAGTTCAATACGTGATCCAATGTCGTTTATTTTAATGTGGAAAATTTCATTCCTCTATATTTTGTTTAAGACAAAACATAATATTTGATGTGCATGACAAACGTCACGGCTAGGAAGTAGCGATGTCCGTCTTCCCTGTAAAGCATGAGCTCGTTATTGGGGCTTTTCAGGCTTGCATCAGGACCACGTCAGCTGTTCAATCAAGTTCTGGCTAGGTCGCTTCGCATCAGTGTAAATATATCAGAACCAACTTGCTTGTTTCTCTTCATAACTGGCTTTATCGGCACTACGGAAGGTAATGCCGACATACAAAACATGAGCAACGGTATCCATTCACCGAGGCTGCTTCATTTTATATTCTATTGGTGCGTGAATCAAATTGTTTTTTATTTTCAAGTACTTGATATTCGCAGAAAAACAGTGCTTCATGTTTTACCAATAATAAAAAAGAAAGGTATGGCTTCCGTAAGGTAATTTTTTGTCGTTCACGTTTTTCTTTTCTTTGTGACACCTCTGTTGACACCCTAATCTGCAATATCGAATACGCTACCTTGTCAATCATACCGGCTTTTTCGGTTAAATTCGCGAGTTTTGGAGAACGATGTAGGGCAATATGAAGGGCTGAAAGAATGGACGGTCTGAAATAGTGGAGTCGTTCGGTTCCTTTTACAGCTAGCACCATGGCGAATCTCGAAGTGAGCCTTTTTTTTTCTTGAATTGGTGAATGAGGCACCCGAATTACTGTAATTCTCCTTACATTATTGTTAGCCCACAGAAATAGATTGTATGGTGTGTGAATATGACCACCGTCATGCCTCTATAGGCTTGCTTTTGCTGCCAGACGTTTTATTGCGCCGCTGATACTTTCGCATGCACTTTTGCCATGTTAAGTCTCAGATACGTTCCACTCTGACGAAATTTTGTGGTATTGCTCGTGGTAGCAAAGCTTCAAAAAGTCATTTTTTTTTTAAATTTGAGTGGGAGCTTCATCAGAAAAATAGTGGATTATTTTCACTTGTGGCAGATCTCGTTTCACAACATCCGGTACTTCGCACTGAAATACGTGTACTGCGAATGTGTCGTGCTCCGGACAATGTAAAAAAAAAAAAACGGCAAAACGTCGCACAGAAACACCTGCATGGGTGATTTCCTGATCAATAAAATAGGCAACTACAGGGTGCAATGTGGCCGGTGCAATCACACAGTGGTTCGACTGAGGCGCGTGCTAAAGTATAAAAGTGCAATGTTCGGCTAAATCCATCACCACAACAGCACCCTTGATGACTTGACCTAATTTCTCGGAAGTGCCCAAACTGCCGTTTGCTAACAAAATGATGCGTCTTCAGCTGTTTCATCATGTCTGCAAACCTTTCAGAAAATTCTTGTGTGAGAACGATGGTTTCGAGTGAGCAGCGAACTATGCTTATTCATTGCTGGACATGTATGTCATCTGTGCTCTCAAAAATACGGGCGAAGCTTTGCTGAAGGAGAATCACTGCATAAGCTGTGCCGGGGCACGATGCGCCTTTGCAAAACATGCAGTATTCATTATTAAGCCCGCATATCAGTGTAGCCAAGAGCTCTTCAGTTGTTTGTTTGAGGCCACTGGCATGAAGCATTACCTAACAGCTTTGGTGGCTAATGCACACGGACACTGTGTGCGTGTGCCACTCCCACCAGCCAGGACAAAGAAGTGGCGGGGACGCAGAGAGGCACATGGGAGAACCCGAACTTTAAAATGTAAATCATTTTTTTTATTGTCCATGGATCCCTTTGAGATTAAGCAAAATAAGACGCTTCTGTTTGCCTTGCAACGTGCCCTTTCTTCCTGGTAAGCAGTATGTCAGTGAATCATCGTCATATAAGTCCCTGATTGATTATTTTACTTCCTCACTGATTTAAAGCCATGTCTTTTATATCAGTACCCAGTATCCCATCGCAAGCATTGATCACCAACGCTTCGTGAACTTTCCGACGCGCCAAAAAACTGCTTGGGTTTCTCGCGAGGCCAAGACTGCGGGGCCAAAGTAAGGTACTGAAGCTTTTTTCCCTCATTTCCTCTTGCAAAAATTTTTCAATATCTTGCATTGAGGTCACGTAATTACTGAAAGCAAGGCCAAAGTCCTCACACCTGTCGCAGGTAGTTGATTGACCAATTTCTGGCAATGTAGGAGCCCTCTTTGTACTTTCTGGCCCGGTTGCTTTTCCACGCTTCTGTCACCCATGCGGCGCCAGTTCCGGTTCGCTATCAATATCTACGTGTAAGAACACTTCATCTGTTTCAGCAGATGGCCCTCCAGGTGCGCATTCACTTCCTGTGGGCAGCGCACTGAGCTCTTGTTCAAGGTGCGCATTCTTGTGAGCAGTATATAAAATATATACGCATGCGTGCTTAACAGATTTGGCTTCTTGGAACAAGGTCAAGACAAGGATGGGTATTTTGATGATTGTCGACTCTCGACAGCGTTTTGTATGTCGAAAAAATGGGTCCAAAAACAGCTTTCAAGCTATTTTCGAAGTGTATCGGCGAAGATGAAGTTTCTTGCGGTGCTCACAAATTGTCGCACCACAAGCGCACTTAGTTGTGCACATCAAAAATTATTTCTTTTTCGTTTTAAACAAAATTTACAGGAATAAAATTTTCCACATCAAAATAAAAGGCATTGGATCACATAATAAACTATCGCATGTATTCTTAGCACGATGACCTTGAGGCTTAATTTAAGAATGAATGGCCCCAAAAAGTCACTTTGTGTCAAATTCGTAACGTTTTTTTTCTCTAGAAATGTTTGTTTATATATGTTTAAAATATTTTCAGCAGATTGCACATCAAGTGGTAAAAAATCAAGAAAAAAGTTTTGGCGCTGGAGTGCTGCCGCTGTTTTTACAAAAATTGCCTGATTTCTCGTGTTTTCTTGCTCATTCGCTAAGCCAATTTAAACCGCAGAAGTGATATATGTTTTAGTTGTGACGACATGTGACAGAAGAAGGACCTCATAATGCTTCAAAACTAAACGTGTCGCCATAACCAGTTTGAAGGTTGCATACGCATAAGTTATTTCCGCCTAACTTCCTTTTTGCCGGCACATTTGAAGAGTGGTCACGTGAGCACACAATTTTTTGAACGAAAATACCTATCTAAAATCACTCCTAAATAACAATCACTGTCACAATCGCAATCAATTTCAGCTCAATTCTTTTTCAGCAGAATCGCTGATGGTTTAATTTCGGGCTGGTACGTTTCACTTGGAATGACCCCATAGTGTCTTGTGTCGATAGACCCACCCTGAAGCCTATCGTGTGGAGAGTGGGGGAGTAAAAGTCACGTTCGTCCAGGTATGTGGTCGGCTTACCATGTTCAGAGTAGCATGCTCGGCCACCTTACGCACGCATAAGGTCAACGAGAAGGGCCGGAGATCGTCGAGGCTGGGAGGTTTATCTCGTTTAAGAATGAGGATGATGGTGGCAGGCTTCCACAGCTGCGGGACACTACCACTCCTCCACGCCACGATTGACGATATCCGTGAAGTACTCCACCAACCTGCCATTAAAGTTTATCAAGACCTTGTTCCTGATCTTCTCTGGACCTGGGGCCGACCTGCCGTTTAAGTGACGCACTGCCTGCCTGATCTCCTCACTTCCTGATTCCACATTCGGGTCTGGGTTAGCGCCCTCTCCGTAATCTGGGGCAGGAAGTGGTGGGCCGGGGGTGATTGACAGGCACTTGCTAACCTAATTTGTCAGTACCTGATTGCCCAAGGTTTTTTGCCAAGTTGCTTGAAGTATGCGGGTCAGTGTACGTCTGTGATTCGATTTAGTGTTTGTCTAATTCAACAGCTGCTTTAGGAGGTTCCAAGGGCTTGCCCTCCGCATGTGTGCGTCTACTGAATCGCAAAGCACTTTAAATTGCTGTTTAAAAAGTACCTCACAGTATTCCCGACTGCTTCTTTTAACACCGGGAATCTTCTGGGAAAGCCTACAATGGAGGCGCTCCCTTTCAACCTGGCCAGGAGGTTCTGTCTGGCCTCAAAAAGATGAGCCAGTCTGCTGCCCATTTTTTTCTACAGGGAGGCTCTTGGTGGCAAGCTGGGTGTCCTCTCTTACCGACGCTGTCTAGCATTCGAGGCCGAGCTCCTCGTCACCCTCAGACCTCTCCTTTCTTAACTTGTGGAAGTAGACCTTGTCGTTCACTCGGAGCTCAACCTGCAGTACAATCAGCGGGAGGTAGTGGTCGCTCCCAAAGTCCACGTTGAGGTCACTGGATCCACTTCACTTTTACCACATTCCGCACAAAAGTGAGGTGTCGTGTCGTGTCCCCAAGTGGACGAAATACCCCATCTGGTGAATAACGCAGAGTCTGTTACTAGCATTAGGTTCTGACTCATTGCCTCTCTCCAGAAGTACTCCTTCGTACGAGCGTCGTACGGGTAGCCCCGAGTTTGGTAAGGATGGTGCATTCAAATCAGCCGCTATGATCAGGGGTGACCTTTTAGACCCCTGTCCTTGGATAGGGGAGCCTTGCAGCGCTCTCTCAAGTCCGTAGAACTGCTGTATATGTTGAGAAGAAAGATTCTCTCTCCTTTAGGGGGTCCAGGGATGATGTATATTACGAAGTGCTCGATTTTCACGAAGCCGTATTAAGGTGGTAGACGACGTGAATCAACCTAATGCTTGTCAGCGCGCCAAAGCATCTGCCTTTTTTAAGACATAGGTGTAACAGGGAAACGTGACGTTATCGATTTATGTTTCTTGTAAGAGAATGATGTGTGGTTTCTCCGAATGCGACCGCATAAATTGCTGCAGAGGCTTCTTTCTTGTGAAAGAACCCCCTGCAGTTTTATGGCCGCCCCGCCACGGTGGCCTAGTGGTTAAAGTGCTCAGCTGCTGACGCGCAGGTCGTGGGATCAAATCCCGGCTGTGGCGGCTGCATTTCCGGTGGAGGCGGAAATGTTGTAGAGCCGTGTGCTCAGATTTGAGTGCACGTTAAAGAACCCCAGGTGGTCGAAATTTCCGGAGCCCTCCACTACGGCGTCTCTCATAACCATATGGTAGTTTCGGGACGCTAAACCCCACAAATCAATCAATCAATTTTATGGCCGATTCCAGTGCTATAAATACAAGAAGAATTGGTGGCATATCAGCGTATTTTACTGCAAATGTCGTCAAAATACGACAGTCTTCTTTCTATAGAGAGTAAATAAAACGTTTATTTCAGGTTCTGCGCGAGACGATCACTGAATGGAATCCTGAAGGCGCTGCGCTAAAGCCCCTTAATCTTGGTAAACATACCGTCATCCATTGTACGCGCCACCGCGCGCTCTCAGTTCTCGCTCCCTTCGCGTTTTCCCGTTCTCCGCCGCCTTCTGTGCACAATGATTAGTGTTCTTCGCCTTTGCCCTTCGAGACGCGTGCATCTGGCCATCCTTGTACTTTCTTCTTCGCTCGTGCCATTTTTCGCCCAGGCTCCATGTAGCGAATGTCGCGCGCTTTGTTTTCTTCGCTGCTCGCTGGTGCTGTGCCGTGCTGCTGCGTCTCCACACGCAAGAACCCGAGTGAAAATAGTTTTACATTGTTGTTGGTAACCTATGGTAAGCGTGATGGCTTGCGCAAGAAGCGATTGCTGCTCATCGGCCTAAACAACTCCGTTCGGAGACTACAAAATTGCTTCTTTGCGAAGTAAGGCACCTTTCATATCGCTTTTATCAATGCATCCCCTTATGCTGACTATAAAAGATGCTTCCTATCTGCTCATCAACGTTTCTTTTTCTCAGATATTTGTGTTTTTTATAAGAATAGGTAGGTTGTCATCCACATGTTGAATATTCTGTCCAGACTCCATTACCTCACACATCAGCAAGCGTTGATCAATTTGAAATGCACAAGTATAGAATCCGATTTCCTCTGTGAACAATTACGTGCGACGGCACACCTGCATGATTGTGCTTGTCTTGATTGCTAGCATCCGTTTACCATGAGTGTTTCCTGGAGAAGAGAGATATGAAGATAAAGCAAAGACAGAGAGATTAACCAGAAGACTACCGTTTGCTACCCTATCTTTAGGAAGGGCGAAGAAGGGAGAGAACAAACCATTGTATATTAGAAGTCAATTACTGGTGGTGTTCTGCAAATGACGTTTTTAAAAGCGCAACGATTCAAGCTTGTCGTTGCGCCGCTTGGTGCAAACACTACTAATAATCATTGTAACAGCTTATACCATAACAATTGATGATTGCGTAACAATGAACAGCACGTAACAACTATAGTCACAAGACTAAAATTCACGTAACAAGCAGTCACGTGGCTAAAAAACACGTAACGATGCTCACACGTCTAAAAATCACGTAACATCACGCAACTTGTAGTTACGCGACTAACAATCATGTGACGCATGAGCACGGCAATCGGGCATTGATTTGGTGCCAGGGAAGAGTCCCATCGCTGTCATACGTGTTCGGCGCGTGGTGAAAATCTATGGGGGTGGACACCACAGCCGAATGTTGCGAACGTGCCCCACAGAGCACTGGGGCTCAAGTGCAGGCATGTTTGTAGAAAACGAATCACATGATCATCCACGCCATTGTAAAACAGGATTCCATATGGCCAGTTCCACCGCTCTAAGCTATATTGCTTAAAAACGCCGGTTTCCACGTGAGCTCACAAAGGCTAGAACTCATGCTCAATGAACAGAAATATATACCCTTCATGTAATTGATGACGCTATTCAAAACGCTGGAAAACTGAAGCGTGATGGGACAGATGACCTTCTTATCACTCAATAACCACAACGCAACTTGCAACAGACACACAATTGTTTAACTTACAGCACTAACTTCCCCAACTTTAAAATAATCCATAAACGGCATTACATCATAATGGAACAAAGTGGACGTCAGAAACACGCATTCCCATTGGCTCTTGGCGTCGTTTACTGATGAACGCGAAAGCTCTTAGACACACTCATACACTCTCAAATCAATACTTCAGCTTCCAATGGTTCATGGCAACCTTGTCTAAAGCCTCGATGTCTTGTATGTAAAGTGATGCGAGAGACACGCAAGGCAAGCAGCGCACAATCCAAGTTTTCAATTAACATACGAGGTGATCTCACATGCCATTCCTCGAATGTGGTATATCTACTTGAATGCAACGTGTGCAGCATTCAATACATCTGACAAGCACAAACACCCTTCAGGATTTGTTTCAATAATCACAGAGCCCACGCAAAATGAGCCCCATATCAAGCTCTATCAAAACACCTTAGCCTTCCCGGCCATTCATTCGACAAATGGTCACCTACACGTTTTGAAACAGGATTTATATCAAACCGGGAACGTGACCAACGTGAGCCATACCACAAACACCCCGATATAACACCCTCGAAAAAGGCATAAATGAAATTCTGGGTACGCTTGCAGCAATAAAGCACTATAACACAAACACACATACACACACACACACGTATATATATATATATATATATATATATATATATATATATATATATATATATATATATATATATATATATATATATTGAAGTACAACGGTTCAGCTGACGCTTTGTTCAAGCAACAGCAAGATGGCGCCGATGATGAAGAAGAACGGGCGAAGACTGATGATGATTATTGACAGATGAGGAAGATGACGTCCAATGAATTCTTACACTAATTTCCCCCGTCGACGGAAGCGGCCAGCCTGGCCGCGAATTACGCTGGGGAACGCATACGATAGAGCTTGAGACGCGAAACGTGCACAATCTCTGTCCCGCGGCAGCGTTGGTCAGTGGGGACATGAACAGGTGTGACAAGGTAGTTCACCGGTGAGGTCTGTTCGACAACTTTGTAGGGGCCAAGATAGCGTGACTCAAGCTTCTCGCATAAGCCAGGCGTTCGCGCAGGAGTCCAAAGAAGTACATCGTCGCCAGGGCGGTAGAGAACGACGCGGTGAGTGGCATCGTAACGATGTTTGCGATCTTCTTGGCTAGCTTCGGTGTTTACACGGGCAAGACGACGGCATCGAGCAACACGGGACAGAAACTGGTCGCAAACGAATGGTGAAGAGTTGACGGGGCCAGAAAAGAATGAAACGTCGAGTGGTGATGTCGGTTGGCGTCCGTATACTAGGAAAAATGGAGAATAGCCTGTGGTTCGTTGAACTGACGTATTATATGCATACGTGACAAAGGGAAGTATGGCATCCCAATTGCGATGGTCCGGTCGGATATACATGGACAGCATGTCACACAGCGTGCGATGAAATCTTTCCGTTAAGCCATTGGTTTGCGAGTGATAGCTAGATGTTGTTTTATGATCTGTTTTTGATGCTTGAAGAACTTCTCTGAGCGTGCTTGAAAGAAATGCCTTGCCCCGGTCGCTCAAAAGAACACGAGGGGCTCCGTGACGTAAGTAAATAGCATTCAAGAAGAAAGTTGCTACTTCCGAAGCAGTTCCTGAAGTGATCGAGGCCGTCTCAGCGTACCGGGTCAAGTGATCAACGGCGGTGACGATCCATCTCTTGCCGTCTGATGTAGTTGGGAGGGGCCCGAAGAGGTCAATTCAGACGACGGAGAACGGCTCTGATGGACAAGGAAGTGGTTGTAGGGTCCCGACTGGAGCAGTTGTGGGCCGCTTGCGGTATTGGCAAAGTGCGCACGAGGCGATATATTTAGCTACCGCCGTGGAAAGACCTGGCCAGAAGAATCGACTGCGGATGCGCTCGTATGTTTTGTAGTAACCCAAGTGTCCTGACGTCGGGTCGTCGTGGGAAGCGCGCAGAACTTCAGTGCGTAGTGCGCGTGGTACGACGGGAACCCATTGGTGGCCTTCCGGGTGGAAAATGTATCGATATAGCACATCGTCCTCCAACTTGAATAATCGGAGTTGTTTCCGGAGCCTGGCATTAGGGGAAGATGAAGCGCTGGTAAGCCGACCGATGATGTCAGTGCAGTAAGAATCGGCTCGCTGGTGAGTAGTAAGTACTGACGGACGGGTGGATGAAGGTAGGAAAGAAATGGCTGATATCGACGAGGCGTCCTCCGTATAGCCAATTTGACAAGGGGATGTGACGTGCGCCGAAAACTGCGGCAAAGGGCACCGTGACAAAGCGTCGGCATCTTGATGTTGTCTTCCAGTCTTGTAGATGACGTCAAAGTCGTAAGATTGTAATCGGAGAATCCAGCGGCCAAGTCGTCCCGACAATTTTTTGATTGTGGACAACCAGCAAAGAGCATGGTGGTCTGTCACAACAGTAAAATGTCGACCATGTAGGTACGGACGAAATTTTTGGACGGACCAGACAACAGCCAAGCACTCTTGTTCGGTTATCAAGTACCTCTTCTCTGCAGAGGTCAGAGTGCGGCTTGCATACGCGATAACTTTCTCGCGAAAGGCATGGTCGCGCTGGAGGAGTACGGCGCCGATTCCTTGTCCACTAGCGTCAGTGTGTAATATTGTAGGTGCCCTGTCATCGAAATAACCAAGCACCGGTGGGGATGTCAGTGCCTGCTTGAGTTCTTGAAATGAGGCTTCGCATTGATCATTTTAATCGAAGGAAGCGGTACTGGCAAGGAGCTTGTGGAGAGGAGCGGCAATAATGGCAAAGTTGCGAATGAAACGGCGAAAGTACGATGCGATTCCAAGGAAACTGCGTAGTTCTTTGGTTCGAAAGGGTCGCGGAAAGTTGAGGACTGCGGAAATTTTGTCAGGATCGGGCTGGATGCCATCTTTACTAACGAGATGTCCTAGAACTTTTATAGCTGTGTTGCCAAAATGGCACTTCTTTGTGTTTAGTTGAAGTCCACCATTGGAGAGACATGTGAGCACTTGATCTAGGCGTCGCAGATGATCAGCAAAAGTGGAAGAAAACACGACTATATCATCGAGGTAACATAGACAAGTTTTCCACTTGAGGCCACGAAGAACAGTGTCGATCATCCTTTCAAAGGTGGCGGGAGCATTACATAGGCCGAATGGCATTACGTTAAACTCGTAAAGACCGTCCGGCGTAGAAAAGGCGGTCTTTTCTTTGTCTGCTTCGTCCATCGGTATTTGCCAATACCCGGACCGAAGGTCAAGGGTGGAGAAGTATTGGGCGCCTTGCAATGAGTCAAGTGCATCATCTATACGGGGCATCGGATATACATCCTTTCGGGTAATCTTGTTGAGCGCGCGGTAATCAACACAAAATCGTACCGATCCATCTTTCTTTTGTACCAACACAACGGGTGATGACCAAGAACTGGTAGAGGGTCGTATGATGTTTCTTTTTAGCATATCGGTCACGTTCTCCTCGATGATTTTGCGCTCGGCCAAGGAGACTCGGTAGGGACGACGGCGTACAACAGTCTGACCGTCAGTGTCGATGCGATGATGCGCAACTGTGGTCTGTCCTAGTGCCGAAGCATTGGCGTCGAACGATGCCTGGTGTTTCTTTAGCAAATTTAGCAACGCCCCACGTTGAGAAGCAGAAAGGTCAGGATTTATCCCGAGAGCAAAGGAGAAGGAAGTAACAGACTGGTCCTGTTGTGGCTGAGCTGTCAAGGCGTCAAGAGGGACCAAAGATACCGGTTGGGTATCCACATAACATGACACTGCACAGCCTTGGGGTAGGAGGACAGGCTCTGGGGTAGGATTCAGGTCAAGGATTATCGCAGCACTGTCTTTGAACCGCACCAGGCTGGAGGGGACTACTACGCCGCGAGCTAGACAGCTGCTGGAAGGAGTGATAAGGACGTCACCATTGGCAATATTCGGAGAAGTGATGGTGATGAGTTGCTCCTGACCCGGGAGCAGTATGGATTCGGAAGCTGTGAAGAAACACAATGGTTTTTCGTCGACGCGTTCGCTGCAGTGATCGGTCTCGGTCATTTCGACTACACGTTGACGGCAAGAAATTAATGCAGATGCTGATGAGAGAAAGTCCCAACCTAAAATTAGCTCATGAGCACATAAAATTAAGACAGCGAAGGTGATGTGATGACGAATACCATCAATGAAGACACGTGCTGTACATTGGGCCGATGGTCTAATTATTGCTCTATTGGCCCCAATCAAAGATAATCCAAGGTAGGGTGTCTACACTTTCCGCAATCGAGAACACAAGTCGGCACGCATAACTGAAATAGTTGCTCCCGTGTCCACCAAAGCCAACACCCGCACAACTTGCACAGTTACCAATAACATGTTTGACGGTCGTTTAGGAGGACTTGGGTCATTTCGCCGCGATGCAGTTTTCCCTCCAAAAACTGCACTGTTTAGTTTTCCGATCGCTGGGCCGCCAGTTGAGTGACAGGCCGAAGTGGTGAAACAGAGCGTCGGAGTGGCGAAGGGGAGCGTGGTCGGGATGCACGGGTATTGTTGGTCGTGTTGGAAATGCGCACAGGAGACGGTGATCGGTGGTTGGAACGACTGTCGGCATAATGGTAGTAACCTCGAGCACATGTGTCGTCTCGTTCAAAAGTGGCATACCCACGACGTTCATCTTGCTGCCGACGTCGACATACCCGGGAAATGTGTCCTCGAATTCCACAGTAGTAGCAAATAGACCGTGGGGCCCGCCAGGAAGAATGGTAGGTTGGGTTTGGTGGACGGGCGACTAGAGGTGCGAGATGTTCATGGTCAGGCACAGGTGGTGGTACTTGAGACGGCGAGGGTTGCATTGAAGCGATCTGTGCATACGAAGCGGGTTGGGGGCATTGTGGAACACGGTGGGTACTTTGCGGAAGTCGCTCTCATGATTCAGGAACCACGTCTTGGCAACCCGAGAGACGCAAAACTGGACGCGTCCCAATTTTGATGCCTCGTTCCATTTGTTGTAGACACCTACACGATCATAGTTGTCGAGCCAGTCTTCGACATCTTCGCCAGGCAGACCGGAGAAGATTGGAGGCTCCCGAGGGGGGTTGTTGACCGGGCTAGGGTTGGCGGCTGGTGGTTGCGCCGGCGGGTGGTTCGGTTGGGCTTGCTCTTGTGCCATGGTGCTCTGTTGGCGTAAGCGACGTCCCGAACGGAGCTCCAGGAGTTAGCTTTGGATGGAGAGAGGTCGAAGAGATCGGGAAGCACCTTCCACCACTTGAAATACAACGGTTCAGCTGACGCTTTATTCAAGCAACAGCAAGATGGCGCCGATGATGAAGAAGAACGGGCGAAGACTGATGATGATTATTGACAGATGAGGAAGATGACGTCCAATGAATTTTTACAATATATATATATATATATATATATATATATATATATATATATATATATATATATATATATATATATATATATATATATATATATATAGGGCTCGTTTTTCTTTATTGTGGCACAATAATAATGCGATATGAGATCTACCAGACAATTATGCCAAGGAGTGTATAGGGGAAGCCATTAGACCAACTGTAATGTAAGTGTGAACAAAGAAAAGTCGGTGAAAAGATAACCTGCCGTGAGCAGGAACCGAACCTGCGATCTTCGAATAACACGTTCGATGCTCTACCACTGAACTACGACGGCTTCTATCCCCCAAGTCACTTTATTGGGTTTATATGTAAGATTAAACTGGGAGTGTCAGTCAGTGCCACCTGTAGCCATGGCGGCGAGTGTGGCACACCCTTTTTATGAGCTTGTATTGCGTCACGTAGCACGTGAACTTATTATGAGCTGGCGGCTGACCCCTAGTCCCTCGTATACAACCTAACGGCACCAAGTCTGCCAGTACGAAACCCTCGTTAATGAATAAGGGAAAGAAGTGTATACCTAAGGGCTCGTTTTTCCGTGTTTTGACAATAATAATGAGATCTAACAGACAATAATTCCAAGGGGTGTATAGAGGAAGTTATCAGACCAATTGTAATGTAAATGTGAAGAAAGAAAAGTGGGTGAAAAGATAACTTGCCGTGAGCAGGAACCGAACCGGCGACCTACGAATAATGCGATTCGAAGGTCGCAGGTTCGCTTTTTTCTTTTCACCTGTCACGCCAAAAGGGAGCACAAAGAAATGCGTGGGTGCACTGGCACTAATCAGATTTAACGCGAGGGACCAGGAGACGCGTGGAGTTATACGCTTTGCTTTTCGAACTTCTTGCATAGCTTCCACAACGTTGCACCTGATGTATGAAACGTAGTAGAAGTATGGTCCCTACTATATTCTAGGGACCATAGCATAAGAGCCCCCGAACGCGGATTTTCACAATAAAACAGTATTCACCTTAAACGCCCACTCCCTTCTTTTGGCGACGCTACCTGGTGCCCCCTTAGAGCGGGACAGCTCTTGCCATAGCCGCCCACCGTTTACACGAAAAAGCACTACCTAAATATACACTGAACGCAGTGCTTGTAAGAAAATAAGCACTCACGACGCCACTTAGTGCAGTGACTCCTGATCCTGATTTTTTATGTTTTCATCTTCTTTTTATTTTCTTTGCTTTCTTTTATGCTGTTCTTTCCCTCTAAAGTTTCGCACAAAATACTATAAATGCTGTCACAGGGTAGCTAGACAGGACACTGGCAAGCTTTCCCAGGAAACGAAGAACCTAATTAAGAAGCGTCAAATCATGAAAGTGTCAAGTACAACAGACAAAATAGAACTGGCAGAGCTTTCGAAGTTGATTAATAGACGTAAAGTAAGAGATGTAAGAAGGTATAACATAGAGAGAATTGAACACGCTTTGAAAAACGGAGGAAGCGTCAAAGCAGTGAAGAGGAAACTTGGGATAGGCAAAAGTCGGATGTATGCACTAAGGGACAAAGAAGGCAAAATAACTACCAATATAGATAGGATAGTTAAAATAGCGGAGGAGTTTTACAGAGATCTGTACAGTAGCCGAGACAACCACGACCTTAATACCATAAGAACTAGCAGTAACCCAGATGACACCCCATCAGTAATGATAGAAGAAGTCAGAAAAGCTTTGGAGAGCATGCAAAGAGGCAAAACTGCTGGTGAGGATCAGGTAACATCAGATCTGCTGAAAGATGGAGGACAGATTGTGTTAGAAAAACTAGCCACCTTGTTTACGAGGTGTCTCCTGACGGGAAGGGTACCAGAGTCTTGGAAGAACGCTAACATCATCTTAATACATGAGAAAGGAGATAACAAGGACTTGAAGAATTACAGGCTGATCAGCTTGCTCTCTGTAGTATACAAGCTATTTACAAAGGTAATTGCTAACAGAGTAAAGAAAACATTTGAATTCAATCAACCAAAAAAACAAGCAGGATTTTGAACAGGCTACTCAACAATTGACCACATTCATACTATCAATCAGGTAATAGAGAAATGCTCAGAATATAACCAACCACTATACATAGCCTTCATAGATTACGAGAAGGCGTTTGATTCAGTAGAAATATCAGCCGTCATGCAGACACTGCGGAATCAGGGCGTAGATGAAGTATACATAAACATTCTGGAAGAAATCTACAGGGGATCAACTGCTACTATAGTGCTTCATAAAGAAAGCAACAGAATACCAATCAAGAAGGGTGTAAGGCAGGGGGACACAATCTCCCCAATGCTATTTACTGCGTGCTTACAGGAGGTTTTCAAAAGCCTAGAATGGGAACAGTTAGGGATAAGAGTTAATGGAGAATACCTTAGTAACCTGCGCTTTGCCGATGACATTGCATTGCTGAGTAACTCAGGAGATGAATTGCAACTCATGATTACGAAGTTAGACAAGGAGAGCAGAAAGGTGGGTCTTAAAATTAATCTGCAGAAAAGGAAAGTAATGTACAACAACCTCGGAAAGGAGCAGTGCTTCGAGATAGGTAATAGTGCACTTGAAGTTGTAAAAGACTATGTCTACTTAGGGCAGGTAATAACCGCAGAGCCTAACCACGAGATTGAAGTAACTAGAAGAATAAGAATGGGGTGGAGCACATTCGGCAAGCACTCTCAAATTATGACAGGTAGATTGCCACTATCCCTCAAGAGGAAGGTATATAACAGCTGTATCTTGCCGGTACTTAGCTACGGAGCAGAAACCTGGAGACTTACAAAGAGGGTTCAGCTTAAATTGAGGACGACGCAGCGAGCAATGGAAAGAAAAATGGTAGGTGTAACTTTAAGAGACAAGAAGAGAGCAGAGTGGATTAGGAGACAAACGGGGGTTAAGGATATCATAGTTGAAATAAAGAAGAGGAAATGGACATGGGCCGGGCATGTAGCGCGTAGACAGGATAACCGCTGGTCATTAAGGGTAACTAACTGGATTCCCAGAGAAGGGAAGCGGATTAGGGGGAGACAGAAGGTTAGGTGGGCAGATGAGATTAAGAAGTTTGCGGGTATAAATTGGCAGCAGCAAGCACAGGACCGGGTTAACTGGCGGAACATGGGAAAGGCCTTTGTCCTGCAGTGGACGTAGTCAGGCTGGTGATGATGATGATGACTATAAATGTGAGTGCGAACAGCGTGTAACCTCATTCTTGACAAAGGCGAGACTATGACCTAAACTACCGAAACAAAACCTTACGTTGTTACCGTTATATATATATATATATATATATATATATATATATATATATATATATATATATATATATATATATATATATATATATATATATATATATATATATATATATATATATATATATATATATATATATATATATATATATATGTATATATATATGGGATATGGCACAACGGGAGCGTTGTCAACAAGGATAAATATATTTATTTCCCAACAGTTTCGGGAGGGGACCTCCTTTCATCAGGGGATGAGTTATACTGACATGAGCTTCGAAACTTCCTTGCTGCCGCGTCCCTCTCGCCTTGAAAGACGTTTGCGAGAGTGAGAGGGAACTGGAAGAAGGAGAAAAAAAAAGAAAAAAGGAGAAAAAAGACCGAAAAAGAAAGAAAAGAAAGAAAGTGAAAAAGAGGAAGAACCACTGTCAACACTGAGAACGAAGCCAACTGTCCGTCTACATCCACCTACGGTTCATATCACGTGCTGTTCAGTTCTTGGCGTGTGTCGGGCCACCCAAGATTGTCGCCGCGGTGCCGGGAGGGTCCGGGATGGCGTGCCTAAAGAAAGGGGTTTCCCCGTAATTGGTCGTTCGGCGGGCGGCGGGCGGTGTGTGTAAAGGAAAGGTTTCTCGTTAATGGGTCGGTCGGCTATTTACCTTTAATCTTCGTCCGTTTCCCTTCAACGGTCATGAAGTGGTAGGCGAACGTAAACACTTTGTATGTGCATGTGAAAAAAAAAGGGACAGTGTACACGTACGAGTCAGTCAGAAAAAAGCATGGTCTCCAGCTATCAATCTTTGTCACCAATTTTCTCCTGGCTTACTTCTCGTAGGCAGTTGAGTTTTGGCCCCAAACTTCGCGAGCACCTTTATGGCTTCACTTGAAATCCCATTCATTGAGGGACGCACCTTGAAACCTTTCTACTACAGAAGATACTTAGACGATATTTTTATGATATGGAACCATGATGAGGGAAGTCTTTTCCGCTTCATAGAGGATTTTAACAAATGCCACCCGTCAATAAGATTCACGCACAAAATTTCCAAAACTAGCATTAACTTTTTGGACGTTACTGTCACGGTCGAAAATGACCGCTTGTCAACAAACCTTTACAAAAAGCCTACAGACCGTCAAATGTACCTACATTTCAACAGCAGCCACCCAAAGCATTGCAAAATGGGTATTCCATATTCTCAGGCCTACCGGTACCGAAGAATATGCACCGATATGCGGGAATTCGACAGACACGCGGAACACCTAAAGCATTCCTTATTGAAACAAAATTATCCGGAAGACATTATTGACGATGCCATACTACGTGCTCGCAACGTGAACAGGAATGATATAATTAAGGGACCAAACAAAGTACCTAAAACGACTTCTCAAACGAACCTTGTACTAACTTACTCCTCATCAGCGCCACGAATCAACAACATACTTTCCCGCCATTTCAACATAATCAGGCAAAGCAAACGACTAACTTCTATTTTCGCGAAGCCACCTCACGTGGTGTACCGCCGGGATAAAAATCTGAAGGACATTCTTGTCAGGGCAAAAACAAACACCCCCAAAATTCAATCAGGGTGCCATCCCTGCGGAAAATCTCGATGCAAGGTATGCCCACAGATGCTCACAACACGTGAATCCAAAGCGAACTTCTCGGATTTCAAATTCTGCATAACTGAAAGCCTTAATTGTGACTCCAGTAACGTAATATACATGCTACATTGCAACATCTGCGGACAAGAATATATCGGCCAAACAGACACGCCATTTCGGCTGCGGTTCAATAATCACCGGTACCACGCCACTTCACTGCCGAAGCTACCTTTATCTAGACATCTGCGTCTGCCAAACCACAGTTTTAAAAATATTAGCGTAACTCTTTTGCAGTCCGGTTTTTCAAACAGACGCGAGCGCGAACAGCGTGAGGCATATTTTATTTTCAAATTTCGTACATTAGTAGCCGGTATCAACGAGGACCCTGGAAAACTCAACTGCCTCCGAGAAGTAAGCCAGGAGAAAATTGGTGACAAAGATTGATAGCTGGAGACCATGCTTTTTTCTGACTGACTCGTACGTGTACACTGTCCCTCTTTTTTTTTCCACATGCACATACAAAGTGTTTACGTTCCCCTACCACTTCATGACCGTTGAAGGGAAACGGACGAAGATTAAAGGTAAATAGCCGACTGACCCATTAACGAGAAACCTTTCCTTTACACACACCGCCCGCCGCCCGCCGAACGACCAATTACGGGGAAACCCCTTTCTTTAGGCACGCCGTCCCGGACCCTCCCGGCACCGCGGCGACAATCTTGGGTGGCCCGACACACGCCAAGAACTGAACAGCACGTGATATGAACCGTAGGTGGATGTAGACGGACAGTTGGCTTCGTTCTCAGTGTTGACAGTGGTTCTTCCTCTTTTTTACTTTCTTTCTTTTCTTTCTTTTTTCGTCTTTTTTCTCCTTTTTTCTTTTTTTTCTCCTTCTTCCAGTTCCCTCTCACTCTCGCAAACGTCTTTCAAGGCGAGAGGGACGCGGCAGCAAGGAAGTTTGGAAGCTCATGTCAGTATAACTCATCCCCTGATGAAGGGAGGTCCCCTCCCGAAACTGTCGGGAAATAAATATATTTATCCTTGTTGACAACGCTCCCGTTGTGCCATATCCCATACCTTCACGAAGACTAACTGGCCCATTGAATTATTACTCCCACTATATATATATATATATATATATATATATATATATATATATATATATATATATATATATATATATATATATATATATATAAATAAATAAAAGGGGAAGAAGTGTCTACCTAAGGGCTCGTCTTTCCGTGTTTGGGAAAAAAGAATGTATGGGGGAAGTTATTCGGAATGTATAGGGGAAGTTATTAGAAGAAATGTAATGTAAATAAGAAGAAAGAAAAGCGAGTGCATATAACCAGCCGTGAGCGGGAATCGAACCTACGACCTTCGAATAACGCGTTCGATGCTCTCTCTCTCTTTCTCTCTCTCTCTCTATATATATATATATATTGTTACGGTACGATGGATGCCTTTATTTACAGGAGATGATCAATGCGAGAGTCCAGGGATCTGGCCGATCACTGCTCGTGCCAACCTCGTTCTCCTCTTCTTCAACGCGCATCCTCAGTATCGTAGCAATTCCCCCTTTGCAGACGATGCCCACCGGGCGAGTTAGGCTTCGTTGCGATGATGATAGCGTTTTAAACGGGCAACATGAACGACGTTGGTCTTGCTTGAGCGGCGTCCAGTTGACAACAGCTGAGATATCACGTACGTGACATCGCTTAGACGTTCCAAGACAACAAACGGACCGGTGTAGTTGGCCAGAAACTTTTGGCAGAGGCCGCGCTTGCGAAGCGGCGTCCAAAGCCACACCAAATCCCCTTTCTCAAACCATACGTGCCGGTGACTTCTGTCGTAACGGTTTTTGGAGCGTTTCTGTGAGACGAAAGTTCGAAGACAGGCGATGCGCCGGGCCTCTTCTGCGCGGCAAATGGTTTCGGCGAGAGTAGGTTGATCAGTCTCGGAAAAAGGAAGAATAGTGTCAAGAGCTGTGCGGGGTTGGCGTGCGTAGAGCAGATAAAATGGACTGTACCTCGTTGTTTCGTGCTGTGCAGTGTTGTAGGCGAAAGTTATAAATGGCAAAATCGCGTCCCATGTTTTGTGTCCAGAATCAACATACATGGAAATCATGTTGACGAGAGTCCTATTTGTTCGTTCCGTCAAACCATTGGCCTGCGGGTGATACGGGGTAGTGTGACGAAAATGGCACGAAGCAAGACGGAGGAGGTCTTCAACTACATCGGCAACAAATTGCCGCCCGCGATCACTGATGATGACACGGGGGGATCCATGGCGTAATATAACGTGTGACAGCATGAACTGTGAAACTTGAGTGGCCGTTGCCGCAGGAATCGCCGCAGTTTCGGCGTAACGTGTGAGGTGGTCAACGCCCACAATAATCCATCGGTTGCCGTTCGTTGATCGCGGAAAAGGGCCGAGCAGGTCGACACCTACGACGTCAAATGGTGAACTCGGGGGTGCTATGGGATGAAGTAGTCCGGCTGGCGGAGTTGTAGGACGCTTGTGGCGTTGACATTGCTCACAGCTCGCAACGTATGCAGTCACACTTTTACGCATCTTCGGCCAGAAGAAGCGTTCTTGCGTGCGATAAAATGTCCTAGAAAAACCCATATGGCCAGATGTTGGGTCGTCGTGCATTGCTCGAAGTACGTGTTGCCGAAGACTTGTAGGCACAACTAGAAGTAGGCGAGGGCCTACGCCGGAATAATTCTTTTTGTAGAGAACGCCATCCTTTACGACGAAACCACGTTGACCGTTCGTTCCGGAAACAAAGAAAGAAGCGAGACTGTTGTCATTGCGTTGCTCTGCTCGAAAAGTTGTTAGGTCGGGGAACGGAGTATCCACTACAGCCAAATATTCATCAAAGTTGTCAGCGTCACACTCGGTTGTCGGAAGGGGAAGTCGTGAAAGGCAATCAGCGTCGGCATGACGACGACTACTCTTGTAGCAGACTTCAAAGTCGTGTTCTTGCAATCGTAATGCCCAACGAGCAAGACGACCAGATGGGTCCCGTAGTCCAGTGAGCCAACATAAAGAATGGTGGTCCGTGACAATCGAGAATCGGCGGCCATAGATATAAGGGCGAAACTTGTGCACGGCGAATATGACCGCGAGACATTCCTGCTCTGTGACAGTATAGTTTCGCTCCGGCTTACTTAAACAGCGACTGGCATAGGCAACGACGTGTTCAGCAGCTCCATGGCGTTGGACCAATACGGCGCCAATACCTACACCACTGGCGTCGGTATGAACTTCTGTGGCAGCAGATGGGTCATAGTGGCGAAGTACGGGCCCTGACGTAAGAGCAAACTTGAGTTGCGAAAAAGACGACTCGCATTCCGCTGACCACCGAAAAGGAGCGTTCTTGTTGAGTAGGGACGTCAAAGGGTAAGCGAGGTCGGCGAACCTGGGCACGAAGCGACGGAAGTACGAGCATAGGCCCAAAAAGCTTCGCAACTCTCGTACCGACTGAGGTTGTTTGAAGCTGCTGACTGCTGCGACTTTCTGGGGGTCGGGTCGAACGCCATGCTTGTCCACCAGGTGACCGAGAACGAGAGTCTCGCGGCTGCCAAAGTGACACTTCTTAGAGTTCAGGGTGAGCTTAGCTCTCTCAAGGCAGGTGAGAACAATGTCTAGACGATGGTTGTGTTCATCGAATGTACGGCCAAATATTATAATGTCATCCAGGTAGCAAAGACAAACTTCCCACTTTAGTCCACGTAACACAGAGTCCATGAAGCGCTCAAACGTGGCTGGAGCGTTGCATAGGCCAAACGGCATTACATTGAATTCAAATAGACCATCTGGGGTTATGAAGGCCGTTTTCTCTTTGTCATTCGGGTGCATGGGTATTTGCCAATAACCAGATCTCAAATCCACGGATGAGAAGTACGATGCCGAATGTAAACAATCGATGACATCATCAATCCTGGGAAGCGGGTAGACATCCTTTTTAGTAACAGAGTTGAACCGTCTGTAATCCACGCAGAATCGCCATGTACCATCCTTCTTTCGGACAAGAATCACAGGGGCAGCCCAAAGGCTACACGACTCTTGAATAACCCTTTTATTTAACATCTCTTCTACCTGTTGAGTAATGACCTTGCGCTCCGCAGATGAGACACGGTATGGTTTCTGCCGGATAGGGTGAGCGGATCCTGTGTCAATCCCATGGCGAGTACGCCACTCGGGTACACTTATTTGCTCTTTTTTCTGCGCAAAGTCAAATATAGTAGCGTGCTTCGCAAGGACTTCGACCAAAGCTTGACGTTTTTCTGATGTTAGCGACTTGTTTACCATACTCAGAAAGTTGGCTTCTGTATGGTACGTTGCACAAATAGGATCTACTCTCTCGTCACTTAAAAAGATGCAATGAAACTAGTCACATTTTGTTTGAAGCGGGTGAGTCGCATTCCGCCGGGTAGCATAACAGGTTCATTTGAATAGTTCGACACCCATAAGGCCGATCGCCCATCACTGATCGACAGAACACAATGTGGAATGAGCACATTTTTCTTGGCGCAATTAAGAGGAATGGGCTCCACAAGAACATCAAACTTTCCGGTGTCCGAGGCAGAGGCGTCAACGCGTACGGTCTTCATTGAGTTGGGCGGCAAGACAACGTCCTCAATGACGGTGATAGATCCTTGACAACACCTAGGATCGTCAGTAAATGCCGATAGCATAATCTCGCCAGCACCGCAATCTACAGTAGCCCCGCACTCGCGTAGAAAATCGATGCCCAAGATGATGTCATGGGTGGAGCTGGTCAGGACGGCGAATTCAGCCTCGAAGACCTTGTCACCCAAAGTGACACTAACAACACACACACCGATCGGGCACAATGTCTCCCCGCTCACTGCACGAAATGATGCACAACTGTCCCAGCGAAACATCACTTTATGCCCTAGCCGCAATTTGAAGTTAAGACTCATTACTGAAACAGCTGCTCCAGTATCTATCAAAGCCATCGTAGGAAGTCCATCAATAAGCACGGGGACCCTATTTTGAGTCATAAAAACGGGTGGAGGCATAGGCGGATGTAGTGACAAATGTTCGGCGACCTCACCTCCATTGGCCGCACCACCTAGTTTCCCGGAGACGGGGAGGTGACGCGTCGACCAGGAGATGGGGAACGGAACCGGCGTGTTGTGGGGGGCGTCAAGCTTCGCACGGAGGAAGGCGAGTCGTTGCGTAAATTCCGGTGGAAATTGCGTCCTACATGCGTATCACTGTGGGTCGTTTGCTGGAAACCGTCCGCATCGTACACGTCCCGCATTGAACGCATACCACCGCGCCAGCGGTTTTGTCGAGAGGAAGGTGATGGTCCCTCGTAGTAGCGTTGCTGAGGGCGACGCCTTTGACCACAGAATCGAGCCACATGTCCACGGAAACCGCAGTTATAGCACGCAGGGGCCTCACGCACGTCGCGAAACCTTCCACGAGGGGCCATGTGCCCATGATCGTCCCACGAAGACACCATTGTAGGTGGTTGGCGGGAGGCGTTCTGGAAACCCCGGCGATGATGTAAGTTGTCGGTTGGGGGCTCTGGTGCTCTTGATTGGGGCACATCATATAGCGTGGCATCAACGGCAGCACACATTGCGTCGTATGGCGGGGAGGTGTTGATAGCAGGTGCTCTCGGCGGGTTGACAGCATCACGTCGTCCAAGTTCTTCGCGTACGATTTGCCTGATCATTGAGGCAAGATCACAGGGGGATGTTGAAGGGACGTCGACACTTGCAACGGTGGTGACGTTGGCAAGTCTACCGAATTTGGGAGTGATGCGCCTAGCCTTCAGTGTCTCAAACGTGCGGCAGTGTTGTATTACGTCCGCTACAGACGCCAAGGTGTCCTTGCCGATGAGGAAATTGTAGACATCCTCAGCAACCCCTTTGAGAAGATGCCCTACCTTGTCGTCTTCTTTCATGCGTGGGTCTACAGACTTGCACAATTTCAAAATCTCTTCAATGTACGTTGTGCATGTTTCACCGGGGACTTGAGCACGCTGCATCAAAGTTTGCTCAGCGCGCTTCTTCTTCATCAATGGGTCCCCGAAGCAGCTCGCTATTTCTTTCTCAAACGGTTCCCAGGTCATTATTGTTTCTTCGTGGTTTTCAAACCACACCAACGCCGTTCCTTGAAGAAACAATCCGACGTTGGACAACCGGGAGGCCGCATCCCAACAGTTGTATTTACTCACACGGTTGAAGTGTTTCAGCCATTCGTCAACGTCTTCTCCGACCCTCCCTGAGAAGCTCCGTGGTACCATGTGCCGGGGCCACGCAGCGCCAGACGAAGAGTGCGTGGTGTCGCCGTCAGCAATCGGATCCATAGAGAGCGGTGGTAGACCAGCCAGTCGGCGGCTTCGGCGTAGTTCTTGAGGTAGCGCTTCCGTGATCGTTGGACTTGGATCGCTCCGCTGTACCCCGCACCTCCACCAATCTTGTTACGGTACGATGGATGCCTTTATTTACAGGAGATGATCAATGCGAGAGTCCAGGGATCTGGCCGATCACTGCTCGTGCCAACCTCGTTCTCCTCTTCTTCCACGCGCATCCTCAGTATCGTAGCAATATAAATATACTTATTTCCCAACAGTTTCGGGAGGGGTCCTCCCTTCATCAGGGGATAACTCATCCCCTGATGAAGGGAGGACCCCTCCCGAAACTGATTGATATGTGGGGTTTAACGTCCCAAAACCACCATATGATTATGAGAGACGCCGTAGTGGAGGGCTCCGGAAATTTCGACCACCAGGGGTTCTTTAACGTGCACCCAAATCTGAGTACACGGGCCTACAACATTTCCGCCTCCATTGGAAATGCAGCCGCCGCAGCCGGGATTTGAACCCGCGATCCCGAAACTGTTGGGAAATAAATATATTTATCCTTGTTGACAACGCTCCCGTTGTGCCATATTCCATACGTTCACGAAGACTAACTGGCCCATTGAATTATTACTCCCACTATATATATATATATATATATATATATATATATATATATATATATATATATATATATATATATATATATATATATATATATATATATATATATATGTGTGTGTGTGTGTGTGTGTGTGTGTGTGTGTGTGTGAAAGGGAAAGAGATGTATACCTAAGGCTCGTTTTTCCGTGTTTTGACACAATATAAATGAGATCTAACAGACAATAATACCGAGGAATGTATAGGGGAAGCTATTAGAAGAAATGTAATGTAATATATATATATGTGCGTGCGTGTGTGTGTGTGTTTGTGTGTGTGTGTGACGCATTAACAAGGTGTTTTTAGGAGAAGACGCTGAAGAGGATGTGCGCGTGCATTAGAATAAACGCGTTGCATCTGGACCACAACGTGTCTCCATGTTGTAGCGTCACACAAGTCGACAGGATCGACCTCATCAACGTGCAATGGCTAAGCCAAAGCCTACGCTCAACATACTGAAGTTCAAGGGAACACCAGAAGACGTCCCCATCGACAAGTGGCTTCTTCTTTTCGACATGAAGGCAGCCGAGGCGTCATGGACTCACCGCAATCGGGTCAGTCACTTCAACGAATACATTGAAGGGGAAGCGTTCAAGTGGTACCTGACAGAGATTTTCGGCAATGACGAGACAACTTGGGACGATATCAAGCGTGACATGCAAGCCCGCTTTGCTACGACTGACGGAGATGCCTTCCGTCTCTTCATTCACTACCGACTGAAAGGAGGGTAGACTATCAAGGACTACTACGACGAGAAAAGGCGACTGGGTTCCTTGGCTGACCTGAAAGAGTGCCACATCATTTCTGGACTGACTGATGGTGTTCCTCCTGATGTGGAACTGGCGCTCGCCGGACTGTCTTTCAACTCGTCATTAGAGTGGCTCACCGCTGCTCAACGGGTCGAGACATCTTTAAAACGGGTGAGAGGAGTTTCCTTCACTCGTAACGCTAGTATCGCATCAAGAGCTCCACGTCTCTTCAGCAGACCGCAGCAGCCAACAATAACTTCTTAACCGCGTGCCCCGCAAAACGAATGTAGATACTGCTCAGCTGCTGGTTTCCCACGACACTTTCACTGGCACAACGAATGTCCATGCCGCGGCAATGTGTCCGCTATTGATACTCAACAGGGAAACGAGGAGGGCAACCCAGAGTTTCATTATTACGCTTCGGTGCTCTCACCAACGAAAAGCCGGTAAATACAATTCTCGATACAGGAGAGACAATTACTTGTATCAGCGAGGATGTGTACAAACAGCTAAAACTTCAGTTGATGAGAGACTCCAGCATCATGGTCCAGTAAGTTGCATCAAGCATTCGAACTTTGGGTCGCGTAAACATTCAGTTACATATTGGGAACGTCATAACGAAAGTTAATGCACATGGGCTGCGAGGCGTGAGAACGCAATTAATTCTTGGCCTGGACAGCGCTTCGTACTTCAATCTTTCTGTAAATCTGGAAAGCAAGTCAGTGACACAAGCACGTGAGAATATGAACCTTCCGCATCACAATGAAAAGAAAATCATTCAAGCCCCGCTGATGCGAACCCTGACTTCAGAAAACTTATCAGAGCATGAGTCTGCGGCGCTTGACTCTCTTTTAAGCAAGTATGACGAGATATTTTTGAAATCACAGACAGATATTGGGTGCATCACTACTGAGAAACAAAGCATTGCACTTACGAATGCTGTCCCTATTCGTCGAGCACCATACCGATGTTCACAGGCAGACAAAGTGGAGATCAACGAACAAGCTGACGCTCTCCTCAAGCAAGGTGTCGTGAAGCCTTCATTATCGCCCTACGCCGCACCTGTCATTTTAGCAGAAAAGAAAGGTGAAGGACGCAATCGTCTATGTATTGACTACCGGAAAGTCAATGCCATAATGGTACCTGACTTTCAACCGATTCCAGGTATAGATGATATTCTTGACCACTTGGAAAAGGCGGAGTTTTTCACTACGTTGGACGTAACGTCGGGATACTGGCATGTCCAAATGCATCCTGACGGTGTTCAGAAAACTGCATTTGTCACGCCTGATGGTCATTTTGAGTGGTTGGTAATGCCGTTTGGGTTGAAGAACGCTTCAGCTACATTTGAAAGAGCCATGGAATCAATAAAAGCGAGACATCAGCTCACCAATGTTAGTAATTACTTTGACGATGTGGTTGTATACTCAGAGACATTTAATGATCATACACGACACCTTGAGGCGCCATTGAAAGCTCTCAAAACCGAGAACGTAAAACTCAAACGAAAAAAGTGCCAATTTGCACGCTGCAGCATTGAATACCTGGGCCACAAAATTTCACAAGAAACAGTGACACCTAAGCAAAGTAATGTGGCTGCCATACTCAAACTTCCGACACCAAAGCGAGAAAAAGATCTCCAGCGTTTTCTGGGCACTGTAAACACCTACCGTCAGTACATCCCCCACTTCAGCGATAACGCTCTTCCACTCACAAAACTACTCCACAAAGGCAGCAAGCGGGTGTGGACAGAAGCATGCGAGCAAGCCTTTCGTGAACTGAAGAAGCGGATAACTGAAAAACCGGTGCTTCGCATATACGACCCTTCGATACCATGTACTCTGTACTGTGACGCATTTGGCGAAGGCATCGGTGCAGTGCTGAAACAACCTGATGACAAAGGCAAAGAACATCCTGTTGCCTACTATTCCCACAAACCACTTAAGCACGATGTGAACTATGCTATTACAGAAAGAGAATGTCTTGCCATTGTAGATGCCATTGATAAATGGCGTTGCTACCTTCATGGAAAGTCATTCACTGTTTAAACAGATCACTCTGCACTCCGGTGGAATGTTAAAAATCCTCAAGGTCGTCTCTTCCGGTGGTCTTTGAAACTGTCAATGTATGATGGGAACATCAAACATCAAAAGGGCGCAAGTAATGTCGAAGTAGATGCACTCTCCAGAGCCCCAATAGTCAATTTTCTATCAGACGACGACCTTCAGCGATGCAACAATGAGCGTCCAAAAGGAACGCATTCATTGGTAAATAACATCATCATCGTCAAGAGAAAAGGACTACGGAAAATATACGTGCCTCATGAACTACCCCCAGCCATTTTGAAGAATGCACATCAACATTTTGGGCATGTCGGAGTGAAGAAGGCGTGATCACTCCTGTCTCCGCAATATTATTGGCCGCATATGGTAACCGATGTTTCCACTTACATTCGGTATTGTGATACATGCAGAGATGCAAGAAGACGAAAACAAAAAAGTTTGGGACGCTTGAATCACTGCCTCCAGCTGAAAAGCCCGTCGACCTCTTTGCAATAGACACCATTGGAGAATTTTCTGGATATGGCTCGTCAAAAAGGTTTAATACACTTGGTTATTGATCATGTGACTCGCTACGTATGGGCGTTTGCTCATACAACTGAGAACAGCGACGCCTACATTTCATGCTTAAAAACAATTTTTTCTTTTGGAAAACCATGGAAGCTCCTTTCAGATCGTGGGACAGGATTTACTGCAAGAAAACTCAAGCAGTTTTTAAAACATAATCGTATACACCAACTATTCACCTCATCTCATCATGCACAATGCAAAGGCAGTAACGAGCGGACAAACCAGACTATCGTAACGAGACATAAATGTAAGATCAATGACGAACCACAGAAGTCTTGGACTAAGCTGCTTCCGGAGGTAATTGATGAGTACAACAGATCACCCCACGAAGTGACCGGCTACGCAGCTTCCTTCCTGATGTATGGAATTAAATCTTATCCTACTGTACTGGAACAACGAGAAGAAACTGTCGAAGAAGCGCGAAAAACTGCAGTTACCAATTCTATTGCCTACCACAATAAGAACAAAGTCATTTATGACTGAAAATTTCTTCCGATGGAGTTCCAAGTCGGTGACTTTGTCCTTTACGAGACACCATGGCATCCCAACAACGGCAAACTGAGTTCCGTCATGGAAGGACCCTACAAGATTCTACGCAAGGTCTCAACAGTGAACTATGAGATCAACCGCTCCGTGCTACCCTTAGGTAGAAACTCTGACATCGCGCATGTTAGCAAACTGTGGCGTTATTTTGTACCTTCTGAAATGAGACTTTCTCGAGGGGAGAGGGAAGTGTGACGCATTAACAAGGTGATTCTACGAGAAGCCGACGAAGAGGAAGTGCGCGGGCATTAGAATAAACGCATGGCATCTGGATCACGACATGTCTCGATTTTGTAGCGACACACACGCGCGCGCGCACACACACACACACACACACACACACACACACACACACACATATATATATATATATATATATATATATATATATATATATATATATATATATATATATATATATATATATATATATATATATATATATAAAGAACACAAGCGAGTACACGTACGAAAGAGCAATACTTTTATGCCAACGTTTCAGCCGTGGCACGGCCTTCGTCAGGGAAAATTCTATTGTCAAAAAGGTTTCTATTCTAGAAAAAATTCTATTGTCAATAGAAATTCTATTCTATTGTCAATAGAAAAAATTCTATTGTCAAAAAGGTGACGAAGGCCGTGCCACGGCTGAAACGTTGGCATAAAAGTATTGCTCTTTCGTACGTGTACTCGCTTGTGTTCTTTATACGTACCAGACCCCTTGAACTTCCTGCTGAATATATATATATATATATATATATATATATATATATATATATATATAATTAGGAATAAAGGAGCACACCTACTAAAATTTGATAGTTGTTTACGTTTTGGCCGTGGCACGGCCTTCGTCAGCATTAACAGAAATACGAGTATGTGGCCGCTTTTATGGGCAGGAATGAACACGTCAGTACAAAACACGTGCGATCAGCATATGAGTGTCACAAAAATTCTTTGAAACAGCCGTGACTACACTAAAAAATCATTAAAAAATGTAATACCCTAGACAAGATTGTGGGCATGTAAAAATCATTTGTAACATTCACCATTGACGACGAGGCTCACTCATGAAAAAAATAATTATGTGATAACCTTTAGGAAGTATAGACTACGTTAGGGATGCTTCCTTAAATATTTCTCCAAATTGCGGACGTCAGGGCATCGTGGAAAGGCAGGACACTTTGCATACGCATTCGTTAATTCCGCATAACAGACTGTTGAACTTTTTATTCAAGAACGATTCTTGAATTTCGCGATCATGGTGTGATTTAAAGCCCAATTTTAATTGTGTCACCATTAACTTGTCAAACGAATCACCTGGTAGATGAAAATGCTTGGACAATGGATGATGTGGCAAACTGTTTACGTGTGATTTGTGGTTGTTGAAACGGATGCGAAAAGATGTCTTGGTTTGACCGATGTATTGCATGTGGCAGAATGAGCATTCAAGTAAGTAAATGATGTTGCTGCTATCGCAGTATAAGTCCCCTTTAATCTTAAGTGAAAGGTTAGATGCCGTGCTTTTAGCAACAGTCGCAGTGGTCATGTGCGCACAAACTTTACATCGCGTTTTTTACAGGGGTGACAACTAACTGGAGCAATGAATCTAGTCTTGGAAGAAGTTACCATGTCGCGCAAGTTCCTTGATCTCCGATATACAACCCGCGGTGATTCAGTGAAGATGTCCTTAAGCCGATCGCTCTGTGTCAGTAAGTTGTAATGTTTTCAGAGTATATGCGACACGTTAGGAATAGATGCAGTATGCGTTAGAACTAGGTTGGTTCGGGAAGGTGGCGCTAATCGCTTGTCCTTACTGATGAGCTCTTTCCGATCGAGGAATTTGGCCAATTGGAGAGCGTCGTCAATTATTTGTGAAGGATATTGTTGTTCGGTTAATGCTTTACGGAGCTGGTAACAGTTGCGAGTGAAATCCCTGTTGTCCTAACAAATTCTTTTAAAACGGACAGCTTGGCTATAGATTATACTTGTTTTGCAGTGTTTGACATGACTACTTTTAAAATGAAGATATCTTTGTCGGTCAGTGGGCTTCCTGTATAGGTTTGTCGTTAGTTTACCATTGCTTAAAGCTACATTGACGTGAAGGAAGTTTATGGGGACTGGTGAATAAGAGTGGGAAAAGGAGATGGATGGTTCTACTGTGTTGAAGTCTGCAATGAAAGAATGTAATGCCGCATAACCATGGTGCAAATTAAGAAAATGTCGTCAAGGAAGCGTTTGTAATAAAGTGGTTTAAAGTCACGAGTGGCGAGAAAGTTATTTACTAGAATGCCCATGAAGATGTTCGCATAATTGGGACCTATTTTTGTGCCCATCGAGGTGCCGCTGGTTTGAACGTAATGTTCACCTTTAAATTCAAAGTGGTTTAAAGTCACGAGTGGCGAGAAAGTTATTTTCTAGAATGCCCATGAAGATGTTCGCATAATTAGGACCTATTTTTGTGCCCATCGAGGTGCCGCTGGTTTGAACATAATGTTCACCTTTAAATTCAAAGTTGTTAAGCTCGAGTATCAGTGATGAAATAGTGCCCAAGGTGGAACCGTCGATGGGTTGGTCATTTACCGAGTCATTGTATGCTTGGAGTACAGAACGAATCCCGTCCACATGGGGTATATTTGTGTACAGTGACACCACATCTAGCGTGACCAGAAGAGCCTCACTCGGAACACGCATATTTACAATGTCACACAGAAAGTGATTAGTTTCCTTGATATATGAAGAAAAGTTAGGAGGAATTGAACTAATTAGGCTGTCTGTATATCGAGACAGGCTTTCTGTGATGGTTACTATTCCTGAAATTATTGGCCGGCCTGGATTATCTTGTTTATGAATTTTAGAAAGCAGATGAAATCTACCAGCTACCGGACTCAGGGGGACTAAGGATTTAAGCGCAGTTTCTGGAATTTTATTCTTTCTCACAGC
Source organism: Rhipicephalus microplus (assembly GCF_043290135.1). NCBI lineage: Eukaryota > Metazoa > Arthropoda > Arachnida > Ixodida > Ixodidae > Rhipicephalus > Rhipicephalus microplus. The sequence goes on along the minus strand of NC_134704.1, from coordinate 186,501,699 downwards.
TCTTTTAAAGTTTCTTTTACTTTGGTCTTGAATTCCTCGGTTGGGTCGTAGCTCAAATGTCTGTAAAATGTGTGGTCATTTAATCGCCCGTGGGCCTCACGAAGGTAATCAGCCTTATTCATTATTACGATTGCTCCCCCTTTATCGGCCGGTTTGAGGACGATGTCGTGTCGGCAAGCCAGGGTCTGGATCGCTTGTTTTTCTTTGTCGCTTAGGTTGCGGTGAAATGGAGATTGCTTCTTGTATGCTTCGAGGACATCTCGCTGCACTGCTCGGATGTAAATATCAAGACATTTATCCCTTTGGGAAGAGGGAGTCCTGTGCATAGTAAAAAAAATGCTGTTTTGATAGATGGAGGCCGATTATGAAAGTATTCGCGTAAACGCATGCTTCTTTCAAAATTGTGTAAGTCACTGATTAGTTGGAATTCATTGTATCCTCCAGTAGCAGAACAAAAGTTCAAACCACGGGAAAAAACGCTCAATTCTTCAGACGATAACGTGGCACTACAAATATTTACTATATTCACAGCTTCTGCGGAGGACGAATGCACTGAAGACGTTGCGTCATCAGGAGTGCTGACGCTTGTGCAAATGTTATCGCGCATCAACTTTTTCTACTTTTTGTCGCCGAGCTCGCGAATCTTTTCTTGCCTGTAGTTATCAAGTGACGCTCTTTCATCGGCAGTGAAATTCCGCGTAGCAAAGAGTTGGTTCTCTTTGTTCCTTAGCGGTTTTCCGGATGACTCATAATGGTTAGTGACAATGCGCGTGAGTTCCAGAGACGCTTGTTTGAGTAAGTTGTTCCACCTGGAGAGATTATTGCTAGTCATTTCAGACGTAGCAGGCCTTAAGTTACGGCTTAAACCTTTAGGTACTGTTGATGTAGCAATATACATTTTTGAGGTGGAAGCATGCAGGTCGCAGCGAATACGCTTTTCGATTACTTTTCTAAGCTTCAAAAAGTGCACTGAGGCATCTACAAAGGGAGTCTTACCCCGGCTAGGTGGTAATCATTCGGTTGCTTGGGTAGGATCAGGCCGCTTGCTTCTGAATTGGTACCTTGACTGGGACGACGTGGGACTGCTTGGAGGCGGAGAAGCGGCCGGTGTTGCCTTGCTGCTCACTGGATTGTTCGTAACCCTGTAAAAAGACACTGCTTTGTCTGTCATCGTCGTGGTAATTGTCCTTGCCGGTGTCTTGTTTCTCGTTGTCAGGCTGGTCGTTGCGTTGGTTGAAGGTACGCAGCTTGGCGATGTCTTTTTTGTTGGTGTCAACTTATTCACTGCATCTCTCGCCATGGCCTTGTTCTCAGAAGCCCTGCTGGTCGATGGCCGCCTTGTCGTTGGCTTGCTTGTCGTTGCCCGGCTACCATGTTTGTTGTTTACTGTTGTCGTACTTGATCGGCCTGTCGCTGAGCGAATTTTTATCGCTTCGATACCACTTGGTGGCATTCTCGCAGAGGGTGCCGTCACTTTCTCAGATGACGAAAGACTGTCGTGAGAACGAGCTTTCGTGGTACGAGGCACATTACAAATAGTTCCGCTGCTTGTGTAGTCGTCCCAAGCAGCCGATGACGCATCATGTGTTCAAAGAATTTTTTGACTCTCACATGCTGATCGCACGTGTTTTGTACTGACGTGTTCATGCCTGCCCATAAAAGCGGCCACATACTCGTATTTCTGTTAATCCTGACGAAGGCCGTGCCACGGCCAAAACGTAGAGTAAACAACTATCAAATTTTCCTAGGTGTGCTCTTTTATTCCTAATTATATTTGCACCGGACCCACAGAATTTCTTTTTTGAATCATTTTACTACTATGGGTCCCGGAAAAGCCACTACGAAAATTGTTGACTGCAAATACCCTAAGAGTGCCATATCGACAGCTATTTTGGGTGACCCGCAGACGAAATACCTATACCAGCATTTTGATCTGCTTCATGCGGGTATGCCAGCCTTCATCTCTCAGAGTGGTGCTACCATCAGTGATGTAAGTTCACTATTGGATTTTGTCCCTCCGTTAACGGAAACGCTCATCCTTCACGTTGGCAGCAATGACATCCCAAAGCGTTCCGGCAACGTGGCTTTTGCCAGGTACCGCGAGATGCTGGATATCGTAACGAAACGGCGCCCCGCTATACTTCGAATATACGCAAGCCTGGTCCTGCCACGATCGTGCAACCGCCGTCAAGGTAGCAGAAACGAAACCTTTGTGCAACGTTGCAACAAGTCTGCAAGATTTTTCAACCAGCTTCTTCGGAACTTTGGACAATGTTCAAAGCTTGTATTTCACGTCGATCATAGATTTGAATGGCTCCCGCCATCTCACGTGCTCGCAAGTGATGGTCTCCACCCAAGTTTCGAGGGCTTTGCGCTACTCGTCTGTCACTATCGACAGTTGTGCTTCAAAAACCCACGTGATGCGTCATCGGCTGCTTGGGAATACTGCACAAGTAGCGGAACTATTTGTAATGTTCCTCGTGCCACGAAAGCACGTTCTCACGACAGTCTTCCGTCATCTGAGAAAGTGACGGCACCCTCTGCGAGAATGCCACCAAGTGGTATCGAAGCGATAAAAATTCGCTCAGCGACAGGCCGATCAAGTGCGACAACAGTAAACAACAAACATGGTAGCCGGGCAACGACAAGCAAGCCAACGACAAGGCGGCCATCGACCAGCAGGGCTTCTGAGAACAAGGCCATGGCGAGAGATGCAGTGAATAAGTTGACACCAACAAAAAAGACATCGCCAAGCTGCGTACCTTCAACCAACGCAACGACCAGCCTGACAACGAGAAACAAGACACCAGCAAGGACAATTACCACGACGATGACAGACAAAGCAGTGTCTTTTTACAGGGTTACGAACAATCCAGTGAGCAGCAAGGCAACACCGGCCGCTTCTCCGCCTCCAAGCAGTCCCACGTCGTCCCAGTCAAGGTACCAATTCAGAAGCAAGCGGCCTGATCCTACCCAAGCAACCGAATGATTACCACCTAGCCGGGGTAAGACTCCCTTTGCGGATGCCTCAGTGCACTTTTTGAAGCTTAGAAAAGTAATCGAAAAGCGTATTCGCTGCGACCTGCATGCTTCCACCTCAAAAATGTATATTGCTACATCAACAGTACCTAAAGGTTTAAGCCGTAACTTAAGGCCTGCTACGTCTGAAATGACTAGCAATAATCTCTCCAGGTGGAACAACACACTCAAACAAGCGTCTCTGGAACTCACACGATGTCACTAACCATTATGAGTCATCCAGAAAACAGCTAAGGAACAAAGAGAACCAACTCTGCAACGCGGAATTCCAGTGCCGATGAAAGAGCGTCGCTTGATAACTACAGACAAGAAAAGAGTCGCGAGCTCGGCGACAAAAAATATAAAAAGTTGATGCGCGATAACATTTGCACAAGCGTCAGCACTCCTGATGAGGCAACGTCTTCAGTGCATTCGTCCTCCGCAGAAGCTGTGAATATAGTAAATATTTCTAGTGCCACGTTATCGGCTGAAGAATTGAGCGTTCTTTCCCGTGGTTTGAACTTTTGTCCTGCCACTGGAGGATACAATGAATTCCAACTAATCAGTGACTTACACAATTTTGAAAGAAGCATGCGTTTACGCGAATACTTTCATATTCGGCCTCCATCTATCAAAACAGCATTTTTTTCTACTAATCACTGGACTCCCCCTTCCCAAAGAGATAAATGTCTCGATATTTACATCCGAGCAGTGCAGTGACATGTACTCGAAGCATACAAGAAGCAATCGCCGTTTCACCGCAACCTAAGCGACAAAGAAAAACAAGCGATCCAGACCCTGGCTTGCCGAGACGACATCGTCATCAAACCGGCCGATAAAGGGGGAGCAATCGTAATAATGAATAAGGCTGATTACCTTCGTGAGGCCCACAGGCAATTAAATGACCACACATTTTACAGATATTTGAGCTACTACCCAACCGCGGAATTCAAGACCAAAGTAAAAGAAACTTTAAAAGAGCTTGTAAGAAAAAATAAAATTCCAGAAACTGCGCCTAAATCCTTAGTCCCCCTGAGTCCGGTAGCTGGTAGATTTTATCTGCTTCCTAAAATTTATAAACAAGATAATCCAGGCTGGCCAATAATTTCAGGAATAGGAACCATCACAGAAAGCTATCTCGATATGCAGACAGCTTAATTAGTTCAATTCCTCCTAACTTTTTTCATATTTCAAGGACACTAATCACTTTCTGCGTGACATTGTAAATATGCGTGTTCCGAGTGAGGCTCTTCTGGTCACGCTAGATGTGGTGTCACTGTACACAAATATACCCCATGTGGACGGGATTCGTTCTGTACTCCAAGCATACAATGACTCGGTAAATGACCAACCCATCGACGGTTCCACCTTGGGCACTATTTCATCACTGATACTCGAGCTTAACAACTTTGAATTTAACGGTGAACATTATGTTCAAACCAGCGGCACCTCAATGGGCACAAAAATAGGTCCAAGTTATGCGAACATCTTCATGGGCATTCTAGAAAATAACTTTCTCGCCACTCCTGACCTTAAACCACTTTATTACAAACGCTTCATTGACGACATTTTCTTAATTTGCACCATGGTGACGCGGCATTACATTTTTTTCATTGCAGACTTCAACAAAGTAGAACCATCCCTCTCCTTTTCCCACTCTTATTCACCAGTCCCCATAAACTTCCTTCACGTCAATGTAGCTTTAAGCAATGGTAAATTAACGACAAACCTATACAGGAAGCCCACTGACTGACAAAGATATCTTCATTTTAAAAGTAGCCATGTCAAACACTGCAAAACAAGTATCCCCTATAGCCAAGCTATCCGTTTTAAAAGAATTTGTTCGGACAACAGGGATTTCACTCGCAACTGTGACCAGCTCCGTAAAGCATTACCCGAACAACAATATCCTTCACAAATAATTGACGACGCTCTCCAACGGGCCAAATGCCTCGATCGGAAAGAGCTCATCAGTAAGGACAAGCGATTAGCGCCACCATCCCGAACCAACCTCATTCTAACGCATTCTGTATCTATTCCTAACGTGTCGCATATACTCAGAAAACATTACAGCTTACTGACACAGAGCGGTCGGCTTAAGGACATCTTCACTGAATCACCGCGGGTTGTATATCGAAGATCAAGAAACTTGCGCGACATGATAACTTCTTCCAAGACTAGATTCATTGCTCCAGTTAGTTGTCACCCCTGTAAAAAAACGCGATGTAAAGTTTGTGCGCATATGACCACTGCGACTGTTGCTAAAAGCACGGCATCTAACTTTCCACTTAGGATTAAAGGGGACATAAACTGCGATAGCAGCAACATCATTTACTTACTTGAATGCTCAATCTGCCACATGCAATACATCGGTCAAACCGAGACATCTTTTCTCATCCGTTTCAACAACCACAAATCACACGTAAACAGTTTGCCACATCTTCCATTGTCCAAGCATTTTGATCTACCAGTCATTCGTTTGACAAGATTATGGTGACACTATTAGAATCGGGCTTTAAATCGCACCATGATCGCAAAATTCGAGGATCGTTCTTGATTCACAAGTTCAACAGTCTGTTATCCGGCATTAACGAATGCGTAGGCAAAGTGTCATGCCTTTCCACGATGCCCTGACGTCCGCAATTTTGAGAAATATTTAAAGAAGCATCCCTAACGTATTCTATACTTCCTAAAGGTTATCACATATTTATTTAGTTTTTATTTATTTTTTCATGCGTGAGCCTCGTCGTCAATGGTGAATGTTACAAATGCCTTTTAAATGCCCACAATCTTGTCTATGGTATTACATTTTTTAATGGTTTTTTGCTGTAGTCACGGCTGTTTCAAAGAATTTTTGTGACACTCACATGCTGTTCGCACGTGTTTTGTACTGACGTGTTCATTCCTGCCCATCAAAGCGGCCACATACTCGTATTTCTGTTAATCCTGACGAAGGCCGTGCCACGGCCGAAACCTAGAGTAAACAACAGCAAATTTTCGTAGGTGTGCTCCTTTATTCCTAATTATATTTGCACCGGACCCACAGAATTTCTTTTTTGAATCATATATATATATATATATATATATATATATATATATATATATATATATATATATATAACAGTTATCAACAACAGTTATCAGTTATGACTCAGTCTCACGCACGGCATAATTTATTACTCAAATATTGCAACAGTTCGAGAACGGAGGACTTTGTGAAAAAGTGGTTTCCGTAAATGTCTGAGTATGTTTTCTAGCGAGCTGCTAAGACCTCCACTCAGACGGCCAGGAATGAGCTCAGTAGCTTCTTGATAAAGGGCGTGGAGTTGCAAACATAACAGCAGTCTGGAAGAACAAAACGGCATGGTATGCTGACCGCACTACGGCAGGAGACGACTGTGACAAAAGAGGGATGATGACTGGTATTACACTATTGTGTGACGTGTAGTGCAAGGGCGATTACCTCGCCAATATGCATCGCCCTCACCTACTGTCGTGACCTCTCAGTCAACTTTTTCTTTCAAGCGCGCTCTTTTGTTCGGGAGATGACTCGGCAGGCCTCATCAAAGCGGCGAGATCAAGTGGCCATGTCCATTCATAGACCTAATACGTAGAGGGGGGGGGGCGCTGCGACAAGCCGTTGCCTCCCCCCTCCTGCACATGCCTATATACGACCACCACCTTTCTTAACATGAGCGGATGCGGTATCCCTGAAAGGACCTGACAGGACGTTTTGATCGTTCACATACGAGAGCGATCATTGGTGGCTTCACTGTCAGCATCACCTGATAGTTACGACGGCGAATGCCTGCGTGATCTCCCCGATATTACTTGCATCGCCAATATTGTGCTTTGGAAATTTCATAAAAGACTACATGTTAGTGCTGTTTCTCTTTCATCGCTTGTAGTTCAAAGTTTGAAGGCGTGGGGAACGGCAGCCGAGGCCATGCATCGGCTGCTAGTTGCGAGTTATTCCGTATGTCTCATTTGATGCAGACCAAAGTGTACACACTGCTGATGATCCACGGATGGCCGGGATCTGTGGTCGAGTTCCTGAAAATCGCCAAAGAACTGGCGACTCCAAAGCAGGGGGTCGCATTCGAAGTCATCTGCCCCTCCATCCCAGGATACGGATTCTCCGAAGCGCCGCACAAAAAAGGTATGCCGCTTTCACTACGATCAAACCTACAAATATATACACTCAAGAGCCGTAAACCTTTTGTTGTTATAACTGACAATTGCTACGAACGGTTTGGTTTGAATAAATTACACCATCTCCCGCTAAAGGAAATCACGTGTAGATGCGTAATACCGGACACCAACGACTGAGGGAGTGAGTATGAACATTACTGTGGTCATGAAAAGAAAGAAAGCGGTGTCGAAAGGCCCGTCAATCAATCCGGCAGCTCCACACAGGTCGATACTGGTAAACAAAGTTCTTCGCCGACGGCACGGGTCCTCTGGGCAGCCTTGAGCTGAGCGATGAGCTTTGTGCTTTGAAGGGCGGAGCCCCAGGAGCACTAGTCAGATAAGTCTGTATGCACGTTGGCAGGGCACAGCCAGAACATGTGGTTGGAATCGTTATATTCTTGACCACAGTGTGGACATACAGTAGAGAAGTCAGGATTGATCCTGCTTAGTGTCGTTGGTGTGGTGTATGTACGGGCCTGAAACTATCTGCAAGTTATTGCTTGTGCTCCTTTGAGATTTGTGTGAGGGTGAGGAAAAGTTCGACGTTCTAATCTGTGATGAGAGGTGAGTTTGGTATATTATACGAGAAGGTGCTTGTGGTCGAGGATCTTGCTGGATGCATTGAAGCAAGGTGGCGGACCGCAGACGCAGAAAGTGAGTTCTCGGTGCCCGCTCTTTTGGATTGCAGCCAGGAAAGCCGGAAATGTTTCCCATGTTTACCTTGCGATGTGTGAGGACGGGATTTTTTTTCTTTCGTCTCGTGGTTGAAGAGCCTGTTAACAACCGTAGCTGCCTTGGAAGAGACCAAGGTCGCCGAAAACGTTCTTATGGCTGTTCTAGAGTCCGAGCAAATCACAGGCGCTCCCGTGCAGCTTCGAAGCGCAAGCGCAATGGCCATTTCTTCTGCTTCATGGGTGAAGTTGGTTACTATACCGGGGTACAAGCGAGCCGTGGGCGTCCACCATGGAGACTGCGTAGGCGCCTCGATTCCGATATTTTGCAGAATCAACGAAGAGAACCTGCGCATTGTTGCATATTATCTTGGCGAATATTGCCTTGGCTCTCGCTTTTAGCGTTCTTCATTGTAGGCCGGGTGCATGTTTCTGGGAATCGGATCAACTGCTATCACTTTCATGGCGTGTGTGCAAAGTTGGGGCTTCACTGGCGGCATAAAGAGGGTCTGAAAGTCAGCTTCTAACAAAATTTCGTTGCCCACCCCTGAGAGTGAGTGCCGACTAGTCTATGCATGCCGCTTTGCCTCAAAGAGTTTGGTAGCTGTATTGTGCACGCCCGACTGGAGGAGTCGTTCTGTACAAGTGTTGCGAGGGAGGCTCAGGACCGTTTTCAATCCTGTTCTAATTGATGTAGCAATTTTGTTGAGATCTGTATCCTTCCAGTAAGTTGAGAAATGTGGCAGCATACGTCACGTGGCTGATGAGAAAGGTGTGAAATGCCCACATGAGGTTGTCCTCTTTCAGACCAGCCTTTCTACCGGAGACCCTTGTTAAGACCCTGGTTAAGTTGAGGACACTCTTCTCTGAAATTTTGAGGGCCTACACGTTGTCACCGCTGTCAGCACCAACGACCATGCCAGGACCTTGATTGTGTTGTATTTTGGGATACTGCCTCCATCCTTCATGTGTAGGTAAACAGGGAGAGAGCTAAGGAGCTGTCCCTTCCTGGGGCTGTATTTACACAAAAGGAGCTCTGATTTGCTGGAAGATAGCTTCATCCCCGTATTTTGAAGGAAAGCTCTTGTGGTATCCAGCGCATGCCGTAGTTCCTGCTCCAGATTGACTAGTGGGCCGCTTGCAGACCAGACGGTAATGTCACCCGCGTAAGTCGTGTGTCCTACCTCCTGGACTTTCGAGAGTTAGTTCAACAGATTGTGCATAGTGATGTTGAGAAGAAGCGGTGAAAGCAACGACCATTGGGTGGTGCCGCTGTTTGCCAGCTTGTGCCTTCGGCTTATGTTCTGTCCGATGTTTTATGGTGGCCGGTGGGTCAGAAAAATCAAAGAATATCCACGGAGTGAATAAGGATGAGTGGGCGAAGCATCCATTAGTCCATCCGCGCTTCCATCCGTCCGTTCTCTCTTGCTCCCATCCATCCATGCGTCCGTACGTGTGTCCATCTGTCCGTCCGTGCGTCCATCAGTGCGTGTGTGTCCGTGTGTTTGTCTGTGCGTCCATCCATCCGTCCGTCTGTGCGCCCGTCTATTCCTCCATCAATAATCTGTCTCTCTGTCCATCCGTCCGTATATCTGTCTACTTGTCTGTCTGTGCGTCCATTCGTTCATTAAGTGAACACTCAAAGTACTGCAGTCTTGCATCTTTTCATCATAAATTCATCATATAGATGTGCCGCCATCCATCGGACATTCCAAGAACTAAACGAGAAGTGGCTACCTACTACTACTGCTACTACTACTGCATACATACATACATACATACATACATGCATGCATGCATACATACATACATACATACATACATACATACATACATACATACATACATACATACATACATACATACATACATACATACATACATACATACATACATACATACATACATACATACATACATACATACATACATACATACATACATACATACATCGCGGACACACGACCCACAGCTTAAGGAGCTTGGCTCCTAAAATGATCTGACATAGTTGTGGAATTTTACTTTTACGTCCCTCGTTTTATTGTCTATGACTGCGCTCCTGATGAGGAGCATGGCGTCCTGTGTAGGTAGTGATTTTCAGAAGCCTATGAGATTGTGGCGAAAAAGGCTGTTTCATTCGATGTGCTCTGCAATTCTGTTGTAAAGGGCATATTCGGCGACCTTTCTAAAACACGGAGTAAGGTAAATTGTTCTCAAGTTCTCGGCATGGAGTGGTTTTCGGGTTGGGGGATGAAAAATACATTGGCAGTTTGCCGTTCATGCGGTACAGAGCCCGCAGTCCGTATTTCGTTTGTTTTGTTCGTAATGATTTGGATGGCTTGGTCATCTAGATTTCTGAGCACTTTGTTAGGGACTCCATCTGGACCAGTGGTCGAGCGGCTGTTTAGGCCAAGAAAAGCGTGCCCAATCTCCGAGACATTGAATAGATGATCCAGCGACCGTGAGGTGTCCCTTTGTGCTCGCGTGTCTGGTCATGCAAGAGGACTGATTTTCTCTCTGTCGGCAGGTACATGTATTCCAGGGTGTCAGCAAGGTCCTGGAGACTAGTGCTTTCATTCGTGTGCAGATGTACGACTCTATCGACATTATCCGGGCATTGCTCGTGGTCGGTTTGTTGCTGTCGGCGAATAGGTTTTTCAGAAGGCTCCACTTGCTTCCCAGTCTAATTTTAGCATCCACCTCATTACAAACCTCGTCCCAGTGTTGCGCACTCAGCTATCTGGAATGTACTTCGATCTTTTTATTTCTCTTAGTTTAGGTCACAGCCTTCTGTTTAGGTTCTGCTTTTTCCATCGCGCTCTCAGCGCATTCTTCGCCTCCAGCAGGTGTGCGAGTCCGGAGACCTGCCCGTCACTTTGCGTTCTACACCTTATCGCCTCCGAGACAGACGCGCACGCCTTCCTTCGTTTTCGAAGATAAGTGCCAGATAGCGCTCGTATCTAACGTGTCTCGATGCGCTCGTTCGCCTTCGCTGTACGGATCGAGACTCTCTAACGCAGGGGCTCCAGAACACAATTAACTGATTTTCTTGCGCAGAACATTACATAAACGCTTTGTTCACTCTCTCCAGACGCAAGACTATAGTCTTTCGACAACGATTTCAGGGAAACCTTTTAGTGCCAACTTTTTGTAATTGATATTTCAATGCATATGTTTAAGAACATCAGACTGTCGAGGCATTAAGGTATAGTAAGCGAAGCGAGAATGCCACGACTGAAGGAGAAGAAGAGAAGAAATAATGCAAAATAGCTTCAGAAAACGGAAAGCTATGAACGACATTTTTTCTAGCGTGTACTATAAAAAATTACGCCATATCCCATGAAAGGGCACCTATGTAGATGCGAAGCAGTGGGTGCTAATGCTTACTATGGCGGCTGCGATGACACTGGCGCTCATCGCGGCGTTGCGCAAGAGAAAAAATTGGCAGATCCCACGTACAGTGCGAATGTATGACATGCGATGCACAAATGAGAAAGGTCAAAATGTCACTTTATATTTAGCACAACGTTACGAGGCGGGTGAATGTAGTACACAGTAAACACAAGCAAAAATGTTATGCACACTCAAGTACTTAGATAAGATGCAAGTATGTTGTTTATAGTAGCGTAACGATGGCACCACTAACGTTTGCAATACTAGCATCAGCAGTGGTAGGCATGTAAATTACTTAGTGCTTGAACTCAGTGTCATGATTATCATGTTTGCACCTGACATTTGTGTTCATCGCTCATTTACGTCATGTAATACCAAATTTGGTATATGGGAAGCTAGGAAAATGGCCGCGAGCGCGCTGTGAGGGTAGCATGTAGTCAGGTTTTACATCATGCGCATGTCATGATTATCATGTTTGGACTTCTCATTTACCTTTGTCGTCTATTCACGTCACGTAGTATCAAATTTGGTATATGTGAAGCTAGCGAGACGACCGGGAGCGCATCATGAGCGTGGCGGTCAGTCATGACTGACATGATATGCATGTCATGATTTCCACGTTAGGGCTTGTCACTTTTATTTACCATGCAGTCATGTCATACGATACCAGTTTTGCAATATGTCATGTGAACGAAACCATCACAAGAGCAGCAAGATCATGCCATGTAAATCATGGCATTCATGACATACGTGTGATGACTTTCATGTTATAACTAGTCATTTATGCTTGTCATACAGTCATGTTATGCCATACCAATTTTCGCATGTATTTCATTATTGAAACGGCCAGGAGAGCTAAATGTCGTAGACACACGGACAGACAGACAGACAGACAGACAGATAGATAGATAGATAGATAGATAGATAGATAGATAGATAGATAGATAGATAGATAGATAGATAGATAGATAGATAGATAGATATAGATAGATATAGGTAGATATAGGTAGATAGAGATAGATAGATAGATAAATAGATAGATAGATAGATAGATAGATAGATAGATAGATAGATAGATAGATAGATAGATAGATAGATAGATAGATAGATAGATAGATAGATAGATAGATAAACATAGATATAGATAGATATAGGTAGATATAGATAGATATAGATAGAGATAGATAGATAGATAGATAGATAGATAGATAGATAGATAGATAGATAGATAGATAGATAGATAGATAGATAGATAGATAGATAGATAGATAGATAGATAGATAGATAGATAGATAGATAGATAGATATGGGCAAAATGGCCGAAGTTTGCTAAAAATGCTTCGCATTCAAAACCTGGGGAGCTGCAAAGCACGCAGTGATGAACTCGTGTTTCCTGCTGGAGCATGCCAATCGCTGCTAAAGGGCAATAGAGACAGAAAACGCCGACTGGACACAAGAGGCCCGCAGTTCACTTTTAGTTAACGCACACGCTGCGAATTTTGTTCTTCAAGAACGCATAGAGAAAATATATTTATACGGGGTAGCAGTGAACAGTTGTGCAGCGCAAGCAGTCGGTTCTACAGAAAAACTCGCTAGCGGATGCTGCCTGCGTGGGCGGTCCGAGATGAGAGAGGGGAAGCTTAGGGGAGGAGAGAAAGAGGGGAAGGAATGGGCATGCGCACTAAGGGTGGTCACGCTGCACTCCGGACTGAGATCGACCTTAAGAAACTTCGCACCTAATATTTTATGCAAGGTCATTAAACGAATGTAGCAAGCCACTGAAATAAACGAAAACAAAGAACACTGATGTAAATAGAAGAAGATGCTTTAGCTTAGTTGACGCGAAGAGAATTGAAATAGCAAAAATAACAAAAACATATTTTTTCAGATAACCGAAAACAAGAAAAGAAACCATTGTGCCTAATTAACTGGCAACGACCTGAAAAATTCTACCAAACTGTCAAAGAAGCAGCAAAGACACATTTTGCTTTTTCATACACTATGTAGTCGTCAATCCGAATGGCGTCTTTGGCGTCCATATTTTTCTCACATCCTCCAACGTGTTCAGTATTGAAGGTAAACCCATCACATGCTGCCGCAGTATGGCAAGTTCTCATGCATTCATCTTCGAGATAGTGCAATTGAAGTTGTAAAAGACTATGTCTACATAGGACAGGTAATAACCGCGGAGCCGAACCACGAGATTGAAGTAACTACAAGAATAAGAATGGGGTGGAGCACATTTCACAAGCACTCTCAAATCATGACGGGTAGATTGCCACTATCCCTCAAGAGAAAGGTATATAACAGCTGTATCTTGCATGTACTTAGCTACGGAGAAGAAACCTGGAGACTTACAAAGAGGGTTCAGCTTAAATTGAGGGCGATGCAGCGAGCAATGGAAAAGAAAACGGTAGGTGTAACCTTGAGAGACAAGAAGAGAGCAGAGTGGATTAGGGAACAAACCGGAGTTAAGGATATCATAGTTAAAATTAAAAAGAGGAAATGGTCATGGGCCGGGCATGTAGCGCGTAGACAGGATAACCTCTGGTAAATAAGGGTAGCTAACTGAATTCCTAGGGAAGGCGAGCGGGTTAGGGGAAGACAGAAGGTTACGTGGGCAGATGAGATTAAGAAGTTTGCGACATAAATTGGCAGCAGCAAGCACAGGACCGAGTTGACTGGCGGAACATGGGAGAGGCCTTTGTCCTGCAGTGGACGTAGTCAGGCTGTTGATGATGATGATGGTGGTGGTGATGATGCATTCATCTATCTCATCTCCGTCACAAAGCAAACTAAACGACTTGTTCTTGCTCACACAGCTGTGGTCGGAGCGACAATCTTCATTGTTCATTGTGCAATCGTCAGAGCCTGTAAGATATATGTTATTTGTTTATTTGATAAGCGCTCTAAAACTTCGCTGGACTGGGGGAAAGAAGTGAAGGTAGATATGTAAAAATGAAGACGGGCTTTGATTCACATAACGCGATGCGATATGGGTGCAGTGTGTTACAGTAATCATTCCAACGCGTAGAACGTCAAGTGCGTTTCGCAAGTCGACAAAGGAGTTTTCTTTTTATTCTTTTGATGTTGAAAACGAAGGAGAACGTTTTCTGCTTGCACAGTGGAACATATTCAGCAACAAGTTACGTGGCTTTATTTGTAAACAAGATCCAATTATCTGGTATCTGCTCGTTAAAGATAAGTGCAAGCTTTTTGTTAGTTGCAGTGCACTGTCCTCTCGCATAATCTCTGATAAATTTTGAATTGCTTGTATCACATGTTACGTGGTTCTTTACAAAAATTGTAACAGACAATAATAGTTTATTCTGGGTAAACAGTTCAATTATTGTACTGTGTTGGAGTTGTTGAGTAGCACCAGGTCGAGAGTATTTGATGAAGTGTTGCCAGTTTTGGTAGGCTCACAAATAAGTTGAGTGAGATTAAAATGCAAGCACAGGTCAATGAAAGATTGACTTTCAACAGACGAACCAATGACCGAAAGAAACTGCGAGGCCTAATTCATTTTCGGCAAATTGAAATCACCCAAAAGAGACAATGAGGAATGTGGAAATTCCAAGAAAGAGAGAGTGAGAGAAATCATTTATCGAGTAAAGCTTGTGAATGAGGGTGGGAGGGTTCCTTTTTCTAGGAACTCTCTGGCCTGAACAGCCCGCCGCGCTCGAGTGACGAGTTGCAGTCACTCGAGCGCGGCGGGGTCTGGCTGGTCAGCGAGGTCTGGCTGGGAAATCACAGCCTCCGACGCTTCACTGAGGAGGCCTTGGTCCGCATCTGGTGCTGCTCTTTGTGGCAAATTCTGAAACCAGAAAATTAGAAACGTGATGCAGTTCATTGCAGAAAGTAGTTGGTGTATTTTGTGGCTGACAACAAGCACAAAGCAGTGCGTTTTGGTAGTTTAAGACAGCACGCACACAAACCAATTGTAAGGATGTCGTCAGTGCAATCTTAGAGGACACTAAGTGGTCAGCAACAGCAATGAGGATGCCACCAAGTTTCAGATCGCAGCCCTTGCGGTACACAGCATAATTCTTGTCATAGTGAAAGAACTCTTCACTGAAAATTTGATCGGTCAACCAATGTGATCAGTGCAACCACGTCTGCGGCGCATGAATGAAAAATAGGTGCTTGAGCGCCGCGTTTATTGAATAGGTTGCGCACATTTGAGAATAAAAATGATACACCTTGAGAAGACTGGTTGCGTTCTTGATGGTCAACTTTGAAAACAAAAGACGCATCAGAACAGCGGTTCGTAACAACCGACGACATTTCAGCAGCAGTGGGAGCATTGCCCAATCGCAGTTCGCAGACCCTGCTATATCAGGCGAGTAGATGTAACATTTTTCGTTGATGTATAGCTTAATAATCATCAGAGTGAAAAATTTGCCTTACAAAAGTCTTCAGTTATAGACACACCAGTTTATTTTAACGCGTTTCTGGAAGACAGAATCGTTTCTTTTAGCTAAGACAAAAATTGGATGATAATAGGTCTGCGCCTATTAGCGAAGAAACGGCCAAGTCTGCGGATTAAGAATTACGCTCGTCGCTGCAATTGCGGTTCACGCTTAAGGCTGAATTCAATAACAAGCACATTTTTTTTTCTCTGACTGGGCCCAACTTTCAGCAGTGATATCTACGCTGCCATGAAATATTGCTCTGTAGGTGATGCGGATGTACAACGAACTTAAGAGATAGAGTAATGCTGTGCAAGTGAAACGACAAAATGAAAAAAAATTATGGAAGTCTTCTTCATTGCTAGCAGTGACAAATGCGTAAGGATGCCTTCGCTGACGGATTTCTAAGGAACTGCAGTTTTTAGATGGTTGTAGGTATCGAATTATAGTAGTAATGTGGGAAAGTCTACTGTATTTTCGGTGTCCGTCTGTGCGCATGCCTTTGTGTATCTTGGTTAGATTGTTTATAAACATCTGCTGCGTCTTGACGTTGTAACTGTAGGTTTTATAGGTACGATTATCCTTCGTAATTTTGTTGTGATATGTACGGCCGTGTCAGGCTGCTGTTTGTTCTTATAGATCCGCTTTGGTCTTCTGTTAACACAGTTGAAGTGTGCGTGCATACTGTTCACTCTTCTTCGTCCGAATTATTTGTCGCGAAAACCAAATATAAGGGTTCATTAAATATTATTTTCTCGACGTGAATGGCTTTCCAATTCATTAAGGCGTCAGTTGAGTACGGCCATCTGAAGCGCTATGCCCCCCCCCCCCCCCGGTTGACCCCCAGCTCCCAGCTGGTCGAATGCTTTGTTCATCTGCCGAAAGTCTGTTGTCAATATCGACGATTTACTTCTCCATTGAATGCTTAGCCTCTTCACTCAGACCAGAGATCACCTCTTCACCTTTGGCATCAAATTTGCCATGTAGCGATTTAACAATCTGCAGGAATTCTTTGTTACGGTCGTCTGGTGGGGTAGACCACGGTTTAGCTCGACATCCCAGGACTTGAACAACAAAGAAAGAACTAACCGCACTGGAACAGGACAGAGACGAGAAGACACAAACACAGCGCTGTTTTTGTCAGTATATGCCAACCAGCCCAATTCAAGAGGCTAATGAATAACAACCTGGCGATGAATACACACTAAAATATAATTGAGGCAAAAAGCTGTGAGCGTGGAAGCACTGGCAGCCAAACATTGTTCGACTTTTTACAGTGACGTGGAGGTGCTCTACTCACGTGCACCCATAAACGAAAAGGTGTTTCGAACAGGACGGATGCAGTGCCTCTATTTTCACGGAAGTGGCGCAAGTTACTATGGCAACTTTTCAGGCCTGCTGATGACGTTGCGTCGGTCGACTTGGTAGCCGCAAGTGGCAATGCTGCGGTAAGGCGCGGCCAATCCGCCAGAACTTTCTCGGTAGCCTCACAGTGGAACGACTGCACGATCAGCCGGTTCAGCGAGTTACGCCTGCGTCATTTGCTGCCGGTATCACTTGCGCCGGCGCAGTGGCGTTGAGGCTGTCCCATGTTGTCAATCGGCAAAACATTTGCACCCGGAGAAAGAAAACTGCTTGGAACATCTTCACGGTGGTAGTATTTTATTTCTCAATACCTTCCAGCTTTTCTTGCCCAACATAATCGCCGCTTTTTTCTTTCTGCCACGCATCTCATTCTCCTCTATTGTCCCTGCCGCGAACTGTAAACCTTGAACCACAACCGCGAGCAACAGGCAGGCAGTCTACGCTCCCATGTTTTCCCAAGGCACGGAGCGAGCACCGAGACCTTCGGCAATTGGCGACTAGGGAACCTACTCTATCACTTTTGGTCCCTGTGGGGTAATGCTCCAGACACCAGACCCACTCCGTTCGACGGAAAGTGCGAAAATAGCCGCCGGCTGGTTACCTTGAGCGCTCTGACAGAGTTGTCTTGGAAGCCCTTAGTCCAGTCTTGCTTTAAGGCATGACGCGTTCAAATACCGAAGGCTGTACACGAAGAAGACGTGATAGGCCGGTGGCTCGCTCGCAACGGGTTTGCCACGCTTTGAAACATCAATGGCACTGTGTGGGTCAGAGAACCTTCTTGTCTTGATTTTGACAATGTAGTCTATGTTACACGTCTGTGCGGACTCCGAGTAGACCAAAAGTCCGAGCCTAGCCTGGCGCGTGGACCGGGCTTCGGCAGCCCGACGTCTTTTCACCTCGTGCCCGGGCTCGGTCCGGTTAGCGTTGTGAGGTGAGTGGTTATTTTACTTTTTACCACCCTGTATTACATAGGTCAACGCAATTCCTTGCATTGCATGACGCCTGTCTTTTTGCAAATGAGCATCAGCCTAGATAGCGACATTTGAGGGCGTTATCCCCATGTATTAAAGAAAGAATTACAGCATATCCATGGAATGAATGATGATGAGTGGGGTGAAGCTTCGGAGGGTTTTATCGGCAAACCGTGAATCGTCCGTCTGTCCGTCCTTTCGTCTGTCTCTATGGTTGTCTCTCCAAACCTGCTGAATGAGTCATCGAACTAGGTGGTCACGTAGGAGCTAGGAGGGACAGACCCACGGCTTTAGGAGTTTCGCCCATATGCTAGAATACTCCACTGCCATGCAGAGGGCCCAGGTTCAAATGCCATTGTTTCTTCTTTCATTTTATTTGTTCATGCCTATTGGTTACGTACGCTACCGAGAGCAACGGCAACGACGATGGCGCTGAACTGAAAGACGGGTGCGTTAAAACTGTCTTTTATCAAATCATTTTAAGCAATTTTGGTGGGTGAGCTGATTCATTCCTTTGCATACTCATTTGAAAAAAAAAAGTACGGCGAAGAGCTGGTTGGGTTCTCACTATGGACTGACAAAATAAAGGCTACACTTTCTTTGTCCACCTATTTAGCAAGACCACTTCCTATAAATTCTAATTCACATTATACTATGCGCGTGATGATGGCACAAGATAATCTTTTAAAGCTTCTATGTTGCGCCTTTTTAAGAAGTGAGTTGGTCCTCAGAAGTGTTGTGAAAACCAACATGCTCATGAATCAGTTCGGAATGCTTTAGACAGGAGCAGGGCTCACGAACAACACTTTGTACGCTATAACTCTCGTGTTGTCAATGACTCGTTTTTTGTTTATTTTGAAGCGTCGTTGACTAGCACAGATTTACGCGCTTTTGGTTTATCTTTAGATGCCGTAAATATTCTCTTAAATCTAGCCGGTGATTTATGTGACTTTCTTGGTGTATGGCAAATTGGCAATTGAAATTCGTCTGTCAGAGATCTTAGCACTTTTCATTATCGCAGTCAGGATGCTTTCATCACAAATGACTTCCAAGGAAAAGGAGGAACTTTTGTCAAGTTTCTTTTTGTGCTACAATAAAAGAGAGTAAATTTAGGCACTGCCTTTATGAAAAACAAGATAATAGGCTTTCTCTGAAAATTGAACGAACAAATAAGGGTTGGGGGGTCCGTTTGGGAAAACCGTTGTGGTAATCTGAAGGAACATGTACCGAATATTTTGATGCCTAGTATCGCGAGGAAGCATTATATGGCTGTGCGAAACTGCTACAGTGAACTACCAAGCTCTGTGCTGCAACTAGCATTTTCACATCCTATATAACGTTTAAAGCAAATTTTTTGCAATATTTAGGAATGAAAGAGCTTTGCCAGGAAAGATAAAAAAACGCATATTTTATTGATGTTCACTGAGCTTCGAAAGTCACTATTTTGACATTGAAATTTACTGTACTCCCACTCACTTCTGAAACATTACCGATTTGCTTATGTGTTTTGTCAATTGAAGACGAAGATGTCCGCTAAGCTGCTTGTATAGCTGACACTGGGCAGTTTTACTGCACAAAAGCGTTGTCGCCATTTTGATGGGAACCGTTTATTGGGCTGCAGCTTTGTTTGTGGAAATACGGACAAAGGATTCACCCAAGCCGTGACAACACAACCTGTATGCAGGTTTCAATAGTTTGGAGGCAGCGCGTGTGTTCGTGAAGCTGATGGACCGTCTCGGACGGAAGAGATTCTACGTACAAGGAGGAGACTGGGGCGCAATGATTGCCAAGCTCATGTCTACGTACTACTCTGACAGGTAAGTAACACTTGCGTGTATTCGCCCGTTCTTCCTGCTAAGTAGTTTGCCTTTCTTACCAAGCCTTCAACGCCAAATATGTTTTCTTCTACGTCTGCTCTTTCCACACATTTTCTCGTGACTGTACGTTTCGGTGAAAATTGACGAAATCAAACGAATTTTTTTTAGGGATCATACAGCGTCACATTACCAGAAGATGTATTCGGAACGCAAAAGTCATTGTGTTATATATAATGCTGTGCCCTTCTGAAACGCGGCTACTGGGCACAATTGATTGATACAACAATACGCCGCCCAGCTGAAGATCGCATGCATCATTTCACCAATATAGTTAGTTCCTGCGGAAATTGATTGTACTAATTTCTTTGTTCATTCTGGTTTATCCAGGACAGGGGTTGTCAAACTTTTTTGCTTTGGGGAACACAAACTGCTTTTTCAGGGTGCCGAAAGTGAAATCCATACTTCCTCTTGAGAAGACCATGCATTGAAGTTTCTGACGCGCGCAGCTGCTGTATTAACACTGCCCGCGCTGGCCTATTGTATTTCCTTAAATCTTGCCATTGATGTAGAACCTGTAATTTCCTCTGCAGGCACCACTCGTCTGTTCACGTAAAAGGCGCTCGCCGACCTTCAGGCACTGCGCTGAGTATATGTGTTCACGCAAACCAAGTGCTGAACGTACAAACGTCCGTTTTATTTATTTGGTTTAGAAAACAGAAAGGGGGGAATGCCAGTCGCATAAGGAAACTGTCATCAACCGATACACCAATTGTAAAGCAAACCTAAGTGCTCTTTGAGACTATAGCCAGCACTAAGCGACACGCGCGTTTTAATCACGAAACCTACATGCAAGAGTGGCAAATAGGCGTCCGTGAAAACTGCGCCGCCTGACAACCGACATTCCATGAGCCATCAATAAACCACCGATACCTATTTATGTCGTTTTAATCAAGGAGACTTTTTTTTTCTTTCAACCTCCTTAGTTTGAACTTGTTCTCGCGAGCACTCCACGCGTGCTGTGTCCGCGGCTCCGTAATCTATGAACGTTCTGTGGCGGCACAAAACGACGAGTCTTCAGTGTTGCCTCGACCACGCCTCGTCCACGCCCCATGCGTGGATGAGGCGTGCGTTCAAGTGAAAATTCAATGTAAATTTGCTTGTCTGAAGAAATGTTATAGTTGCTAATGGGGGTAAAACGGAAGTGGGATGCACTCGCTCTGGGTGCTTGCGGAACCGTAAGATGCGTTCACGGAACCCAGTTTGGAACCCATCATGTGATGGATTACTGTATGATTTTAGGTGGTGGGAACTTTATTTCACTTCATAAAGCATTGGTTGCTGTGATCAGTTACATTGGCGAACACATAATTTTGACTGTGACGTCCAACTTCGGGCAGTCCAGAGGGCCCATGGTGGGGCTCGTCCTGCCCGTCCCCACGTGGTTGCGGCCTGTCTGCCGAACCTGCCCCTTTAGGGGAATCAGCCCCTCAGGACTTCAATAAAGTTATTTGACTGACTGACCGTTCTATAGTAGATTGATACGAAGAGAAACAAAGGTGCCTGAAAAAAATTGTTACCTGCATCTTCCCACGGGGGAACTCGAGTAAATGTGTCGCAGAGTGGTGGGGGTATGAAGAGTGTTGCGTCTACTCGAGTCAAGCAAAGAGCCAAATCAAGTGAAAGCCAAGTAGAGACGCCTTTGAATGAATTCAGAACGCGAGCTCTGCCGCTCATATATAGACCCGGCCCGCATCCGAGGGTGACGAGACGAAAATGCGCAGTGGAGGTGCACTCTAAGGCAAAAGGGTGTTTAAAGAGTGTGGGGTTCGTCCTTTTGGGGACCAATGGGGTTGCCACAACCATTAATTCCTTTAAGGATTAACGGCACCGGGTCTAACAGTTAGTCCCCGCAGACTAGCTCAAAGAACAAAGATTTAGTCCCCACATTTACACCTTAATGAGTAACCGTAAGTCCCACAATTCACCTCAAAGGGCTAACATTTAGTCCTCACATTTGCGCCTTATAGGGCAACTGTTAATTCTCACATTTACACCTTACCGGGCAACCGTTAGTCCTCACAGTCGCACCTCGCCGTACGAGCGGTTGATCCACTCAAATACTCCAATCGGATGAACTTTTTATCCCCAGCTCAAACATTGCTTTTTGTTTATTTTCCGCCAGGCCTAATACTTTTTTCGCCTGTTTTTCTGCGCAGTGAGCAACAAATAGCGCAGAAAAAAACACGTGAAAAAGTAGTTAGCCACCTACGTGTAACTGCTTTCGCAGTCACGGCAACAACAAAAGACAAAAGTGAGACATCAAAATCATTTATTTTTCTACATATGAAGTTTATCCATTCTTTTAAGTGAATTCATGGTAAAGTGTACAAGTCCAGTCTAGTTGTCAAATCCTGTTCACTCCTTGGGGAGCTCCTCCGACGGAAGCGTTAGATGACAGTCATTGCAACCGCCAGCGCACGCAGCTTTCTGCCTGTTGTATTCCCACGGCGGCACGCACAATGGCACAGTAAAAATAGTTAGACACACGTGACAGAAGATGAAGATGCACGCATATGACAAGTACATTCAAGTTAATATAAAACATGCGTGTAAATATGACACACAAATAACTTTACCTTCACATCTCGTACATTCCTTCTGAAGCTGCTCTGACGAAAGAGATGGATGACAGGCATCGCAGACGCCAGCGCACACAGCCTTCGGCGTGTGCCCACGGCTGCACAATAAGTATGTAAAATAGTGAGTCACACGTGGCAGAGGATGAATACGAATGCATATGAGAAATACGTGCAAGGTGAAATAAAAACATACGTGATATATCACATGCTAATAATATCACCGTGATGTCACACATCATCACAGACTCGTTTAGATTCCCGTAGCGCAACAGCTTAGGAGCGGTGGCCGCAGCCACAACTCCGCGAACCACCGTGCCGCCAAGAAGTCAGAGCGTTCTAAGCGAGCGATGTCGTTCAGCTCGAGCAAGCGAACGAGAGACCAAACACGGCGCTGCACGCGGAGTGTCTGCCGCCAGTGAACTTCGAACAGGAGAGTGAGCGTACGCTTGGCCGCCGCCACGAACAGCGCCAGCTGGTTTGGAGCTAGCGCTGAAGAAATCGACGATAATGCGGCCCTTTTCCACAAACTCGAGCGAGTGCAGTGCGCAAACGCGAGTCCGCCGCCGCGGCCAGCGGACGGCACCAAGCTGTTTGCGACCGACAGACGGGAAAGCCAACTGTAATGGCGACCAATTTTCAGTGATTTCCGATGCTAGCGAAAGCACCGCCAGTCCGTGATGGTGCACTTACAGCAAGCGACATACTACAACTAAGCTCGTTACGAGAACCCGCAACGTGTTTTCGACAACTCCCAATACAGCGACGAGGTCTCAGCCCAATATCGTCAGCCCGGAGCTCATCGCGGCGGCGAAGACAGGCGAGCACTCGATGAGCGAGCGTATGGGAGGCCGACGGCAATGGCAGCCAATTTCCAGGTGGCTGCAAAGCACAGGCGAACTGCAGACGCCCAAGCTGACCTTCGTGGTACATTTCGTGCGCGCGATATACAACACGACCGAGCCCATTGCCAGCAAGTGCAATCCGTATCGCACACGCGACAAGTAGAGTAGAATAAAGAATGATAACCTACTAGCGAAAAAATCCAGTGCTGATTTCTGCCCTGACTCGGACTGAAGTATATATCTGATCGGCCTGCTGTCTTCTCGGCTGCCATGTTGGCCTTCCCAACTGTTGCTGTCGTATGTTGGTCGTGACTATCTCGAAGCCAGAGATATACAGCGCGGCGTGGTGACGTGTCGAGACTTGCTCCAGACTTAATGGGTGCAGTGAAACTTAAAAGCAGCAGCCCACGCTGATCCAAGCGTACACACAAGCACCCCGTCGTAATTCCTAGATCGTCGAATCCAGGCGGCCGTGGTCGAGTGACTGCGACGCAACGCGAACCGTCGCCAGCAAAATACGGGGAAAAACTGAGCCAGGAGAGGAGGAGGAGGACGGCTAGTCACCTTGGCAACACTTTGCGCGCTGCCTGCATTCCCCGGGTGCTTCATCCCTGTGGAGCGTGTTTGGAGACTAAGCTGTTTACACGCGGCACATTTCCCTCTGTGGTTCCTCCTCAATGATCTATCTATTCATTGCGCGCGCCTATTGGGCCCCGTTACTTCTTTTTCGGGTAGTTTTGCCTTTTTGTGTGTGGATGGCGCCGACGCCGAAGCGCGACATCGTGCGCCTAAGAAATGCTGCACACTTTTAAATTCACATAGCATTCGGTACTTTTGTGCGATGTCTGATTGGAGTTCAGGTCAGGAGGACACCGGAGTAAGCTGTGTTAAGCCTCGGCTGGGGCAGATTTTTCGGTGGCTGCATGCAGCAGGCAAAGCACATTCACCTGTTTCTTCGCCTATTGTTGAGGAAAACAAGCCAAGAAAAAGCGGGAAGTCAAGAACGCCCTCCTACAGTGGGGTCATCGGCCGCGCTGAGTCGCCGTTCTCCGAACCGAGAAGGCATAAAGTTGGGGTGCGCTCAGATACGATATATTGGAAGTTTAGGTTAACGGTGAAATCGACTGTTTCGTAATTCGGGAACGCTACGATGCTGCCACCACGCGGCAGTTACTTGAACGCGCGATTTTGCATCCTGCGCTCTTCGAAATCACAGGGATGGTGGATACAGCACGGTCGAGGTCATAAGGCTCTCCGAAGCATAGAGTTTCTCATGAATATACTCGGGGGAACTCTGCCACCAGTGTCTATGGGAGCTGCAACGCATGGCGCTTAAGCCAGCGTGGGAATGTCGGGTAATGCACGGAGTTGTCTAATCTTCGTTCTTACACCTCTGTCTGGCTTCGGGTAGCTTGGAACCGCTTTTTTGCAAGCCGGAGCTCGGAAAGTCTGCAGTTCCAGTACACCACTTTAACTATTTAGGCGCACCAATTTATATCGTTTCGCGAAGTTCTCAATGATCCGTTCTTTTATTCAAAACAAAAGCAAAACACAGCAGTAAACAAAGCCACGAGTTTGTTCGAAGCCCAGAAACACGAAGACTAGGCAAATCCATGTACTACCCATATTTCTCATAATGGCTGAGCGATCGTAGCACCAAAGTTCCCTCAAGCTCATATTTCAAAATTCTGTGCTTTAAAGTAGTTTCCTGCTTCTTCGTCACTCCCCCCCCCCCCCCATATTCTGGTGCTTCCACCGCGCTTCTCGATGAAAAAGATGTGAGTGAGCACATAAATTGTGCCACAGTTCTATGCAAGTCTGTTTGTATTTGAAAATTATTTTAAAAACGCGTCTGGCAATTGATCGATAAAGCAATAAACTCGGATAGCAAGCTCATTTCTTGATTATAATAAGAAAGTGTTGATGGGCCCTTTTAAAGATAACGCTCTAGCATTTCCTTGCAAATGTTTTTTTCTTCTAATTTGTGTGACAGAGGCTCTAACGCTTTTTGGAGCCTCGTATCACAGTGAAACGATATCGGTCCCCCTTTGCGAATAACTGCATGAAGATGTGGGTAATCCAGCGATCAACGAGTGTAGCGTGTGCACGCATTGTCGCAACACACGATGCCACAGGTATGAATGTTTCAGAATACGTCTCGTGCAGAGTGCTCGGGGCACACATGAACATGATGGATGTGGAGTTCAACCCGCTGATGGCACTCAAGATGCTGGTCGGCTCCTTCTATCCCTCCGTGGTGCTGGCCGACGGAGAGCGGCAAGTGGCTGCTTATGCGCTGCCCCTGTGGCCAAAGCTGAAGTACCTGCTGCGAGAAAGTGGATACATGCACCTGCACGCCACAAAGCCTGACACCATCGGTACGTTTGCATCCACTCGTTAATGGTTACTACTCAATACAGTGCCGGAATTTGCTTAGGTGCGGATCACTGAGGCGCAAAAAACTCATCATGAAAAATGGAGGAGCAGATGGGGCCACTTCTTGAGGCCGCAGGAAAAGAACGTGTAAGATTTGGCGTTCTGAGCTGGGCCACCAAGTGTAGATGCTGAATGACATTTTCAGGTGCTTGTGTCACACCTATTTTTCCGGCATGGCTGGTTACAAGAGAGCTGAAGGTGAGTACTTCCATAGAAACTGCGTGGAACAGCATGCTCTCTTGCCTGCTGAGGAGTATTACCAAGACTTCCACCCCCTGAAAAAAACGGCAGCATATCCACGGGGTGAATGATGGAGAGTGGGGCGAAGCATCCATCCGTCCATTCGTTCTTGCTTCCGTCCGTCCATGCGTCTGTCTGCGTGACCGTCCGTGCGTCCATCTGCCCATCCGTGCGTGCGTCTGTTCGTGCGTCCGCCCGTACGTACGTTTCTACGTTCGTCCATGCATCCGCCCTTGCGTCTGTTCATGCGTCCATCCGTCCGTGCGGGCATCCGTGCGTCCGTCCATGCATTTGTCTGTGTGTCCATTCGTCCATTTAGTCAACACTCCAAGTACCACCGTCTCGCATCTTTTCATCATATATTTTGCATATGGAAGCACCTCCATCCAGCGGACATTCCAAGGACTAAACGAGAAGTGGCACACGCACACTTTCTTACGGCTTGCGCTTCGTGTCTACTTCCCACTTTTGACCACCTGGAGTTCATAGTATATACTAGTTCACTGTATTCATGGCACTGTGGCCCAACGCTCGCTAAACCTTTTTAAAAACAAGGAGGTTATGCCCAGCGAGCATAACGTAGCAATCCTTTCTTGTCAGATAGTGCTCAATGTACATGATAATGGCTGCTAATGGGAAATGAGAGACAGGAGAATTTGGATTTTAGTTAACGCGCACGCTGCGAATTTTTTATTGTACAGCAACGCACAGGAGAAATCTTCCACCGAAACCACCTTGCAGGTCAAAGCGTAAGACATGTTACGTACTACGTCGAGGGACGAACGGGTGCCGCTTTAAGGAGCTTTGCCCCTAAAAAAAACAACGTACATATTGCTGAAACCAGAATTCCTGACAACATAGCTAACCTTCTCAATAAGCGACCGAAATATGGTCTTGCGCCTCTGGTTACGGTACAGGAACTGCTTGTGTGGGATCTGCAAGTAGCAAGGAAGGTGCCCTTTGAACAGTGCGAACGTGGCCTACTAGAATGTGTTGTCAGTCTATACAAGGCTGCCCCCAAGGCCGGCACTGGACGACAAGTGCGTGTGTTGCAACGTGTAGTGTCATTTTTTAGAGACAATGAACTCTGTTTAATACAGTCCGATAAAGAAGGCGGGTTTGTGGCCTTGTACAGACGCTCCTTTGAGAAAAAAGCAAAAGAAGCGATCAACAAGAACAAGAACGCGCAACTAAATCCGTCTACTCTTCCGGCTTGTTCATTTGCGATGAGACCTACACGAAACCCAACCCGCCTTCCTTGTTTTCACGTTCAAAACAAACATTTACTCGAGCAAACACTAAACCTTGTTTCGCTTCAAACTGTTCTCCCAGCAATCGCGTCGACGCCTGTTTCAACCGAGTCAACACCGTGCGCACCGCTCCTGCTGCGCATCCCATCAGGGTTCCCTCCGGAGAGATGAGGCATATTTCTTTGAGGCTCGATGATGCATTTTTTCTGTGCGGTTCATAGACTGTCATTAAACAGCTTGAAGTCAGCGCTGCTCTTTTTTTTCTACTGTGCCTCCCTTTTTCACAGTATGTTTCTTGCGCCTCAGTCATCCGTACCTAAGCAAGCTAAGCACCAGCTCATACAAAAAGAAGTCATTTTTGAATTACCATGCCAGAAGTTCTTGTTATGCTGACAGAGGTCGCAATTTCAAATCGAGTTCCGTTTGCCATGTTCTGATATTTGGCTTTAGTGTAGCTGTTTTTTTGAACATATCAGTGTCCAAGATCTACCTATATGCTCTGGGAATTTAGCTGCTACAAAACTTTATTGTGATGTGCTTGGAGAGAATAATACGAGCCAAGCATTTTTGGCTATGCTTTAGGTCATCGGGCATCGCAACAAAGAAGAAACATGTGCGTGCTGTTTGAGCTCCTCGCTAAAATGCTACGGGCACAGCTGTTTCGGCCTAATATGAATGTTGTTGACGATTAATGGTTTTTGCTTTCCTCACCAATACACTCGTCATCTTAATCATCTGACGAAAACCCAAGCAAGGGAAGCTTGCCCCCGATTGAAGCAAATCTGACGTTACATGAGCGGCCGGCACTGATGATCGTCTTCTCAAGTTTTGCAGTGTATCGGATGACCAAGGTTGCCGCACCATGCAACTGGCTGCGCATTTGTCATTTCTATCTACTGTACTATGCCGGGTGCACTGCTATTATAAGCAAGCTGCACTTGTTTGCACCTATAGTCATAAATTGCGTCATTACTCCTGGAGCTCCATATCTTCGGGTTCTTTTAGAACATTTGTCATTTATTCGTGTTAATACCACGCAAATTGCCAATGCTTCGAAATTCGCTATTTAATTTTGCATTATAAGTTGCTGCAAAAACCACTTCCCACCCTTAGTCGCTTTTTAGCATGTTTTGAATGTGAAAAATCCTATAACTTGGGTAAGTGCTGAGGACTTAGTGAAGCACAAGCTAAGAACAAATCTGAAGCTCTTTTCGTCTCATGGAAATGCACAAATCGCTATTCGCAACGCCTGAGGGAGCAGGTTAGTGGTGAATGAGGGAATGACCAGGATGTGTGTGCTCCACTAACTACTATTCGAGAGTGACTCGATAAGCTTGATAACCTTCCAGTGCAAGTTGGCAGCATTGTTAAAGCCATTTCTCTCCTGTCTGACAAGTCCGATGAGATTCCAAAAACTATGAATCAGCAGGACGCCGAAATAAAACACCTAGACAAGCGTGTGGGTAAGCTCGAAGACCAGAGCAACTCCGTGCAGATTAGGGAGCTGAAGTTAGCGGTACATAAACTTGAATTGAGAAGCCGCACACAGAACTTAATTTTTCATGGTATAGCTCAGTCTGACAAGAAAAATTTGCCCTCTAAGATTAACGTGGTTGGGCAATCCTTAAATCTTCCTGTCCTCTTGAAATACGACGTGTAAGCCTTGTACAGGCTACCATCAAAGACTGGGAAGCTTCCAGGAGTCATTGTTTGCTTTGTAAAACTGGAAACAAAAAGTGTATGGCGGCAGGGAAATAGGAGACTGAAAGAAAGGGGCGATCTAAAGTGTCAATCACCAAGAACATGACACAACACAATGAGATTTTGCTGCAGTCCGCAAAGCAATGGGCAGATCACAATGCCTTCAAGTATGCAAGACACCGCGATGGCAAAACTCATGCGCGGAACGACGTATGACGGAGAAGAGGCTCATGTTATCCAACACGCAGAGGATTTGACGCGACTGGCCGTGTAACAAGGCGACTAGCTGTGTATTGCAATAATTCCATTTGTACACTTTCTTATCCACCATGGATTCCCAGTATGTTTCCCCTAATAACATTGGCAAACTTGTTACTCAATCTAAATTATCAGTGCTGCACATTAACATTGAATCGATCAGTGGTAAACAAGATCTTTTAGAAATGTTTCTTTGCAAATTCGATTTCAAATTTGTTGCCATAAGGTTGACTGAAACTTGGATGTTAGACAATGATTATTTTGCTCTTTATAACTATGGTTCTTTTTATTTGCATCGTGTTGGTAAATGTGGTGAAGGCATATGTTTTCTGTTGCTAAAGCACATGCAATCGGACAGGATTGAACATTCATGTGCTGTTACACCTGATTACGTTACACCTGATTATGTGTGCTTTCTGGTAAAATAATTTGTGTTGTTGTATACCGCCCCCCCATGTGGTCGCACTAAAGATTTCTTTTCTTATACTGAAAGTGTTTTTGAATTTGCGTGTCAGTGCTAATATACAATTTTCTTTGGAGGTGATCTCATTATTGATATTATTGAAAATTCTCAAAGATGCACACAGTTGTTGATTCTGACTGAGTATTATCTTCTTCAATATGTTATCACTGTACTGACCCGTGTTGCCACATCATCTGCAACTGCACTCGACTTGATAATCACTAATGAATCCACCGAATATGTTTTTGCAGGGGCTATTAACAGAGAATTGAGTGATCACCTCCCCGTGCTTCTGTTGAGCAATGTATTTTTGGTTTCTGACAAAATTACACATGAACCGTTATTTCAGACACAAATTATTAACATCAATTTATTGAAAGAATTTCTTTGCGTGATGTGAAAATTTAATTGGACGCCACTGTATATCCACGTGACTGCAGATGAGGCACGTAACTTTTTTTAAATACTTTATATTGTTTTATAGCAACGCATTCCCATACAGGGTTACGAAAAAAAACGAAGAAGGCTCATAAGCCTTGGATGACGTCCCGCATCCTTAAAATGATATCCAAGAAAATCAACTTATATCAGAAATTTTTACAGATTTGCGAACATCTCGATTTCATAGCTTTTAAAAAAAGTTTGCAATAATTTGAATAGCACAATGCAAAAATCTAAAAAAGAGTATCACATTCGCTTATATTTAAGCATTAGTGATCAAAAGATTCCATGGAATAGGTTAAACATGTTGCTAAAATCTGAACGAATGTGCTTACCTATTTCTCTAACGATTGATGGTATCAGCTACGCTGAGAGAGACTTAACTGACAAGTTCAGTGAATACTTTACGTCCCTGGTTCAAAGTGAGCATGACCTCAGCACACTCGATTACATGAAAAACCGTGCACAGGACACCATGGCACTTATTGAGTGCGATAACTATAAAGTATTAGCCGCTTTCAGACGTATAAAAACCAGCAAATGTGCGGACGCTTTTGGTCCAACGATGAGACCTGTGTTACATGTCCTTGGTGTCATTTGTCTCTTCTGAAATCATAGTTATAACTTGTCCCTCAGTACTGGTACATTTCTATCAGAAATGAAAAATGCGAAAGTGATTATTCTTCATAAGGGAAATACTAAAAAAATCCTCGGTAATCATAGTTCCATATCTATTCTACCAATTTTTTCAAGGAATAAGAGCGAGGTATTTTTGTGCGTATTTCAAAATTGTTTTCGAAAAATATGGGCTAGTAACCAGTACACAGTTCGGTTTCAGGGAAAGATCGTCTCCGGAAGTTGCGTTGCTCAAACAAAAAGAACTTATTCTTTATTATATAGAAATAAAACTAGTGACTTTAGAATTATTTATAGATTTTGCAAAAGTGTTTGATAGAATTAATTATAAAACCTTCTTTTAGAACTTCCAGCTTGCAGTGTCCGAGGTAATGCATTAGGTTTATTATCGAGTTATTTGCGTAATCGTACTCAGTATGTGACTATCGATAACCACCACTCGTCCTGTAATAAAGTAGAACATGGTGTCACTCAGGGTAGCCAACTTGGTACTTTGTTGTTCAATATATATATACTAAATTTGATACATATAGACACTAGTGTCCAATATATTATATACGCAGATGACACAAGGTTATACTTGTCGGGTTCAAATGCAGATGATTTGATAGATTGGGCCAATATCGTCATAAATAAGTTATATAGCAACAGAATCGAAAATTGGGCTAGTTGGATATGCATGGTATAACTGTCACTTCAAGCGCACGAATAAACAGAAAGGAAGAGAGGACAAGCGCTTTCTCGCAACTAAACTGTTTATTAGAAAGGGAAGAATATATATCCAGGCATTTAAAAACAACGCATGCGTGTGAAGGCAAAAAAGTACACCTGTGGCACATCGAGAACACAGGGTAAGAGAGTTTGGTTTTCTAGATTATGTTCCGAGATAATCTGTCTTCTTTTACCCTGTGTTCTCGATGTACCCAGGTGTACTTTTTTGCCTTCACATGCATGCGTTGTTTTCAAATGCCTGTATATATATTCTTCCCTTTCTAATAAACAGTTTAGTTGCGAGAAAGCGCTTGTCCTCTCTTCCTTTCTGTTTATTCGTGCGCTTGAACTGACAATTATATCATAAGTTAAATACTTGTTCTTTTAAAAAGTCCTTCCTTATTACCTCCAAAAAAACTAAAGCATCATTTTCAGACCAAGAAACCAAGCTATTTCTGTCAGAGCCACACTTACCTTAGGAGGGAATGCCCTAGAAATTACTAACACCGTAAGAGCTCTTGGAGTCTACTTTAATGAATTCATGCTCAGTGATGGCCACATAGAACATCTTCGAAGTAAGCTTGCACGTGTAGTTGGTGTTTTGAGAAAATTCCAGCATTTATTGCCTGCAAAGGTAAAGCTTACGTTGTACCACACCCTGTTTGAATCACAGTTAAAGTAATGCGTATTAGTATGGGAAAGTTAAACAAAAACAAGGAATAGTAAACTAATCTCAATGCAGAAAAATGCCCTTCGAGGGATTGCTGGCGTGCCTTACAGAGCGAATTCTGAACCACTGTTTACCACCTATCGTATCATGCACTTAACCAACATGTACTATCATCGTTTTTTATAGCTCTACAAATCACAGATTGAACACGGCAAATTGTTCTTTTGTGAGGTCGCTAACCTCCACACCAACATTTCTTACTACCATACAATGCAACACGAGTACTGGTTTGTACTTCACCCGCGGACTAACTACATCTTTCAAACCCTAAACTATGCATTGACTTCATTGCTTAATAAATTTGGCTTCTCTCACACCTCGATACGCTAACTTTCCTTTAACTCTCTTAGAAACTTGGTTCGTTAATGTGTGCAAATCTGCACCACTTGAATTATATTTTGTGTACACAACCTTATTTGAATAGATATGGAGATATGATTTTGTAGTATTGCCCGTTTTATTGTGCACCGAGTTTTTCTGCTTTTGAGTTTTTGTTTATTAGGCTGCACATTAGCCTGTGTTATTTCTGTTTTCGTGCATACCGCAGCTCCGATGTATCCGGGGGAGTGGAGCAACGTCAAGCCGCGACTGTGTGGCACTTTTCCCTCCTCCTCAGTCATGTATTTTTGTTTGCATGTCTGAAATAAAGACTCAGACAATGGGCTCATATAAAGTAATTTCTAAAGGAATTGTTTTGCATTGTTCCTGATAATCACGTTTCTCTATACATTCATTTTTTTCGCATTCTTCCTATTTATTCGATAATAAGGCTCTATGTGGGCAATTTTGTAAACTGGCCAAAGTGTACTTCTTTGTTTGGCGGGAGAGGGGTAGGAGCGAATGAGCGTGCTTCTCAGCTTTTCGTACCAGCCTCTGCTATTACTTAACATAACAAGCATATTATTATTATTATTACTCTCATTACTCGGAAATCTGAGATGAAATATCTTAACACAAAAGTGTGCAAAACACACTAATTGTATGTAGACCTCTGGAAGGCTCGAACACAGATACACATGTACATGCAAGTATAAATACTTGAATAGAATAACCTACATTTATTCGTATTACAGCCTTAAGCTTGTCGTAATTAATGGAAGCATATTTTGCGAGGTTACTGCCGCTGATGGAGATGCGCCTCTTGAATTGGTGATTCTCAGTGTTGAAAATACTCTTTGAATTACGACTTTTCTATTAAAATTGGAGTTCGTCAGACAAATTTGAATTCTCAAGAATTTCACCGGTTAGTGTTTAGCAGATTTTTTCCATGGAGCCCTCATTATAATTTGTCACATACTCGGACAATGCAACCCTTCTTTAGGCAGTGTCAAAGACAAGGTCCTTGGCATTAATCAAAAAGATTTTTGGGAAAAGTAGAAATGTTCTTTTTTGTAAACCACACATGTTTCAGCACAATCTAAAATTATAATAGTGTATGACAGACCCTTTAAAACATTTGAAAGCCAAATTGCAGATATCGATGTCTAAATTCATCTACTTTTATGAGGCTCAGCTTCACCTTTCAAAGGCAAATTAAGTAGCATACACATAGGGTAGCTCGCCACTTGTTTTGTATCACAAAGAAAAGTTGTGTCAAAGAAGTTGCTGGTATTCTTGTTAGGTCTACAGCATTTAGGAAATTGTAGAATTGGTAGAGAATTGGTATAAAATTGCATTTTTTGCCATACCAAATGATTTTTTGGGAACTTACTTTAGTATCATTTCCCAGGGCCCCAAACGCTCATTTCAAGTAAATTTTGTCAAATGAGCAATTAGTCCCCAATCGCTCATCCCTAATTATACCAACTGTCTCACTACATCTTCCAGTATTGTTCACGTCCCAATGGCTTGAAACTAATGGGAACAGTCTTAATTTTCGATGTACTTCTTTTCGTATTTTGGAAGATCCTAACAGATTGCAGACGTTTTTTTTTTTTTGTTCACTCTAAATTAAGCCAGCCGCATGTCGTCATTGCTCACAATAAATCACAGCACCTTAACTAAGTTATGAATAGGGCTCCGTGTTGTCAGATAATTTCAAAAAAAAAACTGATAAACACTCGTCAGTAAAAGTTTAACATTTCGCATTCATTCGTTAAGCTCCGAATATAAGAGGGCGTTTGCAGTGTTCAAGTGGCAATTTGAAAGCTAACAATCATGAATAAAAAAGAGAGTGCCCCTGCCAGTGACGAAGACCCCGTAATGTATTCTGGCGTCTATTACAGCAAGATTTATACTTGTACTATCAACAAATGTATGCTCTGTTTCCTTCAGTTCCCTTCAGCGCTGTGGAAGCTACAGGTTCCTCAGCCAACAGGAAGGGTGCTTGGCTCCTCCCCATATATTCATTGGCGTCGTGTCGTCTGCTCACCGTATTCACGGCGCCTACTCACCGAATCGTAGTCATTATGGCTAGTTAATTAACTTAAAAATGTAGTAAGCTATTAAACACAAGCTACACTGGGAACTTGAAGAAGCGTAAGTTTGTTGCTCTGTTGAATACTGGTAGAATCTTAAACTACCGTATTCACGGCGTCTACTCACCGAATCGTAGTCATTATGGCTAGTTAATCAACTTAAAAATGTAGTAAGCTATTAAACACAAGCTACACCGGGAACTTGAAGAAGCGTAAGTTAGTTGCTCTGTTGAAGACTGCTAGAATCTTAAGCAGGTGGATAACTTCCCTTTGTGGCTGGTTTTCTCCGACGCTGCTCGTGGCTCTAGTATGACTGTTTTAGAAGCGAAGCTCTTTATAGCGACACCTGTTCGTCCCTCGTAGTCCTAGTAGTAGTGTGTAACCAGTCTTACATTTTGACCTCCAAGGTGGTGCCGGTGGGAGACTTCTTCTGTGTGTTGTTGAACAATAAAAAATTCGCAGTGTACGCGTTAACTAAAAGCCGAATTCTCCTGTCTCTCATTCCCCCTTAGCAGCCATTGGCATGCACATTGAGCACTATCTGACAAGAAAGGGTTGCTACGTTATACTTGCTGGGCGTAACCTCCTTGCTTTTAGAAAGGCTTAGCGAGAGTTGGGCTGCAGTGCCATGAATACGGTGAACTAGTATACACCATGAACTCGATGTGGTTAAAGGTGGGAAGTAAACACAAAGCGCAAGCCGTAAGAAAGTGTGCGTGTGGCTCCTCTCGTTAATATTGGCAGCCAACCCTGCCAATATTAAGGCGCTTGTATGTGGAACTACGTTTCGCTGCGCAAGTGCATGACTTTCTTACACCTTGTAGTTTTGGTAGTGCTGAACCACAGTGGTGAGACAGCGTATGGGTGTTTTGTATTGCAGTATTGGCGCTTCTATGTGTCTGCGCGTTAAAACCTCCCCGCACATATGAAGTACACTCAGTGGCTTCACAGGATTAAGTGTTCAGTTATCATTTCGTCGAAAGTATTCGAATACTGAGAATAATAATAATAATAATAATAATAATAATAAAATGATAATAATCCCTAATCAAGAAGATGCTGGGGAAAACTGAGTTGCAGTTTGACGAGCAGCTCCGGATCCCTCCTTCGCAGCAGTGTACATCAACAGCTGCATTAATAGCAGGGTTAAAATCAAGTGATGAAAAAACACAATTATCATCAATAATCCAGTATGAAGCAATATAAGTACCATTTTTTTAGTACTGGAAATTAACGAAAGTCAACTACGATAAACGCTGAATTTTTTCCGAAAAATAAAGTCCAAAAACTATCCTCCTAATTCTAAGAAAAATTGGACACACCGAAAACATGGCGCTGTAATAACTAGACTGACGTAATTTACTGCTTGATACGTAAATACGTATGTATTTCGCGTCAGTTACGTACGTTTCGTATGTAATAGCTGCCAGAGTTGCCATTGATGGCTACTGGCGACACGGTGAAGAAAATTTAATTTCACGTTGGTTCTATGGCTACCTTACGGCTATTTGAGTTTTGGCGCATTCAGTAGCCATTTTTCTTACTGTTTACAAATGAAATAAACTGTTTCGAAGCTTTTGCGTCAATGTGCCAGCCAATGCATGTCCTCGCCTGGTATTCAACGAGGCTGCATACCAATACAAATACGGAGAAGCGACACTGCAGGTCGAGTAGTCGGCGCTCGCGGTGCCTGCCTGCATCGTCTGATGCTCGTCTCAGTCTCGCCAAAGAGAAACATTCCGCCATACAAATCTGGACTGGTATTATGTAAGCTCTGCTATTTTCGAATTCGACCTGGCGCTTTAATGGAAAAGTACTTTTAATGTGCTTAGTTTTTCGCTAGAATTTTCCAAGTTTGCTATGTGTATAGCAGTAGTTCGCTGTTCCGCATAAAATATATGTGGTTGGAAAAAATTTCTTATAATTTATTTCTAACTTATCTCGGCCTTGAAAGTTAAGCAAGAGGGAAAAAGTGTGCTCTTGTTAATAATCTTTCATAAATTACCCAGCAGTGTTTGGTTCATGCAGTGCACTTCCTTTTCAGTTAGCTTGCGTCACTGGTTAACTTTTCGTGCAAACAAAAAATGTTGAATTGCATGTTTATTCGGCAGCGTACTCCAGGATCAGTATGCTTTTAGGTGTTTCTTTACGTAAGGTTCCTTTAAATTTCCAGTGCTATTCAGAAAGGAAAAGCATACAACCACCTGTTTGTAGGAGAAAGCCACATGGAAGCTCAGTGTCATTGCAGTAAATTCAATGCGATAATAATATCAGTTTGTTACTACTGGCCAGGTAGAGAACAGTTCTCGTCTAAGCTTAGCTTTCACTGTAGTGCAGCAGCTCTCCCTCCTTCCACACGTCTCTAAGACGAAGATGGCAGTTCGGCGTTGAATTCACTTTGGAGCGTCCACAAACGCTACTATGGCAGACTTCCACACAGCAGATCCATACTCCTAAACTGAAAGGGCGTACGAGAAGAGTTAGATTTGCTTGCCAACATTGCAGATTTCTTACAGTCGCGTTGTTTTTGAAAATGATATCGCTCATTTTTTAACGATGCGTAATAACTATGCTCGTAATCGAGCTTCTTCATTTCGCTGTGAAATTTGCTACCGTAGGCACTCTGCTCTAGTTCCCTTTAAAATTCACGTAGTTTCAATCCCGTTACCTACTTAGCCACCTATGTCCCGCCACCTGTGTATAGACTGTGCCTATATTTTTATTGTAATATATCTGTATCTTTATTTCCTCCGCCTTTTGTTTTTATTTGCACCAATTCCTATGAGAAAGCGAGAGCAACTTTATTGAGGTCTATTGCCGACGTAGGGGAGAGTCTCTCCCGCGCCAACCCGGCTGTTCCCACGTGGGTACTCGCAGGCCTTGCCTGCCCCTTTGATTAAAACCCAATTGAATGTCGACAATTAGTCAAAAACAGAAAAAAAAGCTGGGACTGTCAAGCTAACAACACTACTACGTATTTGCAAGTAATACTAGGAAGAGAGGGGAAGCAGTACACGAACACACCCATTCGAAGAAGCTTGCTATTCTTTTACAGTGCATGCCGTGCATCGTAGCTATTTTCTGAAAGTGATACAACTTGTGCGTATGTTAATTTGTTAGCACAATGTCACTAATGCAATCGATTTGTTAATAGTGGTAATTCCTTGTCTTCTTTGAAGCTATCGAGACCACATCATGCGATGAAAAGCAAGTGATGTTAAAACATTAAGTAACGTAAAAACATCATATAATTATATTTTATACGTTTTAGGATACCAACGAAACGCCTGCGCGTGTATATGTATAATTTTGGGCATTGCATTAGAAGCATAGTGAAATAAGGTAGATAAGCTATACGTTCTCGTACGTATAGGCTGCTTATATCTGGTAGCAAAAACCAGCTGTTGGACACTAGCAGAAAACGAAGCGATGTTGTCTTCCTTGATGCACGGGAAAAAAGGCTGTTACGAACGGTGGAGCTCTTGGCGTCAGAATAACAATTTTTTGGGCTCTGCTGGTATCGTGCTAATACACACACAATTTCGACCGCATTCTTGCGTGCAGGTACGAAACAAGAATTAACCAGAAACGACTGTAGATATAATTGAACAAAATATCTTTGGAAGCAAGACATGCCCTGAATATCATCTGCACCCAATCCGCAGAATATTGAGGACCTTTGAAACTGACCACCGCCAATCATGCCTCGCGAGGCTGCTTTGCGATCGAGCTGCCTCGTCGGTTTTCCTAAAACAATGGTTCTAGCCGGTTCTGTGTCACACGGTAACTTTCCCTGCTCGTGAGATGAGATCTAAATGGAAATCAAAAGCGATACTACAGGGCTGCCATCCTATGCATAGGTCTGGCTCTGCTCAACTCTCCGGCTGGTCTGGCAGCCTACATCCTCGAGAAGTTCTCCACCTGGACAGTCGGTGCGAACGTGGACCGAGAAGACGGGGGCCTCACTGACAAATACACCTACGATGAACTGCTGGCCAACGTGATGCTGTACTGGCTTACCGACAGCATTGGGTCGAGCGCGCGCTTCTACAAGGAAAACTTCGCCGGTGGCATGACCCGGCCCACTAGGTGAGGAGGATGAATCGAGTGCTTGTGCGACTAGATAACTCCCGCCCAAATCAACGCTTATTTTGCTTACAGAGACAGCATAGCTCATATTCAGAAAAAAAGGTCCTTTTGAACGTACCCTAGGCTTGCTAATGCGATCAGAATGAAACTTTGTTCGAACGAATTGTCTCTATAATTGCTTTCTTGGACCATAAGACCTTCCGGTAAGAGTGTTTCTCTTTCAACTGATTAAGGGTGCGCACACAGACACGGACACTACAACAGGAAATTGCACAGACCAAGAGCATCATCATCATCATCATCATCACCATCATCATCATCATCATCATCAGCCTGACTACGTCCACTGCAGGACAAAGGCCTCTTCCATGTTCCGCCAGTTAACCCGGTCCTGTGCTTGCTGCTGCCAATTTATAGCCGCAAACTTCTTAATCTCATCAGCCCACCTAACCTTCTGTCTCCCCCTAACCCGCTTTCCTTCTCTGGGAATCCTGTTAGTAACCCTTAACGACCAGCGGTTATCCTGTCTAGGCGCTACATGCCCGGCCCATGTCCATTTCTTCTTGTTGATTTCAGCTTTGATATCCTTAACCCCCGTTAGTTCCCTAATCCACTCTGCTCTCTTCTTGTCTCTTAAGGTTACACCTACCATTTCTCTTTCCATTGCTCGCTGCGTCGTCCTCAATTTAAGCTGAACCCTCTTTGTAAGTCTCCAGGTTTCTGCTCCGTAGCTAAGCACCGGCAAGATACAGCTGTTACATACCTTTCTCTTGAGGGATAGTGGCAATCTACCTGTCATAATTTGAGAGTGCTTGCCAAATGTGCTCCACCCCATTCTTATTCTTCTAGTTACTTCAATCTCGTAGTTCGGCTCCGTGGTTATTACCTGCCCTAAGTAGACATAGTCTTTTACAACTTGAAGTGCACTAATACCTATCTCGAAGCGCTGCTCTTTTCCGAGGTTGTTGTACATTACTTTCGTTTTCTGCAGATTTATTTTAAGACCTACCTTTCTGCTCTCCTTATCTAACTCCGTAATCATGAGTTGCAATTCGTCCCCTGAGTTACTCAGCAATGCAATGTCATCGGCGAAGCGCAGGTTACTAAGGTACTCTCCATTAACTTTTATCCCTAACTGTTCCCATTCTAAACTTCTGAAAACCTCCTGTAAGTACGCGGTAAATAGCATCGGGGAGATTGTGTCCTCCTGCCTTACACCCTTCTTGATTGGTATTCTGTTGATTGGTATTCTGTAGACCAAGAGCGCCTACTCGCAACTAAAGTTTATTCGAAACAAAGGTAGGTATATATATATATATATATATATATATATATATATATATATATATATATATATATATATATATATATATATATATATATATATATATATATATATATATATATATATATATATATATATATCATTTCTGTTGCGTGACCTGGCAGGTGAAACGACAAAAAACAAAAAAAAATTGGGCTATAAAACACGTGCCTCAGATCAAACCCTCAGGGTGATGATGCAGTATGAAAATTAATTTTCTGTTAACGTGATGGAGGGTGCGCTTACGTATTTGTTTTTACTTCTCGTAATGTGAAGCCAATACCAACCAGTCCAATTATCTGTGCTACTGCAATGAATGTTTGTGTTACACTAATTACTTTTCTTAATTTGCAGTTGAACGTTACGATCGCAGGCAGCACGGAGGTGTTCAGGTTTTATTTTTAAAGATGGCGAAATATGTTAAGCCTATGAGCGTTGAAAGCTTTAGTAACAGTGCCATTGTTATATTTTGCACGGAGTCACTCTAAGCGTCACATGCTATTTTTAAACTCTTCAGGCTGACAGCAGAAATGCCCGCTTGGCTACCGGCGCTTTTTTGTTGCAATGCAGAAGGATGAAATAGAAACTCGTTAACTTGAATAAATATGTTATTTGATGTATTTTTGCTAAAGGGAGGACTCGCACAACTTCAAAATCTTGACCTCTTGCTTAAACATCCTGAAGGTGTAGCAGCATTAGAACGCAATGTTTCTTGCTTCAATCCATATTATGCAAGCGTTTTCCGATGTAAAGTATATAATAACTGTATTGAGATTATGTAGCGCATTAATAATCAATAAGACAATGGCTGTGCAGGGTGCCCGTCACTGTGCCCACGGGATTTTCAGTGTTCCCTGAAGATCTCTTGGCGCTGCCAAAGTCGTTCATCGGTCACGTGTACCACGATGTTGTCACCTTCGAGCAGCACCCGAGCGGCGGCCACTTCGCCGCCTTCGAGAAGCCAGATCTGCTCGAGAAAGACGTGCGTCAGTTTGTGGCCGCAGTAGAGGCTCGCAATGCCTCGGCTCCCGGTTCTTGGGCCGCCTTCCCCTTTGTCGATGCGGGATCTCAGCTGTACCGCGCCACGGTGACCTTCGGGCCGAGCAGGCCCGCCGGAGGCCAACGCTTCGAGCCAGTCGAGCAGCCAAAAACCGTGCCGCCCCCGAGCCCGCCACCGATCAGTCGAGAGCCGGAGGCGAAGCCAGCTTCCAAGCCCGTCGAGAGCAGGGTTCGTATCTCCGAACGTTGGTCAGACGTGCCCGGAGAACTTTCATTGCGCACATAGGAAGCAACATGCGGAGAATTGCTATAAAAAAGTTGTGATGTGTGAACGATTCGTTAGGCAGAAACGTAACTCAACGAACACATTTTATTTTTTTTTCTAATTGATTTACAGTACCTAACAGAGAGCCCTCGAGGGGCATTGTGGAAGGGGGTGGCACAGATAATACGTTTAATATATATATATATATATATATATATATATATATATATATATATATATATATATATATATATATATATATATATATATATATATATATATATATATATATATATATATATATATATATATATATATATATTACTTGACTTCCTGGATTCCTGGATTCGGTCGAGTTATCAGCCATGAGATGCCGCGGACGAGCAAACAAAAAACGATGCTTTATTGCCAACGTTACGGCTGGGGACTGGCCTTCGTTGTATGCCCTGACAAAGTCCCCGGCCCTAATGTTGGCAATAAAGCATCACTTTTCCTTTGCTTGTCTGCTTCATCTGATAACTTATATATATCTATATATATATATATATATATATATATATATATATATATATATATATATATATATATATATATATATATATATATATATATATATATATATATATATATATATATATATATATATATATTAGAAATGAAAAATGCAATGCGACATATGAACATGTAAGCACAATACATGCTAGAAAAGGGAGTTACAGCCCCACCGCGATGGCCTAGTGACTAAGGTACTTGGCTGCAGACCCACAGGTCGCGGGATTGAATCCCGGCTGCAGCGGCTGCATTTCCGATTAAGGCGGGAATTTTGTAGGCCCTTGTACTGAGATTTAGGTGCACGTTAAAGAACCCCAAGTGATGAAATTTTCCGGAGCCCTCCAATACGGGGTCTCCCATAATCATATCGTGGTTTTGGGACATTAAACCCCACATATAAATCAAATCAAAGTGAGTTACAGTATGTAAAGGGGTGAAGGTGAAATACAAAAAAAAAATATTTTGACAGTAACTACAACCTAGGAATAGTGCAAAAAAAGAAAGCTGACAAAAAAGTTCACTGTAAATGAAAGTACAGAATGCAAAAAAAAATAGCAGGAGAAAGGAGGATAAAAATAAGCCATCGGCAACAGTCCTATAGGACCAGATGATTATACAATAGCAAAAGATCACTCTTCAGCGAAGGCCTTTGATTACTATTACAAGAGCAGATAGCCATCATAACTAGGGTTGATGTTAACTCCTAGAACGAACTCTGGCGTCCCTGCTGTCATGTTGATGTGACGTCACGGCAAGGACTCGCCCGCTCCGCCACCGTTTCTCGCCCTTTTCGGTGCCCGTTGTGGGCCCACTTTTTAACAACACGGTAGTGGTTACTCCTCAGTTTCGCGATGCAAATGTTTCAAGTTACCAGGTGGAAGGTTCCATGACTAGTGAAAGTGTTTTAGGCTGTACAAAGTTTTGATAATATAGCATAGGATAGGCAATGTCCCGTGTGAACGGGAGATTCTCTGTGAAGATCGTGATGCAGTACAGCGAAATGTTTGCTTTCACTGCCTACTCAACAAGTTGGTGCTACACAACTGTGCTAAGCGGTTAGAACGTCAATACAACTAGGCATAGACTGGGGGGGGGGGGGTGATAACATGAATGTCGATGTACTAGAAATGAAATTCAGACGTTTTCATTCAGTAACTGCGTTGTCGTTTACCACGAATGTTACGACTGCCTCAGCAAGGTAGCCACGTGATTTCGCCAAATGGTGCTTTCTTCAACAGGAGACTCACATAAAATTGTCATAAGCAATCACTAAACGAATTGGGAGAATTGCGGCCGCACACACAATGGTTTCGAAAATGCTGCGAGTCTGTGTAGTTCGATTCTATGCACAAATTTAATTTCAACAGTCACCAAAATTTATGTTGTCCTAAACACCAATGTTCGTGAAATGCTGGTCCGATCTACTGCCGGGCTACAAAGCGTAATGTAAGCTCTAGGCGCGAGCACCGCAGATATAAACGTTGACAAAACAAATGCCGTGGTGGAAGTGAAGTTTTTCGATGGCACACTCACCTGTAGTGACGTGGCCCGCGTAATAATCAAAACTCCTATGCCTCACTCAGCTGATGACTGGTTTGACACTTCATGTCAATAGATACAGTTTGATGTTTAAAGCTAATGAACTGATAGCAAAACCCATCGATGGGGTGGCTACCTAAAACGGCACGCATGAACGTATAATAGCTACAATGCTGCACGATGACGCAATCTGACAGCAATAAAAGTTTTCGCACTCAACCTCAAGCACACCAAGCCTCAGTAATTTCGGCGAAACGAAGTACCGAAAGTATTGCGAGAAAAATGTTGCACTAAAGAATATATGGTGGCGAAGCAAGAATACGCAAAAAAAGTGACACAACAACTGCAGTGGTATGGTGAGCGCATTCTGGATATTTTGCGGAACTCAATACTGCACGCGTGCGCTGTGCTTGGCACACCGGCAAGAACGCTGTCCGTAGATACACGGCTGCGTTAAATAAAAGTGACCACCGTGCCGGCGAAACCCCCCTATCTGTTAAAGGGACACTGAAGTCAAATAATATTTTACGTTAGTGTGAAAGCTCAATGTATGACAACACCTAAAACGACAATATTATCAACAACAGTGCCCTACTTACCGAGAAATTAAGGTAAATGCACAAGAACACAAGCACCGCAGTAGGACATTTTAAAATGATCCCGATGACTTCAGACGAACCGCCTACAATTAATCACTAGAAATCGATCTGACTGCACTAAATAAACAACTTTCCGTGCATCAAGACACGCAATAAAATGCTACTTGTTCTTTTCTGTTTGATTCAAGGAAAAAAGAACCACCGAACGTTACTATGGAGAATTGCGTGAGCGGTTCAAAAATTCAACTTTTACACGGGACAAATGGTGCCATATAGCGGGGTGCAGTTGAAACAAAAGCGTCTGCGATCTCGGAGCCAACGGAGGAAAATTGATCAGTGGGCGTTTTTGCTGCTGTGTCTCCCCCTGCTTTCGGTCTGCTGCTACTAGCGCAGTAAAGCCGGGCAACGTTGTGCACGGCAACACTGACGTGAGACGGACCGGTCGGTTCGCTTCTTGAGGCGGATAATTTGAAGTACGCTAACCTGATGCGAACCACTGAAACGTGATTTTATTTCAAAATAGGCCCTTCCTTGGAACAAAAGTAACACTACGAGGTTTCCGGACCACC
This sequence comes from Rhipicephalus microplus, assembly GCF_043290135.1. Taxonomy (NCBI): domain Eukaryota; kingdom Metazoa; phylum Arthropoda; class Arachnida; order Ixodida; family Ixodidae; genus Rhipicephalus; species Rhipicephalus microplus. Next base: position 186,457,161 of record NC_134704.1, on the reverse strand, counting down.
ATTTCAAGAATCAACGTCGACTTAATAACTTAATTTAGGGTCCCTTTGAAATCAATCTGAACAACTTATGATGTGACGATGGTGTGTCGTAGGTCAAATCACGTCATAATTACGCAGCAATAATTTTGCTATATCTAAGTAGAAACGTGTTCTTGCTTTCCACCTCCATTGGCTGTCGAGGCCGGAAATGAGACACATTCTTAGCAGCGTGACACAAACGTGATTCCAATTTTTGTGGCACTGAGTGCGGGCAACGTTGGCAGAGGCAAAAGCAATCTCTTTTTAGCCAGGACTATTACAGGAGGCTGTTTCCGTCATTCATATGTGGCTTTAGACAGGAAAAAAGCGAACGCGAACAGCAGGACCACGTACTAAGCCAGTGCTTGTAGGAACGCAACGGTGGGTGTCGAAAAGTTCTTGCCGTGGCATCACCCAGGCCTCGCATCTGGCAACGCCACTCTAACTTCTCGGGGTTAATAGGAGTATGAAGGCGTCACATCAATTTGTACACATCACCGAGAAAAGTGTTGATAATAAAACACAAAGTGCGCCAGCAGCTGTTAATCACTGCATTTAATGTTGTCACAACACGTGAGAATGGCGCAAATGTGGCTAGCATGAAGCGAGCAAAGTATTCATGTGTGTTACAATGCCATGGATGTCTTTGGCGACCCCATCTAACTATAGTTTTCAGCAACAATGACGATGCTTGAAAAAATATGATAGAGGATGCAAAATAAAGGCGCAAAGCGCTGCAGAAGGTGGGCCAGCTCGTTATTGACTTGCAGTGCTAAAAAAATAGTGGTAAGTAACGTAGAGGCAACTGGTTACCTTTTACTCTCTCTAGTGGCGTGGGTACAGCAAACAGTTACTTTTTGTCTATAAGTGTGTTCACGGTTGAGAGGTACCTCAAGCCTTTCGGATTGTAATCAGCCGGCTTTCGAGGAGCGCGCTGGTCATTACCGACGCTGAAGGATTGGCGCAAACTAGTTGTGCAGATTCATATTCCAGACTATAGAGTGCTATTACATGCGAATGTGTTGGTGTACTACCGGAGTATGCGAATAGCGGGAAGCATTACAATGATACAATGCATCCCGTCCAGCTATCGTCATAGACAAGCGCGCCAGCGTGATAGCACTGCGCGTGTCCACGGAGATGGCTGGATGGTGCACGCTCTACAATTTCTTAAGCGTTTCTTCATTTGACGCCGATGCTACGTTTCCCGTCTTTGTGCTTTCTTCGGTAGCTGTAATCATAATTGAATGTTTTAAAGCGGACGTCGCCGCAATGTGCTCTGAAATTTAGCCTTCCTAATGACGTTTGCTCCGGCTACCAGGTTCTTAAACGGTTCAGGCATACTGTGTGCTTCACTGTTGGCGTTACAGGGTGTAACAAGAGCGTAGTTGTTTTTTTCTGTTTAAAATTTCACAAGCAATGCAAACTGCGATGCAGCAGCAGCAATCAAGCCAGAAGGAGCCGGAAGCCAAGGCACGGACAACTCCGAAGCCGTCCGAACAACAAAAGAAAGCGACCCCAGCTCCTCCTGCAGCCAAGCCGAGTTCCCGTGCGCCTCCTGCAGCGCAGCAACCCAAACCTACGCCGTCAGTTGGACAGAAGAGTGCTAACACAAGGCCTCCAGCGGCAGAAAAGAAGCCGTAAAGCACGTTATGAGCGGCGCTCTTGGCTGTCTAGCCGATAAGACGTTCGACTTGCTTCAGTTTGATATACGTGTTTTAATCTGTCATCGTTCTTCCACTTGTTTTGATTCGCTATTTACAAGGCGTGGCCTGGTGCAATCTAATACGGCCTCGTTGGTAAGGGAATATTTAACGCAAGGACGAGAAGGCAGGACACAACGCGTGCTGGTTTCATTTCGTTTAAAGTTTGCGCAAGTTCTGAGTCCTCCTTTCTCGTTTTCGTGTCACTTTGCGCTCAATATTGCCTGATCAAAACTTTCACCTCGCTTTATCAAAATGTGCGCGTTTAACTGATTTAGACAAAGTCAGATTATTTGGAGCACTGGCGAGCGCAACTGTGCGTCAATGCCTTTCCGAGAACGGAGGACCAGGGCCGACGGGATTGAAATCTCCCCACGTGGCATGATGGCGTTTGGCAGTATTTGCTCCGGATCAATCTCATCGCGTTAAGTTAAAAAGGTCTGAGTGACCCGCCATGGTGGTGTAGTGGCTAAGGCACTCGGCTGCTGACCAGCAGGTCACGGGATCGAATTCCGGCCGCGGCGGCCGCATTTTCGATGGGGGCGAGAATACTTGAGGCCTGGACAAATATTAAGGACGCAACCTTGATAGAAGACAAACAAAAAAGGAGACCGGATAGGGCGTTAAGTTGAATACTCAACAACACGTCAACGTGTTTATCATCACATTGATACGTAGTATACAAAAAAAGAACTAACAAAATAACCTAAAAGCCTCTACTGCGAACGCACTCCACTCTGTTTATGCAACAAATTCTGTTGATTTGTATGGCTGCCATATAGCTAAGTAATGCGACATGTGCACTAAATTTTCAAAATATTTTTCTCCACTTAAACAAAAACTACTCCTAGTAAAATTTTCATGATTGAATTCACTATGACACCAATAGCATGCGCTTTTCATCTGAATGTTTTTTTTTTTTTGACCGCCTTAGTGTGCTACAAACGTCCCAACATAGAATGAAGTGGCGTTTTCACCAAGTTTAAGAATCTAATTTAGAGTCTATGCGCCGCAATTAACAGTAACTCTACCGTTGCGCCAATTGCGCCAAACTTTGCCGAATCGCCCTGGCTGCTACACGCTGCTATATTTCCTCAAAATTTGCCGAGTCTGCGCCAAAAGGCGTGTTCCGCCTTTCAGAAACCAAACTAATTTAGGTTCTCCAGTTGAAAATGACATCGCGGTGCACCTCTGTAAGACGCAACCCGGGCCAAGCCAAGCCGAACTGGGCCAAATGTCACTGTTGGAACTACAGTGTTAGAGTGTACTAGAAGTGTTGAGTAGCGTGACCACGCCTCGCCATCTGATCCCTTCCGCGTTGCCCGCACCGGCGGCGCTGCAGTCGAATAGTACTGAAAGAGCCGCGCGCCACGTGTAGGAACAGCTATGCACTTCGGCTCCTCTGTCGCGATTTCTTGATGCAGATTTCTTCGCACCTGCCCATCATACATGTCTAACACATGATGCCATAGCCCTTGAAGTATGACACGCCAATCTACTGAATTTGAGCTCCATAAAAGCCCTAGTGAGAGACCGAAAATAATTCAGAAAGAGTGTGTCTTATACTGATTTCTTCTCTCTCAACTCTTTCTTCGTTCGTTAGGCTTCTACAATATTCAGAATAACTGAGCTGATTTATTGGAAGTTAGCTGTGCTCAGAAAGCTGTGAGATTAAAGAACAAATACTGTGTCACACGCACGCAGAACCAGAAAGCCACAAGAGGGGAGTGGAAGGGAATCTCAACCTCCTACACCCTGAAATGTTTTGGTAATTAAACTTTTCAATGTATACTAAAATAGTTCAGGCATTCACAACAACTACCAATTGCCAAAGTTGGGCGTTCTGCTGCACACAGCACTCCCTCAAAAAAAAAAAGAAATCCTGGGTAGCCCTGCGCCAATAGTTTACATTTGGCGAAGCGGAACATAGCGTGTCTCTACAAATGTGCACTGTAGATTTCACCTTTTCGAGTATGAGGTCTCAAAACTAGTTCAAGTCTAACGTAGTCGGACGAGAAATGCACCGCCTAAAATAGTAGCTGTGCTAAGAAGCATTAAGTACATATATATATATATATATATATATATATATATATATATATATATATATATATATATATATATATATATATATATATATATATATATATATATATATATATATATATATATATATATATATACGGGTGTGTTTGTGTGTTTACTGTGTACATACACAAGGAATGCCTGCCTACACCTTTGATGATAATAATAGAACAACGCTTATAATACAAAACATTGTCATAAATTTGCTCGCTTGCAATGGCGTTACGTCGACGCAATATTTGTAAAGCAGCACAATTTAAGCTGTCGATACAGAATGAGAACTGGTTACAATGAATTCACGCAGATTAACAGACGGGCTATATATACAATTTGCACTTTTTAACATGTTTCAGTGTTGTTTTAATAAGTTTAATATGCAATAGGCCTTTCGGAAAGCAATAATTATTATCTTCCACAGAACTGGCATGATAAAAAAGAGTTGTCACCGATTAACGTTGTGACAACGTTACTTACACTCGGGTTTCTCGTGAAACAATAGAGCTCATGTACGCTCATACGAGAAACACTGTGCCCTGGATATCGTAGAGACTGCCGACAAAACGAGCGTTCACGGTTTTGATACTTCTCCGTCCTTTGTAGTTCACCAGTAACCACCTTTGATGTGACGCATCTCAAAGCGCTGATTGAGTTAGGTGCTAGGCGTATCTGTGCAAATTTCGATTGACATTTTTTTTCTGAGTTGGCACGCTCTTGAAACAGTGAATGTATGGAGGCAATGTCAGTGTGCCTGCATATTCACTCGTGCACCATGGCACGTAGCAAGTGCGTTCACTGATAAAGGCTCAGAAACGCAATAAGCGCGCTGAAAACAAGCAATTACACGCTTTCGCAGGCTCGGGCGCGCATTCCCAATTCAAACGCTCACGCGATCTACAGTACCGTGGGACAACAGCGCCGCCGCTACTGTCACCCGCCGGCGAATCAGCCGAGATGCGGCGCGGCTGCCTCGTTCACTCCACTGCCCCCTTCTAGTACACTGTAACAGTGTCTAAAAATATACCAGACACTGTAGTTACCGGTCACTTCAGAATTTTTTGTCTCCTTCACGTTATTTCATGTTTCAATTGTGGCAAAGCTGACTTTCGGACATTACTGTGACGCCGAACGATTTTTGAAAGTGTTTGTTTAAGCCTATGAGGTCATAGACATAGCGAAGGTAGAAACTTTAAGTAACGCTGTTTTCTACCGGCAATGTAGGCTGAAATTCCAAAAAATTGAACGCTGAATAGTTTCAGTGTCCAAAATTTCAAATGTTCTTCTCCATAGAACTCCGTAGGGCTTGTGATGCTGTCGTGAAATTGTCCGAATTTTTAAGCATGTCTGAAAAATCTGGCTTCTGAAAAATTGTCAGTCAACTGATCTTCAGTCATGTTATAATTAGGCGCTGTGGTCTCAAATTTTATAATTGGCGTTGTCTAATAAATGTGGTGAGGCTATCTGCTGGTTATTTTTTTTTCCTTTTTACTCTATTATGCTTGAATAGCGTGCAGCACATTGTAAATTTGTCATTCGTGTGTCACGAACAAGGTATTCGAAAAACGTAAAGAAGGGGTGGATGAAGACATCCGTAAACAAAGGTTGTGTCGGGCCTACATTTCGACAAGCGGACTTGTCTTTCTCGAGGCTAGAACAAAACAGCTATGTTCTGAGGAACGCAAGACTGCTTGATGGAACATCGGCTCCACAGAACTGCTGTTTACGGATTTCTTCGTGAACACAATAGGCGTCCTAAAATGGACTCTAGCAATATCGGCTCCAAAAGCCAGTTCTTCTGCTTCAAAACGCATTTTTGTCTGCTCCAAAAGCTGCTCCAAAGCAGGCTAAGCCAGTAGCAAAACTGATTTATCAAAAACAAAAGAAATATTAGAAGTTAGTCAGTTTCATGGCAAGCGTGATAAAACTAATCGGTATATTTTATACGAATTGTGTTTTGTAGAAACAGTACCGAAAACCGTACAATTCGCTCGAATAGCTTACGTGCTAAAAAGCGAAAAAAAAAACAGAAACTTACCATAACGAACTAACTTAAATAAATCATGATGGTCGAAAAACGTGAGATTGTAAGTGTTAGAATATTGTGCGAAAAAAATTCATTCACAGGACATTTTTTTCTTTAGGGGCGAAGCTCGTCTTAGTATACTCACCTTGTCCTGCGCCAGGCGTAAACATCAGTGTCTCCCGAACAGTATAAATACTATTTCATCACTATTTCTCATCTCATTTCCTAGAGGGCATTTGTCTAATAGAAGTGTGTGCGATAAGACGGATGGACGCACGAACGGATACATATGCTCATAAGCGAATGCACAGATGAACGCCTGGATGAATTGACGGACGCCTAACCCCACTCATTATCATTCTCTCCATGGATATGCTGTGACTTTGTTTTGTACCTGGATTCCCACCATTTTCTGAACTTCAAATGATAATCACATCCGCATATATTTTACTGCACTAAATATTATGAGGAAATAATATACAACAGATCCATATAAAAATGTAATCTTCTCAGACTTTTCATTGAAATTGATTTTTGCCGAGCGTCCTGGTTGCAATAGTGGAACGAGGAACGAGCCAATTATGATATTAATAATAAAGGATAGGGTTTTATGGCCCAAAATGGCTGGCTATATAATTATAGCAGACGCCTTAGCGAAGGGCTCTGAAAGTTTTGACCACTTGGGTTATCTTGATGTGCCTCAACCACAGGCTCACGGGCATCCAACATTTCGCCTTCGTTTAAATGCGGCCTCTGTGGCTGATCTCGTCACCTCCGTGTCGTTTGGTAAACTCTGAGGACTCTATACAAACTGATATTAACTGTGTGAAGGCGTACACTGTGCTTTAGGAACAGGTCAGGTGAAATAACCATTATTTGGTTCTGGAAAACCCTAGTTAGACACCCTTTAAAGGGGGCGCCCGCCACAGTTGCTGGCCACGCCCACTCGTGTACCGGGAGACCACGGCCCTCCACCCGGCCTCATAAACCTAGGATGCCCTAGCTGCGGCGTAGATGACTGCACACTCGCGCTCGTGCTCTGACAGTGCCCGGCGTTACGTAGCACGCAGCTCAGCGCAGAACAGCACTGGGAAAGGGCCCCTAAAAGCACCGAGCTCTCACTTCAGCTCTCTGCAGTCCAGGACCAGTTTGTGCCCAGTGCGTGATAACAGCACTGATTAAAACAGCTACCAGAACGGGTATGGTGTAACAAATACATGTGCGGCATTTGCGAAAATCTTCAAAGAAACAGCGCAGCGACGTCAGCGTGATTGTCGCGCTATCTCTTTAACTGAAAATCACGCCACACACAGCCGTGCCGGTGGGAGTGGAGGAAGGAAAAAATTAAAGAGAGTGCTACACGGCTACGCGACAATCTTGAAGCCAAAACATTCAAATGAAGCAGGAGCGTGCTGAGAATCGTGGGCACAGGATAGAGTCGCTCTCTCTCCGACTTTTTCGTTCAGTGTTGGTGGGCTATTATCCTATTTTGGACAACTTCTTTTGTGGCACACGCAGCATGGAAATTTCCGTCGAAGGCAACGAGGGCGCCCACGCAGAACCCTCGTGCCGCTCGTTTCGCTTCTATCGCATAGAAATAAGTGGACAGGTTACTGCTACTTACCGTAGATGTCTCAATTTTACGAACTGACGAATCGGTAGAAACGCTGTACGTATAAACAAGTGAATACTAGCATTTCTGGCCGCTAATGTCATCAAGACAGCTTGCCTCATGGCGACAACTAAAGCCCTTTGGTAAAGTGTCTCTTTTCACTGATCTCGCGGCTGCGCGCCGACCTCCTCTTTCCCTCCTCGTCCCTTTCGCGTCCTCTCACTATACGCGGTTGTTTCTGCACTACGATTGGTCTCCTTTGAGGTCGACCTTTGGTAAACTCCAGTGAAACAAGTGTTGTGGGGAGTGGGGGAGCGATTCCTAAATGAGAGAAAAGAAGATACAAGTGTGCCCCGTAACTGTCTGCATCAGGGCGCGACACCTCAACAGTTGCTCACGAGGGAAGCGGATAAGGAGAGATTAAGAGGAATAGAGTTGGAAGTAAAGACAAGATAGAGAAAGATGGGGACACGGTCTAAGGAGTCCAAGGATGAGGCGCCACTCGTCGAGAGCTTCACGGCGTCAGGAGATGGCGGAGGGTGATCCCGTCGGCCAGAGCTGCACTGTCGTCGGAGATCGCGCGGGCACAACCGTTCGGCACGGGACCCTGCAAGCGAGTCCCCTATTAGCTCGGGCGAGTTGTTATCCATGGGCTTAGCTTGTATTAGCGCAGCACATATGTAAAAAAAGAAAAAGACACAGATGTCAATAAAGGTAGGCGTAAAGATAGGTAGCAGCACCTACCTTTCTGGACGTCTGTGTCGTCTTTTCTTTTTCCTTGTTTCATATGTGCTGTCCTGATACAAGCTCAGTCCAGTGACAAAGTCTGAGCAGCACATAGACTCTGCGAGTGAGCAATCAACTTGGGCGTAGAGCAAAGCGTCCAAATCCGCGCATCCGCGTCACCGGGCCAAGCATGGCAGCAAGGAGCAGCTTGAGTTGGCCAGAATACTTTGCGTGCAATTATTAGATTTGTTAATTCCGTTGGCGAGTTCTGTCAAACTCTTGCTCGTACGCGGCTGTTTCAGAGTTGCTGTTCGATGAGTCACCCGTGAAAGAATAACTGGAGCTTTCCGACTCGGAGCTGTCGCTGTCGAGCAGCGGAAGCAATGCCGCATGATTTGCCGAGTCCCCGATGTTGTCCGCCGCTTCTGTGAAAATGAGTGACACGCTCCCGAGCAGGCAAACGTGTTAAATGGAGTGCGTCACGCCGAGTTCCTCTCCGCTCCGGCGATTTCGGCGGAGCAACTTATCCTGCTCCTCGAAGTGGCTCTGGTTCTGGATTCACTCCGACTATCTCGTTAGCTCCAACCACCATTCTACGATTGGCACACGATTGCTCCGACGGCGCCATCAGAATACAACATTAGAGGCGCGTGGATATTGCGTCTGGCTGGTACTTTTCTATTTCGTTCACGCAAAATTTTTGCCGCGGCTCTTTGTGGTGAACGTTGCGAGCGCTTTGTATTCTTCGCTGTGTGCTGGTGCTATGCCTGATGTTGCGCCTATAAACACCACATTGCAAATGGTTATGCACGTTTTATGATACACCAAAGTAAGCGCCATGGTTTGGGCAAATATCAGTGGCCACCGCTTTTGTTGTGCGGCAGATGTTGTGCATCTGCCGCATGAGTTCTGTCGAAGAACACTGTCTTCGCGATGTGAGGTGCCTTTTTTATAGCATTGGTGAATGCTGGATTTGAAGTGTTGTTCTGGCGTCATCATCAACGTTTTTCAAAGACGATAGTCTTTCTTGGGATACTTCATCGCAACCATTTTGGTCTGTCGCACGATTAGGACAAAACACTTACGGAACGCCCAGCCATCTTGATCTGCTTGCTGCGTTCACACTTGTGAATATTGTCAATTAAAAAGCAAAGATTACGCATATTTCAGGTAAACGTCAATAGGTAAGTATTTTGCAGTGTTTTTATATGAAAAAGGCTCAGATACGTAACTCCTAAGACCACAGTGCATATTACGCTGCGTTGACGATGCGACGCTATGAAAGAAATGGTGGGTGTTTTCTACGCTTCACTAAAACGATACGGTACTACCGCCTACGGCATCGTTCTGCGTTCTAGAAAGACTTTTGTTTCTTGAAACCACCTCTGAATGGCATTCATCTCTCACGCATCGCCTACTCACTGATTACCTCGCGCAGAACGTCCAACAAATGTTTTATTCGCTCTCTCCAGACAGAACACAACGACGCCTCTCGGCGACCATTGCCACTGAAGCACGCAGGTACGCGGCTATTTTTTCTCGATTATTTGTGTGTTGTAAAACACGAGTTTTTCTCAGTATGCCGAATATTCAATTGAAGTTCCGTCACCTCGCACGTCGGCAACTGCTATTCAGTCTGAAATGCACAACTACAGAATCGGCCTTACGCTGTCTACAGTTACGTGCGATGATGAAACTTCTTCATTGCGCTTTTCATTGTTAAGAGTCCGTTTAAAGCGAATGGTTGGTGGACTGGGCTGATGTGCCTCTCTGTATCCACCGCCGGTTATTCCCGTTGCTTCCCCTCTATGCTTGCAAGTGGGTGGAGCTGTAAATTAACGAATGGAGAAAGAGACGCGTGACACTTATTCGTGCTGGTTCCAAGTCAAGTTTGGTCAGTGAAAAAAAAGGGGGGGGGGGGTAGGGAATCCACACTTAGGAGTAATTCGTTCATTTTATAACCTAGAAGGTCCCTTGGGACTTTCAAGGTTATATCTCTATCACCCACATCAGGAGCTGGGTGATAGAGAGGCTATCAGTATAATGATAGTTATTATGGGATGATTTCGATGAGCCGCTTGAATGCTTCGGTGTCCATAATGGTTGCGACTTACGTCGGCAGGTCACTCCAGTGCTTGGCTGCGCAAGGGAAAACGATTGGTCAAAGGTGAATAATGAGCTTGCACTATATAGAATGCGTCACGACGACTGTCGCGAGAAGTGCGGTGGTCACTTTTAATGTATTGGTTACCTAAGGGCAAAGAATAGAAAAAATTATAATAAAAGGTTAGACGTGCGATTTTGCAGCGCCTAGCCAGATCATACAAGCTAGTCTCTGTAAAAGGACTGAAACCTGGGCCAGTTAGTCACAGTACTCGAACATATTTTAACACCGCGCATGGCTACGCAGGCACAATAGAAGGGGTACAAGTCGAAGCGGTGACTCGCAACTCAACTTTTATTGAAAAAACGTGAACAGAAAAAGAACACTCCAACATCCACACTCATGTGACCACATCAAAGCAAAAATCAGCTGACATTTTGAACAACCAAAGAACCTTGATACAATCATTCCAGGTGTACTCCCCAACATCATAAAAGTCAAGATATCGTGCTATTTAGGAACCTAACCTCCATATAATGTGGTTCTATAGAAGGCACGCTAATGCATTTTTCACTCCCTTTTTAAATATTAAATGATTCAATTATTTCTCGTGTGGCACATCTTAACTTTTCTGCTGTGAAATAGTGCACATGGGATGAATCAAGGTTTTTTTTAATGTTTCAAATCATCAGCTGGTCTAATTTTTCTTGCCTCAGTGTGGTCACATGAGTGGGAAGGTTGAAGTTTTCTTTTTCCGTCATCGGCCTATCTCCAGGAGAGAAGGGGCAGGGGAGGCGCTTCTCTCCCCCCCCCCCCCCAAGATAGCAAGGAAATCGAGCCCTCCTAGTGTCGGCAGTGGTCATTGTCGGCTACTCATTGAGAAAATAACTCGAAAAAAATATCGTTTCACCGAAGCAGTCACGTATTTTTGTATACATTATTATGAGATTTCATAACATATTTTTTTCTGCTGAGAAGGTTTTTTTTCCCGGGTCTCGCAACCATGAACTGTACGCTTTCTGTATTGCGGGCTGCTGATGCAGCGCTTTCGCTCCTTGCACTCGGACATCGCATATGAAGCTACTGCTCAGCAGGGCCTCTAGAACGTTAGATTACTGTGTGATGCCGTCATTGAGGTTCGCTTGGCCTGAAATTTACATCACACGTGACGCAGATGCAGGGGGAGATCAAATCCGAAACGCTTTGTGTACCGATCGTGTGCTGCTCCCACCTCAAATGTATAATGATCTTTTTTACACAAGGACTTGAATAGCGGCTGCTTTATATCTTAGCTGCCATGAGTCAACGAGGGCGTATAGAAATGGTTTTGAAGGGGCCTGACTCGGGAGTGCAAGAAATGAATAGTTCTTTAGTCCTCAGTTCACAAGCGTCGCCAGACCTATATTATGGTAGGTTGAAACAAACGTGGTGGCTTCTAACAATTCGATAGGTAAGGCAGTCAACTTGAGCAAATAGAGAAGTTCTGCTTTGAGGCTTGCCTTGCTACTTCATCGACCTTACGAGGGAGATAGTCCACAGTTTTCTGGACTAGACTACCCACCTGCGAAGACTCTTATTTGTTTCTAAGGATGTTCATTTTTCTCTGTCTACAAATAGTTGACAGAGAGATGCACATGCGCATAAACGGCGCGACACGTTTATATTACAGAAAAAATATATATTAAAGGCATATAAAGCCATGTGGCCAACTGCAGTAAAAGCCGCCGCATGAATGATCGCCGGGAATCCTTCTTGAATTACAATCCGAAGGAGACACTCTCCGGCAATGCCGAAAAAACTTCACCATATTATTGCACTGTTTATTGAGCCGACGCAATTTCAATGCGTAATTTCAACGGTTGTAAGGCAGGGGGATACAATCTCCCTAATGCTATTTACCGTGGGCTTGCATGAGGTTTTCAGAGGCCTAGAATGGGAGCAGTTACGGATAGGAGTTAATGGAGAGTACCTTAGTAACATGTGCTTCGCCGATGACATTGCATTGCTGAGTAACTCAGGGGTCGAATCGCAACTCAGGATTACGGACTTAGACAAGAAGAGCAGAAAGGTGGGTCTTAAAATTATTCTGCAGAAAACGAAAGTAATGTAAAACAACCTCGGAAGAGAGCAGTGCTCCGAGGCAGGTAATAGTGCACTTCAAGTTGTAAAAAACTATGTCTACTTAGGGCAGGTAATAACCGCGGAGCCGAACCACCAGATTGAAGTAACTAGAAGAATAAGAACGTGGTCGAGCGCATTTAGCAAGCAGTCTCAAATCATGACAAGTAGATTTCCACTATCCCCCATGAGGAATGTATATAACAGCTGCATCTTGCTGGTACTTAGCTATGGAGCAGAAACCTGGAGACTTCCAAAGAGGGTTCAGCTTAAATTGAGGACGACGCAGCGAGCAATGGAAAGAAAAAAAAATCGGCAGATCCTTCGTACCTGAGAATCAACGTTATGCGAAGCACGCGGAGGAAAGTTGACCGTGTTGCATTTTTTTTAGAGAAACGTCATGAAATGACGCTAAAAATATGTACAAATGTTGCACGCAGACAATATGTTGAAGAGTTGTAGATGATCATATAACCAGTTTTCCACTTGCACAACGATGTTAGCTCGAAATGTGTTTTAGCAACACCAAAAGCTAATATGCTGATATGAAGCGCTGATGCTCGCGAAGATGCTGACCCTTGACACTGCTACCTAAATCAATCTCAGCAGATGGCACCTCACTACAATTGACGTTAACCCGACGTAACGGCTGTATGAAAGGAGTACATATGTAATGTTTAAAAAATTGGGCAGGCAGCACTGCAGCACTATTAACGTTTCACGAAGATTAGCATCTATTTGAAAAGTAGTTCCGAGACCTGGCGTAGCTCTGTGGTAGAATGCTGGACTGCCACGCAGAATGCTTGGGTTCGATTCCTGCTGGGACCCCAAAATTTATTATTTGCATTGGTTGGGTGATAAACGCTGCCTATGTCAGGTTATTTTAAACACTGACATTTATTCTATGCATTTGTTGGGTCGACGCTACCGGTGTCGGGTATTCCTGAAAGCTCACGTGTTAAAATAGCCCATCTGTGTTGTGGTCGTTCCTGGGTAGGTACTAAGTATCAATCACCTGTGGCACATACCCGCTTACTAGCGGCACATACCCGCTCGTGAGTATGTGCCACTGTCTGACGAGACGTGTTCGACGACGTACGAGGCGGGATTGTGACTTTATTCATCTCTTGACCAGCGCGTAATATTCGTCAAACCATCTTACCCTCCCATGCTAATTTTTGTTCACGCCAAGTTAAGAGGGCGACCACGAAAGCACCCAAACTCAAGCGGCTAGATAGATAGATAGATAGATAGATAGATAGATAGATAGATACACTCAAAGTCGCCGAAGTTCGCTAAGAAATGCTTCGCTTAAAATGGTAGGTGTAACCTTAAGAGACGAGAAGAGAGCAGAGTGCATTAACGAACAAACGGGGGTTAAGGATATCATAGGTGAAATCAGGAAGAAGAAATGGACATGGGCCGGGCATATAGCGCGTAGACAGGATAACCGCTGGTCATTAAGGGTAACTAACTGCATTCGCAGAGAAGGCAAGCGGGTTAGGGGGAGACAGAAGTTCAGGTGGGCAGAGGAGATTAAGAAGTTTGCGGGTATAAGTTGGCAGCAGCAAGCACAGGGCCGGTTGACTGGCAGAACATAGGAGAGGCTTTTGTCCTGCAGTGGACGTTGTCAGGCTGATGATGATGATGATGAATTTCAACGCAACTGGTTTTCACATATTTGTGATATCGCGTATCACGCAGATGATTTTACGAAACACACGCTATTTTTCTGCCATTAGGGAAGAATCATCTTAGAGAGACAGTGCTCGAAAGAACAGTAACACACGAGAACGGTAACACACGAGCTATCAACTCTTGCAGTCACGTGAAGTATGGTGCAAAAACAATGACGTGGTACTGAACAATAAAGAATGCGTTCACGTGAGTTTCAATAAAAGGCTCATCATCATCATCATCAGCCTGACTACGCCCGCTGCAGGGAAAAGGCCTCTCCCATGATCCGCCAATCTACCCGGTCTTGTGCTTTTCTTCGCCACGTTACACCCGCAAACTTTTCACTCTCATCGGCCCACCTAAGTTTCCGTCTCCCCTTCGTGAGCTTGCCTTATCTGGGAGTACAGTCACTTACCCTTAATGACCACTGGTTATCCTGCCTACGTGCTACTTGTCCGGCCCATGTTCATTTCTTTTTCTTGATTTCAACTATGATATCTTCAAACCCGGTTTGTTCCCTGACCCACTCTGCTCTCCTTTTATCTCTTAAGCTTACATCTAGGGCCTTCCCATAGATCGCTTCGTCGTCCTGAATTTAAGCTGGACCCTCTTTGCAAGCCACCAGGTTTGTGCTCCGTAGGTAAGTACAAGCAAGACGCGACTGTTATATACATTCCTCTTGAGGGATAGTGCATGCCATCTACCAGTTATGATTTGAGAGTGCTTGCCAAATGTGCTCCAACCTATTCTCATTTTCTAGTCACTTCAATCCCGTGGTTCGGCTCCATGGTTATTACTGGTTATTACCTGTCCTAAGTAGACATATTCCTTTACAGTTTCCAGTGTCTCTCTACGTATCAGAAATTGCTGTTTTCTACCATAATTTTTTCACATTACTTTAGTTTCGTGCATATTATATTCTGACCTACTTTTCTGCTTTCCGTGTGCAGTTCAGTAATCATGAACTGTAATTCGTCCTTTCAGTTATTCATCAATGCCATGTCATCAGAGAATCACAGGTTACTAAACTACTCTCCCTTACCTCTTATCTTTAGGTTTTCCCAGTTGTAAGGTCCTGAATCCTCTTGTAACACGCGGGGAAGGTTCTCTTGTAAACACGCGGGGAATAGCATTGAGCAGATTATGTCTCCCTGCCTTACACCCTTCTTTATTGGGATTCTTTCGCTTTCTTTATGAAGAACTATGGTGGCTTTGGATCGTCTGTATATTTCTTCCAATATGTTTGTGTTGGGTTCATAACCATCATCAGCATCACCAGCATCATGAGCGTGCTAGAAGTGTTGAGTGGTGAGACCGCACCTCGCCGCCTGATCCCTTTCGCGTTGTCCGCACCAGCGGCGCTTCAGTCGAATAGTACTAAAAGAGCCGCGCGCCGCGTGCAGGAACTGCTATGCGTGGCGGCTCCTCCGTCGCGCTTTCTTGATTCACATTTTTTCGCACCTGCCCATCATTCATGTCCAGCACATATACCATAGTTCGCGAAACATGACAGGCCAATCTACTGAACTTGAGCTCCATAAGAGCCCTTCTAGACATCAAAAATAATTCAGAAACAGGTTGTCTTATAACTATCTATTTCTTCTGTCTTAACTCTTTCTTCGTTGGTTCGGTGTCTACAATATACAAAATAACTAAGCCGATAGTTTGGAAGTTAGCTGCGCTCAGAAAGCAGTGAGAATAAAAAAAAATACCGTTTCAAACGCACGCAGAACCAGGAGGCAGTTAGTAGACAGGGGAGAGAGAGGAAACCTGAACCTCCTACACCATGAAATTTTTGTATTATTTAACTTTTTAAGCTATACTAAAATATTTACACGCATTCAAAGCGACCACCAATTGCAAAAGTTAGTGGTTCTGCTGCAACCCCTCTCAAAAAAATTCTGGGTGCTAGCTTTGCGCCGAAGGTTTGCAGTTGGTGAAGCTTAATATAGCATGTCTCTGTACGAATGCGCACTGTCAATTTTACCTTTTCGACAGTATGACGTCCTAAAACTAGTTCAAGAATAACTTAGTCGGTTGAGAAATGCACCGCCGAAAATAGCATCTGTGCTAAGGGGCATTGCATGGATCATGTTAATGGGGCGGTGACATGTGACTTAAATGCGTGTACTTGTATACACACACACACACGTATATATATATATATATATATATATATATATATATATATATATATATATATATATATATATATATATATATATATATATATATATATATATATATAAGGGAAAGAAGTGTATACCTGAGGGCTCGTTTTTCCGTGTTTTAACACAATAATAATGAGATCTAACAGACAGTAATGTCAAAGAATGTACAGGGGAAGTTATTAGAAGCAATGGAATGTAAATAAGAAGAAAGAAAAGTGGATGAAAACATAACCAGCCATGGGCAGGAATCAAACCTACGACCTTCGAATAACGCGTTCGATGCTCTCGAACGCGTTATTCGAAGGTGGTAGGTTCGATTCCTTCCCACAGCTGGTTATTTTTTCATCCTCTTTTCTTTCTTCTTATTTACAATCCATTGGTTCTAATAACTTCCCCTGTACATTCCTTGACATTACTGCCTGTTAGATCTCATATATATATATATATATATATATATATATATATATATATATATATATATTGTGTGTGTGTGTTTAGCGGGTACATATATAAATTAAATTTCTCAAAACAAGATGCACCACTGCCTGCCTACACTTTGACACTTGACAATAGAACTTTGCTTATAATGCAAAACATTGTCATAAATTTGCTGGCTTGCACTGGCGTTACGCCAATAGATTATTTGAAAAGCAGCACATTTTAAGCTGTAGATACAAAATGAGAACTGGTTACAATGAAATAATGCAGATTAGCAAACAGGCTATATATACAATTGACCTTTTTTAACATGCTAGTGTGTTTTTTAAATATGTTCAATATGTATTGAGCTTTTCATAAACCAATAATTATTATCTTCCGCTAAACTGGCATGATAAATTTGAGTCGTCACCATTATAAATGTCGTAACAGCGATACCCATACACGGGTTTCTCGTAAAACGATCGAGTTCATAAAGGCTCATATAAGAAACACTGTGCTCTGCATATCGTAGAGAGTGCCAACAAAACGAGCATATCATTTAATAGCAGTATTGATACTTCTCCTTTCTTTGTAGTTCGCCAGTAGCTACTTATGATGTAACGCAGCTTCACGCGCTGCTTGAGTGAGAAGCTAGCCGGATCCGTGCAAGTTCCGATTGACATTTTCTTTTTTTGTGTGTGTGGGTTGGCAGGCTCATTAAACAGTGAATGTATGGACGCAATGTCAGCGTGCCTGCATATTCACTCGTGCATCATGGCGCGTAGCAGCTGCGCCCGCTGATAAAGGCTCAGAAACGCATTAAACGCGCGAAAAACTAGCAATTAGACTCTTTCGTAGGCTACGGCGCCCCTGCTCCCAATGCAGACGCTCCGGAGATTTTCAGTACCATGTGACAACAGCGCCGCGGCTACTGTCACTCGCCGAAGAAACAGCCGAGATGTGGCGTGGCCACCTCGTTCACTCCACTGCCCCTTTCTAGTACCACTGTAGCCTGACTACGTCCACTGCAGGACAAAGGCCTCTCCAATGTTCCACCAGTTAATGCTTGCTGCTGCCAATTTATAACCCACAAACTTTTCAATCTCTTCGGCCCACCTGACCTTCTGTCTCCCCATAACCCACTTGCCTTCTCTGGGAATTCAGTTAGTTACCCTTAATGACCAGCGATTATCCGGTCTACGGGCTATATGCCCGGGCCATGTTCATTTCCTCTTCTTAATTTCAACTATGATATCCTTAACCACCGTTTGCTCCCTGATCCACTCTGCTCTAATCTTGTCTCTTAAGGTTACGCCTACCATTTTTCTTTCCATTGCTCGCTCCGTCGTCCTCTATTTGAGCAGAACGCTCTTTGTAAGTCTCCAGGTTTCTGCTTCGTAGCTAAGTACCGGCAAGATACAGCTGTTATATACCGTCCTCTGGAAAAACAGTGACAATCTATCTGTCATAATTGGAGAGTGCTTGCCAAATGTGCTCCACCCCATTCTTATTCTTCTAGTTACTTCAATCTCGTGGTTCGGCTCCGTGGTTATTACCTGCCCTAAGTAGACATAGTCTTTTACAACTTCAAGTGTACTATTACCTATCTCGAAGCGCTGCTCTCTTCCGAGGTTGTTGTACATTACTTTCGTTTTCTGCAGATTAATTTTAAGACCCAACTTTCTGCTCTTCTTGTCTAACTCCGTAATCCTGAGTTGCGATTCGACCCCTGAGTTACTCAGCAATGCAATGTCATCGGCGAAGCACAGGTTACTAAGGTACTCTCCATTAACTCTTATTCCTAACTGTTCCCATTCTAGGCCTCCGAAAACCTCCTGTAAGCACGCGGTAATTAGCATTGGCGAGATTGTATCCCCCTGCCTTACACCCTTCTTGATTCGTATTCTGTTGCTTTTTTATGAAGCACTATGGTAGCAGTTGATTCCATGTAGATTTCTTCCAGGATGTTTACATATGCTTCATGACGCCCTCATTCTGTAGTGTCTGGAAGACTGCTGATATTTCTACTGAATAAAACGCCTTCTTGTTATCTATGAAGGCTTTGTATAGTGGTTGGATATATCCTGAGCATTTCTCTATTACCTGATTGATAGTATGAATGTGGTCGATTGTTGTGTAGCCTGTTCGATATCCTGCTTGTTCCTTTGGTTGATTCAATTCTAATGTTGTCTTAACACTGTTAACAATCACTTTTGTAAATAGTTTGTATACTACGGAGAGCAAGCTGATCGGCCTGTAATTCTTCAAGTCCATGTCATCTCCTTTCTTATGTATTAAGATGATGTTAGCACTCTCCCCAGACTGGTACTGTGCTCCTAAGGAGACACCTCGTAAACAGGGTGGCTAGTTTTTCTAACACAATCTGTCCTCCATCTTTCAGCAGATCTGATGTTACCTGATCCTCACCAGCAGTTTTCTGTCTTTTCATGCTCTCCAAGGCTTTTCTGACTTCTATCAAAACTGGTCGGGTGTCATCTGGGTTACTGCTAGTTCTTATAGTATTAAGGACATGGTTGTCCCGGCTACTGTACAGATCTCTGTGAAACTCCTCCGCTATTTTAACTATCATATCCATATACGTAATTATTTTGCCTTGTTTGTCCCTTAGTGCATACATCCAATTTTCGTTTATTCCAAGTTTCCTCTTCACTGCTTTGACTCTTCCTCCGTTTTTCAGAGTGTGTTCAATTCTCTCCATGTTATAGCGTCTTACATCGGATACCTTACGCTTATTAATGAGCTTCGAAAGCTCGGCCAGTTCTATTTTTCCTGTGGTACTTAAGACTTTCATGCTTTGACGCTTCCTAATGAGATTCTTCGTTTCTTGGGAAAGCTTGCCAGTGCCCTGTCTAACTACCGTGCTTCCTACTTCCACTGCACACTCCGTAATGATACTCGTCAGATCATCATTCATTGTCTACGCTGAGGTTCGTTTCCTCAATAAGAGCCGAGTACCTGTTCTGAAGCGATACTCTGAAATCCTGTACTTTCCCTCTCAGTGCTAGCTCGTTGATTGGCTTCTCGCGTATCAGTTTCTGTCGTTCCTTCTTCAAGTCTAAGCGAATTCGAGGCCGTACCATTTTATGGTCACTGCATCGTACTTTCCAACCATGTCCACATCCTGCACGATGCCTGGGTGTGCACTAATTATAAAGTCTATTTCGTTCTTATTTTCGCCATTAGGGCTCCTCCATGTCCACTTACGGTTTTCCTGTTGTCGGTAGAAGGTATTCAAAATCCGTAAATTATTGAGTTCTGCGAATTCTACTAGTAGCTCTCCTCTGGAATTTTTAGTACCGATGCCATAATATCTTACTGCCTGGTCTGCAGCCTGCTTCTTCCCTGCTTTTGCATTAAAGTCTTCCATCAGTATAGTTTTACAGTGTTTTTAAGTTACTCATTGCCGATTCTACGTCTTCATAGAAGCGTTCAAGTAAGGCGTCGTCATGGCTGAATGTAGGCGCGTAAGCCTGGACCTCCTTCACCTTGTATCATTTATTGAGTTTAATTACGATACCTACTAACCTTTGATTAATGCTACGTTTTCCTCTATTGTCCAGCTATGTTTTTGTGAATTAAGAACCCCACTCTCATTTCTATTCTGTCAGTCAAACCCCGATAGAGAAGGACGCGTTCATTCTGTAGCACCGTATAAGCCTCATCTGTCCTCCTAACCTCACTGAGCCTTATTATATCCAATTTCACACCCTCTAGCTTCTCGAATAGTACAGCTAGACTTGCCTCATTACATAGGGTTCTAGCGTTAAACGTTGTCAAGTTCAGGTTCCGATGGTGGCCTGTCCGGATCCAGAGATTCTTAGCGCCCTCTGCTGCGTTGCCTATCTGAACACCGCCGTGGTCAGTTGCTTCACAGCTACTGGGGACTGAGGGCCGTGAGTTAATTGACGTATGCATGTAGGAGGTGCTCTGATTCCGTAGTGCCTTCATTACTGCTGATGTCTCGACTGAGTCAAACGCTTTCTCGTTATATACGAAAGCAATCTATATGCGTTGGTTGTATTCAGCGCATTTTTTATTACCGGATTGATAGTATTAATATGGTCTAGTGTTAAGTAGTTGGTACGAAATTCGGCTGAATACTTCGGCTGAATGAACTCTAACATTGTCTTATTCTATTATTCATTATTTTTGTAAATAGTTTGTAGAGACCAGACAGTAAGTCTGGTCTCTGCAATAGGTCTGTAATTTTTCAAGTCCTTGAAGTCTCCTTCCTTCTGGATGAATATGATGTTGGCATTTTTCAAGGTTCTGGTACTCTTCCCGTCAGGATACACCTTGTAAACAGAGTGGCTAGTCTTTCTAGCACAATCTGTCCTCCATCTTTCAGCAGATCTGATGTTACGTGATTCTCACCAG
Source organism: Rhipicephalus microplus (assembly GCF_043290135.1). Classification (NCBI taxonomy): domain Eukaryota; kingdom Metazoa; phylum Arthropoda; class Arachnida; order Ixodida; family Ixodidae; genus Rhipicephalus; species Rhipicephalus microplus. The sequence goes on along the minus strand of NC_134704.1, from coordinate 186,436,109 downwards.
CAGCTTTGCCTCTTTGTATTCCGTCTAGGGTTTTCCCTACTTCCCTTGTCATTACTCGTAGGACTTCAAATTATCTTGGACTTTTATAGGTTCTCACAATATCAACCTGGTTTTTTTTTACTTCTGTACAGCTCTCTGTAGAGCTACTCCGCAATCTAGACTATTCTATCCATAATGGTTATGACATTGTCTTCCTTGTTTCTCAATGTATACATCCGGGCTTTGCCTATGCAGAAGCCTGCCTTTGCAGCCTTTAGGCTTTTGTCGCTTTCTACAGCCGGCTCAATTCTTTCCATGTTATACCTTGTGGTGTCATCTAGTTTACGCCTATTCATTAACTTCAAAAGCTCCACTGGCTCTATTTTTTGGTTGCATTTGGAGCTTCCATCGTTTGTCGTCTTTTAATAAGATTTTTCGTCTCCTGAAATAGTTTGCCAGTTCTAGTGACTGAACCTCCAACTTCAATTGCACACTTTTTGATGATACTAGAAATACTATCGTTCATTGTGTCAACGCTAACGTCAGTTATCTCATTACTACCTCGAATCGATTCTGAAACAAAACACGGAATTCCTGTATTTTTCCTCTCACCGCCAGTTAAGTAATTTGATTCTTGCGTATCATTTGTTTGTCTTTGCTTTTTGTATATCTAGGTGAGTACAACCGTTCTATGGTTACTGCATCTAATCTTGCAAACTCTGTCTACATACTGTACAATGTCTAAGTGTGTACTTAGAATGAGGTCAATTTCATTTTACCTTCGTCATCTATTCACGTCACCTGATACCAGTTTAGGTATATGTGGAGCTAGTGAAACGGCCGCGAGCGTGCTATGAGCCTAGCATGTAGTCAAGCTTTACATGACACGCATGTCATGATCATCTTGTTTGGACGTGTCATTTACCTACTTCTTCTATTATCCTCACGTAATACCAAATTTGACATATGTTGAGCTAGCAAAACGGCCACGAGCACGCTATAAGCGTAGCGTGTAGTCGTGCTTTACATGACATACATATCATGATTATCATCTTTGGACGTGTCATTTACCTTCGTTGTCTATTCACGTCACGCAATACCGAATTGGGTATATGTGGAGCTAGTGAAACGGCCGCGAGCGCATGATGTGCGTGGCATGTATTCATGTTATTACGTGCCACGCATATCATGATTATCATGTTTGCACCAGTCACATAGCTTAATCATTCATTCATGTCCCGTAATCCAAAAATTTGTATACAAAAACGGCCGTGAGCGCATCATGAGCGCGGCATGTTGTCATGTTGTCATGTCTTGTTGTTACATGACACGCATGTTATGATTTTCAAGTTAGGGTCCGTCGCTTGTGTTCGCCATGCAGTCGTGTCGTACCTTACCAGATTTGAAACTTGTCATGTGAACAAAAACACCGTAAGAGTAGCAAGACCATGAAATGTAAATCATCATATTGGTGACATACATATCAGTATTTTCATGTTATGACTAGTCTTTCATGCTCGTCATACAGTCATGTTATGCCATACCAATTTTCATATCGATGCCATAATCGAAACGTCCAGGAGAGATAAAAGAAGTAGATAGATAGATAGATAGATAGATAGATAGATAGATAGATAGATAGATAGATAGATAGATAGATAGATAGATAGATAGATAGATAGATAGATAGATAGATAGATAGACAGATAGATAGATAGATAGATAGATAGACCGAAAAACCGACTTGCAGACAGGCAGGCAGACACATAGATAGATAGATAGATAGATAGATAGATAGATAGATAGATAGATAGATAGATAGATAGATAGATAGATAGATAGATAGATAGATAGATAGATAGATAGATAGATAGACAGACAGACACAGACAGACAGACAGATAGATAGATAGATAGATAGATAGATAGATAGATAGATAGATAGATAGATAGATAGATAGATAGATAGATAGATAGATAGATTGATAGATAGATAGATAGATAGATAGATAGATAGATAGATAGACAGACAGATAGATAGATAGATAGATAGATAGATAGATAGATAGATAGATAGATAGATAGATAGATAGATAGATAGATAGATAGATAGATAGATAGATAGATAGATAGATCAATTAATTGCCGCAAGTTTGTGTGATCAGCGCTGTCATTTGGCTCGGCCTGTATGCGGCATCACTCACTTGCTAAAGTAAGTATACAAGACTTGTGAGCGTCTTGTAAGTAGTTTACTGCCTTTTACTATATGGAAACGAGAGGAATTGAGACAGGGAGCTGCTCCAACGAGCGGGAGACAGCCATGAGGCAAGGTCAGACGACGACGGTGAAGACGGTGTCGTCTGCTACGCGAACGGCCAGCCGCCCTATCAAAACGCCCTGATGCTTTGAAACCCATTTAGTTTTATACAAAACTATAAATTATAAAAGCAATATTTTTAGTTAATTGTTCAAGAAAGCTACATGAGTGCAGAAGATAATAAAACTTGTTCAGTTGTCAGCAAAATAGTAATTTCCTACTATTTCTACTGCTGCCGCTGATATCCAGACGGTGCTAAGAACGCGTCTAATCTTCGTCTCCATTGGCTCTACGGACATGTCACCCCACGGGTAGAGTGTTGAGTGGCGTGACCACGGAAGAAGGAAAGGTAAGGAGAGGGCATGCCCAGCCGGTTCAGGCCGTAAAAAATGTGGCGGAAATTGCGTCACGCGGGGCCATATTCACTGCACACAATGGCGGCGTTTTGTTATTGTTGATGTAGTGCGGTGCGGCACCGTTCAGGCGGTCCAGCGGTGGTGGGCGCGTTTTCATGGGCCTCGCACCAAACCGTGGCGTACTCCAGGTGTTCGACAGCATCCATTCATTGTGCCGCATTGGTAGCTATGCGATTTTCCTCCGGTGGCGGTTGTTACCAGATGTCTGAACTAGAAACCACGGAACGAGCATGCGTTTACGTACTCCGAATTCGCAGCGTCCATCAAAACTGTGCCTAGCCCACACCCTTACTGAAAATTTCATAAAGCCTGAAAAGAAGCGCAAAAGGGGGACAAGGTGATCTGAAAGAAGCTCTACAAATTTCGGTGCCTGGTTCGCCGTGCGGCAATGTCCGAAATATCATCTTTGTTTTCACAAAGAACACATCAAACACATAAAAAGCTTAACATGCAACTTGTCGTGTTTATTAAAAACGCCGGCAGTGCAAGAGTACAACAGCCATACGCAGAGATTTCGTCAACCGTATCGCGGCAGGACAGCGTGTTGAAGTCCGTTCCGTTGGTTTCGGATTGCACAGGCGCACGCGGCGCGCAGGCCACGTGCTTTTTGAGACAGAGGGGGAGTCGCGCCTTCTGCTTCGCATTCATACGTAAACAAGGGAGGAGAATTTGCCCAATCAATATGGCCGACTTCTGGCTTCATCGCAGCTTCACAACAAGGGACGTCAAGGCCTCTCCTTACCTTTCCTTCCTTCGTGAGCGTGACCGTGATAGAGTGTACTAGAAATGTTGAGTGGCGTGACCGCGCCTCGCCGCGTGAACCCTTACGCGTTGCCCGAGCGGCAGCACTACAATCGAATAGTACTGAAAGAGCCGCTTGCAGGAACTGCTATGCACTTTGGCTCCTCCGTCGCGGTTTCTTGATGAAGATTTCTTCGTGCCTGACCATCATTCATGTCTAGCACATGATGCCATAGCCCTTGAAGTATGACGCGCCAATCTACTGAATTTGAGCTCCATAAAAGTCTTTGAGAGAGATCGAAAATAATTTAGAAAGGGTGTGTCATATACCGAATTCTTCTCTCTTAGCTCTTTCTTCGTTGGTTAGGCGTCTACAATATTCAGAATAACTGACTCGATTTATCGGAAGTTAGCTGTGTTTAGAAAGCTGTGACACTGAAAAACAAATACTGTGTCACACGCACGCAGAACCAGAAAGCCACAAGGAAAGAGGGGAGAGAAAGTAAATATGCACCACCTACACCACGAAATGTTTTCGTAATTTAACTTTGCAGGGTATACTAAAATAGTTACATGCATTCACAGATACCACCAATTGCCAAAATTAGACATTCTGCTGCACACTACACAGACTAAAAATATCCTGGGTAGCCCTGCGTCAATAGTTTACAGTTGGCGAAGCGGAATATAGCGTGTCTCTACAAATGCGCACTCTAGATTTTTCATTTCGAGTATGAGGTCTCAAAACAAGTTCGAGTCTAACGTAGTCAGCCAAGAAATGCACCGCTTAAATTAGTAGATGTGCTAAGAGGCATTGCATGAATATATATATATATATATATATATATATATAAATATATATATATATATATATATATATATATATATATATATATATATATATATATATATATATATATATATATATATATATATATATATATATATATATTATTTATGTCTGTGTGTGTGTGTTTACTGTGTACATATACAAGGAAGGTAAATTTCCCAAACAAAATGCATCGCTGCTTGCCTACACTTTTGACACTTAATAGAACTACGCTTATAATACAAAACATCGTCATAAATTTGCTCGCTTGCAATGACGTTACGCCAAAAGAATATTTGGAAAGCAGCACAATTTAAGCTGTCGATACAAAATGAGAACTGCTTACAATGAATTTACGCAGATTAACAGATGGGCTTTATATATATAATTAGCACTTCTTAGTATGTTTGTGTGTTGGTTTTAATAATATTAATATGTAATAAGCCTTTCGGAAATCAATACTTTTTATCTACCGGACAATTGGCATGATAAAAAAAGAGTCGTTGTCAATTAATGTAGTGACAACGTCACTTATACGCGGGTTTCTCGTGAAACGATCGAGCATGTAGGCTCATATGAGGAACACTCTGATGTGGATATCGTAGAGACTGCCGACAAAACGAGCGTATAATTTAATGACGGTTTTTATACTTCACCTCTCTTTGCAGTTAGCCAGTAGCAATTTATGATGTAGCGCAGCTCAAAGCACTGATTGAGTAAGAAGCTAGGCGAATCTGTGCAAATTTCGATTCACATATTCGTTTTTTCTGGGTCAGCAGGCTCGTGTAACAGTGAATGTATCGACGCCATTTCGGCGTGCCTACATATTTACTCGTGCACCATGGTGCGTAGCAGGAGCGTCCACTGATAAAGGCTCATATTGTCACGGGGTCGTGACGTGGCCGAAGACAGGAGACTTCTTGTTGGGATGTAGCTCTTTATTGTGGCGAACCTGTGCCCGGTAAACGGAAAGTCCAATTACAGCATCAGTCTTGCACAGATAGCAGTCTCGGACTGATAGCGGCGAACGGAGCGTCGGCCTTCGATCAACCACAACTGACAAGCGGCGAAGCGCGTTGGCATTTATACTCTTGCCATCGAATGCTCTAGCGTTATCGCTGGCGGTGGCGTAGGTTCCAGAACAATCTGTACCGTTCGCACAGGGGGCGTGATCTTATCGAAATGATCTACTACAGTCTGGAACCTTCTCGAAAAACTGCAGGTGCGGTTTGCGCTGAGAATCGTGTGGTGTTTTGGGACGATAACGAAAACTTGGGAAATGGAACGTGGCATTGTCCCCCTCTCAAAAAAGGCATCGTCCCGATGCTTCAACTAAAAATGAAGGTACAATAATAATGCAAGAAAGTACAATGAATAAATTACGATGAAACAATAATACAAAAAACACTGTTTCAGTTTGTTAACGCGCATGAAATGGCTTTAGGCGTGCGACATAGACGACTTCAGGTCGCGATCGGCGTCGTTGAGAGTTCGTGATGCCGTCGGGAACAACCTCGTAATCAAGTGGGCCGAGACGTCGAACTACCCTGTACAGTCCGATGTAGCATCGCAGAAGCTTTTCACTTAGTCCACGTCGGCGTATCGGCGTCCACACCCAAACACGTTCACCGGGCTGGTATTCCACGAAGCGTCGTCGAAGGTTGTAACGGTGGCTGTCTGTCGTCTGTTGATTCTTGATACGGAGACGCGCAAGTTGTCGGGCTTCTTCGGCACGTTGAAGGTACTCGCTCACATCGAGGCTTTCTTCGCCGGTGACGTTGGGTAACATGGCATCGAGCGTCGTTGCCGGGCTCCTTCCGTAGACCAATTTGTATGGAGATAGCTGCGTCGTCTCCTGCACGGCCGTGTTGTATGCGAAGGTCACATACGGAAAAATGGCGTCCCACGTCTTGTGTTCGACATCGACGTACATTGACAGCATGTCGGTGACCGTCTTGTTAAGCCGCTCGGTGAGGCCGTTGTTCTGTGGGTGGTACGCTGTCGCCCGGCGGTGGTTTGTTTGGCTGTATGCCAAGATCGCTTGAGTTAAGTCGGCAGTGAATGCCGTTCCTCTGTCGGTGATAAGGACCTCCGGGGCGCCGTGACGTAGGACGATATTTTCGACGAAGAACTTAGCTACCTCGGATGCACTACCTTTTGGCAGGGCTTTTGTCTCGGCGTAGCGGGTGAGGTAGTCGGTAGCTACCACGATCCACTTGTTTCCGAAAGCCGACATCGGGAACGGCCCTAGTAGGTCCATACCAATCTGTTGGAAAGGTCGGCAAGGTGGATCAATTGGCTGCAGAAGTCCCGCTGGCCTTGTCGGCGGTGTCTTGCGTCGCTGACAGTCCCGGCATGTCCTCACATAACGAGTGACGTTGGTGGTAAGACGTGGCCAGTAGTACCTTTCTTGTATCCTCGCGAGCGTGCGAGAAACACCGAGGTGCCCTGCCGTCGGATCGTCGTGCAGGGCCTGCAGGAGTTCTGGTCGCAGAGCTGAAGGCACCACAAGGAGGTACTTAGCTCGAAGCGGTGAAAAGTTTTTCTTTTGTAGAAGACCGTTTCGTAGGAAGAACGACGCAAGTGCGCGCTTGAATACCTTCGGGACTTCGGCGGTCCTGCCTTCGAGGTATTCAATTAGGGCCTTAAGTTCCGGGTCAGCCCGCTGTCGTTCAGCGAAGTCGTCTGTAGTTATCGTTCCCAAGAAGTAGTCGTCATCCGCGTTGTCGGGTAGCGGTTGGTCGACAGGCGCACGAAAGAGACAGTCGGCGTCGGAGTGTTTTTTGTCGGACTTGTAAATGACAGTAATGTCATATTCTTGAAGTCTCAGGCTCCATCGTGCGAGGCGACCTGAAGGGTCCTTCAAGGTGGCTAGCCAACACAAGGCGTGGTGGTCGCTCACAACTTTGAAGGGCCTGCCGTAGAGGTAGGGGCGAAATTTCGACGTAACCCAGGTGATGGCGAGGCACTCCTTTTCTGTTGTGGAATAATTTGCTTCTGCTTTGGATAGCGATCGGCTGGCGTAACTAATAACCCTTTCAAGTCCGTCAGCCCTCTGCACAACAACGGTGCCAAGACCTACGCTGCTTGCGTCAGTATGTATTTCTGTCTCGGCGAATTCGTCGAAATGGGCAAGTAACGGAGGCGTCTGGAGGCGATGTTTAAGCTCCTGGAAAGCGTGTTCCTGTGGCGTTTCCCACTTGAATTCCACGTCAGCCTTGGTAAGGTTAGTGAGAGGATCGGCGATGCGGGCGAAGTTTTTCACGAACCGCCTATAATAGGCACACAGGCCCAGAAATCGGCGCACGGCCTTCTTGTCAGTGGGCGGCGGGAAGTCGGCGATGGCGGCTGTTTTCCGTGGATCGGAACGAATTCCAGACTTGCTGATAATGTGCCCCAGAAACAAGAGCTCTTCATTCGCAAATCTGCACTTTTCTGGCTTCAGTGTGAGTCCGGACGTCTTGATGGCTTGAAGTACAGCTTCAAGGCGCCGAAGATGTTCGTCGAAACTCGAGGAAAACACGACGACGTCGTCCAAGTACACAAGGCAAGTCCGCCACTTCAATCCTGCCAGTACTGTATCCATAACGCGTTGAAAAGTTGCAGGCGCTGAGCAAAGGCCGAAGGGCATCACCTTAAACTCGAAGAGGCCGTCCGGTGTTATAAACGCCGTCTTCTCTCGGTCTCTTTCGTCGACTTCGATTTGCCAATAGCCAGTCTTGAGGTCCATTGACGAAAAGTACTTGGCGTTATGGAGCCGATCAAGTGCGTCGTCTATTCGTGGGAGAGGATACACGTCCTTTCTTGTGATTTTGTTCACGTGGCGATAATCGACGCAGAAACGTAGGGTCCGATCCTTTTTCTTCACTAACACCACGGGGGATGCCCATGGGCTCTTGGGCGGCTGGATAATGTCATCCCGCAGCATTTCATCAACTTGTCTCTTCATGGCCTCACATTCTTGCGTCGAAACCTGTACGGACTCTGACGGAGTGGTCTGGCATTTTCTTCGGTTATGATGCGATGTTTCGTGATTGGGGTCTGCCGAATTTGCGATGACGACGAAAAGCAATCTTCGTATTGCAGGAGCAGGGCCTTGAGCTGTTCTTGCTTATCGTTCGGAAGTCTGGCATTGACGTCGAAAGCTATGGGAGGGGCTTGGTTCCTCTGAGCAGGTCCCGCAGAATCGGCGAGGGCGAAAGCACTGGTGGCTTTGACAATTTCTTCGATGTATGCGACCGTTGTTCCTTTGTTCACATGTTTGTACTCATTGCTGAAATTCATGAGCGTAACCGTTGCTTTGCCTCCCCGCAGCTCTGCAATTCCTCTTGTGACGCAAATATTGCGGGTGACCAACAGATGCTGACTGCCTTCAACGACGCCTTCGAAGTCAGGTGATTTAGGAGCGCCGACTGAAATAATGACGCTTGAGCGAGGCGGAATGGTGACTTGTTCTTCCAGCACATTCAAGGCATGGTGTCCTGAAGGCGTGCGCGGCGGTAGGGCTGCTTCTGTGGATAACGATATCGACTTTGTTTTTAGGTTGATGACAGCACCATGGAGGCATAAGAAGTCCATATCAAGGATGACATCTCTTGAGCAACGCTGTAGGACTACGAAGTCTGTAGGATAAATACGGCCGTTAATGGTGACTCTCGCTGTGCAGATTCCTGCAGGCGTTACGAGATGACCTCCGGCTGTGCGGATTTCAGGGCCTTTCCATGCTGTCCTAACTTTCTTTAACTTCGCGGCGAACGACCCACTGATGACAGAATAGTCGGCTCCAGTATCGACGAGAGCGGTCACACTGAGGCCGTCGATAAGAACGTCGAGGTCGCTAGTTCGCCGTCTCGCATTACAGTTAGGGCGTGGCGTCGGGTCACGGCTGCGTCGGCTTGTTCCGCTGCTTCCATGTTGCGTCGTCAGGCCACCTTCGGTAAGTGAGCTTTCGCCATCAGGGCTTTGCCTGGTTGGCATTGTGTTCGGAAAGCTCCGTCGCGGCGTCGTCGTCGTCGGAGGATCTGCGGTAGTTCGTCGCACAGCAACCGCACCTGCACCGGTTGCTGCCCTTAGTTTCCCGGGTACGGGCTAGGAGACCGGCCCCGCGTTGGGCCGGAGTACTGCCGGGGGAGCGGTGACATGCGGCGGCTGGGTGACGGCGAACGGGAAGGACTTCGGGGTGTCCATTGGGTTCCTGTCAGGTAGTCGGCGATGTCACGTGGCCGTTCCCCTGGCTGCGGACGTGGTGCATCGACGGCGAAGCCACGCAGTCCCATCTGTCGGTACTGGCAACGGCGGTAAGTGTGCCCGGCCTCGCCGCAGTGGTAGCACAGCTGGCGGTGGTCAGGGGTGCGCCAAACGTCGGTTTTCCTCGGCGCACTGCGCTAGCCCGCTGGCGAACAGTAGGTAGTCGGTGGGGGTGGTGGCGGCGGTGGTGTCTGGCGACGGAAGTGGGACGGGGCGGCGTTTCGGCGTGGAAGGGAGGAGCGTTGTGGCGCACTGCAGCGGCGTAGCTCATAGTTTCTGGCTCGGGCAGCGGTGTTTGGGAAATTCGAAGCGATTGCCGAACTTCTTCTCGCACAATGTCGGCGATCGAATCCACTTGAGGTTGCGCCGAAGGCAACAGTTTGCGCAGCTCTTCCCGCACGATCGCTCGGATCGTTTCACGCAGGTTGTCGGAGTCACTGGCTTGAGCAGCAGCGCATTCTGGAGTCAGGCGACGATTATACTGTCTGGTGCGCATGTCCAGGGCTTTTCGATGGTGGTCGCCCCGGATACAAATTCTTGGACGGTGTTCGGTGGATTCCTCATTAGTCCCGCGAAGATCTCTTGTTTGACACCTCGCATGAGGAAACGAACTTTCTTCTCCTCAGGCATGTCTGGGTCAGCGTGACAAAATAGGCGGGTCATCTCCTGTGTGAAAATTCCAACCTTTTCATTTGGTAGCTGAACCCGGGTCTCTAATAAAGCAGCGGCCCTCTCTTTGCGAGCGACGCTCGCGAACGTTTGCAGGAATGCGCCACAGAAAACATCCCACGTTCGGAGCAAGGACTCCCGATTTTCGAGCCAGGTCCTTGCGGTGTCTTCCAAATAGAAGAACACACGACGCAGCTTTTCGTCATGGTCCCAGTGGTTGAGGGCGGCCACACGGCCGTATGTTTTTAGCCAGGACTCCGGGTCTTCGAACGATGACCCATGGAAAATTGGTGGTTCCCTGGGTTGATGAATGACCATCGTGGGCTGGGACGCTGCGGTTGTCATTGTCGCTGCAGTCGCGGTCATGGCCTTGGTCTTCCGCGCCTTGTCTTGTAGAAGCCCGTACTCCGGTGGTAGCCCTTGCTGTCGGCGGCTTGTTCGCTGCTCCTGGTTGGCGTCGGTGTCTTCTCCGCGACGTGGGCTGGGTTCACGGCTTGACAGGGCGTCCGGTACATGAACGAAGCAGCACCTCCACCAGATGTCACGGGGTCGTGACGTGGCCGAAGACAGGAGACTTCTTGTTGGGATTTAGCTGTTTATTGTGGCGAACCTGTGCCCGGTAAACGGAAAGTCCAATTACAGCAGCAGTCTTGCACAGATAGCAGTCTCGGACTGATAGCGGCGAACGGAGCGTCGGCCTTCGATCAACCACAACTGACAAGCGGCGAAGCGCGTCGGCATTTATACTCTTGCCATCGAATGTTTTAGCGTTATCGCTGGCGGTGGCGTAGGTTCCAGAACAATCTGTTCCGTTCGCACAGTGGGCGAGATCTTATCGGAATGATCTACTACAGTCCGGAACCTTCTCGAAAAACTGCAGGCGCGGTTTGCGCTGAGAATCGTGTGGTGTTTTGGGACGATAACGAAAACTTGGGAAATGAAACGTGGCAATATACACATGAAACGCGCTAAAAACGAGCGATTACACGCTTTCGCAGGCTCGGGCGCACGCTCTTCCAATGCAGACACTCTTGAGATCTTTAATACCATGGGACTACACTGCCGCCGCTACTGTCCCCTGCCGGAGAATCAGCCGAGATGCGACGCCGCCGCCTCGTTCCCTCCACTACCCCCTTCTAGTACACTCTTCTAGCCACTTTAACTGTACCACTGGTCGCGTCGACGGCAATGGGCGAGCGCATCTGGGCAGGGTTGGTAGTTTCGGCTGTTTTCGGGGGGGGGGGGGGGGGCGTGGGGGAGGTCGCTGAGGCTTCACCCATCAAAGCGGATGGCACTTCATGTTACAATGTGGTTGCGTGAGGATTTGTGCGTGTCTGTGAGCTTTTTCGTGTCCTTTCTCGTGCTTTTACATGCGAACTTCATTAAATTTGAGCGTGTCTATCTATCTATCTATCTATCTATCTATCTATCTATCTATCTATCTATCTATCTATCTATCTATCTATCCGCCTGCGACTTTCAGCTCTCCTGGCCGTTTTGATAATGGTAACAATACGAAACTTGGTATCGCATAACATGACTGTATGAAGAAAATATTTGACTAGTCATCACATCAAAATCATGATATGAATGTCATGAATGTCATGATTCACATTTCATGGTCCTGCAGCTTTTGCGCTAGTTTAGTTCACATGGCATGCTGCAAAACGGATATACTATGGCCTGATTGCATGGCGAACACAAGCGACAGACCTTTACACAAATATCATGACATGCGTGTTATGCAACAACATGAGTACATGCCATGCTCATAATGCACTCACGGCCATTTCGCTTGCGTCACATATAGCAAATTCGGTATTACTATGTGTAATGGACGACGAAGGTATGTGACTGGTGCAAACATGATAAACATGAGATGCGTGTCATGTGACAGCATGACTACAAGCTACGCTCCTCATGCGCTCGCAGTTCTTTCGCTAACTTCCCATGTACCAAACTCGGTATTAAGCGACGCGAATGGACGACATAGGTAAGTGACACATCCAAACATGATAATCCCGGCATACGTGTCATGTAACAACATGACCACCTGCCCCACTGATAATGTGCTCACGGCCGTTTTGCTAGCGTCACATATGCCGATTTTGGTACTACGTGACGCCAATGGAATACGAAGGTATGTGCCTTGTGCAAACATGATAATCATGATATGCGTGTCATGTGAGAAGATGACTAGATACGACATTCAAGGCGCCGATACATTTCGACGTGACGTAGTGCGCGTGCTCGCCGACGTTCATTTTGTCGCGTCACACCGTCATTGCCTCGCCAGGTGTCGGTCCTGCCATATACTGGCAGGCGCGCGCCGCGCTGCGTTGCTTTGACGCATGAGCGTTTCAGCGCGGCCGGCATCCCTCCGTCACGAAAAGAGGGAGACGCAGTGTTGTCTGGGTAACTCATCAGCGCAAAACGGTGCATGCCGCATTTCACGCCGGTTGCGTCTGGCCGCGCCGACGGACGCTGGTCGCGCCTGGTGTCAGATGATAGAATGTTCGCGTTTTTCTAACGTAGCATCACTGTGCACAGCGTGCGTGCGCGTCAACGCTACATTGGAGTATATTGGGCCCTTCACGATGCGCTAGCCACCATTTTGCTAACTCCACATATCACAAGTTTGATGTTACGTGACGTCAATAAATGAGGAAACATATGACTGGTACAAACATGATATTCCTGACACGTGTGTCATGTAAGAACATGACAACATACCACGCTCATAGCGTGCTCGCGGCCGTTTCGCTAGCTCCACATATACTAAACTTGGTATGACGTGACGTGAATAGATGACGAAGGTGAACGACGCATCCAAACATGATAATCATGACACGGAAGTCATGCAAGGCATCATTTACCTCCACCTCGTTACGTTGTGCTGATTTTAAAGTGACATATCAACATTTCTCATTCGTGCTTCACATATAATTGATTCCCAGTGTGTATGGGATCTTCCTTTTTTTGTGTGTGTTCGAATGTGTGTGGGGGGCAGTTTGCCCCATGTTTCTTTTGATTTATTACGATTCTCTCGAGCACGCGTGAGTGGAAGACGGTTTTTAGTGGTGTGACGCCAAGAAGGAGTTGTGTGCCGCTGAGCAACTCCAACGCGAGAAAAGACGCTACATTGCAGCACAACGTGTTCTCCTGCGATGTAGAGTTCCAAGAAGCGTATCCGGATACAAAATATTCATAACAGTGCTCATATTTTTGTCACAAACGAAAGCTGAAGCAGACGCGCTTTGCCGCCTCCAGAGGACAGCATCCAGTCCCCTGCCAAAAAGTGCCTTCACGGCGCGTGTAATAAAACAAGAAAACATGCATCAAGAGGTGCCCAGGGCTTGCACTCATTCTATACACAGGCGAGAGCGACAGCCTACCAGCACAGATGAGAGAAATCGAGACATCGAAGCGGGGCCTCTTATGGGCACTATTGTCTACGCCTACGAATTGGTGAGACAAAAGCCTTTCCCCTAGCTGTTGCAATTACTTTGAATGTGCGCGAAACCAGTAAGGATCCAAACTCGAGGTGTCGGAGGGTAGGACGAGTGGTGAATTCGACTGAGAAGTTGTGATGTTTGAGCAGTGTGCGTGGTTCGTTTATTGCAGTCAGTCGATGTTGAAGAATCGAGTTAAGACGCCACTGGAGTACTTTGTTGAAGGGTGTCGCCACGACGACGAGCAGCTTGGGAGTTCGTTTCATTGTTTCATTGAAGAGAGATTTCGGAGACACGTTCAAAGAATTGCGGGAGTACACGCGTGTGGTGAATATTTGGAACTGCTTAGTATTCTTGCGCAGTTTCCGAGTGACTTCGCGAGTTGTAATTGCTAGCTGCCAAGTGTGCAAGTTTCTGTTATGCCTTTTCTGGGAATACATATTTCGTTTGTGTCGTAAACTGTTGCTTTTTTAACCGGGTCTTTGGACTGCAACCACTAAAACCACAAAAAATGCACCAAAGGAATTTACACCTAAATTATGTGTGATTTCGCGGTGCGATTTGGTGGACCGATACGTCAGCCCTTGGAATCTGGCTGCGTATTGCCTCCCGATGAACGGAATCAGCGACCCGTTTCATTTCAGTCGAGACAAACTGGCAGCATTCACGGACAGTATTGAGGCCTATACTCCCCGAATGATTGGCCCTCGTATGGCAAACTGTTCAGATATGTGGTGAAATAGCTACTCTTAATAACAATTATGAATTGGACATGTGATGCGCAGCTACGAAACGCGTTATTTACGGCCTACTGTACCGCGTAGAAATGCGTTTAAAATTACTTCTCCTGGAAGAAGCAGTGTAGCCAGAGCGGGCGCAAGATGAACTAGACCCGTCCCGCCATGGCCGGGCTAGACTGCACCTGCGTGCTTGCTTTTTACGGCCTTCGCATCTAATGTAGTACACGCCTCTCGCCGCAGCCTTTTCTCTCCTCCTGTGCATCTGTTTTTTAACACACACGTGGTGCTTGCAGTGCGATAGTATTTGGACGCCATTTCCTCTTCTTTCAGAAATCGCTGCACATTTTCACAATTTAAACAACGTAAGACACTTGGGAGCATAATCGTCCTATTATACCCAGGTATCGACCCACGCGATGAGCATTGCTGTTCATTGTTTGCGGGCAAACACTGTTTTTTGTATAGTGATAGCATCCTGTGAAGCCGCCACATCCACATCTGGTTCGTTTGTCTCCGCTTTTCGCTTCCTTGATGCTTGACGTAGGAGTGCAGCTCATGAATCAGGATTGTTGCGAGGCTTCTGTGCACTTGGAAATAAGTAGAAAGGATGGTCCTCGAAAAAAGCAAGCTTAGAGTCAGGACAATATATTTCTTTTGCGGCACGCACTCCTCACCGGGGAAAAGTCTGCAACATACGACAGTCAATGCATACTTGTCCTTGATGATGAGGTAGTCCCTCGCCGTATTCTTTTGTGTTTTAGCCCACAGCTCAGCATTGCTTCAGCATTAAAGAAAAGAAACACCTAACATTTTGCCCGAACGGGACTTGCAATACGAAACACAGAAATACACCATCACACAAATAATATATATCTATGTACCTACTGCGCGTACTGAAGGTTGTACGACCGCTTTCTCGAGTCGAGAAATCACTGCAGACTGAATACTGTGAAAGCACCGAACAAAATGCAGCCACGATGAATAAATACCAGAATAACGCAAGCAACACTAGAGAGAAAGATAAGTTGTCAACAACCTGCTTGTAGCACTAAGCCCCAAGAGAATTCATACAGATTTCTTGAAAAGAAGCTGTTTACTTGCCGAAAAATTGGAATGTTGTCAGTTTTTCTTTCTAAACATGTTCTTCCACGAACTCGAAGGATAGCGCAGAACTTATTTGCACAAGAGAGCTTTAGTTCTACGGCAAGCGGCTTGCGAGTGTAAACAGCTGCATTCTTCGCATTCTTTATAGGCGTGGCTTGCAGCACAAAGGAATGCAAAAAAGCTGGGGTTGTCCGGAAATATTTTTTTCCAGGTGGTGTTAGAACCCTGACAATGCACACCACCACTGTCATAGCAAGTCATCTGAAAGGGTAATTAAGCAGTGAGAGTGCTCTTCTGTTTGTTATTTTCTGTTTCCGTATAAACAGTTATTTTAACCATTAGAAATACATCATACGTACAAGTTTCAAAAAGCTGTCAAGCTGCACACGGCTTTTTTTTTTCGCTCTGGAAACCATTTTTGTGGAACTTGTGAAAATGAAGAAATGGAAAATAGCTAGCAAATGGAATGCGTGCTCGTCTTTTCTGCTAGCGAACTCTCTTGATTTCGGCCTCGTTGTCCGACGAAACCAAGGGCCAAAGTTATTTGGTGCTCTTTGTTTCCAGAACAGGCGCAGGATTGTTTCTCTCTCCTATTCTCTCTTTAATCGTTGCCAGCCCTTTATGTCTCGATTCCAGTGCATTTTTACTGAGTTTCAGTTTGTATAATCCTCGAGCAGCTGCATACGTCGTACATTATGCGACGAGCCGTCTGATAACATTATTTTTTTATTGAGACAATCCTCTCTCTACGCCCGACTTCTTGAACAATCCCCTCCCCCCTTGCCATCGAGAAACCCCGCTTCCGTGGTTTCTTATCAAGCAAAATTCTCATGCGGTGTGCGCCGCGTAAGAGATATAAGATCAGGGTCGCAGGGCCCCAACCGCCGACGGGTGGCGAAACATACTCTGACTCTCTCCCATTGCTTTCGCGACGGGTGAGAAGGCCGTAAGGAAAGGAACGCGCGCAGGTGCAGTCTGGCCCGCCATGGCCCCGCTGTTTCGGCGGCTCACACCAGACCACACCTTGTATTTGGGGCGAAGCTCCTTAAAGCGTCATCTGTTCATCCCTCGTTGTAGTCATGGTCGTAGTCGTAGTTTGTAACCAGTCTTACGTTGTGACCTGCAAGGTGGTGTCGGTGGAAGATTTCTCCTGTATGTTGTTGAACAATAAAAAATTCGCAGTGTGCGCATTAAATAAAGCCAAATTCTCCTGTCTCTCTTTCCCCATTAGCAGTCAACGGCATGTACATTAGCATGCACATGGAGCCCTATCTGACAAGAAACGGTTGCTACATTATACTCACAGGGCGCAACCTCTTTGGTTATAGAAAGGTTTAGCAAGTGTTGGGCCGCAATGCCATGAATACAGTGAAATAGTATATACCTTTAACTTGAGGTGGTGAAATGTGGGAAGTAGGCACGAAGCGCAAGCCGTAAGAAAGTGTGCGTGTGCCCCATCTCGCTTAATCTTTGGATAGTCCGCTGGATGGCGGTGCTTCTATATGGGGAATATAGGATGAAAAAATGCGAGATGGTGGTAATTGGAGTGTTGAATAGATGGACGAAAGGACACACAGACAGATGCATGGACGCATATACGGACGCAGGGGTGGATGCATGGACAAACGCATGGACGGACGCACAGATGGATGTACAGACGCACGAACAACGGACGGGCGAATGGACGCACGGACGGCCACACAGACGGACGCATGGACGGACTGAAGCAAGAACGAATGGATGGACGGATGCTTCGCCCCACTCTCCATCATTCACTCCGTGAATATGCTGTCATTTTTTTATCCAGCAGCCTTGCCTCTGAACGTGAACCATTCAGACCAGTTGTGATGCCTTATTTACATAAGGTTCCATATCAACTCAAGCAAGTTGGTAACAGGCATTCCTGCGCCCAACAAGCTCTCGAAGATGTGCTCCCACACTTACGATACTAGCAAAGATGGTTGCCAAATAATAAACGCATGATGTCTGCTGTATCTTTTGCAACACCTGTCTGTCTGGTATATGCCATACCGCTGGTATGTGGCCAGATCTACGTCAGGCAAACAGAACGATGCATAAACAACCGACTTAAGGAACATCCGCAGAAAATAGCTAACAAAGTGAACAAAGGGGCTCATCTTGTTGCTCATTTGAACCCCCGCATCGACTGTGCGCTGTGGTTTCATAATGGGCTGATTCTTAGCACAAGTAAAAAATAAGATGCGCGGAGATCTTTGAAAGTATATCACACTAGAAAAGGTGGTGCTGATTGTAGCGGTGATACCTCTATTCCTTTGCGTGCCACCAAATAAGAGTTTTAGCGTACACTTTTTGGTTAGAATATTGCGTTTTACTTGTGCGATATGGCACTACTCGTTTGCCTGCAGGGGTTCTGGTGTGACGCATTATGGTATTGTATGTGTTGTTACGTCTACAATACGAAGCTACGCGTGCACTCGAAATGTATGTGTTTTTTTGCATGTATATGCGATGCTGTGAAAAGAATAAAGCAGCTGTTAGTTTAGCGCCAGTCTGTTTCTTCCGTTACCTCTTTTGTCGTTTTTCCATGCTGTTAGCGCCAAAGAACTTCTGTTCTTTCATTGATAGAAAGTATATTCGGAAAATTATGTAATGAGAGAAATTTTCGAGCACCGTAAATAAGATTGTAACATTGCTTCACATTACCAAATTTGATAATACGGGACGTAAATGTAGATAGAGGCTAAATGACACGTCCAAACATGATACTCTTGACATGCATATCTTGTGAAACATGACTACATGCCATGCTCATAGAGGGCTCGCAGCTGTTTCACTAGCTCCACATATAGCAAATTTGGTATTACGTGACGTGAATAGACGACAAAGGTACATGACTCGTACAAACATGATAATCATGATATGCGCGTCTTGTAAAACATGACAAGATGCGTCACTCATAGCGCGCTCGTGGCCGTTTCACTAGTTCCTCATATACCGAATTTAGTATCACGTGACGTGAATAGACGACGAAGGTGAATGACACGTGGAAAAATAATATTCATGACATGGAAGTTATGTACGGCATAATTTATGTTCACCTCAAAACGTTGAGCTGATTTTTAAGTGACATATCTAATTTCCTCATCCGTGCTTCACATATCATTGATTCCCACTATACGTGGGATCTCTCAACTTTTTGAGTATGCGACACAAATAAGCACTGATTATGAACTTTTAAGAACCAGTATCGACTAATGCCGTCAAAGAAAGAACGTCCATATACACTTCAATCAATTTTTCTAATTAGTAGGCAGCGTCAATGGGGGTCAGTCGCGCTTGATGCCACACTACCTCCAGGAGATGTATGATGCAGTTTTCTTTCCGAGAGGATCCCTAGTTGGCCGGCTGTGGTAGCGGCGTCGTTGGGGCGATGGGAAGCGGCACGTTGAGGTGACGGCGAATGAGTGGAGAAGCCGCTCTCGGGGGCGTCGGAAGAAGGATACACACGACTGGGCGAATACCGACGGAGGTTCTCGCATGGGCGAGGAGAATAAGAAATTTGACTCAAATGTGGAGGCGTTCAAGTGCTGCAGCAGTAGCGGGAGACGTGACCAGCCCGGAGTCAGTGGAAGCAGATTGGTTTGATGTCCGCAGTTCTTCATTTCATATGATTGCGGAATGTCGGAAGCAGATACAGGTCACGGCAGGGTGCATTTGTTGTCATCGGTCTGGAGTCGGTTCGGGAGACAGAGCAGGCAACAGGAAAACCGAGCTTTGCAATTTCTCACCTCACGATGACTTGAATAACGGAGACTACCGGAGCTGTTTAGACGGTGTCATGGTCGAGTGGAAGTGTATGAAGTGGCGCCAGACTTGACGCTTTAATCTCCCGTCGAATGATACATGTCACGTTCTCCTGTAAGCGGCGTGTGGCTCCGAAACTGGTGCAGGTTGATGGGATAGCCGTGTTGGGTAGCCGTGAAAATTAACGAAGAACACCGCGAATTTCGGCCATTTTGAAGTGACGGCATTCCTTATTAATGAGATTGACGGTCGTGGCGTTGGTGTACACGAGCAAGTTGAAAGCGTTGTCAGCGATGCTCTTGAGTATGTGGATCCACATTTTCACTTTCGGTCATTTGCTCTGCTCGTCCGCTTTCTGGCACAACGGGAGCACGTCCTGAGCGTACGAGACATATGACTCGGTTACACGGGTGGCAAGTTGCTTTTGCGCTTCCATTCGGTGAGCAGACGAGTTCACTAAGATGTCGTGTAGTCGCTTCGTGAAGATCTGCCAGCCGGTAAGCTCAGTCTCATGGGCGTCGAAGCATTACACCCGCGGGGTGCCGTCTAAGTAAAATGTTACGTTGGTGACCATCATGGTAGGGTACCATTGGTGAGTCTGGCTAACACGTTCGTACATGAGGAGGCAGTTGTCGACGTCAAGGCCAGGTTGTGCAGAAAATGAACCGAGATCATGGTGGTGGGACATCGTCCGGTATGTAGTGACTGCCGCTCCAGGTATAGACGGTGATGGGTTGTTGCCATTGGAAGCCATGGCTGGAGGGTGAATGCTACGGGTACTGGTAGGCTCCCCGGGTACGGGGAACTTTCGGTCTCCACCGAATATGTTACATGAGAGGATCGACGAGACTTTACCGAAAATATATTATGAGCAGTAGTTGCGGTGTGATTGGTTAATCAGGGACCGATCAAAGACGGGCCTTCGTTCTATTCTACGGACAATACACGCGGTTAGCCCCATAGGATGTCAATATGCATACATGTAGCAATATATATGAGTCGGCGTGCATATTTCAGCCCTTCTTACGATGGGTATCGAATGTTGATGCCAAGTCTCATTCAACAATGATTCATATATATAAGTTACTGGTAATAATGCCATTGAAATGACAACGTGAGCTGAGCATATGTAAAAACTGCATTAGTATATTTCACTTTCATTAAGGTCTATCAATATTGCTGTAATTTCAAGTCTATAGAACATCAACATAACGGAAACGATAATAGGAATGCTTACAGTGCTTTAACTATATAAACCTGAACTAAGCGCCGGTATCTCAATCGTAAATATGGTGCTTTTATTTTCGTACTCTCGATTTAACGTATCAACGAAAAACAGGAGCTAGGAAGCGCGAGACGTGTAAGGGGCCGTGTGCACGGCAACTGCGCTTCATGGGAGATGGAATCGATAGATGCATGTACTCTGAAAGTGCCGTAGTGTGTGAATCTTTATCGATGCCGATGCGGCGTTTCATTAGGGCCGGCTACGAAGGTCGACGGTGCTTTCGGCGTCCGTGCTCTCAGACCTGCTGCGTGCCGGTTCCCGCCACAACTGTTGCTTGACGCCGAGAGGAACTGTTGGCAGGCTGACGCTGCTAGGTGCTGCGGTAAACTCACTGTCCGACGAGGTGCGCTTAGAACTCGGTGCCGTGCACAGCTGGGAAGACGTGCCACTGCTCCAGCCACCAGTGTTTTGCAACGTATCGTCAGTGCAACCTTGCTTGGAGCCCGTCGCCTGTGAAGAACAAAAGGCGGGATGTGAAATAAACACGACTTTCGCCGATTATTTCCACTCACGTGCACAGACAGACATCTTAAGAAAACAGGGCGTGCAATCATGGATAGAAGAAACAGAGCACAACTAACGCCGACTGCCAAGGCACACATCATCAACTGAATTAAAGGTAAACACAAAACCTTATCTGCGCATGCACAGACATGAGGTGATGCATGGCACGAGTGGTGGTCTACGTCAGACGCTGATCAAACTAACTTCTATCGAGTCCATTTTTACATGACCTGTCTTTTAAATGTGATCACATACAGTCGAATTCGCACATAAGAAAATCGAAATTTTTTTGAATGACTTTGATGTGTTAAATATTTCAAAATAAAAGTTTTGATAAAAAATGAAATTTCGGTGTCAGCTTCAACGTGCAACTGGGCTTCGCCGCATTGCTTTACAATCTGGCAAAAAAAAAAAAAAGCTTCGTGCCACTGGTTAGCTTTTTTAACTTTCGGCTGATTAGTAGTTGACGAAAAACACGAGGGTGGGGGGAAGACAGCTTAAATGTAGGGCGGGTTATTTCCGAGAGAATACGGTACACACGTACCGCTTCAACATTTTCATATGAAGCCTCTAGGCAGCCTTCCTGAGGTAACTTGTTCTCTTTTTCAGCACCGTGCCTCATCGAATGCTGTACGCATCGGCGACGTCGGACTTTCCTTCATGTTTGGCTTCGTTGTATTCAGCTTTGTGGAGAACAGCAGGTCCTTTCATTTGACGATAGTCACCGCGTTGACTGAGGGATAATCGTTCAGTGGACAGCTACCATGCACCATGAAACAGTGAATGCAACGGCGAGTAGTCGTTGGAGAAGGCATGCAAATGGTAGTTTTTACATACTGCACGTGGCACCCTCTTATCTCAACGCGAGGTCTCCCAAACGCACGCAAAAAAGACCTCCTCCATGACGAATTACCAGGTTCATGGTGCGTTTGGCAGTGCCCCATGCTCGACAAGGAGAGTGTTCCGTTCATCTTTATTCGTATGTATAAACATTAAAGCACCACCGTGTTCGAAAACTGTTAAATATAAATGCTAGCTGCTGTAGTTCCTTTTACCCATATGCCCAGTGCACAGAAAAGTCACAGCTGAAAATAATTGTGATAGCAAGAAATTGTAATGTTACATGAAGTAATGCTAACTAGTTTGGATTTGATCTCACGTATTGCTGAGAAATGTGGGTATGAGAGGTTACCACCGCGCCAAAGAGTCATGCTATTGCCGCCCAGACTCTTTGAGTTGAGAGCGCAGCAATCATAAAGGTATACGAGCTGCCTACTGATGTCTTCCGCGGTTGCCACTTTTCTCCGAATCGGTGAATTTGAAGGGCCTGGCAAGACCTGAATTTCTGGATGGCAACATGGCAAACGTTTCGCAATTTTAGACTATAGTCTTCACTGAGTAATGCATTCTATGCTCAATGTAATGCCAACGAATAAGCGACATTTTTTTTTTCTTTTTTCTTGGTTCATTTCAAATCCATGGTTCGCTGTCTTATAATGTCCGATATATTCGAGAAGTTTCCCTTATCGGGTTTCAGGAGGCTAAGACTTCGTTCTGATAGCTTCTTTTCATTTTAATTTTCAAGCTTTTATTTCATGTATGACGACGTAAACTTCTGTACAACCAACGTAGTTGCGCTTTTCACAGGAAGCTTACCATATAATTGCGATAGCAATTACATGAACACTCTCAGCTGAATTTCGCCGTCAGCGTCACCGTGGTCGTCGGCGTCGATGTCATGTACAGTATATGTATACGTATCTATATAGAAAACGCAAGAAAGAAACAATATCCCAGAAAAAGGACCCCGGCGCGTGGAAGCGAACGTGGGACCTTCACGACATGAATGCGAGGCGTTAACAACTGAGCCACCGAGATGTACCTCCTTCAACGTTCAAACGGCGAGCTATTCATATCTACCACTTACCACTGTTGGCGAGCATCTCGGAGGGGGGGGGGGGATAATGTGTTTTCAGCATTATGACCAAGATGCCGCAGTGAGTTCGCCGCAGCTCTTATCTCTCACGCATACTTTGGCCCACGAACAAAATAAGGGGGTGTGCGCTCGATTTCGCGCCCTTATCTCGCAGTGGGTAAAATCGTACGTCTTGGCTAGCCTTTCCGTTTCGTCGGAACGATACTGTTGTAGTTACTGGGCGCAAAAAGGTCACTGCAATCGTTCCAGAGCCTCCATTTGCGAAAAGGGCGCGCTTTTCAGACAGAGCGAAATAACAACTGAGACGCTTATTTGCGTTAATCTGTACCTGTGAGTACATCTCGTGCGTCCTTTGTGCGTGAAAAACGCGGGGCACGTTTCAATCTGCTCGCCATGACCTTCCAATTTGTTGCTATTGCGTTCATTGCTTCACCTTTGCGGCAAAGCTGTGACTTTTTTCATCTTTAAAACCAACGGGCTGTGATGTTGTGAACGTTCAATGATGTTGTGAATGATATTATGTGCGTTCCATTCATAATGACCGGTAATTCGTGTGTCAAAAAGTCTATCTTAAGGTTAGTTGGAGAGCCAGACACCCCATACACTTTCATAGTGAAGCTGGACATGCTACTAGGATTAAAATGCCATCACAATTTACGCAACTGGATGGCAGTGTACCTTACAAGGCTATCATAATATGCAATCTTTATTACCAGCATGCCACACACATAATAAAATGCTGATTTATTTGACGACATTTCAAGAAAAATTGAGATTTTTCGCGACTTTTCGCTCGTCGTTTGGTGACATTCACTCGACAATTGACCCCGTCCTAGATAGTACGCGCGCAGGTGACCGCACTGAACTATTATAAAGAAAGATCAATGCACCCACTTCTTTTTCCTCGCTTCATTTCATGCTCGTTCAAGACGAACTAAGTGTTTTCTCTCTGGTTCAACAGCAGGCCTCATTAGCGCGGAGCTGTTATCACATTCACCCATCGGGTGACGTCGACCTGTGCTTCAGCTGAGTATGTTGATCCCGGTCGTGTATTCATACCCTTGGTAGACCACCCGATGCGCGGGAGATATCATTAAATTTTACTGTATGCATAGAATGACTGCAACGACTAAAGCTTGTCTACGGTGTTTATATAATTGCTATCGCAAGAAAACTGGCCTCTTTAACACTGGTTGGCCGCTGTCTTTGGAATTCTAGTTATTGTTGTTCCAAGCTATTGTCATCTCATTATAAACAGACCGGTGACAGGTGCTGTAGTCTGTTTTAAACAAGCTTTTCGTGCAACTCATCTGTAGACGTGACGCACAATAATATTGTAAAAAAATCGACCGTAAAAATGTGCACCATGTTTTATGTTGATGGTATGCATGCCGTTCAATTATTAATATCCCGTAAAAAATATATGTACTCATTTTCTCACTTCACAACAATTTTTAGCAAAACTAAACCGCCGACCGTACAATGTACGTTGAAACTAATTTCGTGCCATATAGTACCACGCTCATTTGCCAATTTTTGTTGTCATAAACCGAGGATGCCCTAGCTGCGGGGTAGATGACTGCACACTCACGCACGTGCTCTGACAGTGCCCGGCGTTACGAAGCACGCAGCTCAGCGCAGAACAGCACTGGGAAAGGGCCCCTAAAAGCACCGAGCTCTCACTTCAGCTTTCTGCAGTCCAGGACCAGTTTGTGCCCAGTGCGTGATAACAGCACTGATTAAAACAGCTACCAGAACGGGTATGGTGTCACAAATACATGTGCGGCATTTGCGAAAATCTCCAAAGAAACAGTGCAGGGACGTCAGCGTGATTGTCGCGCTATCTCTTTTACTGAATATCATGCCACACACAGCCATGCCGGTGGGAGTGGAGGAAGGAAAAAATTAAAGAGAGTGCTACACGGCTACGCGACAATCTTGAAGCCAAAACATTCAAATGAAGCAGAAGCATGCTGGGAATCGTGGGTACAGGATTGAGTCGCTCTCCCTCCGACTTTTTCGTTCAGTGTTGGTGGGATATTATCCTATTTTGGGCAACTTCTTTCGTGGCACACGCTGCATGGAAATTTCCGTCGAAGGCAACGAGGGCGCCCACGCAGAACTCTCGTGCAGCTCGTTTCGCTTCTATCGCATAGAAATAAGTGGACAGGCTACTGCTACTTACCGTAGATGTCTCAATTTTACGAACTGACGAATCGGTAGAAACGCTGTACGTATAAACAAGTGAATACTAGCATTTCTGGCCGCTAATGTCACCAAGACAGCTTGCCTCATGGCGGCAACTAAAGCCCTTTAGTAAAGTGTCGCTTTTCACTGATCTCGCGGCTGCGCGCCGACCTCCTCTTTCCCTCCTCGTCCCTTTCGCGTCCTCTCACTATACGCGGTTGTTTCTGCACTACGATTGGTCTCCTTTGAGGTCGAACTTTGGTAAACTCCAGTGAAAGAAGTGTTGTGGGGAGTGGGGGAGTGGTTCCTAAATTAGAGAAAAAAGATACAAGTGTGCCCAGTAACTGTCTGCATCAGAGCGCGACACCTCAACAGTTGCTCACGAGGGAAGGGGATAAGGAGAGATTAGGAGAAATAGAATTACAAGTAAATACAAAATAGAGAAAGACGGGGACGCGGTCTAAGGAGTCCAAGGACGAGGCGCCACTCGTCGAGAGCTTCACGGCGTCAGGAGATTGCGGAGGGTGATCCGGTCGGCCAGAGCTGCGCTGTCTTCGGAGATCGCGGGGGCACAACCGTTCGGCACGGAACCCAGCAAGCGTGTCCCCTGTTGTGGCTCGGGCGAGTTGTTATCCATCGGCTTAGCTTGTGTTAGCGCAGCACATACGAAAAATAAAACAGAAAAATACACAGATGTCAATAAAGGTAGGCGTCAAGATAGGTAGCAGCACGTACCTTTCGGGACGTCTGTGTCGTCTTTTCTTTTTCCTTGTTTCATATGTGCTGTCCTAATACAAGCTCAGTCCAGTGACAAAGTCTGAGCAGCCCATGGACTCTGTGAGTGAGCACTCAACTCGGGCGTAGAGCAAAGCGTCCAAATCCGCGCATCCGCGTCACCGGGGCAAGCATGGCAGCAAGAAGCAGCTTGAGTTGGCCAGAATATTTTGCGTGCAGTTATTAGATTTTGCTAATTCCGTTGGCGAGTTCTGTCAAACTCTTGCTCGTACGCGGCTGTTTCAGAGTTGCTGTTCGATGAGTCACCCGTGAAAGAATAACTGGAGCTTTCCGACTCGGAGCTGTCGCTGTCGAGCAGCGGAAGCAATGCCGCATGATTTGCCGAGTCCCCGATGTTGTCCGCCGCTTCTGTGAAAATGAGTGACACGCTCCCGAGCAGGCAAACGTGTTAAATGGAGTGCGTCACGCCGAGTTCCTCTCCGCTCCGGCGATTTCGGCGGAGCAACTTATCCTGCTCCTCGAAGTGGCTCTGGTTCTGGATTCACTCCGACTATCTCGTTAGCTCCAACCACCATTCTACGATTGGCACACGATTGCTCCGACGGCGCCATCAGAATACAATATTAGAGGCGCGTGGATATTGCGTCTGGCTGGTACTTTTCTATTTCGTTCACGCAAAATTTTTGCCGCGGCTCTTTGTGGTGAACGTTGCGAGCGCTTTGTATTCTTCGCTGTGTGCTGGTGCTATGCCTGATGTTGCGCCTATAACAACCAGATTGCAAATGGTTATGCACCTTTTATGATACACCAAGGTAAGCGCCATGCTTTGTGCAAAAGTCAGTGGCCACTGCTTTTGTTGTGCGGCAGATTATGTACATCTGCCGCATGAGTTCTTTCGAAGAACACTGCCTTCGTGATGTGAGGTGCCTTTTTTATAGCATCGGTGAATACTGGATTTGAACTGTTGTTCTGGCGTCATCATCAGCGTTTTTCAAAGACGATAGTCTTTCTTGGGATACCTCATCACAACCATTTTGACACTTCATCGAAAGCGTTGCTCATGCAGCGCTTTCGCTCCTTGCACTCGGACATCGCATATAAATCTACTGCTCAGCAGGGCCTCTAGAACGTTAGATCACTGTGTGATGCCGTTATTGAGGTTCGCTTGGCCTGAAATTTACATCACACGTGACGCAGATGCAGGGAAAAATCAAATACAAAACGCTTTATGTACCGATCGTGTGCTGCTCCCACCTCAAATATATAATGATCTTTCTTACACAAGGACTTGAATAGCGGCTGCTTTATAGCTTAGCTGCCATGAGTCAACGAGGGCGTATAGAAATGGTTTTGAAGGGGCCTGACTTGGGAGTGCAAGAAATGAATAGTTCTTTAGTCCTCAATTCACAAGCGTCACCAGACCGATATTATGGTAGGTTGAAACAATCGTGGTGGCTTCTAACAATTCGATAGGTAAGGCAGTCAACTTGAGCAAATAAAGAAGCCCAGCTTTGAGGCTTGCCTCGCGACTTGATCAACCTTAGGAGGGAGATAGTCCACAGTTTTCTGGACTAGACTACCCACCTGTGAAGACTCTTATCTGTTTCTAAGGATGTTCATTTCTCTCTGTCTACAAATAGTTGACAGAGGGATGCGCATGCGCATAAATGGCGCAACATGTTTATATTACAGCAAAAAATATACATTAAAGGCACAATATTTCATGTGGCCAACTGCAGTAAAAGCCGCCACATGAATGATCGCCGGGAATCCTTCTTGAATTACGCTCCGAAGGAGACACTCTCCGGCAATGCCGAAAAAATTCACCATATTATTGCACTGTTTATTGAGCACACGTAATTTCAACGCGTAAATTCAACGGTTGTAAAGCAGGGAGATACAATCGCCCTAAGGCTATTTACCGTGGGCTTACATGAGGTTTTCAGACGCCTAGAATGGGAACAGTTAGGGATAAGAGTTAATGGAGAGTACCTTAGTAACCTGTGCTTCGCCGATGACATTGCATTGCTGAGTAACTCAGGGGTCAAATCGCAACTCAGGATTACGGAGTTAGACTAGAAGAGCAGAAAGGTAGCTCCTAAAATCAATCTGCAGAAAACGAAAGTAATGTAAAACAACCTCGGAAGAGAGCAGTGCTCCGAGGCAGGTAATAGTGCACTTCAAGTGTTAAAAAACTATGTCTACTTGGGACAGGTAATAACCACGGAGCTGGACCACCAGATTGAAGTAACTAGAAGAATAAGAACGGGGTGGAGCGCATACAGCAAGCAGCCTCAAATCATGACAGGTAGATTGCCACTATCCCTCATGAGGAATGTATATAACAGCTGCATCTTGCTGGTATTTACCTATGGAGCAGAAACCTGGAGACTTACAAAGAGGGTTCAGCTTAAATTGAGGACGACGCAGCGAGCAATGGAAAGGAAAAAAAATCGGCAGATCCTACGTACCTGAGAATCAACTTTATGCGAAGCACGCGGAGGAAATTTGACCGTGTTGCATTTTTTTTGATGACACGTCATGAAATGACGCTAAAAATACGTTCAAATGTTGCACGCAGACAATATGTTGAAAAGTAGTAGATGTTCATATAACCAGTTTTCCACTTAAACAACGATGTCAGCTGGAAATATGTTTTAGCAACACCAGAAGCTGATATGCTGACATGAAGCGCTGATGCTCGCGAAGATGCTGACCCTTGACACTGCTACCTAAATCAATCTCAGCAGATGGCACCTCACTACAATTGACGTTAACCCGACGTGACGGCTGTATGAAAGGAGTACATATGTAATGTTTAAAAAATTGGGCAGGCAGCACTGCAACACTGTTAACGTTTCTCGACGATTAGCCTGTATTTGAAAAGTAGTTTCGAGACCTGGCGTAGCTCTGTGGTAGAATGCTTGACCGCCACGCAGAATGCTTGGCTTCGATTCCTGCTGGGACCCCGAAATTTATTATTTGCATTCGTTGAGTGATAAACGCTGCTCATGTCACGTTATTTTTAACACTGACATTTATTCTATGCCTTTGTTATGTCGACGCTACCGATGTCGGGTATTGCTTAAAGCTCACGCGTTAAAATAGCCCATCTGTGTTGCGGTCGTTCCTGGGTAGGTACTAAGTATCAATCCCCTGTGGCACGTACCCGCTTAGTAGCGGCACATACCCGCTCGTGAGTATGTGCCACTGTCTGACGAGAAGTGATCGACGACGTACGAGGCGGGATTGTTACTTTATTCATGTCTTGACCAGCGCGTAATATTCGTCAAACCATCTTACCCTCCCATGCTAATTTTTGTTCACGCCAAGTTAAGAGGGCGACCACGAAAGCACCCAAACTTAAGCGGCTCGATAGATAGATAGATAGATAGATAGATAGATAGATAGATAGATAGATAGATAGATAGATAGATAGATAGATAGATAGATAGATAGATAGATAGATAGATAGATAGATAGATAGATAGATAGATAGATAGATTATGTCTCCCTGCCTCGTACCCTTTTTTACTGAGATTCTTTCGCTTTCTTTATGAAGAACTATGGTGGCTTTGGATCGTCTGCATATTTCTTCCAATATGTTTATCTAGGGTTCATAATCACCATCAGCATCATCATCATCATCATCAGCCTGACTAGAGTGTACTAGAAGGGTTGAGTGGCGAGACCGCACCTCGCCGCCTGATCCCTTCCGCGTTGTCCGCAGCGGTGGCGCTGCAGTCGAATAGTACTGACAGAGCCGCGCGCCGCGTTCAGGAACTGCTATGCGTAGCGGCTCCTCCGTCGCGCTTTCTTAATTTAGATTTCTTCGCACCTGCCCATCATTCATGTCCAGCACATATGCCATAGTCTGTGAAATATGACAGGCCAATCTACTGAACTTGAGCTCCATAAGAGCTTTGTAGAGATCGAAAATAATTCAGAAACAGGCTGTCTCATAATGATCGATTTCTTCTGTGTTAACTCTTTCTTCGTTAATTAGGTGTCTACAATATACAAAATAACTAAGCATTCAAAGCGACCACCAATTGCAAAACTTAGTGGTTCTGCTGCACCCCCCCTCAAAACAATTCTGGGTGCTAGCTTTGCGCCGAGGATTTGCAGTTGGTGAAGCTTAATATAGCATGTCTCTGTACGAATGCGCACTGCCAATTTTACCTTTTCGACAGTATGACGTTTTAAAACTAGTTCAAGACTAACTTAGTCGGACGAGAAATGCACCGCCGAAATTAGCAGCTATGCTAAGGGGCATTGCATGGATCATGTTAATGGGGCGGTGACATGTGACTTAAATGCGTGTACTTGTATACACACGCACACACACACACAAATATATATATATATATATATATATATATATATATATATATATATATATATATATGTATATATATATATATATATATATATATTTATATATATATATATATATATATATATATATATATATTTATATATATATATATATATATATATATATATATATATATATATATATATATATATATATATATATATATATATATGGGATATGGCACAACGGGAGCGTTGTCAACAAGGATAAATATATTTATTTCTCAACAGTTTCGTGAGGGGTCCTCCCTTCATCAGGGGATGAGTTATACTGACATGAACTTCTAAACTTCGTTGCTGCCGCGTTCCTCTCGCCTTGAAAGATGTTTGCGAGAGTGAGAGGGAACTAAAAAAAGAAAGGAAAAAAAGAAAAAAAGAAAAAACAAAAAGGGGGAGAAAAAATACGAAGAAAAAGAAAGAAAAGAACGAAAGTAAAAAAGAGGAAGAACCACTGTCAGCACTGAGAACGAAACCCACTGTCCGTGTACGTCCACATACGGTTCTTATCACGTGCTGTTCAGTTCTCGACGTGTGTCGGGCCACCCAAGGTTGTCGCCGCGGTGCCGGGAGGGTCCGTGACGGCGTGCGTAAAGAAAGGGGTTTCCCCGTAATGGGTCGGTCGGCGTGCGGCGTGCGTAAAGGAAGGGTTTCCCGTTAATGGGCCGGTCGGCTCTTTACCCTTAATCTTCGTCCGTTTCCCTTCAATGGTCATCAAGTAGTAGGCGGACGTAAACACTTTGTATGTGCATGTTTGTATGTGCATCTTTGTATGTGCAACAGCGCTGCCGCCTCTGTCACCCGCCGGAGAATTTGCCGGGATGTGGCGTAGCCACCTCGTTCACTCCACTGCCCCCTTCTAGTACACTGTAGCCTGACTACGTTCACTGCAGTACAAAGGCCTCTCCCATGTTCCGCCAGTTATTAATTGCTGCTGCCAATTTACACCCATAAACTTCTTAATCTCATCGGCCCACCTAACCTTCTGTCTCCCCCTAACCCTGTTGCCTTCTCTGGGAATCCAGTTAGTTACCATTAATGACCAGTGGTTATCCGGTCTACGCGCTACATGCCCGGCCCATGTTCATTTCCTCTTCTTAATTTCAACTATGATATCCTTCACCCCCGTTTGTTCCCTTATCCACTCTGTTTTATTCTTGCCTATTAAGTTTACACCTAACTTTTTTCTTTCCATTGCTCGCTCCGTCGTCCGCAATTTGAGCAGAACGCTCTTTGTAAGTCTCCAGGTTTCTGCTTCGTAGCTAAGTACCGGCAAGATACAGCTGTTATATACCGTCCTCTGGAAAGACAGTGACAATCTATCTGTCATAATTGGAGAGTGCTTGCCAATTGTGCTCCACCCCATTCTTATTCTTCTAAATACTTCAATCTCGTGGTTCGGCTCCGTGGTTATTTCCAGCCCTAAGTAGACATAGTCTTTTACAACTTCAAGTGTACCATTACCTATCTCGAAGCGCTGCTCTCTTCCGAGGTTGTTGCACATTACTTTCGTTTTCTGCAGGTTAATTTTAAGACCTACCTTTCTGCTCTTCTTGTCTAACTCCGTAGTCCTGAGTTGCGATTCGACCCCTGAGTTATTCAGCAATGCAATGTCATCGGTGAAGCACAGGTTACTAAGGTACTCTCCATTAACCCTTATTCCTAACTGTTCCCATTCTAGGCCTGTGAAAACCTCCTGTAAGCACGCGGTAATGAACATTGGCGACGTTGTATCCCCCTGCCTTACACCCTTCTTGATTCGTATTCAGTTGATTTTTTTAATAAGCACTATGGTAGCAGTTGATTCAACGTAGATTTCTTCCAGGATGTTTACATATGCTTCATTGACGCCCTGATTCCGTAGTGTCTGGATGACTGCTGATATTTCTACTGAATGAAACGCTTTCTCGTTATTTATGAAGGCTGTGTATAGTGGTTAGATATATGCTGAGCATTTCTCTATTACCTGATTGATAGTATGAATGTGGTCGATTGTTAAGTAGACAAATCATGGTTGTTCTTTGGTTGATTCAATTCTAATGTTGTCTTAGCACTGTTAACAATTACTTTTGTAAATAGTTTGTATACTACGGAGAGCAAGCTGATCGGCCTGTAATTCTTGAAGTCCATGTAATCCTTTCTTATGTATTAAGATGATGTTAGCACTCTCCCCAGACTCTGGTACTGTTTTTGTAAGGAGACACCTCGTAAACAGGGTGGCTAGTTTTTCTAACACAATCTGTCCTCCATCTTTCAGCAGATCTCATGTTACCTGATTCTCACCAGCAGTTTTGCGTCTGTGCATGCTCTCCATAGCTTTTCTTACTTATTCTATCAATACTGGTGGGGTGTCATCTGGGTTACTGCTAGTTCTTTTAGTATTAAGGTCATGGTTGTCCCAGCTACTGTACAGATCTCTGTGAAACTCCTCCGCTATTTTAACTATCATATCCATATTGGTAGTTATTTTGCCTTGTTTGTCCCTTAGTGCATACATCCAATTTTCGCTTATTCCAAGTTTCCTCTTTACTGCTTTGACCCTTTCTTCGTTTTTAAGAGCGTGTTCAATTCTCTTCATTATATAGCTTCTTACATCGGATACCTTATGCTTATTAATCAGCTTTGAAAGCTCGGCCAGTTTTATTTTGTCTGTGGTACTTAAGACTTTCATGCTTTGACACTTCATAATGAGATTCTTCGTTTTCTGGGAAAGCTTGCCAGTGCCCTGTCTAACTACCGTGCTTCCAACTTCCACTGCACACTCCGTAATGATACTCGTCAGATTATCATTCCTTGTCTTCGCTGAGGTTGGTTTCCTCAATAAGAGCCGAGTACCTGTTCTGAAGCGATACTCTCAAATCCTGTACTTTGCCTCTCAGTGCTAGCTCATTGATTGGCTTCTTGGGTATCAGTTTCTGTAGTTTCTTCTTCAAGTCTAAGCGAACTCGAGGCCGTACCATTTTATGGTCACTGCATCGTACCTTGCCAACCATGTCCACATCCTGCACGATGCCTGGGTGTGCACTCATTTTAAAGTCTATTTCGTTCTTATTTCTGCCATTAGGGCTCCTCCATGTCCACTTACGGTTTCCCCGTTGTCGGTAGAAGGAATTCAAAATCCGTAAATTATTGCGTTCTGCCAATTCTACTAGTAGCTCTCTTCTGGCATTTTTTGTACCGATGCCATAATATCCTACTGCCTGGTCTACAGCCTGCTTCTTCCCTACCTTTGCATTAAAGTCTCCCATCAATATAGCATACTGTGTTTTTAACTTACTCATTGCCGATTCTACGTCTTCATAGAAGCTTTCAAGTAAGGCGTCGTCATGGCTGGATGTAGGCGCGTAAGCCTGGACCTGCTTCATCTTGAATCTCTTATTGAGTTTAATTAGGATACCTACCAACCTTTGATTAATGCTATGTCTTCCTCTATTGTCCAGCTATGTTTCTGTGAATTAGGAACCCCACTCCCAGTTCTATTCTGTCAGTCCAGCCACAATAGAGAAGGGCGTGTCCATTTTGTAGCACCGTATAGGCCTCATATGTCCTCTTAACCTCACTAAGCCCTATTATATCCAATTTCACACCCTCTAGCACCTCGAATAGTACAGCTAGACTCGCCTCACTACATAAGGCTCTAGCGTTAAACGTTGCCAAGTTCAGGTTCCGATGGTGGCCTGTCCAGATCCAGAGATTCTTAGCGCCCTCTGCTGCGTTGCAGATCTGAACACCGCCGTGGTCAGTTGCTTCACAGCTACTGGGGACTGAGGGCCGTGAGTTAATTGACGTATGCATGTAGGAGGTGCTCTCATTCCGTAGTGCCTCCATTACTGCTAATGTCTCAACTGAGTCAAACGCTTTCTCGTTATATACGAAAGCTATCTATATGCGTTGGTTGCATTCAGCGCATTTTTTATTACCGGATTGATAGTATGAATATGGTCTATTCTTGAGTAGCTGGTACAAAATTCTGCTTAATGCTTTGGCTGAATGAACTCTAATATTGTCTTATTCTATTAGTCATTATTTTTGTAAATAGTTTGTAAAGACCAGACAGTAAGCTGATCGGCCTGTACTTTTTCAAGTCCTTGAAGTCTCCTTCCTTTTGGATGAATATGATGTTGGTATTTTTCAAGGTTCTGGTACTCTTCCCGTAAGGATACACCTTGTAAACAGAGGGGCTAGTTTTTCTAGCACAATCTGTCCTCCATCTTTCAGCAGATCTGATGTTACGTGATTCTCACCAGCAGCTTTACCTCTTTGTATTCCGTCTAGGGTTTTCCCTACTTCCCTTGTCATTACTCGTAGGATTTCAAATTATCTTGGACTTTATAGGTTCTCACAATATCATCCTGGTTTTTTCTTTACTTCTGTACAGCTCTCTGTAGAGCTACTCCGCAATCTAGACTATTCTATCCATAATGGTTATGACATTATCTTCCTTGTTTCTCAATGTATACATCCGGGCTTTGCCTATGCAGAAGCCTGCCTTTGCAGCCTTTAGGCTTTTGTCGCTTTCTACAGCCGGCTCAATTCTTTCCATGTTATACCTTCTGGTGTCATCTAGTTTACGCCTATTCATTAACTTCAAAAGCTCCACTGGCTCTATTTTTTGGTTGCATTTGGAGCTTCCATCGTTTGTCGTCTTTTAATAAGATTTTTCGTCTCCTGAAATAGTTTGCCAGTTCTAGTGACTGAACCTCCAACTTCAATTTCACACTTTTTGATGATACTAGAAATACTATCGTTCATTGTGTCAACGCTAACGTCAGTTATCTCATTTAGTACCTCGAATCGATTCTGAAACAAAACTCGGAATTCCTGTATTTTTCCTCTCACCGCCAGTTAAGTAATTTGATTCTTGCGTATCATTTGTTTGTCTTTGCTTTTTGTATATCTAGGTGAGTACAACCGTTCTATGGTTACTGCATCTAATCTTGCAAACTACTTCTACATACTGTACAATGTCTAAGTGTGTACTTAGAATGAGGTCAATTTCAATTTACCTTCGTCATCTATTCAGGTCACCTGATACCAATTTAGGTATATTTGGACCTAGTGAAATGGCCGCGAGCGTGCTTTGAGCCTAGAATGTAGTCAAGTTTTACGTGACACACATGCCATGATCATCTTGTTTGGACATGTCATTTACTTTCTTTTTCTATTAATTCCCGTAATACCAAATTTGACATATGTTGAGCTAGCAAAACGGCCACGAGCACGCTATAAGCGTAGCATGTAGTCGTGCTTTACATGACATGCATATCACGATTATCATCTTTGGACGTGTCATTTACCTTCGTTGTCTATTCACGTCACACAATACCGAATTTGGTATATGTGGAGCTAGCGAAACGGCCGCGAGCGCATGATGTGCGTGGCATGTACTCATGTTATTACGTACCACGCATATCATGATTATCATGTTTGCACCAGTCACATAGCTTAATCATCCATTCATGTCCCGTAATGCCCAATTTGGTATACAAAAACAGCCGTGAGCGCATCATGAGTGTGGCGTGTTGTCATGTTGTCATGTCTTGTTACATGACACGCATGTCATGATTTTCAAGTTAGGGTCTGTCGCTTGTGTTCGCCATGCAGTCGTGTCGTACCTTACCAGATTTGGAACTTGTCATGTGAACAAAACCACCGTCAAATCAGCAAGACCATGAAATGTAAATCATGATATTGGTGACATACATGTCAGTATTTTTATGTTATGACTAGTCTCTTTTGCTCGTCATACAGTCATGTTATGCCATACAAATTTTCATATCGATGCCATAATCAAAACGTCCATCAGAGATAAAAGTCCTAGGCGCATAGAAAGATTGGATGGATGGATGGACGGATGGATGGATGGATGGATGGTTGGATGGATGGATGGATGGATGGATGGATGGATGGATGGATCGATGGATGGATGGATGGATGGATGGATGGATGGATGGATGGATGGATGGACGGATGGACGGGTGGACGGATGGACGGACGGATGGATGGATGGACGGATTGATGGATGGATGGATGGATGGATGGATGGATGGATGGATGGATGGATGGATGGATGGATGGATGGATGGATGGATGGATGGATGGATGGATCAATTTACTGCCGCAATTTTGTGGCACCAGCGTTGTCATTTCGCTCGGCCTGCATGCGGCATCACTCATTTGCTAAAATAAGTATACAAGACTTGTGAGCGTCTTGTAAGTAGTTTACTGCATTTTACTATATGGAAACGAGAGGAATTGAGACAGGGAGCTGCTCCAATGAGAGGTAGACAGCCATGAAGCAAAGTCAGACGACGACGGTGAAGACGGTGTCGTCTGCTACACGAACGACCAGCCGCCTATCAAAACGCCCTGATGCTTTGAAACCCATTTAGTTTTATACAAAACTATAATTTATACAAGCAATATATTCAGTTAATATTTGTTCAAAAAAGCTACTTGAGTGCAGAAGATAATGAAACTTGTTCAGTTGTCAGTAAAATAGTAATTTTCTTCTATATTTACTGCTGCCGCTGCAATCCAGACGGTGCTAAGAACGCGTCTAATTTTCGTCTCCATATGCTCTATGGACATGTCACTGAACCGGTAGAGTGTTTGGTGGCGTGACCACGGAACAAGAAAAGGTAAGGAGAGGGCATGCCCAGCCGGCGCAGGGCGTAAAAATTGTGGCGGTAATTACGTCACGCGCGGCCATATTCACTGCACACAATGGCGGCGTTTTGTTATTGTTGATGTAGGGCGGTGCGGAACCGTTCAGGTGGTCCAGCGGTGGTGTGCACGTTTTCATGGGCCTCGCACCTAACTGTGGCGTCCTGCAGGTGTTCTACAGCATCCATTCTTTTTGCGGCATTGTTAGCTATGCGATTTTCCTCCGGTGGCGGTTGTAACCAGACGTCTGAACTAGACACCACGGAACGAGCGTGCGTATACGTACTCCAAATTGGCTGCGTCCATCAAAACTGTGCCTAGCCCACAGCCTGACCGAAAATTTCATAAAGCCTGAAAAGAAGCGCAAAAAAAGGAAAAAGTGATCTGAAAGAAGCTGTACAAATTTCGGTGCCTGGTTCATCGCGCGGAAATGTTCGAAATATCATCTTTATTTTCACAAAGAACACATCAGACAAAAAAAGCTTAACCTGCAACTTGCCGTATTTATTATAAACGCCGGCAGTGCAAGAGTACAACAGCCATTCGCAGAGATTTCATCAACCGTATCGCGGCAGGAGAAGTTGAATTCCGTTCCGTTGGTTTCGGATAGCACCGGCGCACGCGGCGCGCAGGTCACGTGCTTTTTGAGACAGAGGGGGAGTCGCGCCTTCTGCTTCGCATTCATATGTAAACAAGAGAGGAGAATTTGCCCAATCAATATGGCCGACTTCCGGCTTCATCGCGGCTTCACAAAAAGGGACGTCAGGGCCTCTCCTTACCTTTCCTTCCTCCATGGGCGTGACCGTGCTAGAGTGTACTATAAGTGTTCAGTGGCGTGACCGCACCTCGCTGCGTGATCCCTTACGCGTTGCCCGAGCGGCGGCGCTGCAGTCGAATAGTACTGAATGAGCCGCGGGCAGGAATTGCTATCCACTTCGGCTCTTCCGTCGCGGTTTTTTGATGAAGACTTCTTCGTGCCTGACCATCATTCATGTCTAGCACATGATGCCATAGCCCTTGAAGTATGACGCGCCAATCTACTGAATTTGAGCTCCATAAAAGCCTTTGAGAGAGATCGAAAATAATTTAGAAAGGGTGTGTCTTATACTGAATTATTCTCTCTTAGCTGTTTCTTCGTTGGTTAGGCGTCTACAATATTCAGATTAACTGACTCGAATTATCGGAAGTTACTGTGTTTAAAAAGCTGTGACACTAAAGAACAAATACTGTGTCACACGCACGCAGAACCAGAAAGCCACAAATAAAGAGGGGAGAGGAAGAAAATGTGAACCACCTACACCACGAAATTTTTTTGTAATTTAACTTTTTCAGGGTATACTATAATAGTTACATGCATTAACAGATACCACCAATTGCCAAAGTTAGGCAATCTGCTGCACACTATACACACTAAAAAAATTCTGGGTAGCCCTGCGTCAATAGTTTACAGTTGGCGAAGCGGAATATAGCGTGTCTCCACAAGTGCGCACTCTAGATTTCTCATTTCGAGTATAAGGTCTCAAAACCAGTTCAAGTCTAACGTAGTCAGCCAAGAAATGCGCTGCCTAAATTAGTAGATGTGCAAAAGGACATTGCATGAATATATATATATATATATATATATATATATATATATATATATATATATATATATATATATATATATATATATGTGTATATATATATATATATATATATATATATATATATATATATATATATATATATATATATATATATATATATATATATTGCCACCATTGATAAACGAGCCACGGTGGCTCATACGCGTTTTTGGGCACGAAGAAGAAGAGAACATCTTCGTTGCTCTGGTTCAAGTGAACTCCTGGCTGCGGGTCTTGTTTTGTTCGTGACATTACTGGTGGAGACGCTGGGTACGTGTACTTCGGCTGTGTCGGCCATCGTGGAGACAGCTACATCTCCCAGAGCAAGAATCAGCCGCCGCCTGCGTGGGTTACCCCCTGAATTTGGTCCCTTGGCATCGACACCCAGAAAGATGGCAACTGCGATCACAAGCCAGGCGGTCCAAACCAGCGATGGCCATGATTCGCTTCTCGCCCATGTTCTCCACGTGCCACAGACACCAAAGCCGTTCCATGGAGACATCTTTGAGGATGTTGATGACTGGCTAGACCACTTTGAACGGGTTGCCAATATCAACGAATGGGACGATGTTCGCAAGCTGCGCCGAGTTTATTTCTACTTGGAGGATTCTGCGAAGACGTGGTACGAGAACCACGAGGGCTCCTTTGCAACATGGCAAGAGTTCAGCCGACAGCTTCGTGACGCCTATCGCAACACCGAAAGGAAGGAGAGGGCCGAACAAGCCATATCCAGCAGAAACCAACGGCCGAACGAACGTGTATCCATGTTTGTCGAGGACATGCTTCGACTCTTCAAGCGCGCGGACCCTGCCATGCCTGAGGAAAAGAAGGTGCGCCATTTAATGCGCTGAGTAAAAGAACAGCTTTTCGCTGGGCTCGTGCGCAATCCACCGACGACAGTCGCCCAGTTGATCAGTGAGGCGGCTACGATGGAACGTACGCTGCAGCAGCGGTCGTCACAGTACGAACGCCAGATCCCGGCCACCACATGCTCTATCGGCTCTGACAGCGAGAGACAGACCCTCGCAGACTTCATTCGAAGTATCGTTCGGGACGAATTGCGACAGCTGCAGGCAGTGGGATCCCATCCACTCGTGTCAGCCCTCGCGGATGTAATCCGACAAGAAGTCCGACAGGCCGTCACACCCCTAGCCCCAATCGCACCGCCGATTCCCGAGGCCCCAGTCCTGACATACGCAGCGGCATTGCGATCCCCTGCGCCACCGGCTGCAGATACTGCTATGCGGCCAAGGTACCAGGCTATGCAGCCATTTCACGACACTGCTTCAAGCCCACCTCTCGGCTCAAGGTTTTCGAGCCCACCCACCTATCCGCCGTCCATCTCAAGACAAAGTGGTAGCAAGGCAAGCACGTGGCGCACCTCGGATAACCGTCCGCTCTGCTATCACTGTGGCGAAGCGGGTCACGTATACCGGAACTGTCAATACCGGCAACTAGGTCTCTGCGGCTTCCACCCTGATGCTCGATGCCCGCGCTACGGTGAGCGCCCCCGCGAAATTGAAGCCTATCTCACGGGCCAACGTACTCCTTCGACTATTCGGCACCACCAATCGAGATCACCATCGCCTCGCCGGTCTACGTCACCCAGTTTGCCCTCATCGTCTTCCGCTCCTTTCAGGAGCCGGTCACCAAGTCCCCGCAGGGGAAACTAGGAACGGCGACTTCTGGGGGTGAAGTCGCGGCCCGGCAAACTGTAAAAGACCCTCCTTCGACGCAACGACCAGACGAGGGCGATTCCGGTTTTGTAGTGTTCTCCGACAGCAAAAAGATTGTTTCTGCCGAAATTGCCGTCTTCGTCGACAATCATGCTGTTAACGCCCTCGTCGATACCGGTGCCGACTATTCCGTAATGAGCGCAACACTGGCATCTGAACTGAGGAAGGTTATGACGCCTTGGCAAGGACCTCAGTTGCGCACGGCAGGTGGCCATCTGGTGACGCCTACTGGTATGTGCACGGCACGCATTCGAATACGTACGTCAACATTTGCGGGCTCTTTCCTCGTATTGCGCGTGTGCTCTCGGCCAGTCATTCTAGGAATGGACTTCCTTCGTGAATACGGCGCCGTCATCGACCTCCGTGAATTACTTGTGTCGTTCGAGGATCCTTTTTGCGCTGCAACTGACAGTACGCAATTCCGGAAAAGAGCGCTCCGTGTTACCGACGATTCTCTGACTCTCCCACCTCGAAGCAGCCTCTTTGTCAAAGTAGAATTGGGACAGGACTTGTCTGACGCGGTAATTGCAGAGGCCAATTTGTCTCTCCTTATTTCACAACAAATCTGTGTTGCCCGAGGAATCATTCAGCCTAGCAATAAGCATGCTCACCTGCTGGTCACGAACTTCAGCGACGAATATCGCAACCTAACGAGACACACTGCCATTGCATATTGTGAAGAACTTGCCGATGCCGATGGTCCATCTACGTTAGCTTCATTTTCATCGAATGGCCACCCTGACGAGGCCTTCGTGAGCACTCTCGACGTAAACGAGAGACTACCTTCGGCTCAACGAGAAAGCCTTTTGCATATACTCGGCTCATTTCAAGACTGCTTTGCCACTACGTCAAGGGTTAAACAGACACCACTTGCTCAACATCGTATCATCACGGAACCTACTGAGAGACCCATCCGACAACATGCCTATAGGGTGTCGCAAAAAGAGCAAGATGCTATACGTGACCAAGTCCAGCAGATGCTTCAGGACGACGTCATTCAGCCATCGACCAGTCCCTGGGCTTCGCCAGTTGTGCTAGTAAAGAAGAAGGATGGTACGTTGCGTTTTTGCGTTGATTACCGTAAACTGAACAAGGTCACCAAAAAGGACGTTTATCCTCTACCCCGGATAGATGACTCATTGGACCGTATACGCAACGCTAAATATTTTTCCTCCATGGATTTGCGTAGCGGCTACTGGCAAATCGCAGTGGACGAGCGCGACCGCGAAAAGACGGCGTTTATTACTCCCGACGGTCTGTACGAGTTTAAAGTGTTGCCTTTCGGTCTATGCTCAGCGCCAGCTACTTTTCAAAGAATGATGGATACGGTTCTCACGGGGCTCAAATGGCAATCATGCCTTGGTTACCTTGATGACGTCGTGGTCTTTGCAGACACGTTTGAACAACACGTCCAACGCCTTTATGCAGTTCTTCAGGCAATTAGAACAGCGGGGTTGTCTCTCAAACCCGACAAATGTCATTTTGGATATGAAGAACTGAAGTTCCTTGGTCACGTTGTGAGCCATGCTGGCATCCGCCCAGATCCCGAGAAAACCCGCGCCGTTGCCACCTTTCCCGTGCCCACAAATAAGCGCGACCTACGCCGATTTCTGGGGCTCTGTGCGTATTACCGGGGCTTTGTCAAAAACTTCTCGAAGATTGCTGAACCCCTCAACAAGCTT
Organism: Rhipicephalus microplus; assembly: GCF_043290135.1. Classification (NCBI taxonomy): domain Eukaryota; kingdom Metazoa; phylum Arthropoda; class Arachnida; order Ixodida; family Ixodidae; genus Rhipicephalus; species Rhipicephalus microplus. Next base: position 186,394,100 of record NC_134704.1, on the reverse strand, counting down.
ACAAAAGACGGTGTCTCGTTTGTTTGGGGTCCCGATCAGTGCCATGCGTTCGACACCCTCCGAAACCTCCTCCAGGCTCCGCCTGTACTAGGTCATTTTGACGAAAGCGCTGACACGGAATTACACACTGACGCCAGCAACGTTGGACTAGGAGCGGTATTAGTTCAGTGGCAAAATGGCATAGAGCGCGTGATCGCTTATGCGAGCAGAACGTTATCCCCAGCGGAGAAAAACTATTCTGCAACCGAAAAGGAATGCCTCGCTGTTGTCTGGGCCATAACAAAGTTCCGCCCATACTTGTATGGCCGCCCATTCAGGGTAGTTAGCGACCACCATTCCCTTTGTTGGCTCGCGAATCTCAAAGATCCCTCAGGTCGTCTAGCACGATGGAGCCTTCGGCTACAAGATTTCGATGTCACAATCGTCCACAAATCTGGGCGGAAACACACCGACGCCGACTGTCTCTCACGTGCACCGGTCGAAAATGCCAACACTGACCTTGAAGACGACGACACTTTTCTTTCTGCCGTATCAGCGACCAGCTTAGCGGAGCAACAGCGTCATGACTCGGAGCTCATCCCGCTCATTGACTACCTGGAAGGACGCAGTTCCCACCTTCCCCGAAGCTTTGCGCGCTCACTATCTTCCTTTTGTTTCCGTGATAGAGTGCTTTATAAAAAGAACTTTCATCCTACACAAGCTATGTATCTGCTTGTTGTGCCAACTACGCTTCGTGGTGACATTTTACGTGCGTGTCACGAGGAGCCATCATCCGGACACCTCGGCTATACGCGCACGCTGCAACGGATTCAACGCTCCTACTACTGGCCACGTCTCGCGAAGACTGTGAAGCACTACGTTCGCACATGTCGCGACTGTCAGCGACGTAAGATTCCACCTTTACGACCAGCGGGACTACTGCACCCAATTGGCCCACCAAAGGCGCCCTTTCATCAGATTGGCATGGACTTGCTGGGGTCATTCCCCACGTCTTCGTCTGGAAACCGGTGGATTGTTGTCGCTACAGACTACTTAACACGCTACTGTGAAACCAAGGCACTTCCAAAAGCCACCGCAGCAGATGTCGCCCAATTTTTTGTTAACAGCATCGTCTTACGTCACGGTGCTCCAGCTGTCGTCATAACTGATCGTGGGACAGCTTTCACCGCAGAGATGCTGCAGGAAGTCTTGCGATTAAGTGGCACGGAACATCGTAAAACAACGGCTTACCACCCGCAAACAAATGGGCTGACTGAACGACTCAATAAGACAATTGCAGACATGCTGTCAATGTATGTGGACATCGATCACAAGAACTGGGACACCATACTTCCCTACGTAACTTTTGCGTATAACACTGCTGTTCAAGAAAGTACCGGTTTCACGCCTTTTCGCTTAGTCCACGGTCGTGACGTCACGACGATGCTCGACGCCATGCTCCTGCCCGACAACTTAGGAATATACCACACGGATGCCGCCAAATTCGCGCAGTGCGCAGAAGAGGCCCGTCAACTTGCTCGTCACCGCATTCAACGTCACCAAACCGCAGACGCGCGCCGCTACAATTTTCGCCACCGTGAAGTTATTTTTAAGCCAGGTGATGAAGTCTGGGTGTGGACCCCTATCCGACAGCGTGGACGTTCCGAAACGCTTCTTCGCCGCTACTTCGGCCCTTACAAGGTTGTGCGACGTCTCAGTGACGTCACTTACGAGGTTCTCCCACAAGGCAATTCGAGACGTTCCCGTTTCACCCCGCAAACTGAAGTCATTCACGTTTCACGTCTCAAACCATACTTTTCGCGCTGTGAATCGCCAGAGAGTGACTGACTTTATTAGTAACTTCGCGTCTTTCTTTTTGTTTCGTCCTTTCCTTACATTTTTCCTATTTTTCTTATTTCTCTAACTTTTGTCCCCACAACCAACTACGTTATTCCGCCTTACGCCATTCATTTTGCTCACATGCTAATTTTCACTTAATTTTCTTTTTTTTTGCCTTCATGTACAGCATCAGGACGATGCTTCTTGGGAGAGGGGGTAATGCCACCATTGATAAACGAGCCACGGTGGCTCATACGCGTTTTTGGGCACGAAGAAGAAGAGAACATCTTCGTTGCTCTGGTTCAAGTGAACTCCTGGCTGCGGGTCTTGTTTTGTTCGTGACAATATATATATATATATATATATATATATATATATATATATATATATATATATATATATGACTTATCAAGTGATGGTTAGTTGAGGTCGAGAAGGAAGAAGTGCAGAATGGAATAAACATGGCGTATGAGCCAGGCCACGTCGCCCATTCACCATAGCGTCACACGAGCCGAGAGGATGAAGACCTCCCAGCCACTTCATCAGTGTCTCATCATCGACGCAATTCTACACAAGACGCCCTGACCATACGCCGACTACGGAATCATCTCCTAGCCGCACACAGCGACCAGCACCATGACAGAATCATCGACTGACCTTCCCATCCCCAAGTACACCGGAGCAGCGGACGATGGACCTGTACAGGACTGGTTCGACCTGTTCGAGTTCCACGCTACCGCTGCATCTTGGTCGGAACGGGATATGGTTACGAACTTCAGCGACTACGAACTTCAGCGACCGGAATATGTGGGTGAGGCATTTAAATTTTACCTCACCCACATATTCGACAACGATGAGTCTTGGCAAAAGATAAAACAAGAAATGATCGTTTGGTTTAAAAAATACGATGACGACTACAACGAAGACTTGCTTGTAACCCATCATCGACAGACAACTGCACTCAGTCGTCAATTTTACAGGCAGTCTTCAACCATTCGAATGCACAACAAGATTCGACCTCTGACAAAATACGAAGTAGCACACAAGTTCAGTGGCAGACGACAACGCGTATTTTGGGAAAAACACAGCCATCGAGCGCGCCTCCCTTCTGCACGAAAGTCACATTTGCGAAGTCATCGCTTCAGCATATGACCCGAGACGTCGCCCAACCACCTGATGCCGTTCACTCTTCTTCTGACATACGTGGTTCACCACCTGGGTTTTCATCACGCGGTTCTTCAAGCGCTCCTAACGCTCACCATTTGCCTTATAAGGACGCCGTATTTATGGTAGATGACCTGGCGCATCGGGAAAATACCCTGTCGAGTCATGCTCCTTCCACACGGGTTCATGCATCGCCATCCAGTCCATACACACTCGACAGTGGAAGAAACACTAAAGGATCCGACGCATCGAACGTCGCACGCTGCAATGCGCACGAGCTTCTTATAGTGAACAGGGTAGAAGAAGCTTCTGAAGAACTTTCTACCGATTCTGAAACATTATCTTCATTGCCCGAAGTGCATGACAACAGCCCACAAACTACCAGCTGCCGACTGGGCCCCACATCAAGTTGTGAAGAAAACGAGCGCGATGTTCAAGAAGGGATCTCACCGCAATGCGTTCCACAGCAACATCAGCAACGCCAGCAAAAGCAAGTCTAAGAATCGCGGACACTCCAACGGATAGACCGACAAGGACGGCGACGCAAAGTCAGCCTCTTGAAACAAATTCAAGACGTCAGGCATCTTTGCATAAATATCGGCGCCAGAAACGCATTTGGCACAAAATATCAAGACTGCGCCTAAGATTACAGCTCCGAAACCTCAGGGAACACCGAACAAGACAAGAAGTCACCAGTTCTACCACGCAAAGATTCAGACACCATCCCATTAGTTCACTACAACGGAGCCAACGCCAAAGAAAACTACAAAAGAGACTGAACGCTATGATTTGTACAATGCACGAACATAGACATAATTCCTTGAACTTCAGTTCTTGTACACGCAGGCTGCAAGAACTAATTCTGTCTCAGCCGCGACACAGAATACAGCGCGTACGATAGAGGATTCTGCGCCTACGACATTCGACCTTAACATGCTCCAAGGACTTCCAACCTTATTCGTTCCTCGCAGGTGCTCAAGTCACGTCATGGTCAGTGCAGTTTTGCAAGACGCGGTTACCTTCTCCAGAACGCCACAGCGAACCTCGCCCACCAGAACTCCCCCATTTACCGGGATGCTGCACTCTTTCTTGAAGTTTTGCAAGTTTACGGAACACCACGGGGCCATGAGACCAATTGTGAATTTCGACATTTGTGACTTCTCAACCTCTCCTTGTTTACTTTTTGTTGTGCGTAATCCATGCCTTCTTTCGGGGGGAGGGGGAATCGTGTGACAGTGATGGTTAGTAGAGGTCGAGAAGGAAGAAGTGCAGAACGGAATAAACATGGCGTATGAGCGCGGCCACGTCGCCCATTCATCATAGCGTCATATATATATATATATATATATATATATATATATATATATATATATATATATATATATATATATATATATATATATATATATATATATATAAATATATATATATATATATGTGTGTGTGTGTGTGTGTGTGTGTGTGTGTGTGTGTGTCTGTGTGTGTGTGTGTTTCACATGTGTACATATACAAGGAAGGTACATTTCTCAAACAAAATGCACTGCTGCTTGCCTACACTTTTGACACTTATTATAACTACGCTTATAATACAAAACACCCTCATAAATTTGCTGGCATGCAATGACGTTACGACGTTACGCCAATAGAATATTTGGAAAGCAGCACAATTTAAGCTGTCGATACGAAACGATAACTGGTTACAATGAATTTACGCAGATTAACAGACGGGCTATATATCTACAATTGGAACTTCTTAATATGTTCATGTGTTGGTTTTAATAAGTTTAATATGTATTAAGCCTTTCGGAAAGCAATACTTCTTATCTTCTGGACAATTGGCATGATAAAAAAAGAGTCGTTGCCGATTAATGTAGTGACAACGTCACTTATACGAAGGTTTCTCGTGAAACGATCGAGCGCATGTAGCCTCATATGAGGAACACTGTGATCTGGATATCGTAGAGACTGCCGACAAAACGAGCGTATGATTTATTGACGGTTTTTATACTTCACCTCTCTTTGTAGTTAGCCAGTAGCCGTTTATGATGTAGCGCTGCTCAAAGCACTGATTGAGTAAGAAGCTAGGCGAATCCACGCAAATTTTGATTCACATATTTGTTTTTTCTGGGTCAGCAGGCTCTTGTAACAGTGAATGTATCGACGCCATTTCGGCGTGCCTACATATTTACTCGTGCACCGTGGTGCGTAGCAGGGGGTCCACTGATAAACGCTCATAAACACATGGAACGCGCTAAAAGCGAGCAATTACACGCTTTCGCAGGCTCGGGCGCACGCTCTCCCAATGCAGACACTCTTGAGATCTTCAGTACCATGGGACTACAGTGCCGCCGCTACTGTCCCCTGCCGGAGACTCAGCCAAGATGCGGCGCCACCGCCTCGTTCCCTCCACTACCCCCTTCTAGTACACTCTTCTAGCCACTTTAACTGTACCACTGGTCGCGTCGCCGGCAATGGGCGAGCGCAACTGGGCAGGGTTGGTAGTTTCGGCTGTTTTCGGGGGATGGGAGAGCGGGGGGAGGTCGCTGACGCTTCACCCATCAAAGCGGATCGTACTTCATGTTACAATGTGGTTGCGTGAGGATTTGTGCGTGTCTGTGACCTTTTTCGTGTCCTTTCTCGTGCTTCACATGCGAAGCACTTCTTAGCGAACTTCAGCATCTTTGAGCGTATCTATCTATCTATCTATCTATCTATCTATCTATCTATCTATCTATCTATCTATCTATCTATCTATCTATCTATCTATCTATCCGCCTACGACTTCTAGCTCTCCTGGCCGTTTGATAATGGTAACAATACCAAACTTGTTATCGCATAACATGACTGTATGAAGAACATATTTGACTAGTCATCACATGAAAATCTTGATATCTATGTCATGAATGTCGTGATTCACATTTCATGGTCCTGCAGCTTTTGCGCTAGTTTAGTTCACATGGCATGCTGCAAAACGGATATACTATGGCCTGATTGCATGGCGAACACAAGCGACAGACCTTTACACAAATATCATGACATGCGTGTTATGCAACAACATGAGTACATGTCACGCTCATGATGCACTCACGGCCATTTCACTTGCGTCACATATAGCAAATTTGGTATTACAATACGTGTAATGGACGACAAAGGTATGTGACTGGTGCAAACATGATAAACATGAGATGCGTGTCATGTAACAACATGACTACATGCTACGCTCATGATGCACTCGACGTCGCTTCGCTAGCTTCACATGTACCAAACTCAGTATTAAGTGGCGCGAATGGACGACATAGGCAAATCACACATCTGAACATGAAAATCCCGGCATACGTATCCATTAACCACATGACCACCTGCCACACTAATCATGTGCTCACGGCCGTTTTGCTAGCTTCACATATGCCGATTTCGTACTACGTGGCACCACTGGAATACGAAGGTATGTGACTTGTGCAAACATGTTAATGATGAGATGCATGTCATGTGAGAAGATGACTAGATGCGACAGTCAAGGCGCCAATACATTTCGACGTGACGTGGTTCGCGTGCTCGCCGGCGTTCCTTTTGTCGCGTCACACCGTCGTTGCCTCGCCAGGTGTCGGTCCTGCCATATACTCGCAGGCACGCGCCGCGCTGCGTTGCTTTGACGCATGAGCGTTTCAGCGCAGCCGGCGTCCCTCCGTCACGAAAAGAGGGAGATGCAGTGTTGTCTGGGTAATGCATCAGTTCAAAACGGTGCATGCCGCATTTCACGCCGGTTGCGTCGGGCCGCGCCGACGGACGCTGGTCGCGCCTGGTGTCAGATGATATAGTGTTCGCGTTTTGCTAACGTAGCGTCACTGTGCCTAGCGTGCGCGCGCGTCAACGCCACATTGGAGTATATCGGGCCCTTCACGATGCGCTAGCCGCCATTTTGCTAACTCCACATATAACAAGTTTGGTGTTACGTGACGTCAATGAATGAGAGAACATATGACTGGTGCAAACATGATATTCCTGACACGTGTGTCATGTAAGAACATGACAACATACCACGCTCATAGCGTGCTCGCGGCCGTTTCGCTAGCTCCACATATGCTAAATTTGGTATGACGTGACATGAATAGATGATGAAGGTAAACGACACATCCAAACATAATAATCATGACACGGAAGTCATGCACGGCATCATTTACCTGCACCTCGTTACGTTGTTCTGATTTTAAAGTGACATATCAACATTTCACATTCGTGCTTCACATAAAATTGATTCCCAGTGTGTATGGGATCTTCCCATTTTTTTTTCTGTGTGTTCGAATGTGTGTGGGGGGGGCAGTTTTCCCCATGTTTCCTTCGATCTATCACGATTCTTTCGTGCCCGTGTGTGTGGCAGGCGGTATTTTTGTGGTGTGACGCCAAGGAGCTGTTGTGTGCCGCTGAGCACCTCCAACGCGAAAAAAGACGCTACATTGAAGCACAACGTGTTCTCCTGCGATGTAGAGTTCCAAGAAGCGTATCCGGATACAAAATATTCATAACAGTGCTCATATTTTTGTCACAAACGAAAGCTGAAGCAGACGCGCTTTGCCGCCTCCAGAGGACAGCATCCAGTCCCCTGCCAAAAAGTGCCTTCACGGCGCGTGTAATAAAACAAGAAAACATGCATCAAGAGGTGCCCAGGGCTTGCACTCATTCTATACACAGGCGAGAGCGACAGCCTACCAGCACAGATGAGAGAAATCGAGACATCGAAGCGGGGCCTCTTATGGGCACTATTGTCTACGTCTACGAATTGGTGAGACAAAAGCCTTTCCCCTAGCTGTTGCAATTACTTTGAATGTGCGCGAAACCAGTAAGGATCCAAACTCGAGGTGTCGGAGGGTAGGACGAGTGGTGAATTCGACTGAGAAGTTGTGATGTTTGAGCAGTGTGCGTGGTTCGTTTATTGCAGTCAGTCGATGTTGAAGAATCGAGTTAAGACGCCACTGGAGTACTTTGTTGAAGGGTGTCGCCACGACGACGAGCAGCTTGGGAGTTCGTTTCATTGTTTCATTGAAGAGAGATTTCGGAGACACGTTCAAAGAATTGCGGGAGTACACGCGTGTGGTGAATATTTGGAACTGCTTAGTATTCTTGCGCAGTTTCCAAGTGACTTTGCGAGTTGTAATTGCTAGCTGCCAAGTGTGCAAGTTTCTGTTATGCCTTTGCTGGGAATACATATTTCGTTTGTGTCGTAAACTGTAGCTTTTTTAACCGGGTCTTTGGACTGCAGCCACTAAAACCACAAAAAATGCACCAAAGGAATTTACACCTAAATTATGTGTGATTTCGCAGTGCGACTTGGTGGACCGATACGTCAGCCCTTGGAATCTGGCTGCGGATTGCCTCCCGATGAACGGAATCAGCGACCCGTTTCATTTCAGTCGAGTCAAACTGGCAGCATTCACGGACAGTATTGAGGCCTATACTCCACGAATGATTGGCCCTCGTATGGCAAACTGTTCAGATATGTGGTGAAATAGCTACTCTTAATAACAATTCTGAGTTGGACATGTGATACGCAGCTACGAAACGCGTTATTTACGGCCTACTGTACCGCGTAGAAATGCGTTTAAAAGTACTTCTCCTGGAAGAAGCAGTGGAGCCAGAGCGGGCGCAAGATGAACTAGACCCGTCCCGCCATGGCCGGGCTAGACTTCACCTGCGTGCTTGCTTCTTACGGCCTTCGCATCTAATGTAGTACACGCCTCTCGCCGCAGCCTTTTCTCTCCTCCTGTGCATGTTTTTAACACACACGTGGTGCTTGCAGCGCAATAGTATTTGGACGCCTTTTCCTCTTCTTTCAGAAATCGCTGCACATTTTCACAATTTAAACAACGTAAGACACTTGGGAGCATAATCTTCCTATTATACCCAGGTATCGACCCACGCGATGAGCATTGCTGTTCATTGTTTGAGGGCAAACACTGTTTTTTGTATAGTGATAGCATCCTGTGAAGCCGCCACATCGACATCTGGTTCGTTCGTCTCCGCTTTTCGCTTCCTTGATGCTTGACGTAGGAGTGCAGCTCATGAATCAGGATTGTTGCGAGGCTTCTGTGCACTTGGAATTAAGTAGGAAGAATGGTCCTCGAAAAAAGCAAGCTTAGAGTCAGGACAATATATTTCTTACGCGGCACGCACTCCTCACCGGGGAAAAGTCTGCAACATACGACAGTCAATGGATACTTGTCCTTGATGATGAGGTAGTCCCTCGCCGTATTCTTTTGTCTTTTAGCCCACAGCTCAGCGTTGCTTCAGCATTAAAGAAAAGAAACACCTAACATTTTGCCCGAACGGGACTTGCAATACGAAACACAGAAATACACCATCACACGAATAATATATATCTATGTACCTACTGCGCGTACTGAAGGTTGTACGACCACTTTCTCGGGTCGAGAAATCACTGCAGACTGAATACTGTGAAAGCACCGAACGAAATGCAGCCACGATGAATAAATACCAGAGTAACGCAAGCAACACTAGAGAGAAAGATAAGTTGTCAACAACCTGCTTGTAGCACTAAGCCCCAAGAGAATTCATACAGATTTCTTGAAAAGAAGCTGTTTACTTGCCGAAAAATCGGAATGTTGTCAGTTTTTCTTTCTAAACATGTTCTTCCACGAACTCGAAGGATAGCGCAGAACTTATTTGCACAAGAGAGCTTTAGTTCTACGGCAAGCGGCTTGCGAGTGTAAACAGCTGCATTCTTCGCATTCTTTATAGGCGTGGCTTGCAGCACAAAGGAATGCAAAAAAGCTGGGGTTGTCCGGAAATATTTTTTTCCAGGTGGTGTTAGAACCCTGACAATGCACACCACCACTGTCAGAGCAAGTCATCTGAAAGGGTAATTAAGCAGCGAGAGTGCTCTTCTGTTTGTTATTTTCTATTTCCGTAGAAACAGTTATTTTTAACCATTAGAAATACATCACACGTACAAGTTTCAAAAAGCTGTCAAGCTGCACACGGCTTTTTTTTTTCGCTCTGGAAACCATTTTTGCGGAATTGGTATAAATATGAGAAATAGAAAATAGCTAGCAAATGGAATGCGTGCTCGTCTTTTCTGCTAGCGAACTCGCTTGATTTTGTCCTCGTTGTCCGACGAAATCAAGGGCCAAAGTTATTTGGTGCTCTTTGTTTCCAGAACAGACACAGGATTGCTTCTCTCTCTTATTCTCTCTTTAATGGTTTCAGCCCTTTATGTCTCGTTCAAAATTGCTCGTTAATCAATTCAAGTGCATTTTTACTGAGTTTCAGGTTGTATAATTCTCGAGCAGGTGCATACCTTCTTTATGCGGCGAGCCATCTGATAACATTATTTTTTAATTGAGACAATCCTCTCTCTACGCCCGACTTCTTGAACAATCCCCTCCCCCCTTGCCATCGAGAACCTCCCCGTCCGTGGTTTCACATCAAGCAACATTCTAAAGTCGTCACCTCCACGAAGCCTTGTTTTTGGTGCTAGCATGCTAATCAGGCACGTAATTCGGTAAAGGGCGAATTCCTACGGTGCACGGCAGCGTTTTCGAAAGGAGCGCGCTGCTGACACACGAAACAGGAAGTTTTGACAGTAGTTCGGGCTTGTTCTCTGTGTACTCGTACGTTCGTTTCTTACGGGTTTCATTCTGTTTGAACAGCACGCTTTATGTGTCGCGCTGTGACAGTTGCTAGTCCACGCTCGTCCTGTATATGCTAATTTCATGCGTGCTTTCTGCTTGAAGTGTGCGTTGCAAGTTTTGAGGTGCATGCTTGCCGTTCCTAACGTGCACTCTCAATTTGTTGCTCTTTCTGACAAAAATGCACAATAAACGCTCAAATAAACAAACCAAACGAACCCCGAAAACGAACCAAAATAAAAAACTCATAGTCGATTACAGTTATGCAAATTTTGATGCCATTAATGACGAACTATCGAACTTCGTTGCTTCCTTTTTTATCCAGTTCAGTGATCGCTCTGTCCAATCGAACTGAGATATTTTTGCTGCAAAGGTAGACGAACTTACTAAGAAATACATTCCTAACCGAACCATCATTTCTAATCACCAGGCACCATGGTACAACACCTACATCAAACGCCTATCTAACCGTAAAAAACGACTTTACAGATCAGCAAAACTAGCGCCTTCTGAAGAGCGTTGGGCAATTTACAAAGCAGCGCACAACGCTTACCTTACTGCCTTAAAATCTTCTAAATTACATTTCCTTTCTCGAACTCTCCCAGATATGCTTGCAAATAACGTACGTAAATTTTGGCGCTTAATTAACCCTTTACCAGATAGCACCATAGTTCAAGCAGATGATTTTTACAATCCTGTTCCTACTGACATGTGCGCCGATCTACTTAATGACACTTTTAAAAACAACTTTTCTCGAGTTGTTAACGTCATCCAACCCCATGTGCAAAACTTCAATTATACTGCCATGTCACCAATTTCCATTGATCATTCATGTATCGCTAAACTCACAGATAACTTGCCTATTCACTCATTCCTGGCCATGACAATATTGGTACCAAATTTCTGAAAAGCACCGTTACTTCCAGTTCAGTGATACTAACAAAAATTTTCCAACAGTCCTTAGATACATCAACTATTCCTACACAATGGCTAATCGGGCGGGTGGTCCAAATCTTTAAGTCAGGCAATAAACACTCTCCAAAAAATTATCGCCCTATTTCGTTAACAAGCACTTCCTGCAAATTATTAGAACATGTCTATTTCACCAACCTCATTAACTTCCTTGAATCGAATTCTTTTTTTACACCAGCACAACATGGTTTTCGCAAACATTTTTCATGCGAAACACAGCTCATATAATTCACTCACAAACTGCATCACATTTTAGACCGTTCATTATGTGCTGATAGCATTTTTTAGACTTTAGTAAGGCTTTTAATAAAGTCTGTCACCAACTACTACTGTTCAAACTGAACCTACTAAATATTGACAATAGTTTACAAAAGTGAATTGAGTGTTTCTTGTTTAACCGTGTTCAATATGTTACTGCTAACAATCACAGTTCGTCATCTGCTGCGGTCCACTCAGGTGTACCGCAAGGGTCAGTTCTTGGTCCACTTTTGGTTCCAATTTATAATAATGACCTCACGTCTTCACTTTCTTTTAACATTCATCTTTTTGCAGATTACTGCGTCAATTTTGGTGAAATAACTAGTAATATTGACAGTTTAAGCCTCCAATCCGATATTAACAAAATAGCAGCTTGGTGCAGCACATGGCGAATGGACTTAAACATCGCTAAATGTAAGGTAATGCGCGTAACTAGATCTGCTAACACCCCACCAACATACTACTTAAGCAACTTCCCGCTTGATCCAGTCTCCTCGTATAAATACCTGGGCATTCTTATCCCATCTAACTTATCTTGGGCACCCCACATCGCATACATTACTAATAATGCTAATCGCATGTTAGGCTACATACGTCGTAACTTTTCAAAAGCACCTTCTGCACTAAAACTTCTGTTGTACAAAACATTAATACGTTCTAAACTTGAATATGCATCATCAGTGTGGGATCCTTACCACGATAACCTGGTTACTTCACTTGAGCGCGTACAGAATAACTCCGCCCGTTTCATACTTTTTAACTACAATTGTATCGCCAGTATCAGTTCAATGAAATCCAGCCTAGGCCTTCCGTCCCTTCCATCTCGTCGGAAAATATCTCGTTTGAGTACATTTCACAAATTATTCCATCATTCCACCCTACATAACCAATTATTCCTCAATCCTCAGTACATATCCCCTCGCATCGACCATCGTCATAAGGTTTGAATCGCATCCTGCAACTCCCAGTGTCTTTCTCAATGATTTATACCTCGTACATCAGTAGATTGGAACCACCTTCCCGAAGACATCGTCACTATTACTAATAACAATATTTTCCGTCAAACCTTACTCAATATTGTATGAGCTAAACGTTACTCAAAATTGTATTATGTTCACCGTCATTGCACAGCTACTGTTGTATAATCAGGAGTTTTTCTTTACTTTTTTTATTTTTATGTTTGCTGCATTGCTTATTCTCAAGCTGTATTTTCTCTGGTGTACATTCTGCTGTATAATATGTACTTTCTATGCTGTATATTCTCATGCTGTATTTTCCTTTTCCTTGTAAACTTTATTTCCACTCCCCTCTATAATGCCATATGGCCCTGAGGGTAAATAAAATGAAATGAAATGAAATGAAATGAATGAAATACCTTCCTAAAGACACGTTTCACTTTCTTGTTATACCAATTTATATGTAGGGAGATCAGCCACGCCTTATGTGTATAATCGGTGCACAGTAACGCCACAGCTGTATAAAACACGCTGAGGCTCGATGAACTGATGGGGATGAATGCGCACAAGACACGGCGACACAAGAATAAAGAAAGCACTGTGTATATTCAAGGCCTCGTTTTTCCTTGTTAGACACCATAATAATGAGATCTAACAGGCAATTATGCCAAGGAAAGTATAGAGAATATTATTGGAAGTTATTGTAATGTAAATATGCAGAAATAAATGTGGATGAAAAGATGACTCTGCGGGGGCAGGGACCAAACCTGTGACCTTCGAATAATGCGAAGTAACAAGGTTGGACAGACGAGGCGCAAACTAACTACAGTTTATTGGCCAGAAATTTAACCTTATTTATACTGACGTCTGACGTCGTGGTTGTGACTGATTGCGTATTAAGAAGCAAAGCAAAGACACGAGCGACAGACAATTAGAGTTAGATGGGGGTATAAGGAGGGTCACATTTTTAACCAATGAACTGTTGTTAGTTTGTGCCTCGTCTGGTCCTCTGTGTTCCTTATTTTGTCCCCGCCTTTGATGCGCATCAGTAAGCGCAAGTAAAACCCTTTTAAAAATAGTGTACTGCTTTAATAAAAAAATATCTATACGAACCTCAGGTGCAGTGACTGCGCTGAATGCCGGCTTTGTCACCGCCATGACCACCTGCATCACATAATACGTGCACAGGAACAATTACGTAAGGGAAATACCTGATCGCAAGAGCGTCAGCAGCGCCTATTGAATGGTAAAGAGTCCACCTTGATAGCTTTCCAACAATACTTGCAAAGCTCATGTTGTACGTAAGCGTTTAAACGATTTGTTTAATTTATCCTACGGGTGGAGTAAACCCCTGTAGGCATACTTGCATGAGTGCCTTTCAACATTTCATGAACATTTTGTTTTATTATGTACGCTTCGCCAAGACATAACGGTACCCGATGAAAGCTAGAGACTTGAGTGGGAGATCTGGCTCTCTGCTGTGCATTCGTTCTTCCGCAAGCTGAATATAAAAACTGTGGTTTGAACTGTGCTGCAAGAAAGCCTCGTTTGCCCATACAGAGATTGTTTTGCATACATTGATATGTGGGGTTTGACGTCCCAAAACAACCATATGATTATGAGAGACGCCATAGTGGAGGGCTCCGGAAATTTCGACCACCTGGGGTTCTTCAACCTGCACCGAAATCTGAGCACACGGGCCTACATCATTTCCGCCTCCATCGGAAATGCAGCCGCCACAGCTGGGATTTGAACCCGCGACCGGCGGGTCAGCAGCCGAGTACCTTAGCTGCTAGTCCACCGCGGCGGGGGTGTTTTGCATACAAGGTGTTTTACACAGAATATGTTGTCCACGCATTCACTGCAGATGTATTCGTGAGGAAATGCGTCTGAATGTAAACACCGTATGTCGACAAAGAATATAGACAAATAAACTAGAGATGGCACCGTGGGAGAATCGCGCATACGCGGCGATGCTTGCCTCTGCTTTTTGTGGTGGCGCTAGTGTAGCACTTATTTATTTATTTACAAGTACCTTACAGGCTCCTCGGGGAGCATTGAGTAAAAGGAGCATTACAAAAAAAAAAGGGAAAAAATGCAATACATGAGTCTGAAACGTGCAGCAGTAACGTATCTGCGAGACAGTGGAACAAATTGAATTACATATTTGAAAGTATGACGGAGATCACTGCGACAAACCACAGAAAGGTGAAATGACGGGAGCGCAGCACATTCACAATGTAAAAAAAAAGTGCCGAAGTGGTATGTAGGGAAGGGTGCTCCAGGTCTACTAACGTAAAATCTGGGCAGGGGCGAGCACGAAGTGTTCATGGGTCTAACCAAAGCAAAAACACTTCGCAGTCTACTTTTAATTAACGCACGCTATACGAATGTTTTTGGTTCAACTACGCACAAGATAAATCTCCAACCGGCACTACATTGCCTGTCAAGATCTACCGCCTATACTTACGGGGTGGCCAATAAACGATTGCGCGCCACAGTTAGTTCATTCTCCTTTCCCACGTAGTGAACGCTGAGGGGGTGGCGAGAAATAGCGAAGACTCTCTTGCATTCAAACAAATGAACAGTCATGACAGACACAGCAGCCGACTACGATGCACGCCAATACGCTGAGACCTTAAGATGCTTCTCCCTAAAAAACAACAACAGAGCTCTACGGAGTGAATGATGACGAGTGAGTGAAGCTAGGCCCCAAAGTCTATAATGTCTACGTTGTCGTCGCTTACTGTGATGTAGTATAGTGGAGTGGTGGTGTCTGTGAAATGTGGTGGCACCGTGGCGTTATGTACAACGTGCTTGAAGGCGACGGCAGTGGTGCTTGCCGATTGAGTGGCGAAAAGACAATGATCACGTTGGCACGAAACGTCACGCATGAAACTGCAGCCCGCCAAAAGAAAGAGAAAGTTTGCGCGAAAGGTTGCGCTGCCAATGCACAAGAGGGAAGAAGAGGAAGACAAGTCGGGGGCGGGGGGGGTGCAGAACGAGATAGAGCTGGCTGGAGTGAAGATCCTAGGTGTCGCGTGACTGCGGTGTCGGGTTCCGGACCCGACCGCGTGAAGTCAGGCAAGGCCAGGACGCTCCAGCTGCCCACGGTGTACTCGGAGGTACGCGGCATTGCAGAGTTCCGGCTGTGACTCTTGAAGGTCACGTCCAAGGTGTTCGTTCCGGCCGTGACTGTTCAAGGTCACATCCCAGGTGTCCGAGCTTCGACTCCGGTCCCATACCACTTGTGGAGGACGGAACCTTCCGGGTGGTGATCATCGCCTCGAAACGAGCCAACATCGGTAAGCGGCCGCAGTTCTTGCTGAGGCAAGGGCTACCTCGTCTTCATCCAAGCGTCGCTGTGCTGTCCAGCGTGTGACTCCAGCTGCTGAGACATCGCCAGCGTCCGCCACTTCAATCCACCAAGCCACTGCCACCATCAACGCCACCGGTGACTGTTGATTTTCATAAACTGTTGTTGACTGTTGATTTTCATGTCATATATCTGGACAAATTACAGGACATATTTTAGTTTGTCAGCTTAGACTCAGTGTCTGTAAATTGCAACATCTCTTTTTTTCTCTTAACTATGCTTAAAGTTTCTACTTTTCCTTTCTTACTTTAAACGACTTCGTCATTTCTTAGCTCCGAGGCTTTCTCTCCGAGCAACAATTTACTCAACCGTAAACCTGCATCACAAAACGGCCTCCGCGACAGGACAAAGGCGTCTTTTTATCTGGATTTTCGGATGCAGTGCAAGCAATGACCAGCACATGGGAGATATTAGAATTGGCTGAACACATGGGTCTGAACGGAACGGAGTTCAGACTGTGGTATGAGGAGCGGATGGAGAGAGAGCGTGAGCAACGGGCTGCAGAGCGAAAGGTGGCGAAAGAAAAGCTCGAATTAGAGACGCTAGAACTCGAGCGGTGACTCAAGCTTGCGATGGCAAAAAAGGGGCAGGTGGGAATACAGAGGAGTGAACAAGTGGCTGAGGTGTGCTCTGACAGCAGTTACATCACGAGCAATTTGAATTTATGTCAGGCTGACCCTGTACCTCGTCATGACCCTTCGTTAGAGAACGAAACTAGGGAAGAGTATGACAGGGAGGTGGGTAGCCAAGAAACTAGGAGACTTGAGGAGCTTATTGAAGCACGGGAATGCTTCATGAGCATGGAACAAGAACCTTCCATTCAATGTAAAGGGTGTGTTAAAACCTGCGAGAAGTCAAGCTCGCTTCATGCAGAGGTAGGATTGTCCCTGAAGAGCTCCACTGAAGGAGCAGTAAAAGGTCTCCTAGCTAACGCCGGCGAATGCCGTAATGAACGCTTCAATCTAGTTTCTGCCTATTGTTTTGGGCCACAGGATGTTGCGACAGGCGCTATGTACACTGCGTTTCACGATGAATATAACTCGCCCATACAGAGAGAAGGCTTGAGTTCTCGAGAAATTGCAGGTGATGCTTTCATGAGAAAACTGGAGCAAAATGCAAAAACACTTGTTGAAAAACAGAGAGTAGAGTTGCAATGTAGGTCTGGTCTATGTGGCGATGAGGGTAGTCACGATGACTCAGGCAGAAGGGTGGAAATTTTTGATGAACAAGCAAGATAAAAACTGAAGTGATGGAAAGTGTACCCGAAGGCAGTAATGTCCAGCAGGTCATTGTACGAGGAAGGACGCCGACTGGTGCTCTCTGACATCTTGGGTTGAAGAGGTCGCTTCTCCAAAGGTGTCTGAACGATTGTCGGCTTACGAGCTCAAGCAAGGCGTTCCCGGGAAGGATGAATTCATTCAGACGTGGTTGTTCTGGCGCGCCTAGAGGCAACGCTTTCTACTGGCATACAGCCATTCCAGCGCATATGCTTGTGATTTAGAGGTTGGGCGTCTGGTAATACGCAGCTTTAGGTTCAGAGGAGCCTACGGTCTACAATTCTTCCACCGGCGTCGAATTCCTCTCTCTTGTCAACTGGTTATGGCCATTGAACGTCTTGTCTGGGACACTACAACTTAAGCGTCAAATTCAATTTTCTGGTGGTTTCCTTTGGATTTTGATTGTGGACCACGAAAGGGTGTTTCATGTGAACAGTTGAAGAAGTTACATGCAATGTAACATTGACTTGATGTGTAGTTCTTTTTTTTACTTAACATTGTACGCTGAGGGGGTGGCGAGAAATAGCGAAGACTCTCTTGCATTCAAACAAATGAACAGTCACGACAGACACAGCAGCCGACTACGATGCACAGCAGCCGACTCTCCTGCCGTGTTTCCACAATAGATCCGTAGAAGAGAACTGGCTACTTTTCAAGCAAGTTTTGTGTACGTTAGTTGACAATGCTAATACCTCATTGTCGCTGTCAATCGCTAACACACGCAGCATTATGTCGAAGCAGGATTTGATATCTGCTTTTCTGGATGACAGTAAATCTGATGTCATTGCATTCACGGAAACTTGGCTAAATCCTTCTATCAGTGATAACGAAATATTCACCTCAGCCAGCATTTATCAGATCTACAGGTGTGATTGCACTGGTAAAAGAGGAGGCGGTGTTCTGGTCGGCATAAGGAAAACCATTACTTCATTTCTTATCAACACTAATTCTGACCTCGAAATAGTTTGGGTAGCTTGTACAGTCCCTTCCTCCAAAATCCTCGTAGGTTGCTGCTATCGTGCGCCGGACTCGGACTCTTCCTTCATTAATATGCTACGTGACAGTATAAACAACGCTTCTGAAATTTTCCAAGCCGATATCATTTACTTACTAGGCGACTTCAACTTTCCGCTCATTGATTGGGCCACACTGTCATCGCCCTGTCACATGTCAACTGAATTTCTTGACTTAACTCTAGATTTCAACCTCTTTCAAACTGTTCTGAAACCTACACGTGGTACGAACACCCTTGATCTTGTCCTCACGACCGCTCCGGAAACAATACGTAATACAGATTACCTGGACGGATTCAGTGACCATAATTTACTCCAAGTAGATATAAACATACCCCTTCCCGTAGCCGGTGTACATACAAAACAAATTCGGGAATATAATAAAGGCGATTATCAGGCAATTAACACAAAGCTAAGGCTAATTTCCGAAAACACTCTCCTGCTGTGTTTCCACAATAGATCCGTAGAAGAGAACTGGCTACTTTTCAAGCAAGTTTTGTGTACGTTAGTTGACAAGCATGTTCCACTGGTTATAATTAGCAATGGTAAATCAAATCCATGGTTCAATAAAAAGCTTCTGAGAATGCGGAATAAGAAAAAACGGCTTTACAATAATGCTAAGTGCTCGGGTAGTTCTTCTTCTTGGCTTAAATATAAAACCTGCATAAAAGCATATTGCACAGCTTTAAGTAAGGCTAAGGAAAAGTATTATTCTAATGATCTACCTACACTACTGAAAAACAACCCAGCTAAATTTTGGAAAGTCATAAACCCATCCAGCGAAAACCAACACATCTCATTGCATAACTGCAACAACGTCCCTCTCACAGCTAGCCAGTGTCCAACAGCATTTAATTCCTTTTTCACCTCTGTCTTCACGAAAGAGAACAGTACCAACATACCCAACGTAGCTGAGTTCGATTACCAATTCATGGAACCAATAGATATTCAATTAGAAGGCATAATTACAGCCATAAATAATCTTAAGTTGTCGTCTTCATGCGGCGTGGATGGAATCAACTCAAAGGTGCTAAAGAATACGGTAACGGTCACAAGCAAAATACTACTTCATATATTCCGGCAGTCTCTCGAAACAGGCATGATACCGTCTGACTGGAAGCTGGCGAAAATAGTTCCAATATTCAAAAGTGGAAATAAAACCTCATGCGAAAATTACCGTCCTATTTCCCTTACGTGTATTTGTTGTAAAATTCAAGAACACATCATCGCTTCACATATTTACAGGCATCTGGAATCCAATCATTTCTTTTTCAAAAATCAGCATGGTTTCAGAAAGGGCTTTTCGTGTGAGACTCAGTTGTTTGAATTTACCACAGAGCTTCATGCAAATATGGACAATAATTATCAAACTGATTGCGTGTTCCTCGACTATTCGAAGGCGTTTGACAGGGTTGCACACTGTCGCCTGATATCGAAACTTTCCGCCCTGAAATTAGACTCCCGTACATTATCATGGCTTCGCAATTTCCTGTCGAATCGTCAGCAATACACAACAGTTAACAATTTGTCTTCTTCCCTATCTGACGTTTCTTCAGGTGTACCACAGGGCAGTGTACTCGCGCCATTACTTTTCCTCATATTCATCAATGATCTTCCGCAACATGTCTCTTCTTGCATCAGGGTGTTCGCTGACGACTGCATTATTTACCGTCCAATCAAGAACAGTGACGATCACCTGTCACTCCAAAACGACCTCGACGTAATTAATGGTTGGTGTAGTGCATGGCTGATGACACTAAATGTCTCAAAATGCAAAGTAATGTCGTTCACACGTAAACCTAGCATATCCGAATTCTCTTACAGTATTAATCATTCCATTCTATCGACTGCAACACAATATCGGTACTTGGGCGTAATACTGACACCTAAGCTATCCTGGTCCGACCACATTACGGCAATCTCTGCCAGCGCCTCGAAATCACTAGGTTTCTTGAGACGTAACTTGAAAGCTGCACCATCAGGCATTCGCAAATTATCTTACTTGACACTGGTTCGCCCTCAACTAGAATATGCCTGTTCGATTTGGTCTCCCCATCAAAAATACTTAATTGACTCATTAGAAAGAATCCAGAATAGAGCAAGCCGCTTCATTGCCAATAACTACAGTCCGCATTCTAGTATATCACAAATCAAACAGGAACTTTCACTCCCACTCTTGAACATTCGTCGCGACATTGCCCTGCTGTCATTCTTTCATAAAATTACTCATTCTTCTCGAATCACCGTTACTGGTCTGCAAAAACCATATCTCACTTCACGTAGACTACACAATCATCTTAGCTATTCCCGTGTATACGGCTCAACAAACGCGTTCAATCAGTCCGCACTTCCACGTACTATCCGTCTGTGGAACAGTTTGCCAGACGACATTGCATACCAGACAAACTTTGACACATTCCGTCATATCTTATCAAGCCACTTCACAAGCCTCAGCAAGTAGATGCCGTATCATAATTCATTGGTCCGTATTGGTTCATTTTTGTGATTGTCACATTCATGTGCGCGAGGATTCTGCCTTGTGGCCGCTGCATGCGCAGCAAATACAGTGTTTCGCCCACGGTTACTATGCGTGTATCTTTTGTACATGTTGAACTTTTGTACATGTTGGTGCTTTTTGTTTGACTTATTATTTTCCAATTGTTTCTTTTGTATTTGTTTTAGTTTGAGATGTATATAAGTATTACGTCCCTTACTCAATTGTTTCTTTTGTACTTTTTTTTCATTTTGAGGTGTCTATATGTATTCCCCCCTTGCTCAATTGTCTGTCTTGTATATTTTTTTTCCAGTTTATTTGTATATATGTACAGCCCCCCTTACTCAATGCCCCCCATGGGGCCTGTAAAGTACTTTGAAATAAAAATAAAATAAAAAAAATATATAAAAATGTGGTGTACTAAACAGGCTGATTTGTGGATTTTCATTATCCGCCACATGAGTTCATACTTTTTTTTGCTTCGTGTGCACATAGTGGTTAGTGAGTGTGGAACTTTGGACGATGTAGTGAACTGTGTGAGTGTGTGTTTTGAGTGTCTTAATTTAAGAACTGAGCAGCAGTTTTTCGTGCAGAAAAACTTTCCCAAAAGGGGCCTATTGTGATGTAGTATAGTGGAGTGGTGGTGTCTGTGAAGTGTGGTGGCACCGTGGTGTTATGTTCAACGTGCTTGAAGGCGACGGCAGTGCTGCTTCTCGAATGAGTGGCGGAAAGACGATGATGTCTTTGGCGCGAAACGTCACGCATGAAACTGCGGCCTACCGAAAAAAAGAGAAAGTTTGCGCGAAATGTTGCGCTGCCAATGCACGAGAGGGAAGAAGAGGAAGACAAGTCGAGGGGGGAAGAACGAGATCGAGCTGGCTGGAGTAAAGATCCTGGGTGTTGCGTGACTGCGGTGTCGGGTTCTGGACCCGACCGCGTGAAGTCAGGCAAGGCCAAGACGCTCCAGCTGCCCACGGTGTACTCGGAGGTACGCGGCATTGCAGAGTTCCGGCTGTGACTGTTGAAGGTCACGTCCAAGGTGTTCGTTCTGGCCGTGACTGTTCAAGGTCACATCCCAGGTGTCCGAGCTTCGACTCCGGTCCCGAACCACCCGTGGAGGGTAGAACCTTCCGGGTGGTGATCATCTCTTAGAAACGAGCCAGCATCGGTAAGCGGCCGCAGTTCTTGCTAAGGCAAGGGCTACCTTGTCTTCCGCCAAGCGTCGCCGTGCCTGTCAGCGCGTGACTCCAGCTGCTGAGACAACGCCAGCGTCCGCTGCCTCAACCCACCAAGCCACCGCCACCATCAACGCAACCAGTGACTGTTGATTTTCATAAACATTATAGCTGAACAAATTACAGGACATGTTTCAGTTTGTCAGCTTAGACTCGGTGTCTGTAAATTGCAACTTCATCTCTTTTTTTCTCTTAATTATGCGTAAAGTTTCTCCTTTTCTTTTATTACTTTAAATGGTTTCGTTATTTCTTAGCTCCGAGGCATTCTTTCCGAGTAACAATTTACTCAACCGTAAACCTGCATCACACTGACCAGTATAAAGGGCGGTCGGACGGCGCAGGTGGTTTTCTATAGCTGTCTTGCAGCTGTTCTGATACCAGCGTGAACGCCGGTGTATCACTGCACAAGGCTAGCCCTTAACATGGCAATCTAAAACAAAGCACCAAAGCAGTGCAAGATTTGTTCATTGCAGCTGCAGAAATGCTGACAGTCACAGGTGGACTCTAAAACGGAGCATAACTTACTTTTGATTAAAGTTTTCAGCTCCTGCTAAAACGAGAGAACTACTCTTCCCTCCACCTCCTTTTCACCGGCCCCTTATTACGCGCTGTCACCCAACGAAAGACAAGTGAGGCACTTCCCCATTGCTTGCTTTTTTCTTGAGGAGCCATCGATGGCAGTCCTCGCACGTGGGCTGGCGTTAGCTCTTTCTAGCCTCCCACGCTGGTCTAGTGGCTAAGGTACTAAGCTTCTGACCCGCAGGTAACGGGTTCGTATGCCGGCTGCGGCGGCTGCATTTCCGATGGAGGCGGAAATGTTGTAGGCCCGTGTGCTCAGATTCGGGTGCACGTAAGGAACCCCAGGTGGTCGAAATTTCTGGAGCCTTTCATTATGGCGTCTCTCATATTCATATGGAGGTTTCGGGACGTTAAACCCCACATAACATCAAGCTCTTCCTGCGTCGGAGGCTGCTGGCTAGTTCCATCTCTGCTTCCGTCAGCTTCATGCACATCACTCCCACGTGTTTACTCGCGCGGACAACTCGGGATACATAGCACATTGTTTTCAAATTTGCCGATATTTTAAAAGATGACAGTGACGGTGACTGCAAAAACCCACCAGTAGTGCCCCTATAACTGCTATCGCAATGACGAAAAATTCGGCAGATCCCACGTACCTGGGAATCAACGTTATGCGAAACATGCGGGCGGAAGGCGACCGTGTTGCAGTTTTAGGGGTGAACCTCCTTATAGCGGCACCCGTTCGTCCCTCGTAGCCGCTGTAGTATGTAACAAGTATAACATTTCGACCTCCAAGGTGGTGCCGGTGAGAAATTTCTTCTGTGCGTTGTTGCTCAATAAAATATAGTGATCAATGCACATGCCAATGGCTGCTAATGGGGAATGAGAGACAGGAGAATTCGGTTTTTAGGTAACGCGCGCGCTTCAATCCCCAATAGCAGCCATTGTCATGTACACTGAGCACTATCTGACAAGGAAGGGTTGCTACGTTATACTCGCTGGGTGTTACCTCCTTAGCTTTAGAAAGGTTTAGCGAGCGTTGAGCCGCAGTGCCATGAATAAAATGAACTAGTATATACCATGAATTAACTCGAGATGGTTAAAGGTGGGAAGTAGATACGAAGCGCAAGCCGTAAGAAAGTACAAGCCGAATTCTCCTGTCTCTCATTTCGCATTAGCAGCCATTGGCATGTACATTGAGCACTATCTGACAGGAAAAGGTTGCTACGTTATACTCACTGGGCGTAACCTCCTTCGTTTTAGAAAGGTTTAGCGGGCGTTAGGCCGCAGTGCCATGAATACAGTGAACTAGTATATACCATGAACTCGATGTGGTTAAAAGTGGGAAGTAGACCCGAAGCGCAAGCCGTAAGAAAGTGTGCGTGGGTCACCTCTCGTTTAGTCCTTTGAATGTCCGCTGGATGGCGGTGCTTCTTTATGGGCAATATATGATGAAAAGATGCGAGATGGTGGTACTTGGAGTGTTGAATAAATGGACGAATGGACACACAGACAGATCCATGGATGGATGCATGAACGGACGCGGGGGCGCATGCTTGGACGAACGCAGGGACGGACGCAGGAACAGACGCACGCACGGATGTGCGGATGGATGCATGGACGGTCACACAGACGGACGCATGGACGGCCGGAAGCAAGGACGAATGGACGGACGAATGCTTCGCCCCACTCTCCATCATACACTTTGTGGATATGCTGCCAATTTTTTTTATTGATCGACACGTCATGAAAATACGCTTAATATATGTACAGATGTTGCACGCACAGACATATGTTGAAAAGCTTCAGATGTTTATATAACCAGTTGTTTGCGCTTGCGCAATGATGCCAACTGGGGCATGCATATTATCAACACCAGAAGCTGATATGAAGCGCTCACGCTCACGAGGTTGCTCACCCTGGACACGGCTACATAAATCAACTTCAGCGCATGGCAACCGACTACACAATTGACGTTAACCCGATGTGAAGGCTCTATCAAACAGTACATATGTAATGTTTATAAAATTGAGTAGGCAGCGCTGCAACCGTAATTGACGTTTCACGAAAATTAGCGTCTATTTGAAAAGTAGTTCCAAGACCTGGCATAGCTGCGTGGTAGAATGCTTGGCTGCCACCCAGAATGCTTGCTTCGATACCTGCAAGGACTCTGAAATTTATTATTTGCACTCTTCGGGGAATCAACGCTGCCTAAGTCAGGTTTTTCTTAGCACTGATATTTTGTCTATGCCTTCGTTGGATCGACGCAACCGATGTCGGGTATTGCTTAACGCTTACGCGCTAATAATGCCAATGTGTGTTTTCGTCCATCCTGACTAGATACTAAGTGTCAATCACCTGTGGCACATACCTGCATACAAGTGGCACATACCAACCCGTGGGTATGTGCAACTGTCTGGCGGGAAGTGTTTGACGACATACGCGACGGGATTGCGACATTATTGATGTCTTAACGAGCGCGTCATATTCCTCAAGCCATCTTACCCTCCCATGCTTATTTTGGTTCACGCCAAATTAAGGGGGTGACCACGGGAGCACACAAATGTAAGCGGATAGATAGATAGATAGATAGATAGATAGATAGATAGATAGATAGATAGATAGATAGATAGATAGATAGATAGATAGATAGATAGATAGATAGATAGATAGATAGATAGATAGATAGATAGATAGATAGATAGATAGATAGATAGATAGATAGATAGATAGATAGATAGATAGATAGATAGATAGATAGATAGATAGATAGATAGATAGATAGATAGATAGATAGATAGATAGATAGATAGATAGATAGATAGATAGATAGATAGATAGATAGATAGATAGATACGCTCAATGTCACCGAAGTTCCCTAAGAAATGCTTCACATTTAAAAACCGCCAGCATCTTCCCACCAGGGAAACTAGAGTAAATGCGTCGCAGAGTGATGACGGTATCGCCTGAATTTTGCGTAATTCGGTATGATTTGAGAATGCTTGGAACGCGCTGGTTGCCGAAGAGAGCGGATGAGTATCACGTCAGTTCCGTCTTCCAAGAACAATTTTTTGTGATTCAGCCCATAAATTTTGCAACATGTTGTGAAAGCTACCAGGATTCTACTAGGATTGTGAAAGTCGGTGGGCAAAAGGATTTCTTGTCGAACTCGAGAGGTTTATGAACTGCGCCTGACTGACCCGGCGCTCACACAAGCCAGCCACCCAAGGAGACACGCTAAGCGTTTCTTCTGACGCTGGCGCCCTCTTCACCCATCAACCATGAAAGTCCAAGTGAACGGGGATCTCCCCCGAAAAGTTCCTGAAGGGCACAGATTGGTCAATCATTGGATCCAAGACCCATTTGAACCGCGCGAACGCGCAAAGCAACACCCAGAATGGAGCCCCCTTCTGCATCGGCGAGGGAGCAGACTGCAACCAGCAGCGTTCGCAGCGACACAAACCATACAGACGATACAAACCATGCAAAAGCAAACGGAATGCATGCCGGCCCAGATTCACGCAAAATACGAACTCGTACAAAAGCTCCAGTCTGCCGCTCACAGCGAGACTGTTCAAAAAGCAATGCAGGAGACACAAGAACTCATAGAGGATGGCGAGGTCGAAGGCCCCGATACTAAACATTTTCTTTTTTCAGTTGCTTAATATCTTCTTTAGGCGTTAGGTTTTCTCTAGTAATCTGTTGCAACATTTTTTTTTAATCTGCAGCATTTTCTTTTCCAAGGCAGACCCTATAACTTTACTTGGAGGGGCAGTGCCGGAGATTACACTTGCAAAGCTCATCTGTGTGCTCCCAGTCCCTCGAGTGGCTCTTGGGTGGGACCTTGGCCTTGATCGTGATCTTGTTTTGGAGCGGGACCTGGACTGTCTTCGACTTTTTCACCCATTAAGCTTTGTGAAGGGTGCGGTGTGATCTCGTGCGAGGCCATTCCCACTGTTTTGCCTGTTAGTGTCCTTGTCCAGCTGCTAGCTGGTTGTTGTGTTGTAGTCGTTGTCATGTCATACGCCGACTTCCTTGTACTGGTAGCAGGCTTCAGCGCACTCTGCTCGTGCTTCGTCCTCGTCTCACCTCGTTCGTTCCCAGCGACGTCTCCTAACCTGATACGGTATCTTGTGCCTTGCCTTACATCTCTTGTCTCTTGTGGGGTGATCTTTGCCACATAACTTGCATTCCACTTCACAACTGTAATCTTGCGCTGGATTCTCACTTCCACATCCCCTGCACACTTTGTCGTTGTGGTAGGGACACACGTCAACTCTATGTACAAGTCTCCCACAACCGTAGCAGATATCGAAGTGTTACCTGTAGGGCGTACACTTAACGAGCATTGCTCCATACCTCACATATCTCGGAATGCGAATTCCCTCGAACAGTACAATAATATTGTCCGTATTCCCCATTCTTTCCGCATGAATGACTCCTGGTTTATGTGGAGTGATCAAGTTGCTGAGAATGTCTTCTGGGCTCTCTTCCTTGGACACCCCTTGTTTCAGTCCCTAAGACGTGTTCTCCGGGGCTGCCATGTACGTGAAGGTCTGAAATTCCTGCTGACGTATTCGTAGTTTTGGTAATGGCTCCATATTTTCGGGCTCGATCCTCAGACGGTGTACTGATGACGAGTATTTTCTGCGTATTGTGGATGCGCATACTGTCTTCCACAGCCGCCTCCCGGCCAACCCCCACAGCGTTGCACAGGCAGCAACATATGCGATCCATCCTGTATTCTGAGCCGTTAAGCCCACCCCGCGGATGCACAATGACCTTGTAATCTTCCGTCGGTAGATTGGGCAGTCCACTCGCCTTGATGATTTGTCGAGCATACCGCTCATTATTCCATTTGTTTCCTAGAGCCAGGCTCCCGGTCGACCTGCGTCTTGGCGCCTTCTCGCTCTTCGCACCAGCCTGACCTTTTTTCAAAATCTTCTGGTGATATCTTCTCCATCTACAGTTACGACCTCAATTTCGGCATCAATCGGGCCTTCGAAGAGGAACGGGGAACCCCGAACAGCTCCTATGGCGCATTCGGTCAGGCTCCCCACACCACCGCAGAGGTGGAGACAATAGCGTCCAGTTCGAGTTCACTGAGCTTAGCTGCCGCGTAGACGTGGTGACTCAGAAAACACGGTTGTTGCACCAAAAAGATGCAGCCCACCTGTGAAAACGTGGTGTCCAGAAGATCTCCAGAACTTCCGTTGTCCACTGTTGTGAAAATGGAGCTATGAACTGCGATATCGTGCCGATAATCATAGAAAAACTGCGGAGACGATATGACGTGCGTTCGCGTTCCATGGCCCCCAAGCGGAAATCTCTCAGTAAGTGGGATGAACATTTTTGAAGTGTTTGCTCTACTGTTTATTTATTGCATGCTGATCGTTTTACGAATTGGTACGATAAAGGATTTTTCAATTCTCGTGCAGGAACTGCAGAGTTACTTTGTATTTTTTCCACAGAGTTCTAGCAGATCGAATTGAAGAAAACACTTGAGTGTTTTCATCAAACGTCCAGAATTACGGAAAAGAATACAACAATAAAAAACATGCAAACAGCCACCAGAAATAAAGCACAATAAGGCAGATCACAAGAAATCAACAGCACTCAAGTTTGAAGTGCAGCGCTTCGAAATGAAGCCCATAATGCAGGAAAATGCTGCAGAACAAACGAAAAAAGCACGGCCACCAGGCCGCGCTTTTTTCGCCATTTCTGACGAACCATCCATCTGATTCAGTGACGATGCAGGGCTGAGCTTATTGCTTCCTGCATAATTTAACAAAAAATAGTTATGCAGGAGATTTGCAAGTCATGCGAAAGGCTCGAAAACTGAGAGCACTTAAGCCACGGACACTAAGTAAATCCTATACAGTCTTTGAGTCTATGAGAAGAACCAACTTGTGAAAGTGAACACAAACACACACACACACACACACACACACACACACACACACACACACACAAGAGAGGATGGGCGTTCAATATCAAGAATTACATCTCATGTAACCCGGTGCGAGACAGCCACTACATAACGTAGTGCCATCATCATCATCATTTCCTGACCACCGCACCACGCCTCTCGCACAGCTGATTCGAGCTCCACCTGCGGGAGAACAGAACGAGCTCAAGCGCCTGGCGTGTCGGACGCTTGAAGCTGCTGCGGCTCCACTTCAGGCCTGAAATAAAGTGGCGAGATTGGCATGGCCCCGTCGGCCCATTTCGATGTCGTCTCTAGTCTCTACTCTCGCTCGCTACAGTGGTGACCTGAAGAAGGCACCCATCGACGAGCCATCGGCTGCCATGTCCCCGCGACTCTATCCGCCAGTGCTGCCGTTTAAATGTACCTACCCCAAGGTATGGTTTATGCAGCTCGACGCCGTTCTTGCGTTAAATGGCGTCACGGACCAGCCGCTGATGCAAGCCATTTTTTGACGCCCTTCCGGTAGAGCTGCGTCAATTCACTGCCACTTCAAGCTCCAGTCAAGCCTTACGATGGCCTCTGCTCTGAGGTGCTGGCCTCCTACGGCTTCGTCTACCATTCACGTCCATGCACCCGCGACTTCCAGGTTTTTCGCGAGTCACAGCAAGCGGTATCAACCGGCCTTGACCGCTACGTAACTACCCCGGCTACGACAAATATATCAGATGTAGTAGCAAGCACATCTATTCCTGCACCCGATCACACGGACGAGATAGGCGACGCCCCCAGGACGATTCACCTCCCCTCCGAGAGGTGCGATCCCTCGGAGCCTATGGACGATGGTCCATGGAACGTGCCTACCTCCTGAACGCCTTTCGTGATATTAATGGCACACGACACCTCGGTGCCGCGAGACTCCACAACGGCCACTAGCGACGCGAGTCCCGCGCCCGACTGCTCATCCGCCAAGCTTACCGACATTCGGGCTGAATGTGACCAGTGCGCCATGAGGCGTGTTTCTTTGACGCCCTCGGCTGCCTGTCTTTCAGGCATGCTCGCCACCCGCACGTCCTGCCCGACTTACACGGCCCACAATCCCGGGGACATTTCAGATTCCATGACGACAACATCGCTGCACGCCCTGGAGTCTGCCACGAGCATAGACATGGTGGTGCCCGCTATCAACCTCGAGATCCTGGAGGCTTTGACCTCGACGATGCCCCGAAGCGACATTCTATCGACCTCAGTGTTCGGCGCGTCCTGCCACCTGCCGCTAACATCACTCTTGACGTATACTGCAGGAAAAGTTCGTGCCCCTCACCAGCCACGGCCGAACGTGCGGAATGCTGAAACCATTGCCGAAACTCTCGAGGACCACCCATCTGGCTTGCCACACGTAAAGCAGACCGCGTATGCCCTACCGGACTCGCCCTCAGGCGAATCACCAGCTACCCCAGACACGCGCTTTCCTGCACGTACTAAACCTCCGAGTACCGCTGACGTGTCTTCCAGCTCATCAACAACTTCTCGGCATCGTACTACGACTGGTGAAGTCACGTCCATCTACCGCACACTATTGGCGGCTCCCCCGCATACACGACAGACAACAGCAGCCACTAATCTGCCGTCACCAATGCTATTACCAGCACCATCGACATGCCACCTGCGTCGCCCACAGTCTCGGCGACACTTGCTCAGACGTAGCTAAACCAGCTGGTGTAGACATGCTACGCAAACGCACCACTCTCTTTTGCCGACATTCGCACAAGTGTGCGCAAGAATTGCCAGCAACGCATGAGCTTGTGTGTGTGCCAATTTCATTGGGAAGCACTGCGGAATTTCTCGGCACACGGCTCATTTCTACGCTATCCGCTTCACTCGCTCCTTCCAGAAGCGTGCTCTCGTCGTAGCCCTCGTCCGCTGCGCCATTCCCATGGCCGCCCACCGGAGCCCACCTAGTTCCCGATGACCTACCCACGTTGACAACCTGGACTTCGCAACAACGAACACCTCACGGATTGCCGTTCACGCATATGGTACTTGTCACTCCTTCGTTTCTCATATACCTTCACATCACGTAAAGCACTAGGGAAGGGAAGCCCTTTAGTGCCAATATCCTTATCATCATCATCATTATCATCATTTCCTGACCACCGCACGGCGCCTCTCGCACAGCTGATTTTAGCTCGAGCTGCGGGAGAACAGAACGAGCTCACGCGCTTGGCGTGTCGGACGCTTGCAGCCGCTGCGGGTCCACTTCAGGCATAAAATAAAGTGGCGAGATCGGCACGGCCCCGTCGGCCGCCTTCCTCGTCGTCTCTCGTCTCTACTCTTGCCCGCTACAATGATAAAAACACACCACCCTGACGTGAACAAAGTCAAAAACTGTCCAAAGTATTATATTCATTTCTAAATCAACAGTTTATCTCTGCTCAATTACTCCAAAACACTCTTTCACTAAAACATTCGAATTTCGGTACTCTCGCGGATGGCATCAGAAATGCTCCTCCCGATCATTTTTTTTTAATTTTAACAAATAATATTGCTGATTACTACAGTCACATTTTGGTGCGTGCTCGTCGTCATACTTCTAGCAAAATGGGCTCTTACAGTTTAACTGTTGGCGGCCTGTCTTCAGGAAAACGTAGCTTCAGCTCCTTTAGAAAATAATTTTTGACATGAGTTGTCAGTGTTTTTTGGTTTTTTTTTCTTTGCACTGCCCACTTCGTTTTTATACTTGTCGTAGTGAACAGTTTTCTAAGTAGTTATTGCATTAGTTGGTATTTATTCAAGACAAACAGCCTCAAGCACGAAATAAAAAAGTTCCCTTCAACGTAACAAAATAAATAAACAATAAAAGTCACAAAATTACGCCACCTAAGCACATTGAATTTTCACGGAAATAAGGCAAGCCCGACCAGTTTACTCAACACATAGGCCCACGTGGATACGTGACAACGTGCTTATTAGGCTTGAAGATTTTTTTTTTCGAGACGCTCCCTGGATTTCGTGCCGACCGGTTGTGCGCCCGCGCGCCCCGCGCGCTCGCGACCTTCGGCGTCATCGTGGCTGTGGCCGACTGGGCTGGCCCTACGTCACCTCCTGTCGCCGACGGTCTTCGGTGACAGCGCAGCTCTGACCTACTGGACCTGCTCTACGCCATCTACAGACGCCGACAACATCTCTCGCAAGTGTACCCCGTCCTCGGACTCCAGTGACCGTTCTTCCATCTTTCATGTCTCTCCTATCCCCTCCGATTGTTGTTGCTTCTTCTTTCTCTTTTCTATCGGTTAACAGCCGATCGCCCTAGCCAATTGCGCCACGGAGACTTCTTTCTCTTTTCTATACCTTTACTTCTACTCTTTTTATCCCTCCTCACACCCATCCCTTGTGAGCCCTGTGGCGGTGTCGCTCACTGAAGCAGACAATAACGGGGCTCACTTTTCTCTTCCTTTCTCTATCTTAAGAACCACTCGCAGATTTTTTTCTTTTTTTCTGTTCACATGCCTACATAGTTACTTTCGAAAAGTTAATTCGAGTGCGAAAACTTGACACGATCACTCACACACGCACACACCCATGCATCAAACACACAGTGCTCACTTCCAACTGATTTATTCATAGCTCGAAGGCTTCAATATATACAGGACACATTGTGCGCACACACACCAAAGAAGGCCAACAGCATACATTATCAAAACGTACAGCTAATCAATATCATAGCCTTAGAGCGATAAACTGAAGTTCGCTTGGTAATAACGAAATTGAAGGGGCGCTTACACAGTGATCTTTATTTTTTTCAATGAAAAACGCCTCTAACACTTCACGTGCAGTTTTACTTGCGCTTCTGCCCAGAATCTTCGTCTCGGAAAATCGTGCGTCACAACCACACGAGATGACATGCGCAACCATGTGCGCATACTTGTAATATCTTTTCGTTAATTTTTGGGCGTGTTCTCTTAATTGGTCATTAATACACCGTTCGGTTTGGCCAATGTTCACTTTTCCGCAGGATAAGGGTATGGAGTACACAACCCCCATGGAACACTTAACGAAGGCCCTCTTATGTTTCTTCTGACAGCCGCGCTTCTTTCTATCGCACACACGTTGGCACAGTCTTCCAATTTTTTCTGGTGCGGAAAACACCATCGGTACGCCAAGCCTTGCCGCGACTTTCTTAAGGTTGTGCGAGACCTTATGGATATATGGCACAACTTGTGGCCTAATCCTTAAGGGCTGGGTAGCAGTCATCGCTTCCCGTGTTCCACGTTTAAACTTCTGCAGAAGTGATTCAGCAACGGCCGTAATGACCGATCGAGGGAACCCAGCAGCCTCTAGTCGGCTCACCTGATTAAGGAAACTAAGTTTCATGCTGTGTGGTCATGACCTTTTTAGCGCTGATTCTAAGCAAAGAGACGCAACGCCCCTCTTCACAATCTTTGAGTGGGCAGAATCGTACGGCAACAGCTGCTTCTCAACACGAGGATGATAATACCAGCAAAGATGCTCATCGTTCCACGTGAGGCTTAAGTCTAAAAACTGCAGACAAGCTTCTTGA
Organism: Rhipicephalus microplus; assembly: GCF_043290135.1. Classification (NCBI taxonomy): domain Eukaryota; kingdom Metazoa; phylum Arthropoda; class Arachnida; order Ixodida; family Ixodidae; genus Rhipicephalus; species Rhipicephalus microplus. The sequence continues at coordinate 186,360,885 of NC_134704.1, read as the reverse complement.
GGCAATTCAACCGTAAAGGAAAGCCCTCGTTCTAGTCTTATAAAAACGTTTAAAATAAAATCAGGGGATGTAAGGTCACCCTGTTTATCTAAAAGAACTAAAAATCGTCAACGTACCTAAAACCTTTAAAACCTCCCCCCCCCCCTTTAAAAGCATTGTCCAACTCCCTATCTACATCCGATAAAAAATATCGCAAAGGACCGGTGCGACACAGGAATCAATGCAGATTCCTTGCCGCTGAAGAAAGGGCTTTTCGTCAAACATAATAAAAGTTCCATTGAGATAAAATTCTAAAAGCGATAAAAAATTGTCAAATAGGGCCAGTTTTTCGAAAAAATGCCGTCTGCTTTCTTTCGTTACTTCACTATCATGCCACATCCGTCTTACAATGTTGAGCTGGGCTGCGGAATAGGTTAAAATCACTAATCCCTCGTCAGAATCATCGAGTGCCCCATGACTTGTCCTGCCAAGAAAACCCTCCCTTTCTTTCACATTCCTCGTCCCCAGTTTCACCAGTTTCTTTCGCCCCTCTCTTTCTTGTCCCAAAAGCACCGCGTCTCCTTAAGAGTCCAGTACACTTCTAGAATAGCATCTCAGAAAATCTTTTTATATTGGTGAAAAATAACTTTTTCACCCATATGACTGCATGGATACGTTCAAAATGTCTGTATCAGACACATTGCCCTAGCTCAATAGACTACATTTATATAGAAACAAAGCTAATTTCAGTTATCCATGTTGTATTAGTTCAGCTTACACGATATATCACAATAATTATGCGTAGTGTTAGACCTCGACCTGGCGTTTAATGATCTGCAAAGTGGACAAATATTACCGTTTATGTGTAGTGACAAGACCAAAAAGATTTTTAACCACATATGCTTACGAATGACATTGTTAACGTTTGATAGAATCAACCCAAAACAATGATATTTTTCTATATTGCATATCTAATCAGCGTTTCACATAATACAGTGTCTCGATTCAGTTTACCGAAGTTATTATGACGTGAAGGTAGCTCTAAAATACGAGGACAAGTCAGTGAACATCACAAGCGCTTGTGTATTCACTTTCTTGTCCTCTACTTTTTTCGCGCTACATTTACACCATAATGAATCAGTGCCAACTCGCTCGCCTCTCCATTTCGCTTCGCCAAAGTTATGATAAGAAAAAAAACATCTAGTCCAAACAACGCATTATCAAAATTTCACTGACTTTTTACTGGCATCTTGTAAAATTTGCCAAATATTGGTCACATGTTTAGTTAATCAATCAACATTATTTAATCTTAGCACTAACTCAAAAGAACAACACAGGTAATTCAAGACGAGCTCAATTACCCGTTTTACGCCTCACCAGTGAACGTCAGGGTGCACAACACTCGCGAGATTGTACAGCATGTTGGTCACTGCCCAGAACCACCACACGATTAAGGTTCTCACACCATCCTTCTGTCGATGACAACTTTTGATGGCCGCTTGTAGTCGCCTGTGATGTCCAGAAAGTGCACAGAACAATTTCCTTCTCTCGAAAGCGACCGAAGGCTTCGCACGATCCTCACTACACTGATTTGGTCTGCGCCATGTCTGTTTGTTGGGAACGACGGCCGCCCGGTGATGAGGCTGCCTACGTCACACCTTCTACGGCCAATGAAAGCCGCTGAGCGATGCACTGAAGCGATTGCGGAGCATCCATTGGAGAGCAGTTGCGTAGCAACCACCGGAGCATAATCAGGGGATTGGCCCCGTTTTCCTCCGGTTCGAGTCGGCCGTCATCCACTGGAGGACAATGATTGAAAACGAATGTACGTGCTCCGGTACATTCCGGTTTGAATGATGCCACCGGAGCAGAGCAGGAGTATCATCCCCCAATTCGTCCCAAATGGGTATAATTTTTTTCTTGTTTACAGTTATGGAGGCCGGCAAAGTGTCGTGTTCAACCCCACCATAGCTCACCTATTACGCGCCGGAAGGCAATGCATGCGGCGGGACACTTTGTTGACGTGGTTGCTGATAATCTTGTCTCTTTTTTGAGGGTTTTTAAAGGGGCAGCCTTATAAGCACCCACTCGTTGCGAAATTCAGATTCTGTAACGTCTGGTGCAAAACTACCCAAGTGCCTTGCAATTTTATACGTGTCATCCACACTTCACGTATTACCAGAGTCCTCTATTAATTTTACTGGTCGTGAAGCTGGGCCATAACTCTATGAGAAAGTTTTGTGCGCTGCGAGCGGAGGCCGTGAGGCACCCTGCATTTCTGCGTGGGGCATGGGCAGACTGAAGTGCAGCTGGCTGCTAATGCCGCTATGGGATCACTGCATAATATTGTGGCGCATCATCACGCAATTTTCACCGTATGATCACTAATGTGCCTAGTGTGCGGGGCCTGAAGATCGGGAAGGTTGCCGTATACCTGCTTTATATCTGGTGTATCAGAATTGTATTGCTGGTAGTCTTACAGCCATGAAGCCGGTATTAGATATAAAATATTAGTGGCTACATCAATAAAGGTTTTTGTTCGGGGTCTATTGTGTCGGCCTGTCCACGCACGGTGTCAGAAGTACGAGCCCAACGTCCCACCAGCTGAAACGCCAACACAGAATCGTTGCCACCCCCGAGCTTTTGGTGCTCTCTGAAGCTCCAGCAGAAACCTGTACAAAATTTCGCCAACGAATGGAGCTGTATTTCAAAGCTACAACAACGACGCTGGAACGCACAAGGATCCAGAAAGCGACTAGAGTATAAAGTTGGGCATGTCGGTAAGATATAGTTGATCGACGTAGCGCGTTTAGAAACATAGGCCAAGGGAAGGGACAGAAGGGAGCGCTTATTCCAACAAAATCTTTATTTCGAGGAGCGTACATATATATGCTCACGAAATTCGAAGACCACAGATAAACAGATGAAAAACCCTGTATTGCCATGCGCTAAAAACTTATGATCTCCAAAACAACAATTCTTTTTCACAAAGACCAAGAGAAGGAGTGCTGACGCAGTTCAGCCCTAATTTACTAATCTTTTCTGCTTCAATAATCTCCCTTGTCACTTTATTTCTGTTTTTTTTTCCTATCATTACCGTACCATGAAAAAGTGGTTTGCAGCCGCACGTGCTGCAATGTAGTGCCAAAAAACCATCTCGACCATTTCTTACGTTGCAAGCGTGTTCGCGGAGCCGGCCATTAATCCACCTGCCAGTTTGTCCAATGTAGTATTTACCGCATGAAAGAGGTATCTGATAGATTACAAATTGCGCGCATGTGACAAACAGTGTTAGGTGCTTTTGAGAGCATCCCGGTTTTGCATGTGAAACAACTTTCATACACAAGTACGAGAGCTTTTTCGGGGCAGAAAACACCACTTTTACATTGGCCCGCTCCCCAACCTTTTTCAAGTTGTGGGAGATTCCATGCAGATAAGGCACTATGGCAAGCTTCTGACATCTTACTGGCTCATCATGAGGGAGAGCTTGCTGCGAGGACTGAAGCTTCTTGACCAGAATACCCGTGACGGAAACCTGTACGTGAGAGGGGTAGCCAGCGTCCAGAAGTCGTTTTGCTTGTGCCTTGAAACTAGCTGCCATCAGATGTAGACATGACCTCTGTATGGCGTTACTAAAGCACATATTTACAATGCCTCGTTTTACGAGCTTAGTATGGTCGGAGTGGTACGGAAGCAAGGGTTTGTTACTCCTCGGCTTGTACATCCAACAAATGTGGTCTAGGTGAAAAATGAGAGCGATATCTAAAAATCTGAGAGTGTTATTAACAGGCAACTCATGGGCTAAAACAACGGGACTAAACCATATAAAACTTCTAGGCGCTTAAAACTTCAGACAACTAACATAAGAGACAAGGACGAGCGCAGACTTTCAACTGATTTTATTACTACTACGACACACATATATATATTAGAAAGAAGATAAGCAACACACAAAATCAAAAGGCGAAAAGAGAGATTGCAAAAACATCACGTGCTCACCCTGGGCACGTGAGGGCCCAGGGTGAGCACGTGATGTTTTTGCAATCTCTCTTTTCGCCTTTTGATTTTGTGTGTTGCTTATCTTCTTTCTAATATATATATGTGTGTCGTAGTAGTAATAAAATCAGTTGAAAGTCTGCGCTCGTCCTTGTCTCTTATGTTAGTTGTCTGAAGTTTTAAGCGCCTAGAAGTTTTATATGGATTACCAACTAGCCCAATCCCACACTTTACTTAGGGACTAAACCGCTCCTTGATGAAGTTGAAGATATCTAGGGCACAAAAAGTGGGGTCCCAGTCAAGAAGAATGAGGAAGTCGTCAACAAATCTAAAGATGCGCATGATTCGGTTGTCACTAAGGTCACCGGAAACGGTTCTGTCGAGCTTGGCTAAAAACAAATCACTTAAGATTGGAGCAATACATGATCCAATACAAATGCCCTCCTTTTGAAGGTGGGGCTTCCCGTACCATTGAATAAAAGTAGATTTCAAATAAAAGGATAAAAGTTCTAAAAAGCTACAAGACAATATACCAGCACTATTCTGAAACGTTATGCTACCAAGCTTGTCAATGCACTCTTCTACACAACTAAGAATCGATTTGTGGGGCAACGCATAATACAGATCTTTTACATCAATGGAAAAACAACACATTTGCTTATTCGAACGGGGTCGGACGAAATGAAGAACTTGATAGGAATTTTTCACGAGAAATGGGTCATCTACTGTGAATAGACCAAGCTTACTTTGTAAAAACAACGCAACAATTTTTTGCCACGTGCCATTTTCTGAAACAATAACACGAAATGGTTTTTCAGCCTTATGTGTTTTCGCACTCAAGAATACCTCAAGACAATCTTTTTTGCTATTTGGTATGTCACTAACAAGTTTCCTGAGGTCGAGCTTTTCACACATCTTTTTTGCCTGAGACTTGACTTTAGAAAGAACAACATTGTCGTAACTTTTGAAAACAGATGAAACAGCTTCACTTGCTTTAAAACTGAAAAGCTTGTAAGAAAGAACAGCAAACCCTCCTTCCTTGTCGGCTGGAAGTACGGTGAGGGCGTTGTTCCTAAGGTAGGCCTCCACTTTTCTCAGCGGCAATTTGGAAGAGTGTTGCTTCGAACGAAGGAGCACATCAACACCTGCTGACACACACCGGTCATGTTCCGAGTCAGTTGCCTTCCCAGAAATTTGGCGGACCAAGGAGAGCCTTTCAGGTGCGGAAAGGCTTGGCTCTACCGCAAACTTCGGTCCTAGTGACAGGGTTTTCGACACTTTCGGGGGCAGCTGTAACGGCTCCAGCCTGTAAACGCTACTCTTGCCTTTATCATCCCCTCTTGGTGCCGATCTAGCCTGACTTCGCAGACGAGCCAGATCACAGACCCAAATGGCCTCTGTAGTTTGATGAATGGCGCGCTGAAGTCCATGAAGCTGTCTTCTTCGCTTGGCATCATCGCTGCTATTCAGAATTTGAAGCGAAAACCACTACCCTAGCAGTCGCACTTGCCTTCTGAACTCAGTCCTCAGAATCTTGCACACTCTTATGCCATGTCCGACGGAAGGGGTGAACCCACCAAAGAATATTTGAACTTCATCAGGGGAAATTTTCTTCCGCATACAGAACGTAAGTCTTCGCGCACGGCAAGTGGTGTGGGCTATCAACGCAGCCGTTGTAGACGGAGTAGGAGAAGAACACATAAAAGGGCTCGTTGTACTAGAAAGGTAATTGACTAGAGTATAAAGTTGGGCATGTTTGTAAGACATAGTTGATCGACGTAGCACGTTTAGAAACAAAGGACAAGGGAAGGGACAGAAGGGAGCGCTTACTTCCAACAAAATCTTTATTTCGAGGAGTGTACATATGTATGCTCACGAAATTCGAAGACAACAGATAAACAGATGAAAAACCCTCTATTTCCATGAGCTAAAAACTTATGATCTCAAAAACTACATTTCTTTTTCACAAAGACCGAGAGAATGAGTGCTGACACAGTTCAGCCCTAATCTACTAATCTTTTCTGCTTCAATAATCTCCCTTGTCACTTTATTTCTGTTTTTTCCTATGATTACCGTACCATAAAAAAGTGGTTTTCAGCCACACGTGCTGCAATGTAGTGCCGAAAAACCATCTCAACCATTTCTTACGTTGCAAGCGTGTTCGCGGAGCCAGTCTATAATGCACCTGCCAGTTTGTCCTATGTAGTATTTACTGCATGAAAATGGCACGTGGCAAAAAATTGTTGCGTAGTTTTTACAAAGTAAGCTTGGTATATTAACAGTAGATGACCCATTTCTTGTAAAAAATTCTCATCAAGTTCTTGATTTCGTCCGACCTCGTTCGAATCAGCACATGTGTTGTTTTTCCATGGATGTAAAAGATCTGTATTATTCGTTGCCTCACAAATCGATTCTTAGTTGTGTAGAAGAGTGCATTGACAAGCTTGGTAGCATAACATTTCAGAATAGTGCTGGTATATCGTCTAGTAGCTTTTTAGAAATTTTATCCTTTTATTTGAAATCTACTTTTATTCAATGGAACGGGAAGCCCCACCTTCAAAAAGAGGGCATTTTTTTTGGATCATGTATTGCTCCAATCTTAGGTGATTTGTTTTTAGCCAAGCTCAACAGAACCGTTTCCGGTGACTTTAGTGACAATAAAATCATGCGCATCTTTAGATTTGTTGACGACTTCCTCATTCTTCTTGACTGTGACCCCACTTTTTGTGCCCTAGATATCTTCAACTTCATCAAGGAGCGGTTTAGTACCCTTGTTTTAACCCATGAGTTGCCTGTTAATAACACTCTCAGATTTTTAAATATCGCTCTCATTTTTCACCTAGACCACATTTGTTGGATGCACAAGCCGAGGAGTAACAAACCCTTGCTTCCGTACCACTCCAACCATACTAAGCTCGTAAAACGAGGCATTGTAAATATGTGCTTTAGTAACGCCATACAGAGGTCTTGTCCACATCTGATGGCAGCTAGTTTCAAGGCACAAGCAGAACGACTTCTGGACGCTGGCTACCCCTCTCACGTACAGGTTTCCGTCGCGGGTATTCTGGTCAAGAAGCTTCAGTCCTTGCAGCAAGCTCTCCCTCATGATGAGCCAGTAAGACGTCAGAAGCTTGCCGTAGTGCCTTATCTGCTTGGAATCTCCCACAACTTGAAAAAGGTTGGGGAGCGGGCCAATGTAAAAGTGGTGTTTTCTGCCTCGAAAAAGCTCTCGTACTTGTGTATGAAAGTTGTTTCACATGCAAAACCGGGATGCTCTAAAAAGCACTTAACACTCTTTGTCACATGCGCGCAATTTATAATCTATCAGATACCTCTTTCATGCGGTAAATACTACATAGGACTAACTGGCAGGTGCATTAATGACCGGCTCCGCGAACACGCTTGCAACGTAAGAAATGGTCGAGATGGTTTTTTGGCACTACATTGCAGCACGTGTGGCTGCAAACCATTTTTCATGGTACGGTAATAATAGGGAAAAACAGAAATAAAGTGACAAGGGAGATTATTGAAGCAGAAAAGATTAGTAGATTAGGGCTGAACTGCGTCAGCACTCCTTCTCTCGGTCTTTGTGAAAAAGAATTGTCGTTTTTGAGATCATAAGTTTTTAGCGCATGGCAATGGAGAGTTTTTTATCTGTTTATCTGTTGTCTTCGAATTTCGTGAGCATATATATGTAGACTCCTCGAAATAAAGATTTTGTTGGAAGTAAGCGCTCCCTTCTGTCCCTTCCCTTGTCCTATGTTTCTAAACGCGCTACGTCGATCAACCCAAAAAGCGGCAATTTGTCTTAACGTTGCAGGTCAGGAAGCAATCGATGTTTTTAACACACTTCAACTGACAAATGAGTTACGCGAAGAATATATTGTTATTGTCCAGAAGTTTGAGGAATACTGCAGTCCGAAACGAAATGAAACATGCGAATGCTATGTATTTAGAACACGCCCGCAACTTGAATATGAGCCATTCGAGCAATTTTTGAAGGATATTCAGCTAAAGTCAAAGTACTGTAACTTTGGAGAGCTGAAGAATTCCATGGTCCAAGACCAACTGGTGTGCGACACGAAAAACAGCGAATTGAGGGCGAGACTTCTGTGAGAGTGGGACCTCACGTTGAAAAAAGCATATCTAGTTCTGTGAAATGGTCGAAATTGTTGAGGGCCAAAACCAAGGTTGGGAACACAGCGAAGCTCTGCTCAATACTCTAGGAAAAAAATAGGGACAAAAGTGAGCTCATCAAAAAAGGAATGTCTGTACTGTGGGCAAAAACATCCCCCAAGAATATACCCGGCATGGGGCAAGACATTTGGCGTCTGCCATGAAAAGAATCATTTCGCAGTTTGCTGCAAGGCTCGAAAGAGTGTTCAACAAATCGTCCGTCACACTAACGTGCCACACGAACAAGCCGATGAATCCGATGACGAGTTTCAAGTTTTAGTGGTGAGCGTCAAAGATGTATAAAGAAACTCAGAATGGTTCGCTGCCACATAGCTAGGTAATGATGACGCAATGCTAAAGGTGAACACAGGCACGCAGGCCAAACTTTTTCCACACTCTATGGCAAGCTCGGCAAGAAAGCGACAACTCAACCTTCAGCAACGGTATTGACAGGCAAACGGCAGTGGCATAATCAAAAATTTGGGAGTTGTCACTTTGCCGCTAAGAACCAGCGAAATCGAAGAGCCAACGGATTTCATCATCGTCAAGAAAGGCAAGCAAGCCCTGTTGGAACTGGACACTTGTGAACGCTTCGGTCTGATCTCGTGGACACAGTGCCTGCAGGTTCAAGGGCATCTGGAGTCCAGGATCATCATCCAACTTCCACAAGTGTTTTCCGGCCTGGGATGTTTGAAGGAAACTTCCAGCCTACGCCTCGAAAAAGGGTCAACACCAAATGCGTTGCCAGCGCGTCGGGTTTCACACTCCATTCGAGGGCCACTGCGGGCTGAGCTTGCACGCATGGAACGACACGACATCCATGAAAAGGTAGAGGAGCCCTCTTACTGGATAAGTCCTCTGGTCATTGTCCTCAAAAAGAATGGTGTTTTGCGCATTTGCATGGACTTTCGGCACGTTCATTGTTGCTTAAAACAGGAGCACATCAACTCCCCTCCCGAGATGAAATCGAGTCAGAGCTGGCGAGAGCCAATTTTTTCAGCAAATTGGATGCTAACTGACAACGCGTCGTCAAGGAAGGAAGGAAGGAAAAACTTTATTCGCAAGAGTTTGGGACAGGGGTCATGAGCTTGATGGGTGGCGCCCCAAGTCCAGGGCTCCACTGGCTGCTGCTGCCTGCCTGACGTGACGCAGAAGTTCAAGCTGCGCCTCTGGGTCAGAGCTGGCGAGCTGTGCCTCCCATTGCTCGAATGTATCAGAAAGCTTGTACTGACCTAAAAAAGGTATCTAAATTGGGTGGTCAGTTTAAACACCCCCACGAAATGTGGTAGAGCGATGGCGAGCAGTCGAGAATTTGCACATTCGGCACTCCATATGGACGCTGCCGCCTCTAAAACCACCGTTTGGAATTCGAACAGCAAGTGAAGTGTTTCAGAAGGCAATGAATAACGTGTTCGATAGACTAGAAGGAACGCGAGTCTACATTGACGACGTGCTTGTGTGGGGCAGAACGCAGAAAGAGCATGAGATGCGTCTTCGGGGAGTTTTAAAGGCAGCGCAAGTGGCTGGCCTTACCTTCAATCGTCAAAAATGCGTTTTCGGCGTAGGGGAAGTGCACTAGCTGGGTAACCTCATTTCTAAAGACGGCATCAAACCAGATGCACAGCTGGTCAACTGCGTAGCTAACATGCCACTACCGACGTCCAAGCAAGGAGTGCCCCGCAGGTCACGGGTTCGAATCTCGGCTGTAGCGGCTGCATTTTTGATGGAGGCAGAAATGTTGTAGGCCCGTGTGCTCAGCTTTGGGTGCATGTTAAAAAACCACAGGTGGTCGAAATTTCCGGAGCCCTCCACTACGGCGTCTCTTATAATCATATGGTGGTTTTGGAACGGTAAACCCCACAGATATATCAAGCAAGGAGTGACATAGCAGCTTGGTGCTGTAAATTATTTCAGCAGGTTTATACTAAACTTCTCAGAGAAGACTCAGAAGTTGCGCTCACTGCTAAAACGTGATCATTTGTTTGACTGGACGAGTGCGCACAATAAAGAATGGAAAGAGTTGCTTGACCTTTTATCAACTGCGCCTGTGCTCGCGGCTTTTGATCCGTCCAAACCAGATTAGTCTAGTTTTGCGCTAGGCGCTGCCCTTCTACAGAGACATGAAGAGAACTGGCGTCCAGCATCCAACGCTTCACGGTCGTTATCAGAGGCCGAGTCAAGATATGCCCAAATAGAAAGAGAAGCGCACGGGGTAACATACGCATGTGAAAGATTCTGTGATTTCGAAATTGGCTTCCACACGACAGTCAAAACAGATCACCGACTCTTGCTCCCAGTTGCCCAAAAGAACTTGTGTGACATTCTACCTCGCCTACAGCGTTTTTTTTTATCTTGCGCTTAATGCCATTTGACAACTCGCTGCAGAACGTTTCCGGAAAGGACTTGAGGTTGACTGATGCACTGTCATAGATAGCAGACAGCGACGACAGCGCCAGTGAATATAATGCTGATGATGCCACAATCCATTTGACCTCGGTGCTGAACAGCCTCGTCTGACCAGCGATAATGGACCACCTGGCAGAAGAGACCAAAACAGACGATGACCTAAGGCAAGTGATCGAGGCTTTGGAAAGCGGCCGTAGAGATATAGGACCTTTAGCACCTTTCGAAGAAGAGCTAACACGCTTTAGAGGCGTACTCCTTCGGAGATCAAAGGTCGTAATTCCAAAAAGCTCAGAAAAGGAAGGCTACAACGGGTTCATGAAGGGCACTTAGGGATAGCGAAATGCAAAAGTGTGACAAGGCTACTGATGTTCTCGCCCGGCATGTGCGCACAAACAGCGGAATCGGTACATAAATGTGTAACGTGCAGACGATTTGCTTATACCGTCTGCCAGATGAACCGCTGTTGCCAACGGGCCATCCCCCTTATCTACCTTGAGCCCGGGTTCAACACGCCGGTAAAACATAATTTGCAGTATATGACGCGTACTCCAACTACCCTGAATTTCAGCTCCTTTCACGAACGACGATCAGCCATGTAATTGATCAACTTGGACTAACCATTGCGCGTCACGACATTCCACTCGAAGTGTGCACAGTTGGTGGCCCAGAGTTTGTGTTAGAATAATTACGCTCCTTCTCCAGAACGTGTGACTTCAGGCACATATTTTTAAGCCCGGGGTTCTGTCGTCCAACTGGCCCAGCAGAAAATGGAGCGCCAGTAATGAACCGTCCGCTCAAGATAGCATTGTTTGCTAAAGAATATTTATGAATTGCTCTTCCAAATTACAGAATGGCACCACTGGAAAATTGGAAAGCACTGTGTGAGCTACTGATGGGCAGAAAGCTGAGAGGACAACTGCCAGATTTTGCTGACAGCCAGACTCCTCAGGTCAAGAAGCACACACAATAAAGCCGATCAAAGCACCCACTCCCACAATTAGGTGAAAAAGATCAAATACGAATTCTAAGAAAATATGGCTGGACTACGAAAGCGAGGGTTGAAAAACCGCTCGCACCTTGATCCTATCAAGTCCGCAAGCAAGATGAAGGCCACCTTCGTCGAAACCGCCAACACTTGCTTAAGATCCAAGAGAATTTCAGCAAACGTTATACATATGACGACGACTGGGAAGGTGCTGCAGCAGCACAGCCGGAAAACATGCGTTGCGCTCAATACTCGCGCGAAACACAAAATGGACGGCGACAGGACAGTGCCCACTTTGAATTATCACCAGCACCAAATCTATCCACTTCGTGGTTTTTATCAGCCTCACCGAAAGCAGGTCATGCGTCAGGGAATCCTCCGAAACTCCCTGTGGCAATAAGACCCTTAGGCTCAGAAGTTGAGGAGAACCAGCCACCCGTCGGCGAAGAAACTGGTGTTGGTCGTAGTGCGAGGTCTAGAAAAGAGCACTTTCGTCTCGCCTATGGAAGAGAATTTCGGCAAGTTCCTTAATTTTATATTGTTTTCTTTTTGTGCTCCTCTACAAAAACAGGGGTGTATCGGAATCGTGTTACTGGTCTCACAACCATGAAGCCGGCAATACATATAAAAGACCAGTCACTACATCAATAAATATTTATGTTCGGTGTCTGTCGACGCATCTGGTTGCCGATCTGGTTACAATAGAAATGACGAAAAATTTCTCACTGCCTATAGACACTGAACGCGCAATGAAACGCATAAAAGTGAACGCGCAATAAAAGTGAAAGCACGCAATGCCGCAACAAGAAACTGATGGTTTCACGTCTGATTCCCTGAATGTGCGCATGTGCAAAAAGCACTTCGATGAGAGTTCACGTGGATCAGTGGCTGATCGGAGGTGTTGTTAAGAAGTCACCACTTTTGCCAATGCTGTGCCGAGGAAATTCCGCGACCTCACAGCGTATATGTATAGTGCAAAACGATGCAGACCTCACCCACCTACCAAGCGTCACTGAGAACAGTCAGCTAAGCTGGAGACTGTTGAGGCTGCATCGATACTGTGCATGAGCCCTTTCGACATAGTTACAATAGATGAAGACACTTTAAATGAAGGTCAGCATACTTCAATAAAACTTGTTGTTTGGCTAGTTGGTTTTCGCCATACTGTAAGATATGAGCGCTCAGTGTCCTGTGTGTTACTCGGATGGCTGTGTGAGTGTTTGTATGATTCATTGCGAGAGTGAAAGTTGAGCTAAATATCTTACAATGTGAGCATACTCGCCGCTTCTTTCTGGTTGCATGCCTGTAGGTAATACGGAAGCTCGACAAGTGAAAAGCTTGCCGTTTTCTTTTATACAGGCACCGATATGATCAAAAGTGTGTAGGTGAAATTCAAGACATACGGAGCTACATGCAGCTCCTCACAGCTTGAAAAAGTCAAAGCACACATTCGTGGCACGGAACAGAAACTTCACTCCTACGAATAAAAGCTTGCAAACATGACGGCGCAAGACAGGTTGCAACAAAAAGCTGTTCTGAACTTGAGCAGGCTGTAAAAGCATGAAAAATACTTTAGACATCGATGCGTCATGAGCACAAGAAGATTACTTTTTGTGTCACAAGATGACGACACCAGCGCGGGACGACGTCGGCCAAATTTCACGTCTGAGGAGACATGTAGGGCTTTCGACTTAACAGAGATAACAATAAAAAATAGGAAAAATATTGCATGAGTAAGCTACACAGCAGACTAAATGAGTGGGAAACTACATTGCATTGCCAACCGAAACTAGAAAGCGCTACGGCAACGTATCGATAAATTAACGCAAAACAATATACAAAAACGAGCGAAATGACGCATGATGAAATACTTGTTACTCATTGCTTGCTATTTTAAAAGCACTGATTCATTCAGAGTGGCTCTCGATTTATTAAATACGGGGCAATGTTAGAATATACAGATTGTCCCAGCTGTGTTTAGCCAGAGTTTAAACATATGCCGAAACACGCGATTACGACGTGACCAAATGCATGTTGCTTGCAGTTGTCTTGAGTGAATCAGATTATTTTTTGTGTTCTGACCAATTGTATACTCAGAACCTTTCAACTAACTTCTGAAGGAACGAAGATAAGCCAAAACTTTCAATGAGAAAGTTGTAGATTGGTTTGCAAGACGTCCGACTAGACAGTTTCACACTTTATATTTCTTAAGCAGAAGTGTTTTTGTGCTAACAACAAATGCCCACGAAATACAAAAAAATGGCTGCATATCCACGGGGTGAATGATCGAGAGTGCTTCCGTCCATCCATGCGTCCGTCTGTGTAACGGTCCATGCGTGCATCCGCACGTCCATCCATGCGTCCATCCCTGCGTTCGTCCATGCATCCGCCCCTGCGTCCGTTCATGCGTCCATTCATCCGTGCAGCCATCTGTGCATCCGTCCATGCATCCGTCTGGGTGTCCGTTCGTCCATCTAGTCAACACTCTAAGTACCACCATCTGGCACATTTCCATCTAATATTCCGCATATAGAAGCACCGCCATCCAGCGGACATTGGCACACGCACACTTTCTTACGGCTGCGCTTCTTGTCTACTTCCCACCTTTCACCACTTTGAGTTCACGGTATATACTAGTTAACTGTATTCATGGCACTGCGGCCCAACGCTCGCTAAACCTTTGTAAAACCAAGGAGGTTATGCCCAGTTAGTATAACGTAGCAACCCTTTCTTGTCAGATAGTGCTCAATGTACATGCCAATGGCTGCTAATTTGGAATGAGAAACAGGAAAATTCGGCTTCTAGTTAATGGGCACGCTGCGAATTTTTTATTGTTCAATAACACACAGGAGAAATCTCTTACTGGCACCACCTTCCAGATCAAAACATAAGACTGGTTACGCACTACGACTACGACGAGGGACGAACAGGTGCCGCTTTAAGGAGCTTCGCCCCTAAGAAAAGTTCCCCCACTTCGATCGGCCGCTAGGGGGCCACGGTGTGCGGACGCGCGTCGCATCGGCTCCGCAGATTTTCTATGGTTTTTCGGCGATTTCTGGTTGTTTGAAGTGCATCGGATTCGTGAAAGTACAGCGAACAGTGAACGTCGAATTTCAGCGGTGAGTGGCTGTTTTTCGGTTTTCTGCAAGCTGAAAACTTCGAGGCAGCGACCGTCGCGCCCGGCCAGACGCACCGCCGCATAGCGGCTTCTGCGTCGTGGTCGCGTCTCAAGCGTCGGCGGATGGACGCTCTTCAGGAAACACCGAGGTCTCCTCAGGAGCAGCCACTGATTCACACAGATGAGGAGTCTGCTACAGAAACCACTCAAATGGACGTTCAGACCTGGTCACCGCAGGGTTCGTCCGAAGAAGTCGACAATGTGTCTGCAGGGGAACGCCACGATGGTGCCGCATGGACGGAGGATGGCTGGCACACGGTTTTGACACGCCGGCAAAAGAAGAACCAGAAGAAAAACCAGAAAAACGCGTTAGAAGCTGTGGAGTGCAACGCCTCGTCAAGCAGCCCACCGAAGCAGGGAAGTCAGGTGAAGCGCCGACGTCGTACGAGAAGTCGCCGTCCGCTCCCGCCCCTGCCAAAGGACGACATAAAGATCATCCTTAGGCCTCACAAAGGCCTCGCCGTAAAAGACATACTCGGCTACGAACTTTCCACCGCTGTAATAGACGCTTGCCACCGACACTTCGACGGTGGTAGCTTCATGCTGCGCGTCCACCCGGGCTCGAATATTATCATCGTATCGACGCCCCACGAGCATGTAGCCAAAGAGCTGCGAGAGATCACGCATCTGAATATCAGGGGACGAGTGCACTCATTCAACTCGTATGTGGCGGATCCTGAGGACGTCCTACGAGGCATAGTCCATGGTATTCCGTCGGGGACTTCTCAAGCAGAACTCATGGCGAATCTCCGTGTGAGAACACAGGGGGTCAAGATTGAGCGGGCACGCATGCTCGGATCTACGAAGACCGCCATCATTACCTTCACGGGCAGCACACTGCCTAGGTGCGTCTATTTCATGGGAGCGGAAGCCATCTGTTATCCCCACAAGCCTACGAGGCAGGCTTGCAAGGTATGCCACTCCACAGGGCATCGAACTGACGTGTGCCCAACGCCCGACGCCAATGTATGCTCCACGTGTGGAACACGTGAACCCGCACAAGGACACGCGTGTACCCCTAAGTGCGTGATATGTGGTGAGGACCATATGACAGGTGACAAAATGTGCAAGAAGAAGCTTAAACACGTTCCGCCTAGGAGGTCCCGAGTGGATCAGCCAAAACGGAGGCACCATCCACGCTGGTTCAGCTCCGAGCGGGACTCGTCAGTGGAATCACGCTCACGTTCAAGATCCAAGTCACGGGCTTCCTCAAAGGGTCGAGCCCAGTCTGCGTCCAGAAAACGACTCAACAAACAGCCGCATCAGCAGCAGCACCAACAGCAGCAACAGCAGCAGCAACAACAACAGCAGCAGCAGCAGCAACAGCAGCAACAGCAACAGCAACAGCAGCAGCAGCAACAGCAGCAGCATCAGCAGCAGAAGAAGACAGCGCTGGTACAAATCTTGACGCCGCCCAAAGAGGGGACGGAGGCAGCCGCCTGCCAGCCAGCAAACACGGTGAGCTGGGCGAGGATTGTGTCTCCATCTGCTCCCTTAATTGAGAATCCCGAATATCAGAAAATGGTTGCCGAGAATAAGCAGCTTGCTTTAGAAAACGAGAAACTTCGATGCCAGATTAAGGAGGAACGCCGGGAGTTCCACAAAATCATATCATCTTTAGAAACCAAACTTGAAGCCAGGCTTAACGCCTTAGAGGCGAACAACAACGCCACTCATGCTATCTCCAGGGCAACCGTAGCCCACTCTTTGGAGGGAGGAACGGCGAAAGTAGACATACCTCAGAGGTTTAGCGAGGAGGCCCACGTTAGCCAGTTACAGATGGGGGAACAGTTGCAGAGCTTGCGGAACTTAATGCGAGAACTCCAATCACAACAGCAACGAGCAGCGTCTGAACTCCGAGAGCAGATGATGCAGCAAATGCATCAAATGTTTTCGGAGTACAGGAAAGAGTTTGCAGCAGAAACGGAACAACAAAGACGATACGTTAATGACTCAGTTGTAGGCATTCAGCGTGCCATCAACAAGCGGGTCAGTGTTACCTCCGCGAGCAGTCCACTACCGAAGGACCGTCGAATCACGGAGAAAGCAGACACCCCCCAATAAAGGCAGTAGTCACCATGGCGCGAACTAATTCCACGCAAAACTCCGACCACCTAGAAATCTGGCAGTGGAATTGTCGCACGTTCCACAAACGAGCGGCGGCATTGCAGAATTACATCCATTCGGCACTAATCCCACCTGATGTAATATGCCTGCAAGAAGTTGGGAACCGTCCCGTCAAATTGCAGGGATATTACACATTATACGATCCAAAATACCCCCGCGTTGCAGCGCTGGTGAGTAACTTCATGACAGTCGCGCTAGACCATTACGATCAGACTGACATTAATCACCAAATTATCGATGTCTTCCCACAAAAACGAGGAAAAGTACGAACGAAAATTTTAAACATATACAGTCCTCCCAAAAACCGGAAAGACGACTTCGGCCCACTCCTAAACGAGGCAGTTCGAGCCGTTGGCACCAGAGATCAATTAGTGGTGGTGGGCGACTTTAATGCTCCGAGCACCGCTTGGGGCTACGTCCGGGATTCACCCAAGGGAGTGTTATTAGAGAACACCACGTCTAAATTAGGTTTTACCCTTATCACTCTGCCAACAGCACCCACCAGGCTTGGTAATAGCATTAGCAGGGACACGTACCCTGATTTGACCTTCACCTTCAACATTAAAAATGCCACGTGGTCAAACCTCGATGAAAACCTTGGTAGTGACCATTATATTCTTAGCACCTCTATAGCATCACCAAAAGTTCGTCGTGTCGCTGGTGACGTTGTGATGACAGACTGGGTGACCTTTCGAAAGCGCCCTCTGCCGGAGCAAACGCCCTGTGATGTCAGTGGGTGGGTTGCTTTCATTCGAGAAACGCATGATGCCACCTCTAAGAAAATAGCGCGCACAGTTGAGGCGCCTGCGATAGACCGGCACCTATTGCACATGTGGGATAGTAGGCGACGCCTGATCAAGAGATGGAAAAAACAACGCCTCAACCGCTGCCTCTACAGGCGAATCGCTGCTCTGTCGGAGGAAGCGAATGAATACGCAACGAAACTTGCCACCGATGGTTGGGTGCAGTTTTGCGGTTCTCTCCGCGGTACACTAGGGACTAGCCAGACGTGGGCGATACTGAGGTACATGCTGGAGCCGGACAAATCTAAGTCCTCCATGAACCGCATTCTTCAAAGAATAGTACACAGCTACCCCGGCACCGACGGAGAGTTGATCCAGGCGCTTAAAGACCGTTATATCGGTACTGATGTGGTTCCGCCATGTACATTAGAGTACATCGGCAGCGAGAATGCCACATTAGACGCCGCAATCACGAAAGAAGAGGTTTTCGCGGCAGCCCAGGCAGCCAATCGGAACTCTGCGCCGGGGTCGGATGGTATAACAAACGCTATGATAAGAAACCTCAGCACTGAGGTTCTTGAGCAGATAACGCAATTTCTTAACGACCACTGCTGGTCCCAAGGTCACGTTCCTCCGGAGTGGAAGGAAGCCAAAATAATAACTATACCAAAGCCCGGTAAAGCACCATCGCTCGGAGCCCTGCGGCCCATTTCGCTTACTTCGTGCATGGGCAAGCTCTACGAGCGAGTAGTACAGACACGGCTTCAAAATTACATTGAAAAAGAAAATCTGTTTCCCGCTACCATGATTGGTTTTCGCTCCGGACTCTCAACCCAGGATGCCTTCCTCCTTTTAAAAGAAGAGGTCATGAGTTGCGTACCCAGGGGAGGCGAACATTTGGTCTTGGCCCTCGACCTCAAAGGGGCCTTTGATAATGTTTCGCACGAGGCCATTCTCTCTGAACTCAACACAATCGGCTGCGGAAAGCGTACATTTAACTACATTAAATCCTTCCTCTCTGGGCGGACGGCAACTATTGGGATAGGCGACACGAGGTCGGTGCCGTTCTCGATGCCAAATAAAGGCACACCGCAAGGGGCAGTCATCTCCCCCTTGCTCTTTAACATAGCTATGCGCAGACTTGCTCACGAGCTCGAAGCAATCCCGCACCTTGGATATACATTGTATGCGGACGACATCACACTCTGGGCTACGAAGGGTTCACTGGCGCTGAAAGAGCAGACCCTCCAGGCTGCTGCGACAGCTGTGGCAGAGTTCGCAAGAAAAAGTGGGCTGAGCTGTGCGCCTGAAAAATCTGAACTCATAAGAATACACAGTAAGTATTACAAAAGTAACGGTGACATAAACTTACAGGTAGACGGCCATGCCATAGCCGAGGTTACTCAGGCCCGTATACTTGGTTTCTGGGTCCAAAGCAATGGCAAAGCCAGTCACACGATAACCACCTTAAAGACTACGGTTAAACAGATAGCTAGAATGATCCGTCGCATCACTTATCATAAAAAAGGCATGAAAGAAAAGGATACTCTCCGGCTTGTCCAGGCCTTAGTTTTGAGCAGAGTGACGTATGGCCTACCGTACCACTCACTCGACAGAAGTGAGGAGAGCCAGGTGGATGTGCTCATTAGAAGCGCTTTTAAGGCAGCACTTGGTCTACCCACCAGCACACCGACCGAGCGGCTCCTAGCTCTCGGTATACATAACACTTATGCTGAGCTCAGTGCCGCAGTCCTCATGTCTCAGAGGAATCGTCTAAGTGAAACTTCAGCAGGCAGGGCGATACTCACTAGAATAGGAATTTCGCCCCACCCACAGCACATTGATGAGGAGCTGGTCGACGTAGCCCAAGAGGTCCGCAGGCGAATCTCAATCGCACCGGTGCCCAAAAATATGCATCACGACTTTCACGCTGAGCGACGTACTGCGAGGGTAAACTGGCTTCGAAAGCAATTCGGCTCAGCTTCAAATGTCGCGTACGTCGATGCGGCCAGTTTCGATTGGCAGAGACACATAATTACTGTTGTCGACAACAACATGACGCTGCTAACGAGTGCCTCCGTACGCACGACCTCGGCTACAAAGGCGGAGACGATGGCCATAGCCTTAGCCTTAAGGTTTCAGGAGCGTAGAGGGGAGCCATCAGTTATTTTATCCGACTCCCAGGAAGCCTGCCGGCTCTTTTTAAGGGGCCGCCTTCCAGCAATGGGGCTGAGGCTGCTAGGATCCAAACTCACTCACCACCATCGCTTGATCTGGTGCCCGGGACACGCAGGTCTCGAAGGCAATGAAAGGGCGGACGCTCTAGCTCGTGCGTTTTGTAACCGAGCGGAGAATCCATCTCTTTCATTGACCATGCCAATTTTACCTAGGGAGATTCTAGCTCACCAGCGCTTCACGCGTCAAAAATGTGGAACACCTCACAGATCCCTTAATGGGGAAGAGGCCACTGACCTTAGAAAAATTCAAACGGATGTATTTCCGCACCTACTGAAGTTACACGCGATACATCCAACTCTTTACCCGGCTGTATGTCCGTGGTGCGGCGGAAGACCGACTCTCTACCACATATCGTGGGGGTGCGATCGTAAACCAAGCGACATAACCAATTTTCTCGGCGAACCTTTAACACCTAGTATGGAGCAGTGGGAGGCACACCTCGCTAGCTCGGACCCAGGAGTGCAGCTCGCACTACTGGATCAAGTCCGGCGGGCGGCTAAGGCCAGTGGAGCCCTGGACGTAGGGCCCCAACCATAAAGGCTCTAAAACGCCCCTCTCCCTTTCCCCTTCAATAAAGTTTTACTCTCCCCCACTTCCCCGAAGGAAATCGTGAGGAAATGTAAACGCATTCCGTAGCGCCCATAATGGCGTTTTGCAAGTGAGAATCCATGGTTAGAACAATAATGCGTTCTTTGGGGGGGGGGGGGAGGCGAAGCTCTCTACGCTGTGAGTCGTGCGTCCGCGATGTATGTAGTCGTCGTCTTAGTAGTAGGTAGCCACATCTACGGTCGGACTACAGGAGCGGCGCGCGCACACCGTTTTCAATTAAGAAAAAAACCTGCGCATGCTCACCACAAATAAAGAGATAGTTATTTCTGATGAAATGACTTGTACAGACGCGTATTGTTGGCTTAATCTCCAATAAATTTTACTTTGAATTTGATACTTACCAAAAAAAAGACTAGTATCAGAAGGACGCACTTTGAGCACTATTTGACCAGAAATGGTTGCCACGTTAAACACGCTGGGCGTAACCTTCTTGGTTTTAGCATGGTTTAGCAAGAGTTGGGCCGCAGTGCCATGACTATAGTGAACAAGTATATAGCCATCAACTAGAGGCAGTGAAAGGTGGGATGTGCACATAAAGCGCAGGCTCTAAGAACGTGCGCGAGTGCCACCTCTCGTTTAGTCCTTGGAATGTTCGCTGGATGGTGGTATTTCTATATGCTAAATATATGATGAAATGATGCGAGATGGCGGTACTAGGAGTGTTCACTAGATGGACGGACGGACGGACGGACAGACAGATGCACGGGCGGACGCATGGAAGGATGAATGGGCGGACGGACTGATGGCCGAGCGCACAGATGGACGCAAAGACGGACGGACGCAAAGATGGATGGAAGCAAGAACGAACACACAGGTGGACGCTTCGCCCCAGTCATCATCACGCACTCCGTGGATATGCTGTGATTCTTCTTTAAATGCGAAGCATTTCTTAGCGAACTTCGGTGACTTTGAGCGTATCTATCTATCTATCTATCTATCTATCTATCTATCTATCTATCTATCTATCTATCTATCTATCTATCTATCTATCTATCTATCTATCTAGCCACCTACGACTCTTCGCTCTCCTGGCCGTTTCGATAATGGTATCGATACCAACCTTAGTACGGCATAACATGACTGTATGAAAAACATATTTGACTAGTCTTAACATGAAAATCGTGAAATGTATGTCATGAATGCCATGATTTACGTTTCATGGTGTTACAGCTCTTGCGGTGGTTTCGTTCACATGGCTTGTTGCAAAACTGGTATGGTATGACGTGATTGCATGGCGAACACGAGCGACAAACCCTAATACGAAAATGATGACATGCGTGTCATGTAACAACATGACTGCATGTCATGCTCATGATGCGTTCGCGGCCCTTTCGCCAGCGTCACATATACCAAATTTGGTATTACGGTACGTGAATGGGTGACGAAGGCATGTGACTGGCGAAAACAAGATAATGATGAAATGCGTGTCATGTAACAACATGACCACATGCCACGCTCATGATGTGCTAGTGGCCGTTTCGCAAGATTCACTTATACCAAATTTGGTATCACGTGGCGTGAATGGATGGCAAAGGTACGATACAGGTGCAAACATGATACACATGAGATGCGTGTCATGTAACAACATGACTACAGGCTACGCTCATGATGCACTCACGGCCGTTTCCCTTGTTTTGCATGTACCAAACTCGGTACTACGCGACGCGAACGGACGACATAGGTTAATGACACAAACATGATAATCATGACATGCGTGTCAAGTAACAACATGACTGCATGCCACACTGATGATGCGCTCACGGCCATTCAGTTAGCTTTACATATGCCAAATTTGGTATTACGTGACATCAATGGATGACGAAGTATGTGACTCGTGCAAACATGATAATCATGAGATGCGTGTTATGCGAGAACGTCACTACATGCAACATGAGAGCCAGACGACGGCCCTGTGTCCCTTTCTACTAAATTGCACTCCATCATGCCCAGCATTACATTCCAACCACACGGCATCTCAAACGTCATTGACTCCCTGAAGCTATCTTCGGCCTCAGGCGTTGACGGCATAAATGCAAAAATTCTTAAAAACACCAAACACCTCTCTAGCATCATTCTTAGCCATATCTTCCAGCAGTCCCTCTCAACAGGTTCTGTTCCCCAAGATTGGAAAACAGGAAAAGTGGTACCTGTCCCCAAGAAAGCCTCAGATAACGCATCTCGTCCAATCTCTCTTACATGTGTTTGCTCTAAAATAATGGAACATATCATTTACACGCACATAGCTAGCTTTCTGAAATCCGCAAAGTTCTTTCATCCCAATCAACATGGCTTCCAAAAAGGTCTCTCCTGCGACACTCAATTGGCACTCTTCCTAAGTGACATTAATTCTAAATTAGACATTAACGTCCCCGTCGATGCTATTTTCATAGATTTCGAGAAGGCCTTCGACAAAATTCCCCACAAGCGTTTGCTATCTAAACTTTCACATTTAAACCTTGACGAACATGTATTCGCATGGCTTTCAAACTTTTTAACTAACCGACAGCAGTCTGTCTCCGCTAACAACAGTTCTTCATCCTTATCTCCTGTCCTATCAGGTGTTCCTCAAGGGACGGTCCTTGGGCCCTTACTTTTTCTCATATATATCAACGACCTACCAGACAATATTTCTTCAAGCATTCGGTTGTTCGCGGACGACTGCGTCATTTATCGCCTTATTATCGATCCCAGTGATAGCGTAGCATTGCAGCAAGACCTTAGAAAGATAGACGAATGGTGCAACAAATGGCTCATGGTGTTAAACGTTCACAAAACATCCATCATGTCATTCCACAGGCGTCACTCCCATTCCACGTACAAATATTTAAGTGGCTCCGCTATATTTCCTGTCTAGTCCACTAAATATCTAGGTCTTCTTATTTCTCATGACCTTACATGGTCATCCCACATAAATCGCACTACCAGTGACGCGAATCGCGCGCTGGGCTTCCTCCGACGTAACATTAACCTGGCTCCGTCCACAGTTAAATTATTGGCCTACGAAACGCTTGTTCGCCCAAAGCTGGAATTCGCGTGTGCAGTCTGGGACTTACCACAAGCTAACTCAAGTACCATCCATGAATCCCTTCCCAACCGTGCGGCCAGATTCATCTTTTCCGATTATTCATATTACACAAGCGTAACACTTCTTAAACGTAAAGCTAAATTGCCAAGTCTCAAAACACGACGTACAGTAGCACGATTTTGCCTCTTTCACAAATTCTACAACTCGTTATCATGCGAAAGCCTCCACATAAAAACTGCTCACCACCCATCGAATCGCCTCAACCACTCAAAAGCAGTATACCCACCTCGTGCACGCACGACCGCCTATCTAAATTCATTTCCTGTTCTGACAGCCATCAAATGGAACAGCCTTCCTGAAAGTGTCGTCACCAAAACAAACCCGACTCAGTTCAAAGCTGCCGTTGAAAAACTTCTGTATTGATTATTTTTGTGTCATGTATGCGATTATCCTTAGTGGTGTTATCTGCTTCGCTGGTTGGCATTGTATGCTTTTTATGCTTCGTTGGTATGCTTCGTTGGTTGGCATTGTATGCTCTTTATTAACAGAGCGTGCTTGATACCCTTTCGTGATACGCTCGTGCAGTTTTTGTTTTCTTTTTTTGTGTTTGTTGATCAGTTGTGTAAATTTCGTGCTTCAACACCCCTCATGTAAAACCCCACTCATTGGGGTCTTTGAGGTGCCTGTAAATAAATAAATAAACAGTCAAGGCGCCAATATATTTCGACGTGACGCGGTGTGCGTGCTCGCCGGCGTTCATTCCGTTGCGTCACGTTGGCGTTGCTACACGCCAGGCGCCAGTCTTGCCATATACTTGCACGTGCGCGCCGCGTTGTGTCACTTTGACGCATGTGCGTTTCAGTGCGTCCGGCGTCCCTACATCACGAAAAGAGGGAGACGCAGTGTTATCTGGGTAACGCATCGGCACGTAATGCAGGATGTCACATTTCGCGCCAGTTGCCGTCGGGTTGCGCCGACAGACGCTGGTCGCACCGGTCGCCTTTAACGTCAGACTAGAGTTTTCGCGTTTTGCTAACTTAGCGTCGCTGCGTCTAGCGTGTGCGCGCGTCAACGCTACATTGGAGTATTTTGGGCCCTTCATCATGCGCTCGCGGCCGTTTCGCTAGCTCCACATATACAAAAATTTGTGTTACGTGACGTCACTGTAGGACAAATTATATGACTGGTGTGAAAATGATAATCCTGACACGCGTGTTATGTAAGGACATGACAACATACCACGCTCATAGTGTGCTCGCGGGCGTTTCGCTAGCTCCACATATACTAAATTTAGTATCACGTGACGTGAATAGATGACGGTGGTAAACGATACATCCAAACATGATAATCATGACACGGAAGTCATGTACGCTTGGGGAGGGGGGAGTGTTTATGTTTATAAGAAAAAAAAAGAAGAGAAATGTGAGCCCCGCAACTGTCTGCATCAAGGCGCGACACCTCAGCAGTAGCTCCCAACGAATGGAAGTGAGGAGAGATTAAAAGGATAGGAATAAAGGCGTAGAGAGAGAGAAAGAGAGATGCGCTAAGCCAGCGAGCGAGGACATATCGAGGAGATAGGAGAGATAGGAAAGATGGAAACACGGTCACAGGAGTCCGAGGACGGGGCACCACTTGCGAGAGCTCTTGTCGACGTGAGGATATGGCGTGGAGCAAGTCCGGTAGATAAGAGCTACGCTGTCATCGGAGATCGACGTCAGGAGAGGACGTAGGGCGAGCCCAGTCGGCCAGAGCTACGCTGATGTCGGAGATCGCGAGGGCACAACTGGTCGGCATGGAATCCAGCGAGCGAGTCCCGTACGGAATCATTTACCTCCACCTCGTAAGATTGTGCTGATTTTAAAGTGACATATCAACCTTTTCCATTCACGCTTCGCATATCATTGATTTCCACTGTACGTGAGATCTGCCAGTTTTTTTTCTTACGCCGTGCAGCGAATAGCGTCGTTCACTGAACCTGCTGTTTTTCTGTCGCGAAAAATGCCGTATGCGTTTCCAGCTCCAGTAGCTAGCGTGCACCGTTAAAACTACTATGAAGTGAACAAAACAGCGTTCTCGTCTCGCGTTTCACAGCGGCGTCTCGAGCACACATTTCCGGGTGTTCTTGAGAGGCACCCAGCCAGGGAATGGTAGAGAGTGGGGCGCGAGCGGACCAGAAAGTGGGGCACAGGGAGGAGAGAGAGCCAATGGCGAGAAACGGAGTTGCGAAGTACTGCACCTACTCTCTTCCACACTTTCTCAAAGCACATGCTTCAGTTGCTATGGGCGAGTATAAGCGCGTGCGCCCGCAGCTGTTGCTTTGGGCGAGAAAGTGAGAGCGGAGAACTGCCGTGGACGCCGCGGACGCTCTGCCGCGGACTACGCCGGATGCCTGACATAGCACGACTAACCCTCGCATTCAGAAACGCTACTTGACTTGAACTTGACTTGCCGCCTACTTCAACGCAGCACGAATGATTTTCAACATGATATCTTTAGGTGGTGCCAAGGCAGGACAAACGCACAGATGCGTTTCAAACGTTCTACAATGAAGGCAGTTTCAATTCAATTAACGTTTCTGAATACGGGGGTAAGAATTGCATTCGCATTTAAAATAGCACGTGATAAACCCACAGGCGCACCTACGTGTACCATGATTTCGGTCCTTTCTAACGTTCCGCGTACGAACGATAGGCCTCCTTCGCACCGGCTCATGACAGCGGTAAGCAGGCACAAGGGTTATCGCTCTTGTGACAGATAGCGAAACGTGTTCATCCCAAAGCCACCCCCATCGTTGCGCGTCTGTCGAGGCAGCACAATCGTGCCAACGTCTTTCGTACTCAGAACGTAGGGAGCACTACAACATCACGCACACTCACATGGTATTTTTTGCTTTTTGTTGCCACTTTCAGCTAAAAGGAAATCACTAAGAATTGTCAGATATAAAACTCGAAGCTATCTTATCGGACGCTTTGTAAACCGATGAGCAATTTTTTTATTGGTATCTTCAGCCCACTTTCATTGCTTAAAAGTTTAGTTAATAAATGTGACGATATCAGGCAAATAATGAGAACACGAAGCCTGACTCCCTCCAGTCAGCAACATGCATCTGATCGCGTCGTCATTGCGCTTGTCGGCATATTTCGGAACACTGGTAAAGTAAGGTGGGGCACCTTGTCCATCTTCGTATATAGAAGCACTAAATGCCCCGCGGCGGTGGTGTAGTGGCCAAGATACTCGGCTGCTGACCCGCAGGTTACGGGATCGAGTCCCGGCGGTGGCGGCTGCATATCCGATGGAGGCGAAAATGTTGTAGAACCATGTGCTTTGATTTGGGTGCCGGTTAAAAACCCCAAGGAGGTCAAAATTTCCGGAGCCCTCCACGACGGCGTCTCTCATATTATATGGTGGTTTTGGGACGTTAAACTCCCCATGTAAATCAAGAAGCACTGAAGCAATACGTAGCCTGAAAGGTTGGATATGCGCTGTCAAAATTTGTGACTGCACTTCCGCGACCTGTTAAGAACCACCAAAGTCGTAAAAGAATAATGGATTGTCCGCAAATTTTCACTAAATGACTCAACAAAAAAGAAAAAGAAGCATGCTTTTATTGCTGCAGCACATCTTAGGGTGAAATCAGCATGCCTTCGAATTTCTAACTTCAAGGCCTCCTACGACGCTAATTTTCATAGTATTAGAACTTTCCCGATTTTCCTTGAAGCTAACACCACTGTGAAGACGTATTAAACCTTCACGGCTACATTTATAACGTTTCACAGCTCCGGCGCGTGCTATACAGTTGCAGCGATGCGGCCGCTCTGATGCCCCGCCGCGGGTGAGGTCACACCTAGCGGTTGCTCCTGTCCCTATATCAAACCTTCGCCGAAGGTTCATGGCCAGTAAAAGTATTGAAGCACTCTGGTATTACGTGATGCCTATACAGCAAGTTTTTTAGAAGCAGGGTCAAGCACTAGCGTAGTTTTGTACACCTTAACGCCATGCAGAGTTGCCAAATTTGATTGCCATTTGAGCTGAATGATTCTAATATTTATTAGCATCTATTTCATTTTCAGTTCCCAAACAAGAGCGATTTGATTACTCAGAACCAACGACGCCAATTGCGTATATTCTGGGCCACGGACTCTTTGAACCTCTCAAGCGAAAAAAATGCGTACTACGATTCACCTTGCTTTAAGTGCTCATTGTATTGTTATGAGCAAAACTTTATAGGCGGTCAAACAAACAGTTACATTTTCACAATCAAACATGCCCAGTTCATAGCTTACGTACGTCGAATAGTTTTATCCATGCCGCTATAACGTCCTGCGTGAATTGCTCAGGACAGCTTGTCTGCATGGTCACCAGGATCACGTGCAGTAGGTGCTCGAAGTGTTCGGGTGTCAAGCCCGGTTTAGCCGTGTGGTTGACTGCAATCTTGCGCATTAGCTCAGTCATCACGTCCAGGTCATCAAGCGTGTCCACCACAGCCGCAATCTGGTGGCCCACGGCACAACCATGTGCTCGGAACCTGCAAGTGGGCTGACTTGTAGGCCCCATCGTTTTGAAATAAGCACCTGCAGCCTCAGCACCGCCGCGGTGGTCTAGTCGCTAAGCTACTCGGCTGCTGACCCGCAGGTCACGGTACGGAATCCCGTCTGCGGCGGCTGCATTTTTGATGGAGGCGGAAAAGTTGTAGGCCCATGGGCTCAGATATGGGTGCAAGTTAAAGAACCCCAGGCGGTCGGAATTTCCGGAGCCCTCTACTACGGCGTCTCCCATAATCAAATAGTGGTTTCGGGACGTTAAACCCCACATATGAGGCAATCACCTGCAGCCTCAGTTCCAACTGAATGCGATATCATGCCTTCTGTTATTACTAAAAGGGGCTTATCACTGATTGCGTTCTCGGCAGTCAAACGACGATGACAATTACGAACGAGTGCGAACTGCATGTTACTGCGTGCAGTGAGAATAGCACAATTGAGTTCATGTGAACGTGCGTATACAATTACATTGGCGATCTAGATACAGTTCAGTGCACTCTATGTTTTCATTCTTTGTTTGCACATAGAGCGTACTTAGTATCCCCTTTACACCATTCTGTCGCAGGAGGTAAATACGTAATTAGCATGGCACAAAAGAGACAGAAAACGCATACGCGAGGTGACTTACTTTGAAACAATTCACCAAGTATACCACAGTGCCTATCCACCAATTGGAGCCTGCTCGTAACGCATTCGTGAGGCGCTGTTTTAGTGCACCATTTTACTTTCTTCGGTGCGTTTTTTCATAAAAGGGTGTTCTACACTCGCCACGGTGGCTACAGATGCTGCTGACTGACACTCCAAAGTTTAAACTCACATATAAACCCAATAAAGTGGCTGGAGGACTAACCGCCGTGATAGCTCAGTGGCTAGAGCATCGTACGCGTTATTAGAAGGTCATGGTTTTGATTCATGCTCAGGGCAAGTTATTATTCTTTCACCCACATTTCTTTCTTTTTATTTACATTACATTGGTTCTAGTAACTTTCCCTATACAGTCCTTGGCATTATTGTCGGCTAGATCTTATTATTATTGTGTCAAAACACGAAAAAACGAGCCCTTAGGTATACACTTCTTTCCCTTATTCATTAACGAGGGTCTCGTACTGGCAGACTTGGTGCCGTTAGGTTGTATACGAGGGACTATTGGTCAGCTGCCCACTCGTAATAAGTTCACGTGCTACGCGACGCCACACAGGCTCATAAAAGGGTGATCTACACTCGCCGCGGTGGCTACAGATGGCGCTGACTGACACTGTGACGTTTAAACTCACATATCAACCCAATAAAGTGGCTGTAGGAATAGCCGCCGTGATAGCTCAGTGGCTAGAACATCGAACGCGTTACTCGAAGGTCGTAGGCTCGATTTCTGCTCACGGCAAGTTATTATTGTTTCACCCAGTTTTCTTTCTTCTGTAACAAGCGTGTTCTTCAGAGGAGTTTCAGCAAGAAACTAGCCAGGGCAAGCAAGACAGCTGCAGCACAGAAAACAGCAGGCCG
Organism: Rhipicephalus microplus; assembly: GCF_043290135.1. Lineage (NCBI taxonomy): Eukaryota > Metazoa > Arthropoda > Arachnida > Ixodida > Ixodidae > Rhipicephalus > Rhipicephalus microplus. The sequence continues at coordinate 186,331,382 of NC_134704.1, read as the reverse complement.
AGAGCACAACACACGAACTTCGTCGTCCTTTCTCTCCCTGGCACAGAGCTAGCGTCGATGTGCTACGGTACAATTTCCTCCCCACACAAAGAGGAGCCATACTGGCGACGGCGACTTAAGAAAAAGATGCTAGAAATGGGTCGTACCTGGGCTTAAGTCGCGTGACGTGGACTGTTTCGCGGCCTCAGCAGCGATGATCGGGTGATGGGTTGACCGGCTCGACGAGGTAGTTTACGGGAGATGTCTGCTCCAGTATGTGGTAAGGACCGTGGTACCGTGACAAAAGTTTAATAGAAAGTCCGGGGGTTGTGGACGGGACCCAAAGCCAAACCAGCTTTCTCGGGGAGTAATGGGCATCAGACGCAGCTGTGTCATGACGGAATTTTCGGCGCGACTGATCTTGCGTGGTGTACGAGCAAGCCAGTTTACGGCACTCTTCAGCGTAAGCAGCAGTTTGAGAGATGGGATTGCCCTCAGAAACGTCCGGTCGGTACGGCAGAATGGTGTCCATAGAACATGAAGGTTCACGTCCATACAGGAGAAAGGAGAGAAGCCAGTGGGAGTTTGAGACGCAGAGTTGTAAGCGTAGGTGACGAAAGGAAGTACGTGGTCCCAGTTTGTGTGGTCTTCCGACATGTACATTGCCAGCATGTCGGCAAGGGTACGATTGAAGCGTTCCGTCATGCCATTAGTCTGAGGATGGTATGCGGAAGTGGTACGGTGTACAATGCGGCATTCTTTGAGCAGAGCCTCGATGGCATTTGAGAGAAAGACGCCGCCATGGTCACTAAGTAATTCACGTGGGGCCCCATGGCGCAGAATGAGATGACGAAGTATGAACCAGGCGTCGTCGTCTTTCACGGTGGCAGCTGGTAACGCACATGTTTCTGCGTACCGTGTGAGGTGGTCGATGACGACTATTATGCAGCGGTTGCCATCAATAGTGATCGGGAGTGGACCGAAGAGATCGGCTCCGACGCGGTCGAATGGCCGGGCAGGGCCGGGCAATGGCTGTAAAGGACCAGCGGTGCTGTGAGTAGGAACCTTGCGACGTTGGCACGCAGGGCACGACTGAACGTACCGGTGAACGTTTCCATACATGCCTCCCCAGTAGTGCCTCAGGCGAAGATGCGAATACGTCTTGAACGAGCCATCGTGACCGCGCTGAGGGTCGTTGTGGAAGGCACTGCAAATGCCCGCGCGTAAATGACGGGGGATCACTAGGAGCCACCTGCTCCCTTCGGTCAGGTAATTGCGACGATACAGCAAGCCTTCACGAAGTGCAAACTGTTGGACTTGACGACGTATGGTGCGTGAGGCGGAGTTTGGGGCCCATTGAGACAAAATGTCAAGCAGGGAAGCAATCCAGGGATCTTTGTGCTGTTCTTCCGGCATGTTGGTGATGGCCAGAGATGATGAATAACAAGTGGTGGCTGGTGAACCGGCAGTGTCGGAAGGCAGTGGCGATCGACATAGGGTGTCAGCGTCCGAGTGTTTTCGTCCAGAGCGATAAATACCACGTATATCGTACTCCTGTAATCGTAAAGCCGAGAGAACCAGGCGTCCAGTCGGGTCTTTCAAGGACGACAGAGAGCACAGCGCGTGGTGGTCGGTAACAACATCAAACTGACGCCCATACAGGTAGGTGCGAAATTTACCGATTGCCCAAACAATTGCCAAACACTCCTTTTCTGTGACGAAGTGATTTGATTCTACCTTTGTGAGGGTACGACTGGCATATGCTACAACTTACTCGCCAAAGTCTGGTTTTCGCTGGGCGAGTACCGCGCCAAGGCCGACACTGCTAGCGTCCGTGTGTATTTCTGTAGGTGCGTTGGGGTCATAGCGGTGCAGAATTGGAGGAGACGTGAGGAGTAGGCGAAGCTTCGTAAATGACTCATCGCAATCGGCACTCCAAGCTGAGAGGTCGTTGCTGCCGGCGAGAAGCTGTGTCAAGGGGGATATAATGGAGGTGAAATTGCGGATGAAGCGCCAAAAATATGAACACAGCCCAATAAAGCTTCGGAGTTCCTTTAGAGTGCTGGGCTTGGGATATTCGGCAACCACTCGAAGTTTGGCAGGATCTGGCGAGATTCCTTCTTTGGAGATGACGTGGCCTAGTATGGTAAGCTGACGGGAGCAAAAATGACATTTGTTCAGGTTTAACTGCAAGCCGGCGTTAGTGAGGCACTCGAGAACTTGCTCAATGCGAGCGATATGAGAGGGGAAATCTGCAGAAAAACCCACTATGTGATCTAAGTAGCATAGACAGGCCTACCATTTGAGGCCTCTGAGAATGGTGTCTATCATCCTTTCGAAGGTAGCAGGCGCGTTGCAAAGGCCGAAAGGCATTACGTTAAATTCTTATAAACCGTCAGAGGGGACGAACGCTGTTTTCGGACGGTCGGCTTCTGCCATGGGCACTTGCCAGTAGCCTGAGCGCAAATCCAGTGATGAGAAATATTCGGCTCCTTGAAGGCATTCCAGGGCGTCGTCGATGCGGGGTAGGGGATAAACATCCTTCCGCGTAATCTTGTTTAGGCGGCGGGAGTCAACGCAAAATCTTATTGAACGGTCTTTTTTCCGCACCAGCATGACAGGAGAGGCCCAGGAACTGTCCGATTCCTGAATCACGCCACGTTTCAGCATGTCATCGACGTCGTCGGTAATAACTCGGCGTTCGGCCTGCGATACCCGGAAGGGTCGCGGTTGCAGGGGAGCATGATGACCGGTGTCAATATGATGAGTCACTGCAGACGTGTGCCCCAATAATGGCTGGCCAACGCCGAAAGAGGTACGAAAGCGTTTAGGCAGTTGAACAACCTTTGTGCGCTGGACTGGCGTAAGCGTGTTATCGATGCTACGCAGGAGGATGTCTTGGACAGGGGAGGTTGTAGCCGCGGCGGAGGTGACGGCATTTATCGTCAACGGTATCTTTTCGCACGTTGCATCCAAAGGGAAGATGGCCTCAAAACTGTCTAGATGTGCCACACATTCGCCGCGTAACAGATTTGTCAAGTAAGGAAAGTGATTGCACGCGTAGACCACACCGGCACCATGCACAAGGGTAACGACGGCAAACGGGAGTATGAGGTTCCATCAGTGTGCACAGTCTTCAGACGGTGTAAAGGGGTGGTCAAATCACAAATTGAGTCAGAGGAAACGGACACCAGGGTGGCAGAGAACGGAGAAATGATAGCGTCAGCTGCGACAACCAATTTAGGCACTGGGCTTGGGACGTCGATGACTGTGGTACTGATAGGGGACAAAGCGAGTCGAGCTCCAGCGCAGTCAACGAGCGCATCATGTGTAGAAAGGAAGTCCCAACCGAGGGTCACGTCATGAGACGCATCTGGTGGGACAACGAATTCCACAATGTAGAATGCGTCGTTGATAACAAGACGTGCCGTGCACGCCGCCACAGGCTTAACGTGCTGCGAACTCGCCGTCCGTAATAAAATATCAGAAACGGGTTTCGTCACTTTCTGCAGTTTGCGGCACAAAAGTGTACTTAAAACATAAACGGCAGCTCCTGTGTCGACACAAGCGTTCGTCGCGACACCATCAGTAATAACCGCGATCTCGTTCGGAGGCGAAAGATGAAGCCTTGAAATTTTCGACGAGGGCGCAGTTCGTGCCTCAGGAACTGCGGCTCTTAGTTTTCCTCTTGCGTGGGGTTGGTACGGCGGAGCATAGGAGGAATGGAGCAGCGCCGGGGAGGAGGAGATCGACGTGAGGGGGAACTGGCACGGCGCGAATGAGCGCCCGATGAGTCGGCGGAAACAGGGTATCCTGACTGCTGTGGCATGTAGTCGGGGTCGGTGTTGTAATCATTGCCATAAACACTGCGCTGACGACGACAGTGACGCGCAACATGGCCAGGAATGCCGCAGGCGTAGCAGATGGGCCTGTTGTCTTGAGTGCACCAAGGGTTGTGAGGGGGTCCGGGAGGCGAGAGGGGTTGCGCGAAATCCGGGCGTATTGGGGGAACAGGGCGGGGTGGCGAGTAGAAGTTGGTGACTGGGGCGGATGGTGTTGACGACGGTCGAGCATAAGAACGGGTAATGGCCTCGGCATAGGAGAGAGGCGCTGCAGGCTGCGTTGGTGGTACAGGAGGTGAAACCGCCTCAGCAACTTGAGATTGAATGGCACGACGGAGCGAGTGATCCAGTGCCGTGGGACTCTCGGTGACAGACGTGGCAATAGAGAGCTGATGAGCCACTTCCTCACGGTTGTATTGTGTAATATGCGGCAGTAAGGTGGAATATTCAGCGCCAGTGCTCTTAGCTTCCAAAGATGAGAGTCCCACAGTGGGAATTCCGGCGCGACGGGTAGAGAGGTGCTCTTTGCGCAGCTAGTCAAAGCTTTGGCGCATTTCAATGACTTGCGCTACTGTCTGAGGGCACTTGGCTACCAGCATATGAAATGCATCGTCATCCATGCCTTTCACTATAGGCCGTATTTTGTCAGGATCCGCCATAGATGCATTCACGCGTTTACATAGATCAATGACGTCCTCAATATAACTCGTAAACGTCTCCCTGTTCCTTCGGGTTCTGACACGGAGGCAATGTTCGGCGAGAAACTTGCGCACTCCAGGCCGACCGAAAACGAAGCGATGATTTGCTTGAATGCTGACCAGGTGGTGAACTAGGCTCCACGGTTGCAGTACCATAGCTTCGCAACATCGGTCAGATGGAAGCTGACGCGCGTCAACGTAGCAGGGTCATCCCATTTGTTGGGACCGCTAACACGCTCAAAATCTACCAGCCAGTCTTCGACGTCAAGTTCGTCGCTGCCGCTGAACATCGGAGGGTCATGTTGACGAAGCGTCCCAACACACATGACCGTAGGTGGTGCTTGGGAAGCAGCAGCGTCCTCGGCCATTCCGGAGGCAGATGGTAAAGTACGGCTGCGGAGCTCCAGGACAAGAAGGGGTGCGACCCAGAAGCGCTCCACCAAATGTAACAAGCGTGTTCTTCAGAGGAGTTTCAGCAAGAAACTCGCCAGGGCAAGCAAGACTGCTGCAGCACAGAAAGCAGGAGGCCGAGAGCGCGACACGCGAACTTCGTCGTCTTTTCTCTCCCTGGCACAAAGCTAGTGCCGATGTGCACCGGTACACTTCTCATTTACAATACATTGGTTCTAATACCTTCCCCTATAAATTCCTTGGCATTATTTTCTGCTAGATCTCATCATTATTGCGTCAAAACACGCAAAACCGAGCTCTTAGGTATACACTTCTTTCCCTTATTCATTAACGGGGGTCTCGTACTGGCAGACTTGGTGCCGTTAGGTTGTATACGAGGGACTATTGGTCAGTTGCCCACTCGTAATAAGTTCACGTGCTACGTGACGCCACACAGGCTCATAAAAAGGTGTTATACACTCGCCGCGGTGGCCAAGGATGGCGCTGAATTTCACTCCCATGTTTACGTTTAAACTAACGTACAAGCCCAATAAAGTGGCTAGAGGATTGATATGTGGGGTTTAACGTCCCAAACCCACCATATGATTATGAGAGGCGCCGTAGTGGAGGGCTCCGGAAATTTTGACCACCTGGAGTTCTTTAACGTGCACCCAAATCTGAGTACACGGGGCCTACGACATTTCCGCCTCCATCGGAAATGCTGCCGCTGCAGCCGGGATTCGAACCCGCGACCTGCAGGTCAGCAGCCGAGTACCTTAGCCACTAGACCACCAAGCGGGGCAAAGTGGCTGGAGGAATAGCCACCGTGATATCTCAGTGGCTAGAGCATCGAACGCGTTATTAGAAGGTCGTAGGTTCGATTCCTGCTCACGGCAAGTTATTATTCCTTCACCCACTTTTCTTTCTTCTTATCTACATTACATTGGTTCAAATAACTTCCCCTGTATATTTCTTGGCATTGTTGTCAGCTATATCTCAATAATATTGTGTCAATACACGGAAAAACGAGCCCTTAGATATACACCTATTTTCCTTATTCATTAACGAGGGTCTCGTACTGGCAGACTTGGTGCGGTTAGGTTGTATACTAGGGAATATTGGTAAGGTGCCCACTCGTAATAAGTTCACGGGCTACGTGACGCCGCACAGGCTCATAAAAGGGTGTTATACACTCCCCGCGGTGGCTACAGATGGCGCTGACTGACATTTCTACGTTTAAACTCACATATAAACCCAATAAAGTGGCTGGAGGAATAGCCACCGTGATATCTCAGTGGCTTGAGCATGGAACGCGTTATTCGAAGGTCGTAGGTTTGATTCCTGCTCACGGCAAGTTATTATTCTTTCACCCACTTTACATTCTTATTTACATTACGTTGTTGTAATAACTTCCCCTATACATTCCTTGGCATTATTGTCTGCTATATCTCATTAATATTGTGTCAAAACACAGAAAAACGGGCCCTTAGGTATACACTTCTTTTCCTTATTCATTAAGAGGGGTCTCGTACTGGCAGACTTGGTGCGTATAGGTTGTATATGAGGGACTATTGGTCAGCTGCCCACTCGTAATAAGTTCACGTGCTACGTGACACCACACATGCTCATAAAAGGGTGTTCTACATTCGCCGCGGTGGCTACAGATGAAGCTAACTCACACTCCCACGTTTAAACTCACATATAAACCCAATAAAGTGGCTGGAGGAATAGCCACCGTGATATCTCAGTGGCTTAAGCATCGAAGGTGTTATTCGAAGGTCGTAGGTGTCATTCCTGCTCACAGCAAGTTATTATTCTTTCACCCACTTTACTTTCTTATTTACATTACATTGTTCTAATAAATTCCCATATACATTCCTTGGCATTATTGTCTGCTAAATCTCATTAATATTGTGTCAAAACACGGAAAAACGAGCCCTTAGGTATACACTTCTTTCCCTTATTCATTAACGGAGAACTCGTACTGGCAGACTCGGTGCGTTTAGGTTGTATACGATGGACTATTGGTCAGCTGCCTACTCGTAATAAGTTCACGTGCTACGTGACACCACACAGGCTCATAAAAGGGTGTTCTACACTCGCCGCGGTGACTGCAGATGGAGCTGACTGACACTCCCACGTTTAAACTCACATATAAACCCAATAAAGTGCCTAGATAAATAGTGCCGAGATAGCTCTGTGGCTAGAACATCGAACGCATTATTCGAAGGTCGTAGGTTCGGTTCCTGCTCACGGAGAGTTAATAGTCTTTCACCCACTTTTCTTTGTTCTTATTTATTTATTTATTTATTTATTTATTTATTTATTCATTTATTGATACCTTAAGGGTCCCGAGGGATATTATATGAGGGGTGGGCCTCATAAGTAAAGAAAAAACAATAAAAATATAACAATAAACATCAATAGGACTAAAATAGAAAATGTAGATACAAATGGCGGCAATAAAAATAAGGCAATCCATTTCACAGAGGCAAGTCCAAAGGCATCAATTTATGTATGTTCGATAGTATATCGAAAGGGTGCTACATCATGGACAAGTGCAACATCTTTTGGAAGGCCTTTCCAGTCTCGGGCAGTTCTGACAAATAATGACTGATGGAATGTAGTGGTGCGGGTACGGGGTGAAATAACTGCGTTCAGGTGGCTTGTTCGGAATGTACGATGCGTCAGTTGAATCAACTGACTGTCACGAGGCATGGTGGGAAAGACTCTGTGGTAGAGGCAAAGGCGTGAGATGCGGCGACGAGAGCCAAGGGGCACCAGCTCCAGCTTAGACGTTACAGACGAAACGCTTGCATGATACGAGTACTCAGAAATGATAAATCTGGCGGAACAGTTCTGGACTGATTGAAGAGCTTTAGTGAGATTAGATTGGTGGGGGTCAAAGATAGCAGAGGCATATTCAAGTTTAGGTCGCACGAACGTTATTTATGCAAGTAATCTTACTTGTGACTGAGCCATGAAAAGGTTTCGGCGAAGGTAACCAAGCATTTTGTTCGCTGAATTGATAATGTTGGTTATATGATCTGTCTAAAATAAGTCTTGAGACAGGTGAATTTCTAGGTACTTGAAGGAATGCACATTAGCAATAATGCTGTTATTAATCTTATACGTGGAGGGTGCACGGTTGGGTCGACGATGGTATGAAATGTTCACGGTCTTACTGGTGTTCAGTGACATGAGCCATGAGGTACACCACTCTTGAATACGAAGTAGGTCTTCCTGAAGAGTACAAACATCGGAGGAGTTATTGATAGGGCGGTACACGACGCAATCATCTGCAAAAAGACGTAATTCAGAGAATACAGTAGATGGCAGGTTGTTTATGTAGATTAGGAAGAGGTGCTGTCTTGGAACAGTGCCTTGGGGCACACCAGACAGAACGGATGAAGTGGATGATGTGTAGCTGTTAGCGTATACGAACTGTTTTCGGTTGGTTAAGAAACACTCAATCCAATTGCGAACAAGCGGATGTATGTATGGGCGCGACAATTTCAACAAAAGACGAGAATGAGGAACCTTATCGAAGCCTTTTCAAAACCTAAGAGTAGAGCATCGGTTGGAATGTTACTGTCTAAGTTTAAATGAATGTCATGAATGAATAGAGCAAGTTGAGATTCGCATGAGTGACCCTTCCTGAAACCATGCTGATTTGAATGAAAGAAGTTCACCGAGCTTAGGAAATGAGCAACTTGAGAGTAGATGACGTGTTCCATGATCTTGGTGCATATGCTGGTGAGGGAAATGGGACGGTAGTTTCCAGGGGAAGACCGGTCACTTTTTTTAAAGACTGGAACGACCTTCCCTGTCCTCCGCATCTGGAACTGTACCTGTGTCAAGTGAGTGCTGAAAAATAATACAAAGAATCGCACTGCACGCATATTTTGTACATTTTAGTACTTTCGCGTTGATTCTGTCAATGTCGCAGGATGAAGAGCACTTTAAGGAGTCAATGACCTTGACAGTGCCCCCTGCCATGAAATAAATACCCTCAATTGGAGGAAAATTGAAATATGGATAGTGTGGTAATGCATCTGTACTTTCTTTTGTCAACACTGAACAAAACGCTAGATTCACTGCGTCGGAAACTTAGGAATCCGCAGTGGGTGTCCCCGTGTTATTACATAGTGAAATGGCACTTTTATTATCAGACTTAATAGTTTTTTAAAAACGCCACGGGTTAGACTGCAGCATATTCGGTAAGGTAGCGGAATAGTAGTCGTGCTTGGTGGGTGCTTTTATTAGGTTGTACTCTCTAACGACCTCATTATGCTTTTGCCAGGCCGAGGATGAACCAGTTAGTTTAGCAACTCGAAACAATCGCTTTTTTACTTTTAAAGCCCTTTGAAGACTTGTTAAACCAGAGGGAACGCCCTTTTTCATTTATAGTGATAGTTGGGATGTAAATATTCATTAAACGCAGCATTTCGGCTTTGAATAGTATCCAAATGCTCTCAGTTAAATGCTGCCGATATGTAAGGGCAAGTTTCTTGTGAAAAACATAAAGTTCACAGGTTGATGCTGGAATGATCGGCTTTGTCGCATAGCGTGAGTACTTCATTTAGATTTCTTGTTTTTTAAGATGTTGCAAGGAAATGTTGCATGAATGATGTTTTGGTCGCTCAAACCACAGATATACGTAAGGGGGGGGGCACATTATCGGGTTGTGACGTGAAAAGGAAGTCGAAGACTGTTGACGAGTGTTGGGTTACTCGGGTAGGTTTATTGACCAGCTGTGAGAGGCCAAAAAGCAAACATATGTTTACAAATTCTGTAGCCATGTTATTTTGTGCAAGACATGACGAAACATTACTCCAATCTATTGAAGAAAATTGAAATCTCCAAATATTAAGACGGGAATGTTGGAATACATCGTTGTTAGTTCTAACAATGCTTCATGAAAAGACGAAAGAAAGGAGCTTTCGGCGCTTGGTGGACGGTATCAACAGCCGATTAACATGCGCGGTGAAGTGGCGTGGCAGCACGTCCAAACCATTTCAAGAGAAGTTTTTAGATTTACAACAGAGCACTTAAGCAAACGATGTGTGGCGATCGCCACACCGCCCCTACGGTTATCATCAAAGCGGTCCTTGCGAAAGATGTCAAAATATGGTAGATCAGGAAGAATCTCGGAATCAAGTATGTTAGAGGTTAGCCACGTTTCCGTCAACAGAACGACGTTGCTTGAAGATGAAGAAATCAAGGTGCATAACAGATCACGTTTTGGCATCAGGCTGCAAATGTTAGTGTAAAGCAGCGAGAGATAATGCTTAACACTCTGATTTGGCCTTTGTGGCTTTGCGTTTATTGCTAGGCCTGACGTTCGACAACCAGCTGCTTAGCCTGATGAAAAAGGTATGTTTTACTGCTACAGATGAGCTAGTCATAACGGAGCTTATACGGGGAGTGCAGCGCTTTTCCGAATTCGATAAGGTGTCTTCTGGCTGCACGAATTTCCGTGGTAGAGTCTTCACTGATGCCATAATCTGTGCCTTTCACTTTACTGCTAGACGAAAGGAGTGCTTCTTTATCCTTGAAGTGATTTGATTGATTGATTTGTGGGGTTTAACGTCCCAAAACCACCATTTGATTATGAGAGACGCCGTAGTGGAGGGCTCCGGAAATTTTGACCACCTGGGGTTCTTTAACGTGCACCCAAATCTGAGCACACGGGCCTACAACATTTCCGCCTCCATCGGAAATGCAGCCGCCGCAGCCGGGATTTGAACCCGCGACTTGCGGGTCAGCAGCCGAGTACCTTAGCCACTAGACCACCGCGGCGGGGCATCCTTGAAGTGGTAAAAGTTTACTATTATCGGTCGCCGTTTCCCCTCGCGATAAGCTCCGAGTCTGTGGGCACGTTCTATGTCACGACTTTGAATAGTAATGCCCAGGCTTTTGTGACAGAGATCAATCACCAGTTCTTCACTAACACACCACGCCTCGTTTCGCACATCACTAAACCCGTAAAAGATCAGGTTGCATCTTCGAGATCTGCTTTCTATGTGGCTAATCCTGTCAGACATCCTAGTTACCTGAGCAGCGCTGTTAGTGGCAACACTTTCAATGGTGTCAATTTGAGACTTAACATTTGAAAGTGATAGTAAGTCAGATTTTATTTCGCTCAACCACGAGCTCAGGTCATTGAACATTTTTTCATGTGCCGCAAGGGTTTATCTGATTGAACCTAACTGCTCAAGAATGGCCGACTGCCCAGCTTGCAACGTCTTCAGTACATCAAGCACGTCAATAGGCACCACACAGTTTTCATTCCTAGGTCCAGGATTAGTCTCAATACCACCTGCTAATAACAACAACTTCAATAGCATTTTCGCACAATCGAGAACTACAGAGATGGCGCGCCGTGGGCTAAACAGAACAAGTAATTCTGCTGTAATTTACATTACATTCGTTCTCATAACTTCCCCTATACATTCCTTGGCATTATTGTCTGCTAGATCTCATTAATATTATGTCAAAACACGGAAAAATGAGCCCTTAGGTATACACTTCTTTCTCTTATTCATTAACGAGGGTGTCGTACTGGCAGACTTGGTGCCGTTAGGTTGTATACGAGAGACGATTGGTCAGCTTCCCACTCGTAATAAGTTCACGTGCTACGTGACGCCACACCGGCACAGAAAAGGGTGTTCTACACTCGCCGCGGTGGCTACAGATGGCGCTGATTGACACTCCCACGTTTAAACTCACGTATAAACCCTATAAAGTGACCGAAGAAATAGGCGCCGTGATGGCTCAGTGGCTAGAGCATCGAACGCGTTAATCAATGTTCGTAGGTTTGATTCCTGCTCACGGCAAGTTACTATTCTTTCACCCAGTTTTCTTTCTTCTTATTTACATTACATTGCTTCTAATAACTTGCCCTATACATTCCTTGGCATTATTGTCTGCTAGATCTCATTATTATTGTGTCAAAACACGGAAAAACGTGCCGTTATGTATACACCTTTTTCCCTTATTCATTAACGAAAGTCTCGTACTGGCAGACTTCGTGCCGTTAGATTTTATACGAGGGACTATTGGTCAGCTGCCCACTCGCAATAAGTTCACGTGCTACGTGACGCCACACAGGCTCATGAAACGGTGTTCTACACTGTCTGCAGTGGCTACAGATGGCGCTGACTCACACTCCCACGTTTAAACTCACATATAAACCCAATAAAGTGGCTAGAAGAATAGCCGCCATGATAGCTAGGTGGCTAGAGCATCGAACGCATTATTCGAAAGTTGTAGGTTTTATTCCTGCTCACGGCAAGTTATTATTCTTTCACCCACTTTTCTTTCTTCTCATTTGCATTGCATTGGTTCTAATATCTTCCCCTATACATTGCTTGTCATTATTGTCTGCTAGATCTCATAAATATTGTGTCAAAACATGGAAAAACGAGCCCTTTGTATACACCTCTTTCCCTTTTTCAATAATAATAGCAATAGTAAAAATTACAACGCCGTTTACGAATCTTGCCCTGCCTACTGCCACCTTGGATGTCATCACGCCGACGGCTCAGTTTCATCGCGCCCACGGCACGTGTTCTTACTCAAGATGTTTGCTACGGCGTCAAGTTTGTTGTTCTTCCACGTTCATCATACGACGTCATACTAGGATGGGATTTCCTTTCTACCATCAGGCCCTTGTCGAACGCGCTCATGCTGAACTCACGTTGACGAATCTGTGCCCTGATATTGGCCACCACAGTCCCTCTAAAGTGTTTGCCGCGGCTGATGTCCGCATCGCGCCTTTGTTCGCCGTCCTAGTGCCTGTGTTCTGCCCTGCTGCCACTAACTCGACGCTTCTGTTCCAACCATGCATCTATAGCCAGTGCACACCACCAAGCCATCGTCCTCCCGTTTGCCGTCATCAACTTTTCCAATGGTTCGGTAATACTTTATGCGTGCAACTTTTCTCCATGTTCATACATCCTGCTACACGGCGAATGCCTGGGAAACCTCAAGACCTTAGATTGTGTTTTTGAAGACCCAATGTATCCAGACTGGCAATTCCTACTGACTTGTGCCATTACACCCGCAACTGATGCCAATGACCTTATGGATGTATTTCGCAAGTCCATTGATTGCCATCTCACGCCTGGGCAGTAGGAACAGCTGATCAAGCTTTCCAGCGTTTCCGAGTCTCCTTTGACCAAAATCAGCCTTCCTCAGGTCGAGCGTCATCTGTTGTTATCTGTTCTTTACCGTATAAATACTGTCCAAAAGACACCACTACAACAGCATCCATATCGTGTGTCAACTGTCGAGCGCCGTGTCATCAATGAACAGGTCGAGGATATGCTAAAACGTGGCATATTCTAACCGGAAAGCGGTCCCTGGGCCTCTCCAGCTCTGCTGGTGAAGAAGAAGGACGGATTCATGAGGTTCTGCGAGTACTACCGACGTCTCAACCGAATCACACGCAAGATTGTCTATTCACTGCTACGCAATGACGATGCCTCGGACTGCTTACAAGGAGCCGACTTTTTCTCTTAATTAGATCTGCGCTCAGGATACTGGCAGGTACCCATAGCAGAGGCCGATCGCGAAGAAACATCTTTTGTCACGCCCGACGAGCTGCACGAATTCACAGTCATGCCATTCCGCCTGCTACTTTCGAGCAAATGATAGACACTATATTTCGAGGCCTCAAATGGAAAGTTTGCGTTTGTTATTTAGATGGCATTGCCGTATTTTCAACTGATTTCCCAACCCATTCAACCCGCTTTGAGAAAAGCCTCGTTAGTCTCTCCGTCCTGGGGCTGCAGCTGAATCTGAAGAAGTGCCATTTCGCCGCGCGACAGCTTACGATCATTGGCTACGTGGTTTCGAAGGGCGGCGTTCTTCCTGACCTTGTTAAACTTACACCCGTTTCATCTTTTTCCGCCCCGGCCACCAGGAAACAGCTCCGAAGCTTCTTAGGCCTGTGCTCCTACTTCCGGAGCTTCGTCCGCAATTTCGCGACAATCATCGTTCCTTTGACCAAGCTCCTCGCCGGCTCTAGAGACCTTTCGCCCCGGTTTGCCACCTGTGACGACTCTTCCTTCGAACGGCGCCGCCTCCTCACGTCGCCGCTTATTCTGCGACACTATGACCAATCGGCACCCACAGAGATCCACACCGACGCAAGTGGTGTCGGGCTAGGCACTGTTCTTGCGCAGCAGAAGGAAGGCTTCCAAGAGTACGTGGTTGTATACGCAAGCCGAACTCTTAGCAAAGCCGAAACATACTATTCCGTCACTGAAAAGAAATGCCTCGTCATTGTTTGGTCGAAAGAGAAATTTCAACCTTACGTGTACGGGCGCCTCTTTGACGTCGTGATTGACCACCACACCATCTGTTGGATGTCGTCACTGAAGCATCTAAGTGGTCGCCTCACCCAATGGGCGTTACGCCTTCAAGAATGATATTCGCGTGGTCTATCGCTCCGGACGAAAACATTCGGACGCAGACGCCCCCCCCCCGTTTGCCCGTACCTCCTGACCCTGCCTGCTGTGGTAGTCTCATCTGTGATACCACTGCCGTCACCATTGCCGACATGCCATCTCAGCAACGCAAGAATCCTTGGCTTGCTTTGATTCTAAACATCCTGGCTAGACGGACGGCTTCTCTCTCTACTCGCATGTTGCGTCGGCAAGTCGAGTACTCCACCACTCGCGACGACGTGCTGTACCGACGCAAATACGCACCCGGTGGACGTTAGTGGCTGCTCGTTATTCCACATCATCTGCGATCTGACATTTGTTGCACGTTTCATGACGACCCCCAAAGTGATCACGCAGGTTTCCTGAAGATTCATATACGCATACGGCTCCAATATTACTGGCGTGGCATGTAGCCTTTTAATGGAAAGTACATTCGAACCTTCTTCACGTTCCACAGACGAAAGACTCTCCCTCATCGCGCTGGCGGTACCTTATCCCTATACTTTGCCCCTCCCGACCATTCGATCATGTCGGCATCGATATCTATGGTCCCCTTCCCAACACTGCGAACGGTAACCTTTAGATCATAGTTGCCGTCTACCACCTCACGCGGTATGCTGAAGCTTCATTTGTTATTTCGTCTACACCAAAAATACGTTGCCTCCTTTTTCTTCACAACATCGCACTACTTCACGGAGCACCTCGAGAGTTATTACGTGACCATGGTCACGTGTCCCTGTCAGACGTCATGACAGCATTGTTGCGTGAGTGCCGCGTCGTTCACCACACTACACGTGCCTATCATCCCCAAACCAATAGCATGACAGCAGGTTTCAACCACACCATGGCTGACATGCTGTCTATGTACATCTTATCAGACAACTTCAATTGGGACTGAGTCCTACCATTTATCACGTTCACCTATAATACCACCCTTTAAAGCACTTTTGGGTTCTCTCCTTTTTTTCTCATTTACGAACGCGAACCTTCTTGCACTATGGACACAATTCTTTCGTACAGATCTGACTTCTTCGAGTCCATGACTCTGTCTCAAGCCGCTACATACGCTGAAGAGTGCCGACAACTGGCAAGATCATTCACAGCACAAGACCAAGGACCCCAAAAGCACCACAATGATGCATCTATTAACACTACTTCCTACTATACAGGTTCGCTCGTCTGGCTGCGTGTCCCTTCTGTTATACCTGGCTTTTCCACAAAGTAGGTCCCCAGGTATCATGGCCTATATCATATACTACAAAAAACATCACCGGTCCATTACCTCATCGAGCTACTAGAACCATCGTCTGAGCAACGTCGTCGTGACCAGGAAATTGTCCACGTGTCGAAACTTAAGCTCTGCTACGACCCTCCCGTGTTTACTTGTCCTTAGGTCGCCATAATGGCTCCTAATATCGCAGGGAGTATTTGTAATGAATCTGAATGACGGATGCTCAGCAGTGACTAAAAAAGACGATGACGATCAGTGGCTGTGTTAGCAGCTCGCGCACGCGCTAACCGGCAGCCAGACCTGCCTCATAAAGCACTTTTTGCCAAGCTGGGTCTGAACCTTTCTCGACATACAACACCTTTTATGTAGCCCTGTATTGCTGCGCAGACTTCGACGTACATTGTTATATTGTAATATAGCCCTTTTATTCTCCATCATCATCATTATCATCATCATCATTTATTTTCTTTTAAGGGCCCCTGACGGGATATTAGATAAGGTGGGGGTCGAAGAAGGATACACAAAGGCAATTACAATCGTGATATTTCGCATGTTGCTTTGCATGCAGCTGTCATATATGCGATAACAGATACTAAATATGCACGTGTTGGGGGCCCCCAATATATATAAGCAGTACATTTCTCGTTTGCAATGTATTCTCTGACGAAGGCCGGACCCTGGCCGAAACGTAGGAATTGATAACAGTTTTCGTACGTTCGTCCGCTCCAGCCAATTTCTATTTATCACTGAATCGACAGAAGACACTCGCTTGAGGTATATATATATATATATATATATATATATATATATAAATATATATATATATATATATATATATATATATATATATATATATATATATATATATATATATATATATATATAGGGAAGGCACGACAGGTCCGGGTATTTTCTATATTGAATTAACTTGAAGATAGCACATAAGAAAAGGATCGTATTTACTAACGTTTCGGCCGTGGCACGGCCTTTGTCAGAGTAAGTCAAGTTACTCTGACGAAGGCCGTGCCACGGCCGAAACGTTAGTAAATACGATCCTTTTCTTATGTGCTATCTTCAAGTTAATTCAATATATATATATATATATATATATATATATATATATATATATATATATATATATATATATATATATATATATATATATATATATATACACTGTAGAGAAGCTGCCGAACACTGAAGTGGGTCAAACTCTCAAGTGTTCTCTAGTGGGTCTACCCAAAAAAAGGGTGCCGCTCGCGCTGACAAGCCGTGCTTGGCCGTTACTGTTGCCATTGTGTATACTCGCTGTGTGCCTGCTAATAAACGCCATAACAAATTGGTGGAGAGTGCTACGATCCCCTTTGATGCCCTGGGAACTGTGCTCACGTACCCTGCAATCTACCATGTACCACGACGCCTCTCAGCAAACGCCTCCTCCCATGCCACCCCCTTGTCCCGATGTCCCCAGGATCCGAGATCCACCCATCTTCACGGGCGCCGATGGCACTGACGTGGAGGACTGGCTTGCTATTTACGAGCGCGTGAGCGTCCCCAGCAAATGGGACGAGGACGGCAAGTTGACAAACTTGGTGTTCTACCTTGCGGGCGTTGCAAGCTTGTGGTACAACAACCAGGCGTCCGATTTCGCAACCTGGTCCAATTTCAAGACCGCTACCACCAACGTTTTTGGCCGCCCTGCCGTTCGTAAGCTGCAAGCCGAGCAGCGATTACGCGAACGCGCTCAGCAGGCCAGTGAATCATTCACCAGTTACATAGATGTCCTGGACCTCTGCAAGAAATCCAACGACAGCATGTCCGAATCAGACAAGATCCGGAACGTCATGAAGGGCATTGACGAACATGCCTTCACGATGCTGCTTGCCAAAAACCTAGGCACAGTAGCTGAGGTCATCACGCTGTACCAGAGCTACGAAGAGCTCCGCCGCCAGCGTTCGATGACCCGTCGCTCCACACCACGAGATGCAGGGCTTGCAGGCTTGGAGGCGAGCTGTGATCAGGTGGCACTGCTGGCAGACCTCAAGTCCTTCATACGTGAGGAAATCGCGCGGAAGTTCTCTCTCCTGCCCTTTGCCCGCCCACCGGCTGCTTAACAATCGGCCCCTACCATTCTTCCACCCATCCGCCGAGCGATTGAGTAGGAAATAGCGAAGGTCATGCCTGCGTACCAACCACAACAGCTTCCGGCCCCTGCGCCCCCCAGTTACGCCCAAGTGGTCGCCAGGCCGCCTCCAGTCGTTCAACCACCCGCCCCACTGACTTATGCCGAAGCTGTTGCACGACCTCCATCCTTTGCAGCGGCTATGCCGGCTACCTATGTTGACGTGACCTCTCAGACTCAGCTCCAGCACCCCCTGCAGCCTTTCCAGCCACCGTTCCGTCCATCGGCTCTTGCGTCATGGACAAGACCTACCCCAGCGAACCGATGGCGCACACCCGACAACCGGCCCATCTGCTTTGACTGCGGTTACGCCGGTCACGTAGCCCGTTATTGCCATCGTGTACAGCCGGCTCCAATTTCTTCGCCTATTGCTGGCCACCTCAGCCGTCCCTATCACGACGAACCACCGTCTATGCCACAGCTGCCTCGCCCAAGTCCATCTCCTCGAAGGTCACCATCTCCACGACGTCGTTCCCTGTCCCCCATGAGGCCAAGTTCGGCTACTCATGAGCGGGAAAACTAGTCGTCGCAGTCCCCGAGGCAAGGACTGCGATGCTATTGCGATGTGAAAGCCCTCATAGCCGCCCATCTAATGTCATAGACGTGCTTGTGGACGGTGTTCATGCATCTGCTCTCATTGACACTGGAGCTGCAGTATCCGTTATGGACGATAACTTTTGCCGCTTGCTTCAAAAAGTGACGACGCCGATTTCTCGGTTGTCCCTTCGTACTACCGGTTCACATCGTATCCATCCTTCAGCAGAGTGCACAGCTCGCGTTGTCGTTCAGGACGTTCTGTATGTCGGCCAATTCATCATCATTCCTGCATGCTCTCATGACGTAATTCTGGGGTGGGATTTTCTCTCCCGCAACGACACCGTCATTCATTGTGCCGCTGCCGAAATTGAACTCTCACCCTTCTCGCATTTGACGCCGGAAAACAGACCCTCGAAACTGAGCAAGATTCTCGTCAAAGACGATACCACAGTGCCTCCAAGCTCGGCGATGGGTGTATCTGTTTACTGCGCTGGACTCTCCGACACAATTGCACTCGTTTCGCCATCCGACCGTGCTTGCCGAATGGAAAGGTTGCTAGTACCTTTCGCGACCGTGCAAATCACCCAGAGCAACGCCGCTATTTTTGTGACCAACCCATCCCCGTACACTGTTACCTTGGTTCGAGGGAAATGTCTCGGCAGAGTGGAACCAGTGGATAACGCACAAGTCCTGGACGTACCTGATGACTCGCGTTGTCCCAGTTCGTGTACCGTCAGCGCTGTTTCCATTTATGATTCATCGTCTCCTGATGTATTTGGCCCCTACATTGATGACAATCTTACGTCGGTACAGCGTTCCCAGCTTCTGGACCTGCTGCGAGAATATCAATCTTCTTTCGATGTCGGGCGAAGTTCTCTCGGTCGCACGTCCGCTGTTACACATCGTATCGACACTGGTGCCCATCCACCATTACGGCAACGTCCCTACCGCGTGTCGCCTGCTGAAAGTCGGGAAATTAACGAGCAGGTTGATGATATGCTCAGACGCGACGTCATTCGGCCCTCGGACAGTCTGTGGGCGTCTCCTGTTGTTCTTGTCGCGAAGAAAGATGGTTCTGTGCGGTTCTGTGTGGACTACAGACGGCTCAATAGGATCACTCGCAAGGATGTTTACGCACTGCCGCGCATTGATGACGCAATTAACAGCCTTCACGGAGCCGAATTTTTTTCTTCTCTCGATCTGCGCTCAGGGTACTGGCAAGTACCCATGGCTGATGACGCTCGGCCGAAGACTGCGTTCATCACACCCGACGGCTTGTAAGAATTCAACGTCATGCCGTTTGGTCTATGTATAGCACCTGCGACCTTTGAGCGCATGATGGACACCGTTCTGCGCAACTTGAAATGGCACACGTGCTTGTGTTACCTCGATGACGTTGTTGTGTTCGCCCCAGATTTCTCCACGCATCTCCAACGTCTTAAAGAAGTTTTCGCACGTGTGAGCGATGCCGGCTTGCAACTAAATCTGAAAAAGTGCCGCTTTGCAGCACGGCAACTCACCATCCTAGGGTACGTCGTGTCTAAGGATGGCATTCTTCCTGACCCAGCCAAGCTTCGGGCCGTGGCTGAATTCCCCAAACCTGCGTCCGTGAAAGAACTGCGTAGTTTCGTGGGCCTGTGCTCATACTTCCGACGCTTCATACGAAACTTTGCTACGATTATATCACCGCTGACGAAGCTCCTTGGAAGTAACGGGCCCCTCAATTCGTGGCCGTCTGAGTGCGACGACGCGTTCGCGAAGCTCCGCCATTTGCTGACGTCTCCTCCCATTCTACGCCACTACGACCTTACGGCCCCGACAAAGGTGCACACAGACGCCAGTGGTGTAGGCCTCGGCGCTGTCCTGGCGCAGCGCAAACCCGGATTCTCCGAATATGTCGTAGCATATGCAAGCCGTACACTCACGAGAGCCGAGAAAAACTACACCGTCACGGAGAAAGAGTGCCTGGCGATCGTCTGGGCCCTTACAATGTTTCGACCTTATTTGTATGGTCGCCCATTCGATGTCGTCACCGACCATCATGCACTATGCTGGCTTTCATCATTAAAGGATCCCTCACGCCGTCTCGCCCGTTGGGCTCTTCGCTTACAAGACTACGACATCCGCGAGCTGTACCGCAACGGACGCCAGCATGCTGACGCCGACGCCCTCTCGCGCTCCCCTCTGCCTGAAGATGATATGCTCTGCTCAGTATCCTCGGCTGCTGTTTCTGCCATTGATGTTGACATCATCGCTACCGAACAGCGAACGGATAATTCGATCGGCCCGCTCATCGACTTGCTCTCTGATGCATCCGCAACGCCATCCACGCGTGCCTTGCGTCGTCAAGCTCGCCATTTCGCCAACCGTGACGGCCTTCTACACCGACGCCATTACGACGCCGATGGCCGGCAGTGGTTACTCGTATTACCCCGCAGTCTGCGGTCAGAGATATGTGAATCCTTCCATTCTGATCCGCAATGCGAGCACTCTGGGGTATTCAAAACCCACCGTCGCATTCGACAACGCTACTTCTGGCGCGGGATGTACCGCTACGTGCAGCAGTTCGTTCGCTCCTGCCTCGCTTGCGAACGCCGCAAACCGTCAGCACACATGTCGCCAGCCAGTCTGGAACCGTTACCTTGCCCTGAGCGTCCGTTTGGGCGCATAGGCGTCGATTTGTATGGACCGCTTCCTCTGACGTCGGCTGGTAACCGCTGGGCCATCGTCACCGTAGATCATTTAACGCAATACGCCGAAACCGCCGCTATCCCTGCGGCTACTGCGCGTGATGTTGCGTCCTTCCTACTTCATCGATTTATACTGCGCCACGGTCCACCTCAGGAGCTTCTCAGCGATCGAGGCCGTGTCTTCTTGTGAGAAGTCGTCGAAGCCATTCTCACGGAGTGCCATTCTGTCCACCGCAAAACAACTGCTTACCACCCGCAGACGAATGGTCTGACCGAACGCTTTAACCGCACCCTCGGCGACATGCTTTCGATGTACGTCGCCGCCAACCATACGAATTGGGATACTATACTTCCCTTCGTCACCTACGCCTACAACACCGCCCCTCAGAGCACGACCGGTTTTTCACTTTTCTTCTTGTTGTACGGAAGGCACCCATCACACACCATCGACACGATACTCCCGTACACGCCGGATTCATCTGAGTGTGCACCTATTTCCGAAACAGCCAGGCTTTCTGGAGAGTGTCGCGAGCTGGCCAAGATATTTACGACGCATGAGCAAGAGCAGCAGAAGAGTATTCGTGATGGTTCCGCCCCTTCTGAACCCAAGTTTCTTCCTGGTTCCCTTGTATGGCTCTCAATCCCGACCTCTGTAGCTGGCCTTTCTTCCAAACTACTCCCGAAATATGAAGGTCCCTACCGTGTCATCGAGCGCACATCTCCAGTCAACTATCTTGTCGAGCAAATTGAACAACCTTCGGACATGCGCCGTCGCGGGCGCGACATAGTCAACGTGGAGCGCCTGAAGGCTTACTATGACCCGCTCGTAGTGACAAGCTGTTAGGTCGCCAGGCGGCTCCCTCTTCGACCCCGGGGTAATTGTAGAGAAGCCGCCGAACACTGAAGTGGGTCAAACTCTCAAGTGTTCTCAAGTGGGTCTACCCAAAAAAAGGACGCCGCTCGCGCTGAGAGTCCGTCCTTGGCCGTTACTGTTGCCATTGTGTATACTCGCTGTGTGCCTGCTAATAAACGCCATAACAATATATATATATATATATATATATATATATATATATATATATATATATAGTGAGCATTCGTAATGAGCTTCTTTTCATATATTCATTATCATATCATCACCGCCCGCCTGGGTCTTTGTCCTCATCTTCACTGGGTATCACCACAATCATCATCGTGTACATGCACGCTCGGTCTCAGACTGCCCGTTCGCTGCTGAGCCCTTGGGCTGAATAAATGCTGTCTCAACCCAGACGTCATATGTGGTGGAGGTGGACTTACGGTCCTCGTTCTTCTCCAACTTCGCTCGACTCCCTGGAGCTGCGTTCGGGGCGCCGATTGCCCCCACTCTCTGGCAGCATATCACCGAACGAGCCTTCCGGTGCTGCTGCCATCGCTGCTGCCATCTCTCCCCCGCCGTCTTCAGCCGCACCTCCTGTTTACGTACACAGCCAACAGCGTGATCCCCCTCTCTTCGCCGGTCTTCGCAGGGAAGACGTGGAAGACTGGCTCGATGAGTACAGCCGCGTGAGTGTTACTAATCACTGGGATGATAGCGCCGAGCACCGTTACGTCTCTTTCTACATTACCGGTGTGACGAAGACCACTTTATTTACTTACCCAACTGAGTGACCTTCCAGCACCAGCTGCGACATGTTTTTGGGACACCGGCCATTCGTTCCGCCGTCGCCAAGAGGACCCTCGATACTCGCCGACAACATCCCGACGAATCTTACACTTCCTACATTGAGGATGTCCTTTCACTGTGCCAGCGTGTCAATTCATCTATGCCAGAATCGGACAAAGTGCGCCACATCTTGAAAGGCATTGGATCTGTTGCTTTTAATGCCATCGCTGCGCAAAATCCAGCTACCATCGCTGACGTCGTCACGACATGTCAGCGCCTTGATTCACTGGACTCCGTTTGTCTCCAAACGGACATTGGCGACCACCACTCCACGTACCATGGCCAACTGCGTGACCTCATTCGGAAAATTATACGAGAAGAATTGCAGTCTATGGGCTTCACACTTCCTTCACCGCGTTCAACAGAGTATTCGGGAGTTCCTTTACGTGACCTCATTAGGGATGAACTTACATCCCTGACCGGCCCTGATCTCGTACAGCCACCTGTTTCTAGAACCATATCAACCTACGCTCAAGTCGCTGCCGCGCCGACGAGCAACGTACACGTGACATTGCCGCAACCATCCCACGCGTCAGTTGCTGCCACATTCCCGGTCAATTCTTTGGCCCACTTGAGCGCGCTATCTCCAGGTGCCCCTAACGCCTTCTACTCCCCATCATAACGCTCGTTACGCCGTCTGCTATTACTGTGGGTATCGCGGCCACATTTCTCGTTTCTGCCGCAAGCGCCAGTAAGACGAGCGCCGTGGTTACGACTTGCGTGAACGAGATATGTACTATCAAGGTCAATGCCATTCATCACCTCCACACCGGTCTCCTTCTCCTCCCACATCGAGTGCACCTCGGAACAGCCGGAATTCTAGACGCCGTTCACCACCACTCTTTCGCCGCTCCTCCTCCCCACTTCGGCCTACATCATTCGTCACTGCCATTCATTCGGAAAACTAAGTGACCCAGTTTCTGGGAGAAAAGCTGCATTCCGAATTAGGACTGATATTCCTCCGCCCGGCCCGTGCAACATGATTTCGACGGTAGTGGAAGGAGTGTACGTGGATGCTCTGGTGGACACGGGTGCGGCGTTTCCTGTTATGCGTGTTGATTTCGGCCAACGTCTGAAAAAAGTGATGACCCCTTACAATGGACCCACGTTGGTTGCTGCCCAGGGGTATACCATTCGCCCTTCCACTTTCTGTACAGCTCGCATTTTTATTGATGGTATCCGACACCACATCAGTTCGCCGTCCTGACTGACTGCTCTCCCCAACTAATTTCAGGGTGGGATTTTCTTTCTTCTGCATCCGCGGCTATTTGCTGTGGCCGACGCGTCGTCCACCTCAGCGACACGGACTGCACGCGCAACGACGACCCCCAGAGGCCACTTCGTTTGAGAGCTGCGGAAGATACAAAACTACCACCAGGTCAAGAGCGAATTGTAACGATTACCTCAAAGTACATCAACCATGGTAACGTCTTGGTCTCACCATCGTTTAGTTGCGTCGGTAAAGACATCATTTTCGCTACCGGTGTAGTTTGGTTTCTCAATGGTTCTGCACTTGTCGCCGCTGTGAATACAACATCCGAAAAAATTCTGCTGCCTCAGAACACCACGGTGGCCTTCGTGACAAATCCCGTACCTGCGTGCATCGCGCCACTTCATGCAGTCTCCTCTAACGACAGCCCTAGTGGTGAGCCTGCTTCTTCCGCCTTTAGTGCAGCCATTAGCGACGACTTGACACCTTCACAGACGCAACAGCTGCTTCTTCTGTTAAAGAAACACGCAAGTTCCTTCGATCTTTACTCCTCGACGTTGGGCCGCACTACTACTACAACGCATCGAATCCGCACAGTCGGAACATCTGTTGTACGCCACCCGCCCTACTTCGTGTCTCCTGCTGAGAGAAAACTTATCAAAGAAAACTTAGCTGACATGCTGAAACGAGAGGTAATTCGACCGTTATCAAGCCCTTGGGCGTCGCCCGTGCTTTTCGTTCGTAAGAACGATGGATCCGTGCGCTTTTGTGTCGATTACAGCGCGCTAAAAAAATCACTCACAAGGATCTGTACCCGATGCCTGGCATTGACGACGCCCTGGATTCTTTACAAGGCGCGAAATACTTTTCCAGTCTCGCCCTGCGTTCTGAATACTGGCAAATTCCTCTGCACGAAGAGTATAAAGAGAAAACCACATTCGCATCTCCGACGGGCTATACGAATTCAACGTTATGCCTTTCGGGCTGTGCAACGCACCCGCTACATTTGAGCGCATGAACAATACCATGCTGCGCAGCCTTAAATGGAAGACCTGTCTCTGCTACTTGGACGACATCGTCATTTTTTCGTCAACGTTTCCTCAGCACCTGCAACTTTTGGATGACGTTCTGACGTGCCTTGCCGCCACTGGTCTCAAACTCAACACGAAAAAATGCCGTTTCGCCACAAAAGCTATCAAGGTTTTGGACCACGTCGTGATCGAGCAAAGACGGAATTTGGCCTGATCCGGACAAAATCTCTGATGTGCTTCGCTTTCCGCGCCCCGAAAGGCCGAAGGAGTTGCAAGGTTTTCTTGGTCTCGCCTCATATATTTGCCATTTTATACGAAACTTCGCATGAATAGCGGCTCCACTGCACCAGCTTGCTTCCGACGTGCCCTTTTTGTGGTCGGAAGAATGTCAAATGGCATTTGACCTGTCAAAGTGTGCCTTCTTGTCCGAACCTGTACTCCGCCACTTCGATGAGGTCGCACCGATCATCCTACATAAGGACGCTAGCATCCGTTGTATAGGTGCTCTTCTGCTCCAACCTGACACCTGTTCACGTGGTCTTCAGAACGGGAAAGTTCGTGACTGCGCGAATTTTCTCTGGGTCTGGACGCACGCCTTGGGCATCCACAAAGTGACCGAGCACGGAAATTTGATGACGAGCGAAGCGGCACTTGGAGGCGTTAAGCTGGAGTCTGGCTCGACGAAAAACGTCCAGAATAGCTGACAAACGATCAAGAGCTATCGAATGTCAACCTACATCCTGTTCCTATTGTATACTCTGCTGAGCCTTTTTATCGTACCCCTTCTGCACCTCGCATACAACGCAATCCGTCCGAATGGCGTACTCTTGATGACAGGCCCATATGTTTCAACTGTCGACGCGTTGGTCATATCGCTCGTCACTGCAGCAGCTGCTGGGGTCACCGTCCCATTATGCACCTCAGTATCACACCACTTATGCTCGCCAGTCGTCCCCATCACTTTCTACATCAACCCCGACCACATTTTCCGCTCCTACAGCACATCTGAGCAGACCTCGCTACGACCGGTCACCGTCCCCTGCTCGTCGTCAGCCCCGGTCGCCCCCCCCCCGACGCCGTGCTGCCTCCCCGACCTATTCGCAGCATCTCCGACCGGAAAACTAGGCTGTGCAGCTTATGGAGATGGAGCTGCGTTGACGACCTTCGTAAGAAATTCTCGATTAACGTTAACAACGAACCGGAACCTTTTGGACGTTACTGTCGACAATGTTCGTGTCAGTGCATTGATAGATACTGGCGCGCATGTGTCCATTATGAGTGCTAACCTTCGCCGCCGACTTAGAAAAGTTGTCACGCCCGCCCTCAACCGAGCTGTACGAGTCGCCGATGGAGGAACTGCTGCAATTCTTGGCATGTGCTCTGCGCGAGTGTCTATTGGGGAGAGAAGCACTGTCGCTCTTTTCGCCGTTATCGAACATTGCCCTCATGAACTCATTCTCGGTATGGATTTTCTAGCCACCAACTCTGCCCTCATAGACTGTTCAGCTGGCTATCTCCATCTCGATTTACCCCTCTTTTCCGAGCCGCCAGGCCCACCGCAAACCAGCCTCTGCTGCATTGATTTCACGCGCCTCCCTCCTAACTCTGTCACACATGTCGACTTATCCTCCACGCTGCCAGTACCTGATGGTGATTACATGGTGGCCCCAATTCCTGCAGTGATGCTTACGCATGGGGTTGCTGTGCCGCATATGATTCTGACGATTAAGAGAAACCGCACCTTCTTTCCGCTGGTCAACTTTTCACTCACCACCCAAGTTCTGCCACAGGGTATCTCCCTGGCCAAAATTACTGCTCTCCAAGATGACCATGTCGAGCTCTTCAGAGTTGACGATTGCTGCAGCTCAGTCAGTGGTTCCACTCCATCACGTTCTTGGGGCGCCGACATCGAGTGAATGGTGTCATCGGACCTCACGTCTGAGCAAGCTGCAGCGCTTTGCCACGTTCTTGAGGGCTATCGTAGCATTTTCGACTTTGCCAGCAACTCTTTGGGCCAAACGACCATTGTCACCCATCGCATAAATACTGGCCATGCAACCCCCATTCACCGACGCCCCTACCGTGTGTCGGCGTCGGAGCGTGCAATATTACAACATGAAGTCGGCAAAATGCTTGCGAAAAACATTATCGAGCCTTCATGCAGCCCCTGGGCTTCTCCAGTCGTCGTTGTTAAAAAGAAAGATGGAACATGGCGCTTTTGTGTCGATTACCGGCACCTTAGCAAAATTACCAAAAAAGACGTTTATCCTTTACCCCGCACCTCCACCAATATTGTTACGAGTAACTTGTTTAATAATCTATTTCCAGCGCACAGAACCCGACGAGCACGATGGCGTCAGACCAGCATCCAACGGAAAACCCACTTCGTCCTCCTCTTTCATGCAGCCGTGTTTAGCGGCTGTTTTGTATCAATATTAATTATGTGCATAGGCTCCTGTCAGAGAAGAAAAAGAGTAAAAGAAAAAAAGAAAAAAAAAGGGGGTGGACTGTACGACATCCGGGACCACTTATCTGTGCGTTCCGGCTGTGCTCGAAGAGGCAAACCATTTCTATATTGTCAGATGCATAGGCTAAAAGCATTGTTAAGGGGTAATATTATTGTTGTAGCGGGAGGCTAGAGGGAGAGTGCTGATTAGAGAGGAGCGTTTGCGTCTTTTAGTGATCGTAATGCTTACAGAGTGTCTGGGTGTTCATTTAGTCCGTTCTTTATTGTGTTAAACTTGTAGATAAAAATTGCCACTCCCTAATTGTTAAAAAATGGCTTTCCAATAGTGTAACCTTGATGTCATCAAAGCTGTGGTTCTTTAATGTACGGTGTTTTGAAAGTGGAAAGCCTGGCAGAGAACGTACATGTGCCCGATGGTTGTTGAATCTAATTCTAAACGCGGTGTCTGTCTGGCCCACGTATTGCATGTTACATACCCCACAATCCAGAAGCTGTATGACGTTATCCGAGTCACAGTCCATAAGAAGACACGAAAATGTGTAAATCTACTATGCCTTGAAAAAGACAGGACTCCCATTCGGCTGAATAAACATTGAATATGTGAAAGCGCACTGATATATATATATATATATATATATATATATATATATATATATATATATATATATATATATATATATATAAATATATATATATATATATATATATATATATATATATTGTAATGACGAAAACCGAAACTGGAACTCTCTCTGGCACAGACTCGCATGCTAGGAGGAAGAGGACGAAGACGAAGCAGAATAAGAACAGCCGGCCTGCAGCAAAGGCGTTGTGTCTTATTTCTCGTCGTTACAATGGCGCAGTCGACGAAGAAGACGTCATACGTCCCGGCTTCGTCATCCAGGACGCCCGCCGACATGCAGATGCGGTAAGCGTCGCTTGGGGACGGCGTCAAGGCCTCCTCAGCAGCTGTTCACCTGCCGCCACTGCCACCACCGTTCGGGGATGGCGCCAAGGCCTCCTCGGCGGCTTTAGTATACCCATCACCGGTATTTCTTCATGAAAAGGGACACCGTCTACGCGTCCTTCGCCACGGATTGTGCCGTGAGCACAGGTCGACAAGTGAACCCTGCGGCACAAGCCACCTGTCCGTACCCTCGTGGATCATCGGCAGCGTGGTTCTCTCATCGTAAAAACGCTGTTCACGCTTCCTCGATCATGGAGCCGACAGCCCTCCTGCAGCCGGGAGCACCTGTGCCGCCATTCGGGGACGGCGTCCAGGCCTTCTCGATGGCTCCTGGGCAGGCTTGCCCCGGCCCCACCACGACAGTACATGGCCTGTCGTTGACCGGGAATGCCGTTCACGCTTCCCACTGCGACAACGTCCTGCTCAGTGCTTCATCGGCACCTCAGCCGCTCAGGGGTGCTGTTCAAGCTCCCTCGGCCGAGGGTACCACAGCAGTGAGTACGCTGATCGGGGAACACGTCCCCACTGGCTCCGCATGTGGGCCGCCCGAGAGTGCCACCGAGCTTTCGCGCACCATTGCGCGACTCCGCCTCGAGGTCGGCGCCCTGACAGCGTCGAGTTCTGCGATATTCCCTGCTGCCTTGCCGGGACTTCACATTATCGATGAGGCGTTGGCCGCGGCCGCCTCGCAAGACCATTCAACAACTTCCCCCGAGAGCCGCAGCAAGCTCCAGTATACTCTCGCGGCTCTTTCACACCAACTTGGCTGTGTGGCGTCGCTATTTTCTGGAGCTTCGCCTGCCGTGACACCACCACCGGCTGCCTCCGAGCTACCCGAGTTTCGCGGCTTCCAGGACGATGCCGTCGATTGGGTGGCTACCATCAATGCTCTCGGAGCTCGCAAGGGATGGAGCGACAATCAGAAGTGGTGCGTGGCCTTAGACCGCCTTCAAAATCCTGCTGCTGCGTGGCACAGGTACGAAGGCGTGCGGCAGCAGTCCTGGGCGGACTGGAGCGCCAAGCTCATTGCTGCGTTTGGAAGAATTGAGTCTGACCTCACTGCTACCTCTCATTCTACCCTCGCCACTACCGAGCAAGGGGCTATTGAGAAGCACAACGACGAGGCAGCTGCACCCTCTGCCAACCTGCCCTACCTCGGAGATCAACCTCACGAGGCGCCGCGCCCCCCTACAGCTGTGCCGCGTGCCCCCTCCCCGGACAGCTTCCCAGAGTACCCTGCGGCAATCATCGAGACAAGCTGGACGGTGTACTCCTCCGGGCAGATCTCTGACTCCGCGTCGACACCTGACACACAATTACCCTTGACCCAACTTAGGACCGCCTATAAAGCACAGAAGCCAGTGAGCCAGCCTCCAAGCTGGTCAGCCCCAAATGGCCTGGATCCATTGACCTGCTGCGTGACGACGGCGGCTCTTTCACAACCAGCCGGAGACCAAGCACACGTCACAACGGCCAGTTTGACCCATAGTAAGGAGCCGCACCATCCCCTGCCACCTTTGCCGTCATTGGCCGAGTGCGTGGACGCTCGTAACTTGCCAAATGCCGTCTTCCCTAACGAGCCACAAGTGCCTACTCCACCTGAGGAGGATGCCATCGAAGTCATTCCGGTGCAGTTCACGGTTGCTCCGGATGGCGAGGCAACTGGCCATGTCGACATGAACGCACGTGACGGATTGGCAAAAACCTCCACTTCGACCAGCAGTGCATCAGCGAAGACGCTAGAGCACGACTTGCGTCGCAAGTCTACGCGCAAAGTCTACACAGCGATGTCGCTGATATCTATCGATATAGCCCATCGTACCTTCCCTCGCTCTGAACAACGCAGGCGTCCCCGCTCAGTGTGGGCCGCAGTACTGCATACTGGTGTCCCTGCAATGTCATCCAAGCAGCGAAGGGGTAGTCATCGCGATGGTCCGCCACCAATGCGATCACTCCGCACCAGCCAGTATCACCTGCTGGGTTTACATTCTCCAGGTGACTACATTAACTTGCCGCGCGGACGCGACCTGCAACGACCACCTCGACACAGCCAGGGTCGTCCACCAGAGTACAGGACAGTTCCACAGGACAGCTCGAGGCGTGCACATGACAGACTACCACGGCACTCCCAGTGCCGCCCTCCAGAGAAAATTGCCCTTTGCGCGCTAGCAGTCATGGCCGAGTGTAATGACGAAAACCGAAACTGGAACTCTCTCTGGCACAGACTCGCATGCTAGGAGGAAGAGGACGAAGACGAAGCAGAATAAGAACAGCCGGCCTGCAGCAAAGGCGTTGTGTCTTATTTCTCGTCGTTACAATATATATATATATTGTAGAGTGGAAGAGGGAGAGAGACATTATCTAGTTGGAGCACCTGAACGACAACTACGACAAAGAGCTGAGCTCGTGACAGTGACTGGTGCCTCTTGAACCAGGCAGTTGGTCTTATTCAATAAACCCCCTTATAATTTGGTGGAAGTGCTGGATAGTCTTCGAAGCTGGAACTACGAAGTCACGTAGCACGTCAGGCACGTCATACGAGATGAGGTAGTGGACGCTTTGCCTTTTGCTCGTTCACCACCTCTGGAGGCCGCACCCTTGACGTATGCGCAAGTCATTGCAGCCAGAGCACCTCCACAGCCCACTTATGCTTCATCACCGATCCCTGTTCGGTCATCACGAGTTCCGTTCAGCCGGCCGATTGCAGCGTTTCCAAATCCGTGGCGTACCGCTGGCAACCGCCCGATTTGCTATTCTTGCGGTTACGCAGGACATGTGGCTTGCTTGTGCCGCCACCGCCCTCTCGTTCAGAGCTACACCATGCAAAGATTGTCGCACGACTCTCGGCGCTTTAACAACACGGCACGTCAACAGGCATCCTCTTCACCCGACCGCCCTCCCTCAGTCAGTCACCGATCTCCATCCCCCCGACGTCGCTCCCTGTCGCCTATGCGCCGTCGACCCTGCCCTTCAGATGCGGAAAACTAGATGCCGCAGTTCCGGAGGCACGAACTGCGTTGTCGTCGAAAGAATCAAGTCCTCGCATTTCTCCGACAAACCTCATCGACGTTTTTGTGGATGGTTACCGTACCCTTGCGCTTGTGGGGATTGGTGCTGCCGTTTCAGTAATTGATTTAAAACTTTGTCGCCTGCTTCGGAAGGTTACCACGATGCCAAAGGGGTTGTCCCTCCGTACTGCCCGTGCTCACCATATTCTACCATCAACTGCCTGTACCGCCCGCGCTCTCATCCAGGATGTTTTGTATACCGTTGAATTTCATGTGCTACGGTGTGTTCTCATGATGTGATCATCGGCTGGGATTTTCTGTCTCGTAATCATGCGGTTATCGACTGTGCTCGTGCTGAAGTGGCCTTCTCTGCGTTGTGTGCCTCGTCTCCGGAATTTCCGTTGAACAAGCTGTTTGTCGCTGACGACATCGACATACCACCGGCTAGCACAGTCTTTGTTCCCGTATCTTGTGCCGATGTGTCTAAGCCTGCAGTGTTGTTTATGCCTTCCCAAACATTCCAAAGTCGCAAGAGCCTCGCGTTGCCGTTTTCAGTTGTAGATATTTCGGCAGGCGCTACCTATTTGTCACAAATCCCTTGCCGTCTCCCACAACCTTCCGTCGCGGAGAATTTATTGGAACATTCCAAGACTTAGACGTTTCCTCCATCTTCGACCTTGACGGTGAAAGTGATTTGCAGATTAATGCATTGACGCCATCTGCCCATTCAATTGTCCACGAAAACAATCATCTGTTTGGCGCCTCAATTGATGGCGAACTTGAAGAACCACACCGCGCAAAGCTTTTAGAACTTCTTCACCAGTTTCGCGGCTCGTTCGATTGCCAGCAGACGTCCTTAGGCCGAACGCACACCGTTGTCCATCACATTAACACCGGCTCCCAGGCGCCTCTGCGACAGCGCCCCTACCATGCATCTCCTGCTGAGCGTCGTGTGATCACCGAGCAAGTGGCCGACATGCTTCAACGTGGCGTCATTCGGCTGTCCAGCAGTCCCTGGTCTTCACCTGTGGTACTTGTGAGGAAAAAAGACGGCTCAATTCGCTTTTGCGTCGATTACCGCCGTTTAAACAAAGTCACGATTAAAGACGTATACCCTTTGCCGCGCATCGATGATGCCCTGGACTGCTTGCAAGGTGCTGAATTCTTCTCTTCACTAGACCTACGGTCCGGTTATCGGCAGGTCCCCATGGCACCATCAGATCGTCCAAATACTGCTTTTGTGACGCCCGATGGGCTATACGAATTTAATGTAATGCCCTTCGGCCTTTGTAATGCGCCAGCCACATTCAAAAGGATGATGGATAGCGTCTTGCGTGGGCTAAAATGGAAGACATGCCTGTGCTAATTGGGTGATGTCGTTGTTTTCTCCCCTGGTTTCTACAGCCACCTCCATTGTCTCAGCGAAGTCTTGAGCTGCCTCACTAGCGCAGGCCTTCAACTAAACATCAAGAAGTGCCACTTTGGAGCTCGGAAGCTCACAACACTTGGTCACGTTGTCTCAAAACAGGGCGTCTTTCCAGACCCAGAGAAGCTTCGTGCTGTCGCTGAGTTCCCGAAGCCTACGACCGTGAAAGCGCTTCGCAGCTTTGTCGGACTATGCTCGCACTTTCGCCGCTTTGTGAAGAACTTTGCTTCGATAATCGCACCACTGACACAGCTGATCTCTGGCGATGGACACCTCTCTGATTGGTCGTCAGCATGCGATGATGTTTTTGCAACATTACGCCATCTCCTTACTTCACCACCTATTTTACGCCACTTCGACCCTACTGCTCCAACCGAGGTGCACACGGATGCCAGTGGCATAGGACTTGGCGATGTCCTTGCTCAACGCAAGCCTGGCTTCTCGGAGTATGTAGTTGCGTATGCCAGTCGCACCATAACCAAGGCAGAGCACAAATACTCCGTTTCCAAAAAGAAATGTTTGGTCATTGTTTGGGCATTACGAAAATTTCGTCCTTAATTATATGGACGACCATTTGATGTAGTTACAGGTCACCATTCACTCTGTTGGCTCGCTTCATTGAAGGATCCTTCGGGCCGGCTTGGACGTTGGGCGCTACGTTTACAGGAATTTGATATTCACGTGATTTACCGCTCAGGCCGCAAGCACACCGACGCAGATGCTCTTTCTCGTTTGCCCCTTCCTTCAGCCGTTGCACCTGTTTCCTTCGCCGAAGCTACCATCGGCAGCATCGATACCACTGACATGCCTTCGGAACAACGCAAGGACACTTGGATAGCCTCGCTCATCGACGTTCTCTGCTCGTCTTCGGTGACACCACGCCAGCGTTTACCTCGTGCACAACGTCGGCAAATTCCCCCTTATGCAATACGGGATGCCATGTTGTACCGTCGCAACTATCAGCCGGATGGTAAGAAATGGCTTCTTGTTATACCTCGCCATTTGCGCTCCAACATGTGCACGTACTTCCAAGCAGACCCTCAAAACGCGCACGCTGGCGTTTTGAAAACATACGACTGGCTTCGTCAACGATTTTTCTGGCGTGGAATGTACTCGTACGTCCAGAAGTACATACGGTCCTGCACTGAGTGTCAGCGACGGAAAACTTGTCATGCTTCTGGTGAATTACAACCATTGCCGTGTCCAGCTCGGCCGTTTGATGGAATCGGCATCAACCTCTACGGCCCAATACCTTGTACTCCTGCGGGAAATCGCTGGATTATTCTGGCCGTTGACTACCTAACCCGTTACGCTGAAGCCGCCGCTTTGCCAGCCGGTGCTGCTCGTGATGTCGCCTTGTTCAACTTGTGTAGCTTTGTCCTTCGCCATGGCGCGCCACGTGAGCTGCTTAGCGACCGTGGGCGTGCGTTTCTATCGCAAGTCGTCCAGGAGCTTCTCAGTGAGTGCAATATTATTCATCGCATCACTTCAAGCTATCACCCACAGACAAACGGTTTGACAGAGCGCTTTAACCGCACGCTCGGTGATATGCTTTCTATGTACATATCCTCCGACCATTCTAATTGGGACTTGCTGCTCCCTTTCGTGACGTATGCGTATAATACGGCCACGCAAGCAACTACTGGGTTTTCACCTTTTTTTTCTATTGTACAGGCGTGAGCCCTCTTCTACGCTTGACACGATACTTACTTACCGCCCAGATGCTTTAGGATACCGCCCAGCCTCCAAACTTGTTCAGTGTGCTGAAGAGTGCCGCCAATTAACGCGTTCACTTACGTCCGTCACACGAGGTCTCCAAAAAGAACGACTTGACCAAGACAAGCCTGCTCACAGCTTCCCCGTAGGCTCACTTGTATGGCTTTCGGTTCCATTCCAGTCCCCCGGCCTCTCCCGAAAGTTTGCACCCAAGTACAACGGTCCGTACCGCATCGTTCAATGCACGTCACCGGTCAACTTCGTCGTCGAACCAGTGACACCTGCCGAGGACAGACAATGCCGTGGTCGTGAGACAATTCAGATCAGCCGCTTAAAACCTTACTATAATCCCCTTGTGCTAGCTTCGCCGTGAGTCGCCAGGATGGCTCCTGTTCACCACCGGGGCCAATGTAGTGGGGAAGAGGGAGAGAGACTATATCTAGTTGGAGCACCCCTGAAAGACGACTATGACGAAGAGCTGAGCTCATGACAGTGACTGGCGCCTCTTGATCCAGGCAGTTGGCTTTATTCAATAAACCCCTTATAATATATATATATATATATATATATATATATATATATATATATATATATATATATATATATATATATATATATATATATATATATATATATATATATATATATATATATATATATATATACAAGGTACACCACTCAACCACCACACACAGCATAGTGGTTGAGTGGCCGTAGCGTTGCATATAGTCCAGTAGATCCTCCGTGAGCGGTCTAAAACATGGTTTATTTTGGCGTTTCGGCCGAGAGTCTGGCCTTCATCAGGATCCCGATGAAGGCCAGACTCTAGGCCGAAACGTCGAAATAAACCATATATATATATATATATATATATATATATATATATATATATTGTAAGCACATTCCAAGCATTTGATCGTTCTCACTTGCACATACCCATCATCATCGTTCTCACTTACACATACCCATCATCATCGTTCTCTCTCTTGGTGTGGTTCTGAGCCGAGCCAGACATCGCAGAATAAACGCTTCTGCTCGCCCTGCCTGCTCGCCGTACCTAGTCTGCCTGCGTCTTTCAGAGTGGTGGAAGTGCCGGGGTAAGATCCCGACGTCCTCCTACGTTCATTTCCCACCTGGAGCTCCGATCTGGTCGCCGATTGCACCCAGCCACCCACACAGGTATGCAGACATCGCACCTAACGCCTAGCCCTAACGCTACAGCCCCTACGCCGGCGGCTGCCCGCTCTTCATCTACTGTCACCAGCCCTCAGCGCGAACCGCCCGTGTTCGCGGGTCTTCGCGGTGACGACGTCGAGGAATGGCTTGACCTTTACAACCGTGTGGGTTCAGCCAATCGATGGACCGAAGCAGAGAAACTGAGCTACCTTCCTTTCTATTTGACCAGCGTAGCCAAAACCTGGTATTTTAATCACGAAACTGACTTCGTTGATTGGTCGACCTTTGCCAACAAACTGCGACAAATATTCGGATGCTCATCGGGTCGTTCCGAAGCCGCGAAACAGAAGCTGGCTGTGCGTCTACAACTGGCACATGAGTCGTACACTTCGTATATCGAGGATGTTTTGGCCCTCTGTCGCCGTGCGAATAAAGACATGACGGAAGATGAGCGCGTTCGCCACATCCTTAAAGGAATCGGCCCAATCGCATTCAACGCCTTGGCTGTTGGCAATCCCGCTACGGTTAACGACGTCATTTCGACATGCCAACGCCTTGACCAGTTGCAGTCCCTTCGGCTTCAACAAGACAGTGATCCACGCCTGATGCCTCCCTCTGAATTAAAAACCCTTATCCGCACAATTATCCGGGAAGAACTTCGAGACCTTGAACAGCAGCGGTCCACTGTCGCCTCCGCTCCGTCTCCACCATTCGACCTGCGGAATCTTGTTAAGCAGGAGTTAGCGGCAATGGCGACACCGACATCCCCGGTCGCTCCGCCAGCACGCCCGATGCCCACATACGCCGATGTGACGCCCAGGTCGACACCGGCAGCACCGGTTGTTCAAACGGTAATGCCCACATATGCGGAGATCGCTGCGATTCCGCCTGCTCCCGGGGCATCTAGCTCTACGGATACTGCTAGTAGCCATTTGGCTGCTATGCGAGGTGGAATGACTGCTGCACCCTTGTATCCTCAGTGGCGTCAATCCCGTCCTGTTTGCTTTTACTGCGGTATACGAGGCCACATTTCTCGTTACTGCCGTCGCCGCCAGCAAGAGGAACGACGAGGCTATGCTGAGTTCGAACGAGACCGGTTCCGAAGACCAGATCTTTATGCTCCAGACACCTACCCGTCCGCGCAGTACCGGTCTCCGTCTCCTCCAGTGTCCCCTCGTCAACATCAGGAATACCGCCCCTCCAGACGACGCTCTCCATCGCCCTATCGCCGCTCCGCATCGCCACTTCGTCCAATCATCTCCCGTCCTGTTGACCAATCTTCGGAAAACTAAGGATTGCAGTTTTTGGAGGGAAAACTGCGTCCCGTCGACCAACAAAAATACCTCCTGTTCGCCCAGCTAATATGTTGTCAGTGACTATTGAAGGTATTCCTGTGCAAGCTCTCGTTGACACCGGTGCAACCACTTCTGTTTTGCGTAGTGACTTGTGCTCGCGCCTCCGTAAAGTCAGAACGCCCTATGTGGGACCTGTGTTGCGTGGGGCAAATAACGTGCTGATTCAACCTGACGGACAGTGTACGGCTCGTGTTTCTATTGATGGTATACGTCACCACATCGAGATGATTGTGTTGCCCACGTGCATTCATGAACTTATCCTTGGTTGGGACTTTCTGCATTCTGCTTCCGCTGTTATATCCTTTAAAGAGAACGTCATTCACATAACGGATACAACGGATGCGCCCATTCCAGTTTCATCACCCTCGATCTCCAACTTGGTCATTGTTGAAGACTGCGTCCTGCACCCTGGTCACGAACACGTGATAGCTGTCGCATCTACCCAAGTAACCGACGGTGATGCACTTGTGGCTCCTTCGTTTCGCTGCACCTCCCGTGGAATTCTCGTCGCCTCTTGCCTCCTCCGGTTTTCCTCTGGCTGCGCTTTTCTGCCCGTTTCTAACACAACTGCAGAATCTGTGCTGCTGCCCAAGGGAATGACAGTGGCAAAGATTGACTTCTCTCCATTGACCTCCATCGCGACACTCTGCCCGTCTTCGTCACCAGTACCAGCTCCAGGTTCACGTTCTTTCCCTTTTCGACCTGTCATTGGTTCAGACCTCACACCAAAACAGTCTGAAGCACTATTGGCCCTTTTGGCTAAGCACAAAGCCTGCTTTGATAGCTGTACCACAACACTGAGTCAGACTTCCGCGGCTGTACATCGCATTGAAACCGACGGTTCTCGTGTGATACGCCGTCGCCCATATCGGGTTTCGCAATCAGAGAGAGAAATAATTGAAAAAGAAGTGAACGAGATGCTATCGCGAAATATAATACGACCTTCTTCGAGTTCCTGGGCCTCTCCAGTCGTTTTAGTTAAAAAGAAGGATGGCTCTGTTCGTTTTTGCATTGACTACCGCGCGTTAAATAAGATCACACGCAAGGACGTATATCCTATGCCTAGAATTGATGACGCTTTAGACACACTGCAAGGGGCGAACTATTTTTCGAGCCTTGACTTACGATCAGGTTACTGGCAAATCCCCATGAACGAGGCTGACAAAGAAAAAACTGCATTTGCCACACCGGACGGCCTTTATGAATTTAATGTAATGCCATTCGGCTTGTGCAACGCTCCAGCCACGTTTGAGCGAATGATTGATACTGTTCTTCGTGGCCTAAAATGGAAGACCTGCCTCTGTTACTTAGATGATATCGTTGTTTTTTCAAGTACCTTTGCCCAACATCTTCAACGATTAGACGAGGTGCTACAATGTCTCTCCAAGGCTGGCCTTCAGATAAATACAAAGAAGTGTACATTTGCCAGCAAAAGCATCAAAGTCCTCGGTCACGTCGTTTCCAAAGACGGAATCCAACCAGATCCCGAGAAGATCGCAGCTGTGCTACAGTTCCCTCGACCGTCCAACCAAAAGACGTTGCGCAGCTTTCTTGGTCTCGCGTCCTATTTTCGTCGCTTTATACGCAACTTTGCTACCTTAGCGGCTCCGCTAAATAAGTTATTGGCCACTGGTGCTCCTTTCTCATGGTCCAACGACTGCGAATCTGCATTTGAAATTTTGAAAGAACGCCTGACTTCCGGACCAGTGCTGCGCCACTTCGATGAGAGAGCGCCTACCATACTCCATACTGACGCAAGCGCACAAGGCATTGGAGCAGTCCTTCTGCAGCGTGATTCCACCTCTAAAGAGCAGGTTGTGGCCTACGCTAGCCGGACTCTGTCAACAGCTGAGCGGAATTACACCATCACGGAGCAGGAGTGCTTGGCTATCGTATGGTCGATACAGAAATTCCGCCCGTATCTCTACGGTCGGCACTTCACCATCATCACCGACCACCACGCACTCTGTTGGCTTTCATCAATGAAGAATATGTCAGGACGTCTTGCGCGCTGGATACTGCGCTTACAAGAGTACGACTTTACAGTTACGTACAAGTCTGGCAAATGTCATCATGATGCCGACGCGCTGTCCCGGTGCCCACTTTCGCTCTCTCGTGACAATACGTCCACCGCATCGCGTTCGAATGACTCTGACACCCAGCTTGCCTCACAACACGTATCGCTCGCATCGCTGGATCCAATGCAGCTATCTTCGAACTCCGATTTACGTTCACTTCAGCTGGCAGATTCCTACTGTCGGTCTTTCATTGATCGCCTTCGCGGTGTCACTAAACCACCCAACAGCCGCTTGCGACGCCAGCTTCGACAATTTCGCCTTCAGGACGGTGTGCTTAAGCGCTACATTTACCATCCCACCGGTAACAAGTGGGTGCCAGTTCTTCCCCGCTGCCTTCGTCTTCGAGTTTTGGAAGCATTCCACGATGATATTGCTGCCGGTCATCTAGGCTTCCACAAGACCTACGATCGCATCAAGACGCGCTGCTTCTGGCCTGGCTTGTCCACAACGGTGGCCAAATACGTGGGCTCGTGCGCGTTGTGTCAGCACCGCAAGCGATCCACATCCCCGCCTGCTGGTTTCCTTCAGCCTCTTCCCTGTCCCACCACACCATTCGAATTTGTCGGAATAGACTTGTATGGTCCTTTGCCGTTGACACCTTCCGGTCACCGTTGGATCGTCACTGCAGTCGACCATCAAACAAGATACGCCGAGACTTCACCTCTTCATTCTGCTACCGCCACAGAAATCGCCAATTTTTTCTTGAACTCCATCGTCTTGCGCCACGGAGCCCCTCGCGTCCTTTTGAGTGACCGTGGCAAAGCCTTCCTTTCCAAGGTCCTGGATGAAGTCCTGCAGGCGTGCAATACAGTGCATAAAACCACTTCTACATACCATCCGCAAACGAATGGCCTTACCGAGCGCTTCCACCGAACACTCTCTGACATGATATCGATGTACTTGCATCCTGACCACAAAAATTGGGATAACATTTTACCGTTTGTCACCTTCGCATACAATACTGCGGTACAACGATCAACTGGCTACAGCCCGTTTTTTCTCGTGTACGGCCGATCTGCCTCCTCGGTCTTCGACACGGCATTTTTCTTTGCACCGGCTCCAAGCAGTACCTCGCTCCCAGAAGAGTTCGCAGCCCGAGTCACACAATGCCGTGAAATTGCTCGCAAAAACACGGAAGCAACCCAAAAGGAGAGAAAACATCGCTGTGATAAAAAACGACGCGACGTGGCCTTTAATGCTGGCGATAAGGTTTTACTATGGACCCCGGTTCGAGCGTCGGGCCTTTGCGAGAAATTTCTTCACCGGTATGTTGGCCCATACACCGTTGTACGACAGACATCTCCAGTTAACTACCTCGTCACCCCGCTTCAGTCTGTCACTGACCGCCGTCTGCGCAGCACGGAAATAGTTCACGTCTCACGCATGAAGCCTTTTGTTACTCGTTCGGCCGATCTCTGAC
The DNA here is from genome assembly GCF_043290135.1 of Rhipicephalus microplus. Taxonomy (NCBI): domain Eukaryota; kingdom Metazoa; phylum Arthropoda; class Arachnida; order Ixodida; family Ixodidae; genus Rhipicephalus; species Rhipicephalus microplus. The sequence goes on along the minus strand of NC_134704.1, from coordinate 186,290,819 downwards.
TGGCGGCCAGGTTGGCCGCTTCGCAGAGGGGGGGGGAAATTGTAAGCACATTCCAAGCATTTGATCGTTCTCACTTGCACATACCCATCATCATCGTTCTCACTTACACATACCCATCATCATCGTTCTCTCTCTTGGTGTGGTTCTGAGCCGAGCCAGACATCGCAGAATAAACGCTTCTGCTCGCCCTGCCTGCTCGCCGTACCTAGTCTGCCTGCGTCTTTCAATATATATATATATATATATATATATATATATATATATATATGAGATATAACAGACAGTAATGCCAAGGAATGTACAGGGGAAGTTATTAACATTAATGGAATGTAAATAAGAAGAAAGAAAAGTGGATGAAAAAATTACCAACTGTAAGCAGTTCCTGCTTACAGTTGGTAATTTTTTCATCCACTTTTCTTTCTTCTTATTTACATTCCATTGTTAATAACTTCCCCTGTACATTCCTTGGAATTACTGTGTGTTATATCTCATTATTATTGTGTTAAAAACACGGAAAAACGAGCCCTTAGGTATACACTTCTTTCCCTTATATATATATATATATATATATATATATATATATATATATAAGTCACCAGAAGAAGCGAACGAGCAAACGAAAAACGATGCTTTATTGCCAACGTTACGGCCGGGGACCGGCCTTCGTCAGGTGGAGCCTTACGCTACAAGAGTACGATGTTACTGTGGTATACAAATCTGGAATAAGCACAGCGATGCTGACTGCCTGTCACGCGCACCAGTGGAGACGAGTGAGCCGGAGGAAGGAGACTTCCCGTTTCTAGGTTTCGTCCAGGCATCAGAAATCGCTCAACAACAAAAAAAATGACCCCGATTTGCTGCCGCTTATACAGCGTCTCCAAGGACTCAACGTTGAAGTCCCACGCACTTTATCCAGAGGGCTCCCTCCATTCTGTCTTCGAGAAGGGGTCTTTTACAAGAGGAACTTCAAGTCTTATGGTGACAAGTTGTTACTCGTTGTACCTGCACCTTTACGAAACGAGATTCTGCACGCATGTCATGATGAGCCAACATCTTGACACATGGGTGTCAGCCGTACATTCGCCAGAATTCACCTGAAATACTACTGGCCAAAACTGTTATCATCAGTTCAGCGCTATGTGAAAACTTGCCGTGAGTGTCAAAGACGCAAAAATCCATCTGTGAAACCTGCAGGCCTCCTCCAGCCAATAGAACCACAGCATGCCCCATTCCAACAAGTCGGTATGGATCTCCTAGGCCCGTTTCCGACATCGACTGCACACGAGAAGTGGATAGTCGTAGCCACGGACTATCTCACTCGCTACGCTGAGACTGACTCGCTGTACACTGCAACAGCTCTTGAAGTTGCCAAGTTCTTCATCAACAACATAGTCCTCAGACATGGTGCATTCAGCGTCGTAATTACAGATCGTGGCCCAGCTTTTACTGCAGACCTAATGAAATGTCTGATGCGAATGACCCATACAGACCAGAGAAGAACTACAGCATACCATCCTTAAACAAATGGCCTAACGGAGCGCTTGAACAGAACTCTGAGTGATATGCTTTCAATGTATGTCGACGTCGAACATAAACTGTGGGATGAAATATTGCCCTGCATCACGTTCACATATAATACTGCCGTTCAAGAAACAACGCGAGTGACACCATTTGAACTTGTATTCAGCCGAACAGTCACCACTCCACTGGATGCCATGTTACCACTGAATGATGAAAGCAGCAATCCACCTGGCCTAGACGACTTCCTGCAAAGAGCCGAGGAAGCACCACAGATGGCGAGATACAGAATACGCCGCCAACAGTGTATCGACTCCTATAAGTACAATCAGCGTCGTACCGAAGCGCATTTTCAACCAGGTGACAGAGTATGGATATGGACCCCAGTGCATCGCCGTGGACTTTTTTAGCCGCTACTTCGGGCCTTACGAAGTACTTCATCGTGTAAGCGATGTAACTTACCAAGTCAGATCCGCTATACACGGGAGCTCAAAACGCCGCAACCCTACATAGGCTGTACATGTAGTCCGGATGAAGCCTTACTATGAAAGGTCACCGGAAGACCAGTGACGCCTACCACGAATCTATACATTGCCTGACGCATCGGGACGATGCGTATGAGAAGGGGGATTATGCCACGACATAGTGCCTGCATTCAAACAACGCGCCCATCACCGCGCGCACAGGGACATACATGCGCGCCGTCTAGTGTTGCGCAGAGACGATGATGATAGCACGAGAACCCAGCTGGCCCCTGCTAATGTGCGCCACGCGCTTGGGACTTTTCTTGTAGAAGTAGAAGAAGGAGACATCTTTGGTGTTCTGCTGTAACGTGCTAAGACCATAGTCACTTTGAGTTTTGGGCACAAGTTCGCCCTTTAATAAATACGTTTTACTACCCCCCGAGTCCTTCAACATCGTTATAATATATATATATATATATATATATATATATATATATATATATATATATTGTAACGATGTTGAAGGACTCTGATATATATATATATATATATATATATATATATATATATTTTTATATATATATATATCTACTTCGAAGTTTCTTTTCATATACAAACCCAATGAAGGGGCTGGGGAGGGTGCCGCCGTGGTTAGCTCAGTGGTAGAGCATCGAACGCGTTATTCGAAGGTCGTCGAAGGTCGCAGGTTTGGTTCCTGCTCACGGCAAGTTATCTTTTCACCCACTTTTCTTTCTTCCCAATTACATTACAATTAGTCTAATAAATAACATTAACTTCTCTTATGCATTCTCTTGGCATTATGGTCTGTTAGATCTCATTATTATTGTGTTAAAACACGGGAAAAGGAGCCCTTAAGTATATATGCGGCGCTTGTCCGTGGACGGCTTGAGTGGTTTAATCACATAGGTGTCGGAAGAAGGGTGCTGTGTGACGCGGTAAGGGCCACTGTATACTTCGGTGCAAACTTGGGAGTCAGTCCAGGAGAGTGGAAAGGCAGTCGGAGGCACACGAGAGAACCGACGGGGAAAGTGTCCTCAACAAGGTCACGGTCGTGGCGATTTTTTGAAGGGGCTTGATTATCGGCTGTAAAGGACCGTGCAAGCTGACGGCACTCTTCGGCATGTTCGGCCATTTCAGAAACTGGGCTGAACACGGAGGCATCAGGATTGTATGGCAGTATTGTGTCGAGTGTGCTGCACGGGTCACGACCATATAAAAGAAAAATGAAGAAAAGACTGTTGTTGATTGAATCGTTGTATTGTAGACATGGGTAACGAAAGGAAGAACAACGTCCCAATTGGAGTGGTCGGAATCAATATACATAGCGAGCATGTCTCGCAGGGTTTTATTGAAACGTTCCGTTCGGCCGTTCGTCTTAGGGTGGTAGGCTGTTGATGTGTGGTGTACCGTATGGCATGAATGTAAAAGCTGCTGCGGAACTTCGGACAAAAATACGCAGCCCCACTCACTCGGGAGCTCCCGTGGTGCACCATGACGAAGAACAAACCGATGCAAGATGAAGGTTGCAATGTCACGAGCACCAGCCGTACGTAGCACTGCCATTTCGGCGTACCTTGTCAGATGGTCGGCAGCCACAATAACCCATCGATTACAACCAACAGCGCATGGTAGCGGGCCGTATAGGTCAATCTCAACACGGTCACATGAGCATGCAGGACATGATGAAAGCTGTAGTTGACGGGGTGAATGATGAAATGTCTTGCGCTGCTGACACAGGGAACATGAGCGAATGTGTTCGCGTACGAACGTGTACATACGCTGCCAGTAATAACGTTGGCGGATCCGCTCATACGTCTTTAGCGCACCGGCGTGTGCGTGTTGCGCTTCAGCATGAAAATATTCGCAGATATCAGACCGCATATGGCTGGGTATGACTAGCCGCCATTTACGACCCACCACTTGATAGTTTTGACGGTATACGAGGCCATCCCGTATGACGAAATGCGTTGCTTGGCGGCGAAGAGCACGCAGGTAACCGGAGGTTGATGCGTCAGAAAGCATATTCAAGAGCGAGACAATCCAAGGGACCTTCCGCTGTTCGGATGGCATGTCTGTGACGCTGACGGCATAGAGGGGATGGTAAAGGGCTGATATTTCCGCATCATAAGATTTCACGGGTGATCGTGAAAGCACATCTGCGTCAGAGTGCTTTCGCCCCGATCGGTAGACGACGCGTATGTCGAATTCCTGGAGGCGCAGTGCCCAACGTCCGAGGCGACCAGAAGGATCTGTCAGTGAAGCCAACCAACAGAGTGCGGGATGGTCAGTTACCACATCAAAAGTTAGGCCGTACTAATAGGGGCGAAACTTCTTTAACGCCCACACAATCACCAGGCACTCTCTTTCCGTAACAGAATAGTTGGCTTCTGCCTTAGTGAGGGCGTGGCTGGCTTAGGCCACCACATACTCCGTAAAACCTGGTTTGCGTTGCGTGAGTACTGCACCAAGGCCGACGCCACTTGCATCCCTGTGTACTTCGGTCGGCGCAGTAGGGTCGTAATGACGCAGTACGGGTGGTGAGGTAAGGAGTTGGTGCAGTGTGGTAAAGGATTCGTCACAGGCTGCTGTCCAATTCGAAAGATCTGCAGGGCCAGCAAAGAGTTTGGTGAGCGGAGGAATTACGGAAGCAACGTTCTGGACAAATCGACCAAAATAGGAGCACAGGCCCAAAAAGCTATGTAGTTCTTTAACTGTAGTCGGCTTAGGAAATTCAGCAACAGCACGAAGCTTGTCAGGGTCGGGAAGGATGCCGGCTTTTGATAAGACATGACCAAGTATGGTAAGTTGTTTAGCCCCGAAGTGACATTTTTTTTTAGGTTAAGCTGGAGCGTGGCTCAGTAGGGTTGAGAGCTGGGCTAGTTGGTGAGACATCATTTAACCATATGGTGTAGTAGCGCTAATTCACGGGGACGAAGAGGACAAGAAAACACGACACTCGCTACAGACATCATTTAACCATATGGTGTAGTAGCGCGAATTCACGGGGTTGAAGAGGACAAGAAAAAGAGTAGCGAGTGTCGTGTTTTCTTGTCCTCTTTGTCCCCGTGAATTTGCGCTACTACACCATATGGTTAAATGATGTCTCACCAACTAGCCCAGCTCTCAACCCTACTGAACTAAGTAGCGAGTGTCGTGTTTTCTTGTCCTCTTCGTCCCCGTGAATTTGCGCTACTACACCATATGGTTAAATGCTGAAGCGTGGCGTTTGTAAGGCACTGTAGAATCTTACGCAGACGAGTGAAATGCGAAGTGAAATCGGGTGAAAAGACCACAACGTCATCAAGTTAGCACAAGCATATGTTCCATTTGAGACCGCGTAATATGCTGTCCAACGTTCGCTCGAATGTGGCGGGCACTTTGCAGAGTCCGAATGGCGTTACGGTAAATTCATAAAGACCCTCCGTTGTGACGAACGCCATTTTTGGACGATCAGACTCAGCCATTGGGACCTGCCAATTGCCTGAGCGAAGGTCAAGAGAGGAAAAGAATTCTGCACCTTGGAGGCAATCGAGAGCATCGTCTACGCGGAAAAGAGGGTAAACATCTTTCCTCGTAATGTTGTTTAGGCGCTTGTAGTCTACGCAGAACCGGATCGAATCATTCTTTTTTTTGACGAGTACAACTGGTGAAGACCAAGGTATACAAGAAGGCTTGATGACTCCACGCTGTAGCATGTCATCTACTTGTTCTGCAATTACGCGACGCTCCGCAGGGACACACGATAGGGGCACTGGCTCGAAGGAGTACTCTTCCCTGTGTCAATTGTGTGCACAACGGTGTTCGTTCTTCCTAGCACCTCTTGGGGAAAGCCAAACGAACACCTGAATTCGTGCAACAGGGTAACAAGCTGCTCTCGTTGAGCCGGAGTGAGATGGCTGTCAATAAAACGGTGAAATGCATCGGACGTCCCGCTGTTCGAAGCAAAGTGAGGAAACAACGCGTTCATATCCATATTCGGCTTGGTGTCGAAAAAATAGGCAGGCACGATAGTACCTTCATCGATAAGCTGAATGTGGCCGAGCGTCTCGTTGCGGCTCAAACTGAGGAGGCACGAGTTCGGATTGGAAATAAATATTCCGGTAGTGTCTAGACAAAGCACAAGAACGGCGATTGGCAGTGATGTGTGGTGGCGGCTACCGAAGATGTCAGATGATGTGAATAGGACGGTAGCGTCAGAAAGTGAAGCGCAGCAGGCAGGGACAAACTGGGCGCTGAAAAGAAGAAGGTCTAGGTCCGTCGCGACGACAAGGTTAGCCACACTAGATACGGTCGCATCAACAGAAGGCGCATCACGAAACGGTAACAGCCCCATTTCAGCCCGAGCGCTGTCCACGGTGGCGTGAAGACGTGATAAGAATCCCATCCTAGGATGACATCGTGGGAACATGAAGCCAACGCGTGAAATTCAACGATGTACAACACGTCTCGAATAACCACTTTTGCTGTACATGCCACGACGGGCTAAATTTTTAGGCGCTTGCAGTGCTAAGAGAAACCACGGGAGAAAGCATCGCCACTTTACGAAGAGAGCGGCAGAGTCTTTGACTAATCACAGATACCGCGGCACCGGTATCGATGAGTGCAAGTATTCGTTAACCTTCGACGATTACATCGATAAGATTGGCGGGAGACAGGCGAGGACTTAAACGATTAGACGATGACGCAGCTCGTGCCTCCGGAGCTGCGGCAGTTAGTTTTCCGTCTCAATGGAGGTGGGTCGTCGACGCATAGGTGACACAGAATGACGACTTGTTGAAGGGGAAGGCGAGCGCGAAGTAGAATGTCGAGAACCGGAGGTTTGGGTGCCGGGAGCAGCTTGCGCATCGCGTTCCTGAACTTTAGGTGGCACGTGAGGCACGTGGTATGGAGGCCGAAACGAGTAGTCGGGGTATCTTGGTGCATTGACTGCGAAGCGCTGAGGACATAGACGTGTAACGTGACCTGGAATTCCACAAAAGTAGCATATGGGCCGGTTGTCACCAGTGCGCCTAGAATTTTCCGGGTGCTGCTGTCTAGCTAGAAACGGTGCGGTGGAAGGTCGCACAGGTTGTGGCGTATACAATGGCAGATGAGGCGGAAGCATTGCCGCGATGGCCGCATAATTCAGTCACGCGGCAACAGGAGTGGGTGGAGAGGCAGACGTAGGTAATGGCAATGCCTCGGAGTCCTGCTCCTGAATGGCCTGTCTGATTGTCGGCGTTCGGCGGTTCGTTGGTGCTTCGGTAGTCGGCAGATACGAGAGACACGAAAGCTGTCGTGTGACCTCTTCGCGTACATAATCTTTTATCTGCTCCAGCGGGGTGGTGTCACCACCGACGTCCAGGGCAGCGAGAGAGTCGTCTGCTGTCGTCGACCTCCGAACTGATGCACGTTGATCGCGAATATCTTCCAAGCTCTGGCACAAGGTCACAAGTTCGAATACGGTACTTGGGCCCTGGTCCAGCAAGATTTGAAAGGCATCATAGTCTATTCCTTTCAAGATGTGCCTGATCTTGTCTTGTTCCGTCATCACAGAGTTAAAGCGCCGGCATAAATCGATAACATCTTCAATATAGCTAGTGAATTTTTTGCCCCGTCCTTGTGCTCGTCCGCGTAGACGCTGTTAAGCACGCAGCTTGAGCACTGCGGGGCGATCGAACACAGCAGCAGGGGTGGTCTTGAAAGCGGCCCAAGTGGTTAATTCAGTATGGTGGCTTGTGAATTACAGGCTGGCGACGTCTTTTGAGATAAAATGGGACATACTCCAGTTTCGAGGTGTCATCCCACTTGTCGGCGCTCACGTTTTCAAACATCTCCAACCAGTCTTCAACATCTAGGTCCTCGGTGCCGCTGAAGAAGGGGGGATCCCGTTGGCGCAGGGTGGTAGGTATACGATGGCCAGTTGAGATTGGGCCGTGCTTTGCTGAGTGGTGTCTTGCTCGGTCGTCTGATCAGGCATTGCTGATGCAGTGGGCAGCTTCCGGCTTTGAAGTTCCAGGTTTGCGTACCCAGCACACTTCCACCACTTGGCAAGGTAGTTTAGTAGCGACACCAGGTAGTAGGCAGGCAGCCGGTACGTGCAGAAGTGCTCGAGCGGTCTAGCGTCTACAGCTCGTGCACACGCTCGCGCTTCGCACTCAGAGATGGTCCCACTAGTCAGTGTCTTGCGAATTCCCCACTACAATATGTAAATATATATATATATATATATATATATATATATATATATATATATATATATATATATATATATATATATATATATATATATATATATATATATATGATTCGAAAAAAAATTCTGTGGGTCCGGTGCAAATATAATTAGGAAATGTTATAGTTGTTTACTCTACGTTTCGGCCGTGGCACGGCCTTCGTCAGGATTAAAAGAAATACGAGTATGTGGCCGCTTTTATGGGCAGGCATGAACACGTCAGTACTAAACACGTGCGATCAGCATGTGAGTGTCACAAAAATTTTTTGAAACAGCCGTGACTACACTAAAAAACCATTAAAAATGTAATACAATAGACAAGATTGTGGGCATGTAAAAGACATTTGTAACATTCACCATTGACGACGAGGCTCATGCATGAAAAAAATAATAACTAAATAAATATGTGATAACCTTTAGGAAATATAGAATCCGTTACGGATGCTTCTTTAAATATTTCTCAAAATTGCGGACGTCAGGGCGTCGTGGAGACATGACACTTTGCCTACGCATTCGTTAATGCCGGATAACAGACTGTTGAACTTGTGAATCAAAAACGATTCTCAAGTTTCGCGATCATGGTGCGATTTAAAGCCCGATTCTAATAGCGTCACCATAATCTTGTCAAACGAATGACCTGGTAGATGAAAATGCTTGGACAATGAAAGATGTGGCAAACTGTTTACGTGTGATTTGTGGTTGTTGAAACGAATGCGAAAAGATGTCTCGGTTTGACTGATGTATTGCATGCGGCAGATCGAGCATTCAAGTAAGTAAATGATGTTGCTGCTATCGCAGTTTAATTCCCCTTTAATGCTAAGTGAAAAGTTAGATGCCGTGCTTTAAGCAACAGTCGCAGTGGTCATGTGCGCACAAACTTTACATCGCGTTTTTTTACAGGGGTGACAACCAACTGGAGCAATGAATCTAGCCTTGGAAAACGTTACCATGTCGCGCAAGTTCCTTGATCTCCGATATACAATCCGCGGTGATTCAGTGAAGATGTCCTTAAGCCAATCGCACTGTGTCAGTAAGTTGTAATGTTTTCTGAGTATATGCGACACGTTAGGAATAGATGCAGAATGCGTTGGAACGAGGTTGGTTCGGGAAGGTGGCCCTAATCGCTTGTCCTTACTGATGAGCTCTTTCCGATCGAGGCATTTGGCCCGTTGGAGAGCGTCGTCAATTATTTGTGAAGGATATTGTTGTTCGGTTAATGCTTTACAAAGCTGGTCACAGTTGCGAGTGAAATCCCTGTTGTCCAAACAAATTCTTTTAAAACGGATAGCTTGGCTATAGGGTATACTTGTTTTGCAGTGTTTGACATGACTACTTTTAAATTAAGATATCTTTGTCGGTCAGTGGTCTTCCTGTATAGGTTTGTCGTTAGTTTACCATTGCTTAAAGCCACATTGACGTCAAGGAAATTCATGGTGACTGGTGAATAAGAGTGGGAAAAGGAGATGCATGGTTCTACTTTGTTGAAGTCTGCAATGAAAGAATGTAATTGCCACTTCACCGTGGTGCCAAATTAAGAAAATTTTGTCAATGAAGCGTTCGTAATAAAGTGGTTTAAAGTCATGAGTGGCGAGAAAGTTATTTTCTAGAATGTTCATGCGAACATGAAGATGTTCGCATGATTGGGACCTATTTTTGTGCCCATCGAGGTGCCGCTGGTTTGAACATAATGTTCACCGTTAAATTCAAAGTTGTTAAGCTCGTGTATCAGTGATAAAATAGTACCCAAGGTGGTACCGTCGATGGATTTCTCATTTACCGAGTCATTGTATGCTTGCAGTACAGAACGAATCCCGTCCGCATGGGGTATATTTGTGTACAGTGACACCACATCTAGTGTGACCAGAAGAGCCTCACTCGGAACACGCATTTATACAATGTCACGCAGAAAGTGATTAGTGTCCTTGATATATGAAGAAAAGTTAGGAGGAATTGAACTAATTAAGCTGTCTGCATATCGATACAGGCTTTCTGTGATGGTTCCTATTCCTGAAATATTGTCCGGCCTGGATTATCTTGTTTATGAATTTTAGGAGGAAGATAAAATCTACCAGCTACCGTACTCAGGGGGACTAAGGATTTAGGCGCAGTTTCTGGAAATTTATTTTTTCTTACAAGCTCTTTTAAAGTTTCTTTTACTTTGGTCTTGAATTCCTCGGTTGGGTCGTAGCTCAAATGTCTGTAAAATGTGTGGTCGTTTATTTGCCTGTGGGCCTCACGAAGGTAATCAGCCTTATTCATTATTACGATTGCTTCCCCTTTATCAGCCGGTTTGATGACGATGTCGTTTCGGCAAGCCAGGGTCTGGATCGCTTGTTTTTCTTTGTCGCTTAGGTTGCGGTGAAACGGCGATTGTTTCTTGTATACTTCGAGTACATCTCGCTGCACTGCTCGGATGTAAATATCGATACATTTATCCCTTTGGGAAGGGGGAGTCCAGCGCTTAGTAGAAAAAAAATGTTGTTTTGATAGATGGTGGCCGATTATGAAAGTATTCGCGTAAACGCATGCTTCTTTCAAAATTGTGCAAGTCACTGATTAGTTGGAATACATTGTATCCTCCAGTGCTAGGACAAAAGTTCAAACCACGAGAAAGAACGCTCAATTCTTCAGCCGATAACGTGGCACTAGAAATATTTACTATATTTACAGCTTCTGCGGAGGACGAATGCACTGAAGACGTTGCGTCATCGGGAGTGCTGACACTTGTGCAAATGTTATCGTGCATCAACTTTTTATATTTTTTGTTGCCGAGCTCGCGTATCTTTTCTTGCCTGTAGTTATCAAGCGACGCTCTTTCATCGACAGTGAAATTCCGCGTAGCAAAGAGTTGGTTCTCTTTGTTCCTTAGCTGTTTTCCGGATGACTCATAATGGTTAGTGACAATGCGCGTGAGTTCCGGAGACGCTTGTTTGAGTGTGTTGGAGACGCTTGTTGAGTGTGGACTGGGATCTATAAAAATTTTACGAATTAACAAAGAATGGAGGAACTACAGTCGAGATATTTTGCGCCTCGTTTGAAGTGTGTGAAAATCGTTAGAACGTATAAGATCCGTCACAGGATCCTCACGGCTGTATTTAGAAAAAATGAATCACATGGCTTTTCTCTGCATTCTTTCAAGACAAATAATATTGGTTTTGGTGAAAGGATCCCAAATAATGGAGGCGTATTCTAACTAGGGTCTAATAAAAGTTCTATAGGCTGAAGCTTTCACGTCTTGGGATGCATGTTTAAGCTTGTGTCGAAGTAGACATAATTTTTTGAAAGCAGAAGAGGCGGTATTAGAAATATGGGTGCTCCAGTTGAGGTTGTTAGTAATGGTAACTCCAAGATATTTGTACTCCTTAACTTCAATCAATGAGTCTTGGCCAATGGAGTATGAAAACATCAGGGGTACTGTTTTTTAGTTATACGCAGGAGCACAGACTTAGAAGAATTTAGCTTCATGCCCCATTTATTGCTCCACTTAAAAATACTGTTTAAGGCTGCACTAAGCAAGCATCGGTCTTCAACGTTATTATTTCATTAAAAATAACGCAATCATCTGCGAAAAGACGAATATTTACTGGGGCTTGTATGACATCTGTTATGTCGTTGCAATAAATAATGGATAATAGTGGGCCAAGTACACTTTCCTGAGGGACCCCTGAGGTTACCGTGAAAGAGTCAGATTGTTGTCCGTCAATGATAACACACTTCCGATGAATTAAATAAGCAGATAACTATAATAAGATGAAGCCAGGAAAACCAAGGAACTCTAATTTGCAGATTAATTTGTCATAAGGAACTACATCAAAAGCCTTTTGAAAATCTAGAAAGATGACGTCCATTTGTCCACCTCTGTCAAGAACAGAAGCGAAAGAATGTATGACAGTACTTGATTTGGTGATGGTCAAAAGACCCTTCCTAAATCCATGTTGAAAAGAAGTTAGAATGTCATGCTCATTTAAAAAGTTATTAATGTAATCAGAAACGATATGCGCAATCATTTTGCAAGAAGATGATAAAATAGAAATTGGACGGTAATTTAAAACTGAAGATGGGTCGCCCTTTTTTACAATTGGTACAATGCGTGCAATTTTCCAGTCGGGTGGAAGTATCGCGGATTCTAGAGGGACCTGAAAGATTGCGACGAGAAATTTGCTTAGTGGTCCAGCGTAACGCCGGAGGAAGGAGTTGGGAATGCCATCAGGACCGACGGAAGATTTCGTCTTCAATCGTAGAAGCATGTTAAGCACACCTTGTTGAGAAATATTGATATCCGAAAAGGAGGACCGTGAAATTTGAAAAGAAGGGTGAGTAGGCGGGGAAAAGACACTGTGAAAGTGGGCATTTAAAGGTTAACAATGCTTTTGGGGTCAGTTATTGCAGTACCGTCGTGGGTAATGCTCGTTATTGATTTGTTTTGCTCCTTAATAAAGTTCGAAAACTTCTGTTGATCTTCCCTTATAAAGTTAGGTAAAGTGTTGCAGAAATAAAACTTCTTTGCCTCTGTAATAGATTCCGACAGAGCTGTACAAACAGTGGTTAAATTAACGGCAGCAGCTCCTTTTTTTGTAATCATTTGGCTTTACGTTTTAACTGAATGGTACGTCTGTTCACCCGGGGTGTGTGTTTAGTTGAGTTTACACGTTTTTTTGGTATGAACTGATCTATGCAGTATAAACACATGGCTTTAAACTTAGTCCAAAGCTCGAGGACGTCACTTGCGCAAAATTCGCAAAAGCAAGATTCAAGATAATCTACTACACTGATATCATCAGCTCGTGCAAAATCCTTCACAAACGCAGGTGCATGCGTGTCAGGCGTATGTTTAACATTCAACGAAAAGTGTACAGACACAATATCATGGTCAGATAGGCCAGGCTCAACAGATACATGGTAATTAGAAAAGGAACGATCAAGAAAGACGAGATCAAGGAGCGAGTCGATACCGGTTCCATGTCTAGTAGGCTCGCAAACTACTTGTACAATATTGTGTATAAGCATCAAATCAAAAACAATGTTTGCGTCACGTACAGAACCGGCACCCGATTTGATAAGATCCCAGTCAATGCCTGGTAGGTTGAAATCACCAACCACCAGAAGTTTATTTTTACTGAATTGTGAATTGTGGTCACTAATTTTTAATAAGTAATGGGGGGCTGAGGCAGGTGGCCTGAAAACGGCACATAAAACAAAGACATGACCATAAATGTTTAGTTTAACGCAGAGGCTTTCAGTGTCCTTCGATTGGATCAACAAAATTACCTGAACAGACGACTTAGCAACAATGGCCACACCACCACCCCTAGAGGTTCTATCTCTTCGAATTATTTTGTAGCCAGGTGGGATTAAGTCCTTGTCACTAACGTTATCATGTAGCCAGGTTTCCGTTAAAACAATAACATGTGGGGAGTGCGACAAAAGAACCGATTCTAATTGATTAGTTTTATTCACTATACTTGGTGTGTTAATGTTCAGTAATCTAACAAGCCTTTCCTTGACTTGTCAAGTAGAATGTACATTGGCACGAAAATCAGAAGTTATCTCACATTGGTTTGTTGTTATTCCAGATGAATATATCATTATCAATCCGTAGCTTATCGTGCTGAAGTGAAACTTTCTTACCGAGCGACTTCTCATGCTTCGCACTTTCCCATAATAGCTCACGTTTTTTTTTTTTTCAAAGTGACTTGAGAATAGTCATTCTGAACAAAAATGTTTGATCCCTTCAGCTTTGAAACATTCTTAAAAATCGCTACTTTCTCGTTATGATCCTGTATAAACATTATTACTGGTCTTTTGAATCCAGTCCTTCCAAGTCTGCGAATACGGCCAATATAGATGCACTTAACACCTAGCCTATTTTCGAGTGTTTCGGTAATAACTTTACGCTTCAGATCAGTATCTGTCTAGTTTGGATCCTCAAGGATACCATGAATAACTACGTTTGAGCGCCTACTTCTGTCTTCAGTATCGATAAGTTTGCTAGCGTGATTTTTCACAGACTCCTGAAACGTTTTTACTGAGTTTTCAAGACAACCTAAGCCAGTCATATTAGATTTCAGATCTGAGACCTGAACCTGAAGCTGCTTAAACAACTCCCTCGTCTCAGCTATCATATTTTCCGTTTTAGTTTTCAAGTCGGCTAACTCATTTTGCAGCAGATTCTGATTATCAAGAATTTTGTGCAATAATTCAGCGTTAGTGGGTCCCGGATTTTTTCAACATCCCCACTAAGTAACAGTTTTAGCGCACAAATACTCATAACAAATTTCACAACACTGTCGTATGTTCAGCTCGAGTATCACTGATACTCGAGCTTAGCAACTTTGAATTTAACGGTGAACATTATGTTCAAACCAGCGGCACCTCGATGGGCAAAAAAATAGGTCCCAATTATGCGAACATCTTCATGGGCATTCTAGAAAATAACTTTCTCGCCACCCGTGACCTTTAACCACTTTATTTAAAACGCTTCATTGACGACATTTTCTTAATTTGGCGCCATGGTGAAGCGGCATTACATTCTTTCATTGCAGACTTCAACAAAGTAAAACCATACATCTCCTTTTCCCACTTTTATTCAGCAATCACCATAAATTTCCTTGACGTCAATGTAGCTTTAAGCAATGGTAAACTAACGACAAACCTATACAGAGAGCCCACTGACCGACGAAGATATCTTCATTTTAAAATTAGTCATGTCAAACACTGCAAAACAAGTATCCCCTATAGCCAAGCTATCCGTTTTAAAAGAATTTGTTTGTACAACAAGTATTTCACTCGCAGCTGGGACCAGCTCCGTAAAGCATTAACCGAACAACAATATCCTTCACAAATAATTGACGACGCCCTCCAACGGGCCAAATGCTTCGATCGGAAAGAGCTCATCAGTAGGGACAAGCGATTAGCGCCACCTTCCCGAACCAACCTCGCTCTAACGCATTCTGCATCTATTCCTAGCGTGTCGCATACAATCAGAAAACATTACAACTCACTAACACAGAGCGATCGGCTTAAGGACGATTTCACTGAATCGCCACGGGTTGTATATCGGAGATCAAAGAACTTGCGCGACATGGTAACTTCTTCCAAGACTAGATTCATTGCTCCAGTTGGTTGTCACCCCTGTAAAAAAATGCGATGTAAAGTTTGTGCGCACATGACCACTGCGACTGTTGCTAAAAGCACGGCATCTAACTTTTCACTTAGCATTAAAGAGGACTTAAACTGCGATAGCAGCAACATCACTTACTTACTTGAATGCTCACTCTGCCCTTGCAATACATCGGTCAAACCGAGACATCTTTTCGCATCCGTTTCAACAACCACAAATCACACGTAAACAGTTTGCCACGTCTTCCATTGTCTAAGCATTTTCATCTACCAGGTCATTCGTTTGACAAGATTATGGTGACACTATTAGAATCGGGCTTAAAATCGCACCATGATCGCGAAATTCGAGAATCGTTCCTGATTCACAAATTCAACAGTCTGTTATCCGGCATTAACGAATGCGTAGGCAAAGTGTCATGCCTTTCCACGATGCCCTGACGTCCGCAATTTTGAGAAATATTTAAAGAAGCATCGCTAACGGATTCTATACTTCCTAAAGGTTATCACATGTTTATTTATTATTTTTTTCATGCGTGAGCCTCGTCGTCAATGGTGAATGTTACAAATTCCTTTTACATGCCCACAATCTTGTCTATTGTATTACATTTTTAATGGTTTCTTTAGTGTAGTCACGGCTGTTTCAAAGAATTTTTGTGACACTCACATGCTGATCGCACGTGTTTTGTACTGACGTGTTCATGCCTGCCCATAAAAGCGGCCAACGAAGGCCGTGCCACGGCCGAAACGTAGAGTAAACAACTATCAAATTTTCGTAGGTGTGCTCCTTTATTCCTAATTGTATATATATATATATATATATATATATATATATATATATATATTTATTTATTGTATGAACTTGCAGATAGCACATTTGAAAAAGCTTTACTAACGTTTCAGCCGTGGCACGGCCTTCGTCAGAGTAAGTAGGTATGATACAATGCAGCCGTTTCTATAGGCTTACTTGATGAACTCTCGGTACAGCAGCTAGGACAATCAAAGTGAAAAAAAAATGATAATCTGTCACAACCTTGTGTTGAGATGACTGACATGCGACGGGTGCATGAATATACAAGTTTAAATTTTCCTTGCGCATCAACACGTGGGGCACAGTATGGTTGGCAGGACATGTAAAAGAGCTTTGAAGTAAAGATACCATGGTTGACTAATATACATTTTAATATACACTAAAATATTTTACTAATCTTAGAAGTCGTGTTATTATAGTGCGAGGCAGGTGAGCTTTCCTACGTTTTCATTGATACCTGAACGAATGGTGTTAAATTTGTGGATCAAGAAGGATTCCTTCACTTCCCTATCGTGATTTGTCTTGAAACCAGACTGAACAATAGTGGCCTTAATTTTGTCGAAAGCATGGCCAGGCATACTGACGTGCTTCGACAGCGGTAGATTAGGGAGGCTTACGGCATGTGCACGGTGATTATAAAAACGAATTCTGAAACTTGTCTCTCTTTGACATATGTACTGAGCTTTGCATGTCGAACACTCGAGAAGATAGATGACGTTCATACTACCACATGTGCAGTTTCCATTTATTTTTTATGAAAAGCTGGACGATGTACTTAAAACTGTTTTAGATGTCGTCATGTGCGCGCACACTTTGCAACTTGGTTTGTTGCAGGGATGACAGCCTTCATGATCTGAACACGTGGTTTTAGATGAGGTTAGTAAATCGCGAAGCTTTTGCGATCATTGGTAGACCACTCGTGGTTCTTCTGGAAAGATCCCTTTGAGCCGCTCGCTCTGTAATGAAATGTTGAAATGCTTCTTTAAAGTATGGTTCACATATGGAGCTGAAGCCCCATGTGTCGAAATTAGGTTAGTCCGCGAACAATCTTTGGGTCTTCTGTTAGTACTCAGCAGATCTGAACAGTCGAGCTCCTCTACACGTTTGATGGCGTCTGTGATTATGCTGGCCGGATAGCTCTGTTTTTCGAGCGCGCTCCGAAGTTGTTCGTCGTGGCGGGAAAATTCGCTGCTGTCAGAACATATTCTTTTAAAACGGGCTGCTTGGCTGTAGGGAATACTAGTTTTATTGCGTTTCACGGGACTGCTACTAAAGTGACAATATTGCTGCCCATCCGTGGGTTTCCTGTAAAGATAAGTTATCAGCTTCCTGTTACGTAGAGTAACCATGACATCAAGGAAGCTTATGTTCACAGGTGAATACGAGTACGAAAAAGAAATCGCTGGATGAGCGTTGTTAAGACCTGCTATGAAAGAAAGAAGTTGCGATTCACTATGGTGCCAGATTAGGAAAATGTCGTCGATGAACCGCTTATAGTTAAATGGCTTACATTCACAATTTGCAAGAAATTTGTTTTCAAGGAGCCCCATAAATATGTTTGCGTAGTTTGGACCAATTCTTGTGCCCATAGATGTACCGCTAACTTGAACATAATGTGTCCCATCAAATTCGAAATTGTTAAGTTCGAGAATGAGCTTAAGCAACGTAGCTAACGTAGATGCGGAAACAGGTTTTTCGGCGTCGCAATCGTTGTACGCGCAGATAACTGCCTCGATGCCATCTGAGTGAGGGATATTAGTGTATAGTGACATGACATCAAACGTAACGAGAAACGAATTTTGAGGAACCTGTAGGTCAAGATTATCTGTTAGAAAGTGATTGGTATCTTTAATTTAAGAGGCAAAGCAGGACGGAATGGTGTTAATGAGGCTATCTACATAACGGGAAAGGTTCTCAGTCACTGTTCCAATTCCAGAAATTATTGGTCTACCGGGATTATCTTTCTTATGAATTTTGGGAAGAAGTTAAAACCTGCCAGCTTCTGTGCTCAAGGGTATTAGGAATTTTAGAGTGCTGTAGCCCATTTGTTTATCATGGACTCCGACTAGGCACGTTGGACTTTCTGAAAAATTGCTTTCCCGCTACTCGAGAACCTACCGCGTATTGAGCCAGGTGACAGATGTGACTTACGAGATAGCCCCGCTCGAGTCTTCCTCCTCCTCCCCTTCACTGTCTACAGACATTGTTCATGTATCTCGCCTTAAGCTTTACCACTCGGCAACATCACAGAAAGAGCCGGGACGGTGCTTCAGCACCCGGGGATATGTCATGAGACAGTGTCCCACAAAAGCGGTTAGATAGAGGCGGAGAAAGACGACGGGATTTTGGTGTAGGGCAGAGATCTTGTTCTCCATCATGGCTTGCGCGTTAGTGCTGTGTAAATATATCTTCAAACGCCTACTTTCGCGTGTACCTTCGCGTAACTATATATATATATATATATATATATATATATATATATATATATATATATATATATATATATATATATATATATATATATATATATATATATATATATATATATATATATATATATATATATTGAAAAGGAGTTTAATAGCGACGCCAGGTAGTAGGCAGGCAGCCGGTACGGACCAAAATGCTCGAGCAGCCCAGCGTCTACAGCTCGTGCGCACGCCCGCGCTTCGCACTCAGAGATGTTCCCACTAGTCAGTGCCTTGCGAATTCCCCAATACAATACCCCAGCGACGAAGACGAGCCATCCTGGCGACTCAAGGTGACGAGAGAACAGGAGGGTCGTAGCAGGGCTTGAGGCGACTGACGTGCACCATCTTACGACCAAGGCGGTGCTTGTCCGCGGACGGCTTGAGCAGTTCATCCACACAGGTGACAGAAGAAGGGTTCTGTATGACGCGGTAAGGGCCAGTATATTCGGTGCAAACTTGGGAGTCAGTCCAGGAGGGTGGAAAGGCAGTCGAAGCCACACGAGAGAACTGACGGGGAAAGTGTCCTCAACAAGATGATCACGGTCGTGGCGATCTTTTTGGGGGGGCTTGATTATCGGCCGTGAAGGACCATGCAAGCTGACGTCACTCTTCGGCATGTTCGGCCATTTCAGAAACTTGGCTGAACTCGGGGGCATCAGGATTGTATGGCAAAATTGTGTCGACTTTGCTGCATGGGTCACGACCATATAAAAGAAAAATTGGAGAAAAGACTGTTGTTGATTTAATCGCCGTATTGTAGGCATACTTCACGAAAGGAAGAACAACGTCCCAATTAGAGTGGTCGGAATCAATATACATAGCGAGCATGTCTCGCAGGGTTTTATTGAAACGTTCTGTTAGGCCGTTCGTCTTAGGGTGGTAGGCTGTTTATGTGTGGTGTACCGTATGGCATGAATGTAAGAGCTGCTGCAGAACTTCGCACAAAAATACGTGGCCCCTGTCACTCAGGAGCTCCCGTGGTGCACCATGACAAAGAACAAACCGATGCAAGATGAAGGTTGCAATGTCACGAGCACCAGCCGTACGTAGCACTGCCATTTCGGCGTACCTTGTCAGATGGTCGGCAGCCACAATAACCCATCGATTACCACCAACAGAGCATGGTAGCGGGCCGTATAGGTCAATGTCAACACGGTCAAATGAGCGTGCAGGACATGATGAAAGCAGTAGTTGACCGGGTGAATGATGAAATGTCTTGCGCCGCTGACACAGGGAACATGAGCGAATGTGTTCGCGTACGAACGTGTACATACGCTGCCAGTAATAACGTTGGCGGATCCGCTCATACGTCTTTAGCACACCGGCGTGTGCGTGTTGCGCTTCAGCATGAAAATATTCGCAGATATCAGACCGCATATGGCTGGGTATGACTAGCCGCCATTTACGACCCACCACTTGATAGTTTTGACGGTATACGAGGCCATCCCGTATGACGAAATGCGTTGCTTGGCGGCGAAGAGCACGCGGGTAACCGGAAGTTGATGCGTCAGAAAGCATATTCAAGAGCGAGACAATCCAAGGGACCTTCCGCTGTTCGGATGGCATGTCTGTGACGCTGACGGCAGAGAGGGGAAGGTCAAGGGCTGATATTTCCGCATCATAAGATTTCACTGGTGATCGTGAAAGCGCATCTGCGTCAGAGTGTTTTCGCCCCGATCGGTAGACGACGCGTATATCGAATTCCTGGAGGCGTATCAGCCATATTAGCGTTGGTGTCGAAGAAATCGGTAGGCACGATAGTACCTTTTTCGATAAACTGAATGTGGCCGAGCGTCTCGTTGTCGCGCAAACTGAGGGGGAATGAGTTCGGATTGGAAATAAATATTCCGGTAATGTCTTGACAAAGCGCAAGAACGGCGAATGGCAGCAATGTGTGGTGGCGGCTACGGAAGATGTCAGATGACGTGAATATGGCGGTAGCGTCAGAAAGTGAAGCGCAGCTGACAGGGACAAACAAACTGGTCGCTGAAAGGAGAAAGGATATATATATATATATATATATATATATATATATATATATATATATATATATATATATATATATATATATATATATATATATATATATATACAGGTCAATCGTAATGTTAATACGAAGAAAGAAAAGTGGGTGAAAAGATAACTTGCCGTGAGCATGAACGGAACCTGCGACCTTCGAATAACGTCTTAGATGCTCTACCACTGAGCTACCACGGCGGCTATCTTCCCAGCCGCTTTATTGGGTACATAAGCGAATTTAAACGTGGGAGTGTCAGTCAGCGCCATTTGTAGCTATTAAAGGTATAGGATAAAAAATAAAAGTTTAAAATAAAATAACAGTAAAGTAAAAAGTTCAAAAATAATAATGAAAACGAAAATAAAGTAGATTAAGATAAAACAGATAAAGTTATAAAGAAATAAAATAAAGTGAAATAAAACAAAAGAAAACATAAATAAAACACAAAAATAAAAACAACATTAATAGGGTAAAGGATTAAAAGCTATAGATATAGAGGAAGGAGAAGAAAAAAGCGAGGTGCAGGGACCGTCACATACGGCAGCAACGAGAAAATAGGAAAGATGGACATGGTCGCATGAGTGCGAGGACGGGGAACCACTCAGCGAGAGCTCTTGCAGGCGTCAGTAAATGGAGTAGGGCGAGCCAGTCGGCCAGAGCTGCGTTGTTGTTGGCGATCGCGGGGGCACAACTGGTCGGCAGGAAATCCAGCAAGCGAGTGTACATTTAGAGCTTACAACCGACCGCATAGTTTCCATTCAGGGCTGTAAACCATCACCCAATGATTGACTGATATGTGGGGTTTAACATATAGGTCACGGGTTTGAATCCCGGCTGCGGCGACTACATTTCCGATGGAGGCGGAAATTTTGTAGGCCCGTGTGCTCAGATTTGGGTGCACTGAAAAGAACCCCAGGTAGTCGAAATTTCCGGAGCCCTCCACTATGGCGTCTCTCATAATCATATGGTGGTTTTGGGACGCTAAACCCCACATATCAATCAATCATAAAAAAACAATACGCCGACAACCCTGTCATATTAACACTTTTCATTATTTTTTTGTATTTCAACACACTATTTCATCATGATGTGTCTCCCCAGCAACATCATCAATGCCAGCAAAAGCAAGTCTAAGAGTGACGGAGACTTGAAGGGCTGCACCAACAAGGATGACGATGAACGTAAACATCATTGCAAGAACACTCAAGGATTAAACAGAGGCGTCTGCAAGCGGGTCAAGTGAAGCGATGACAAATTCAAAATGTGTCGCTAATGACAAACAAGCCATAATTCAAGACATTTTAGTGAAATGGAACATTATCCAAGTTTTTCTCAGAAGAGATCAAAACTCAGCCTACAATCAAAGCTACTGATACAACTGGACACAAAGCGACGAAGAAGGCCGAAACCACACCCTGTGTTCCGCTAGGACGCAAAAATCACCGCATCCACCTTGGTGTACCACACGCAAACGGGTGGTGCCGCATGTGTACCAATCGTGACAAAGAGCACGACGCCTATGCAAATGATGCTGCTGGTGCCCCAAAGCCTTCACACCACGTTTATTCCTCGCAAGAATGCAAGCAGTGTCATCAGCAGTTTGGCCGTGCAAGGTGTGCTTGTGTTTTCCAAGATGCAACAGCCAGCTTCGCCCACCAGAACTCCAGCATTTACTGGACTACTGGACTCTCACCTGACGTCTTCACGAGTTTACGGACTTCCACTGGACCATGGACCCAGTTGTGCATTTTGATATTTCTGACTTCTAAACCACTACTAGTTTTATTTATTCATTTTTATAAATAGCCCACCAGAACAATAATGATTATAAATAATTATAAATAGCCCACCAGAACTAAGCATTTACTGCACTACTGCCCTCTCCCCTGTAGTGCTTGCGAGTTTACGGAACTCCAAGGGACATTGAAATCAATTGTGCATTTTGATATTTCTCTTTTTTAAGCCTCTCCTAGTTTACTCCTACTTACTCGTAACTCGTGATTTCTTTTGAGGGCAGAATGAATAATGTGACGTACGAAGTAAGTGGTGCTTAGTAGAAGCAGATGAGGAAGAAGTCAAAACGGAATAAGTAAGGTGTGTGAGTCATGCCACGTGTCTCGCATCTAGTATGATATATATATATATATATATATATATATATATATATATATATATATATATATATATATATATATATATATATATATATATATATATATATATATATATATATCAGGAAGCAAACCAACCACACACACGTGTATGGGGTGGGGGGGGGGGGGGGGGGTTCGGTTCCTACCCACGGCAAGTCTTCTCACCCACTTATCTTTCTTCACATTCACATTACAATTCGGTCTAATAATTTCTCCTATACATTTCTTGGCATTATTGTCTGTTAGATCGCCATATTATTTTGTCAAAACACGTAAAAACGAGCCCTTAAGTAGACACTTCTTTCCCTAATTCAATAACGAGGATCTCGCACTGGCAGCCTTGGTGCCTTTAGGTTGTATACGAGGGACTATTGCTGAACTGCCAGCTCGTAAAATGTCCACGTGCTGTGAGATGCCAAGCTCATAAAGAGTGTGTCACACTCGCCGTGGAGGCTACTGGTGGCGCTGACTGACACTTCCACGTTTAAATTCACATTAAACTCACTAATAGTCGTGCCGTGCCCCCGAACACTGGCGTTTATAGTGTGCGATTTCCGGTCTATATTTCTTAAGCTTGTCACAAGTGGTGACGTCAAGTTGAATCCGGGCCTGAGCTAAAACTCAGAATGCAAACTTGAGCAGATTTTGCAAACTTTGAAGGAGCAGTCAAAAACATTAGCCGACATTAAACGTGATCAGAGAGCAGTCCAAAAGGAAGTAAAACAAAATGGTACTGCCATAAAAAATATTGAAGACCGCCTAGCTAAACTTGAGTCCTCTCCATCTAAACTGGATGACGCACAACAAACAGCAACCCGACTCAACGAAGTAGTCGAAGTGTCATCTAGAAAGGTTGATGACATTGAAAATTCCCAACGCCGCAATAATCTTGTTATTTTCAGCCTGCATGAGCAAGACAAGGAAAGACAGGAATACCTGATGATAGTGGTACAGAACATTTTTTTTTTATGTAATCGGTTTATCGCCTGAAAGCGTGGAGCGTATGCACCGCATTGGAAAAAAGACAGACAACGCGACCTGTCATTCTCCGACTATACGACTTCAAGGAAAAGCAGAAAATTATGCGTAACTGTTACAAGCTAAAGGGTTTGCACGTCTCAATCAGTGATGACTTTTCAAAACGCGTGCTACACAGCAGATAGTGCCTCTGGGAAAGCGCTAAAGACGAGAAGTTGAGTGGAAAGCGGGTGCGCCTAGCTTACGATAAGGTCTACGTAGACGGCAAGGCGTATTGCTGGGACAATTCCACTGATTCGTGTAAAGAGTGCCGAAACGCTCGCCATTACGAGAAAGACACCAGCTTGGATGGCAGTAGAAATTTTTCCTGACAAGTTAACAGTTATGAATGTTAATCCACGCAGTATCAGTAACAAGTCATCACTCTTTGAGGCTGCGCTCTTTGAACATGAACCGGATGTTGTAAGCATGACAGAAGCCTGGTTAAGTGAATCAGTTGAAGATACAGAGTTCCTGCCCCCCAATTATACTGCCTGTCGCAAGACCGAGGATCCAGGGGAGGAGGTGTTGTCATTGTTCATCGTCATCATCAGCCTGACTACGTCCACTACTGGACAAAGGCCTGTCCCCCGTTCCGCCAGTTAATCCAGTCCTGTGCTTGCTGCTGCCAATTTATACTCGCAAACGTCTTAATCTCATCTGCCCACTTAACCTTCTGTCTCCCCATAACCCGCTTGCCTTCTCTGGGAATCCAGTTAGTTACTCTTACGACCAGTGGTTATCCTGTCTACGCGCTACATGACCGGGCCATGTCCATTTCTTCTTCTTGATTTCAGCTATGATATCCTTAAACCACGTTTCTTCCCTAATCTACTCTGCTCTCTTCCTGTCTTTTAAGGCTACACCTACCATTTTTTTTCGTCACCTACACCTACCACACCGGGGTTGAGGTGACGTATATTTTGATTTGCCAGGCGAAATGTGAGGTGCTTGAATGCTCGAACAACTGTATTTAATGTGAGTTAAAAATAGAGAGAAGGCCATTGCACCAAATGCAAATAAATATTGGTGCCTACCACAGTCCAGTTTTTCTGCAGTAGTCATGGCTCGTTGCCCGCGTGCTCACCTGTGATTGCAGACGAGGTCCTTTAGCTGCAAGTCTCGGAAAGAAGGGAACAGCGGCAGGTACGAAGGGTATCGCTGAAAGAACTCAATGAATATCAGCACCCCGTAGTCTTGCTTGGATTTACAGAATGCCTGCCAAGTTTGACGCACATTCTTCCGCTCCTTGTTCGTGAGGCCTGTACTGCCCAGTGTCGTGGCCTTGCGAAGGCTGTTACCCATTTTCTTCTTTGTGTACACCTCATATGATGATGATGATGATGATGACGAACCACTCACATATCTGGCACCCACCCACAAGGGGGATCAGCAAAGAACAGGGCAGCAGGACTTTCAACTTAATGAGATATTGATCTAAAAACTTTCAATGATACTCGATTTCATAAAATAAAATATAACTAAGGAATGAGTACACTGCACGATCAAGTTGCCAGGTAATCAAATAGGCTCAGAGCCGAAAATAAGAATAGGAACATACTAACAAGTTAATATTTTTTGTTTGTATTATGTCTGCAAACACAGCAGAGCAAACGTCCATGCGACTAAAGCCTGATGTATTCCGTCTGAAGGATAAAATCACTGCAAGATTCATTTCTAAATCCAGCTTTTCAATTAAATCGACAATGTGTCTTTTCCTTAATAAGAATATTAGTGACAAAATGAAAAGCAATTGTCGATTTAAGCCTGATGTAGTCCATCCCAAGGATAAAATCACTGCAACATTCATTTCTAAATCCAGCTTTTCGTTTAGATCGACAAAGTATCTTTTCCTTGATAAGAGTATCAATGACAGAATGAAAAGAAATTGTCTATTGTTTCTATTTTTCAGCAAAATAGACATTACGGAGACGCTGTGAGCCCAGCTTTATGTGAGTAATAATTGAGATGCGGAATTCTACAGTGTAATCTGGTGATTGTAGTTCCTAACTGCCGAGATACACACCACTGCTTACTCCAACAAAAGTTTAGACGCGCAATGCCTCTGAGATTATTCAACGATAATTTTCCTACTTTCTTGCACAAGCAACCCATTCTAAATTTTAGTGCTGTCACGTTAGCCATTTCAAGTAAAATTGAGAAGAGGGGTCCGCTTAAACATTCTGGGGCTAATGAATCTGTCATCTCATTCAGATAAATCCTGCGGTGGCCAGGTACGCAGAGCAAATAGATTTTACTTAGGTTTGCTGGTATTGAACTAGTAAATGTACTAAAGAACTTCAATTTTTTTTTGCAGTACATACTCCAAGAGAATTAGTAATTATGACTGCTTCTGAATTACTTGCAGGAAGTGTGGCAGTTTGGGCTAGTTGGTATGACAAGACAATTGTTATAGCACGAGAACAGAATGACGACAAAAAGACAAGAAGGACACGAGCGCTCTTGGTCATCGTCTCTTTGTCGTCGTTCTGTTCTCGCGCTATAGCTATCGGCTTGCAGAAAGTTCACGAAGTGCGAGAACAATAGGGAATAATTCAGCAATGCTTGTTTGAATTTAATCTGGTAATCTAACTCCAAAAGACCAGTTGAGATAAGGACAGAAAGTGGCTACTCTAGCCTTTTCGTTCCATACTGATGCATCCGTCGCATTGATGTTGATAAAGGACAAACCCCATAACCGCAAAAATACTCGCGACAGCGACCAGCGACGCGACGTAGATTGCCTTCGTGCGAACAGTCGCTAGCGCAGGCAAACCTCATTCACGCGACGGCTTCGGTGAGCGAAATCCACCGTTGCTTGCATGAGACCGTCTACTCGTACGAAGAAAACTGCGTAGTGAGCGGTATGTAATGTAAAAATAAAATCTATTGTTGCGTAATTAAACGGAAAGTGCTTATTATTGCCTGGCGACATTTTTGTTATGTGCACGTGCCTAACATTACGTTATTTCTTCATTGTGCACGCGTGACTCGGGTGGAGAAGAGCATGAGAGGAGGTGGTGATTTTGCGGCACAAGAAGAGAACCGGCAATACGTCAGTCATGTACATCCTGTTCCGGTGCTTTGAGCACAGCACTTCCGGGCGATGGGTGACAGTTTCCAAATCTGGCAAACCAAGCGATCGCGCGAAAACTACCACGCGATACGTCGCGCGAACGCCCTGTTTCGTCGCTGATAGCATCGCTCGACGCTGTCGCATGCATTTTCGCATTTATGGGGTTTGGCCTTTGTGGACTGATGAGTCATGTAATCTTGTAACGGATTACTTAAATATCTCAGAGGCACTTGTTTTGCATTAGAAGGGAAAATATCATCAAATACTATGTAAAGTTCGGACTTGAGTATACTTGTTGAGGTAGTTTGGATGATATTTACATTCATGGGTTCTAGGCGCACTTGAAAGAGCCTAATCTGAGGGGAGTGTATTCTTGACCATTGTGTTTTGAAGAAGATGACGATGATGATTATGATTCCCGGAAGAATGGCAGAATGAAGAAGAAAATTATGTTGATGATGATTCCCGGAAGAATGTCACAATCCACCACGGGAGATCAGCCAGGAGGCGTGTGTTGGTGTTTGGAAAAATGTGCCCAACCGCGCATGAGGTGTAGGTGTGCCCCTCTACACGAGCACACGAAACAAAAATATACCCAGCTGAGAGGAGTTGGGGGACGATGCTCCCGCTCTGCTCCGGCGACCTCACTCAAACCGGAGTGTACCGCAGCATATAGATTGATTTTCCAGCCTTTTCCTACGGTGGGTGATGGACGAAAGAAACCATAGGAAAATGGGGCCGATTCTCCGATAATGCTCCAGTGGTTACACCACCACTACTCTGACGCATCGCTTATGCTCCAGTGGATGCTCCGCAATTACTCCGTCGCATCGCTCAGCGGCTTTCATTGGCTGTTGGAGGAGCGACGCAGGCAGCCTCACCACCAAGCAGCCGTCCTTCCCCACAAACAGACATGGCACAGACCAAGCCAGAGCAGTGAGGATTGTGCGAAGCCTTCAGCCGCTTCTGAGAAAAGGAAATCGTTCTGTGCACTTTCATTTCATTTCATTTCATTTTTGTTCCTTAAGGACCTCACTGAAGGGGTATTACACAAGGGGTGGATACACACATAAAAAACAAAAGCCATGTTTTAATACATTGGAAAGTGATCGGCTGAAGTGGTCAAAAATGTGGAAATGCAGGTTGTGGCTATGATGTCATTGGAAAGGGCGTTCCAGTCTGTAGCTGCACGAAAAAAGAATGAAGACGAAAAAGTGACGGTGCGGGCACGTGGGCGAGCAGCTTGTTGCGGGTGACCGGTGTGACTGGCGATGCGTTTTGGGGGGAGAATGTACGGTGGCTTACCGAGGGAGCTGTAAAATACCTTGTGAAAAAGACAAATACTAGCAGTGCGGCGACGAGATGCGAGTAATAATAAACTGGGTTCTGTTTTAAGTGCCGGTATGCTGATCTGATATGAGTACTTGGAATGAATAGACCTTGTAGCTCTATCTTGAAGTGACTCGAGTTGATTGATGAGATATTCTTAATGAGGGTTCCAAATGGGCGATGCATATTCTAATTTTGACCTTATGAGAGACTGAAAAGCAAGTACTCTTACATGTTGAGGGGCATGGTGTAGGTGGAGTGTTTAAAACCCAAATGTTTTATTGACAGATGAAATGATGTTCGTAATGTGGGTCGCCCAGGTTACATCACTGCAAAGGGTTACTACAAGGTATTTGTTGGAAGGAACTAGTTCAAGGTTAGCGCAAGCGATTTGGCAAGAAAAAATAAGTAGATTTTTATGGCGGTGGAGATTTTTACGGGTTTAGCTCAATTAGCCATAGGTTACACCATTCTTGCACAATTCGCAAGTCGTTTTGGAGAGACGCGTTATCGGAAACGTTAGTAATGGTACGATAAGTTACGCAATCGTCTGCGAACATACGAATAATAGATGATGCTTGGAATGGTAGATCAATAATGTCAATTAGGAACAACAGTGGACCAAGTACAGACCCTTGAGAGACACCTGAAGTTACGGGGATAGCACTATATGGTTGTTAACTAAGACGTATTGTGAGCGATTGCTTTAGATTACTTTAATTCATGCTAAAATATCAGGACTTAGATGTAACGCATCATTTTTACTAGTAGAAGATCATGAGAAACGTTGTCGAAGGCTTTTGAATGATCTAAAAAACGGCGTCATTCTGTAAGTTAGGATCCAGATCTCCATGCAGGTCGTGAACAAACATGGCTAGCTGCGTTTCGCACGAAAACCCTTTCCTGAAGCCATGCTGTGATGGATGAGGAAAAAAAATCACAGCTTTGCCTCGAAGCAGAAGCAATGAACGCGATAGCAAAAAATTGGAAGATTTAAACGTGCCCCGCGTTTTTCATGCACAAAGGATGAACAAAACGTACTCACAGGTACACATTAACGCGAATAAGCGTATCAGTTTTTACTACGCTGTGTCTGAAAAGCGCGCCCTTTTCGCAAACAGAGGCTGTACAGCGACTGCAGTCATCTTTGCGCGCCCGGTAACTACAACAGAATCGTTCCGATGAAACTCAAAGGCTAGCCAAAACATACTATTCTCCACACTGCAAGATATGGGCTTGCGATCTAGCGCAGATCCGCTTATTCTCTACGCGGGCCAAAGTACGCGTGAGAGGTGAGAGCCACCACGCACTCACTGCACCATCTTGCTGATAACTCTGAAAGTACGACAGTTTTCCGCCGAGATGCCCGTCAATACCAGTAAGTGGAAGATATAAATAGCTTGCCGTTTAAGCATTCAAGGTAGAACACCTTAGTAGCTCAGTGGTTAGCGTCTCACATTTACAACGCGGAGGTCCCACGTTCAATTCCGCACGCTGGGGTCCTCTTTCTGGATTTTTTTTCCTTTCTTGCGTTTTCAAATACATTGTAAGCACAATATTCACAGCTTTTTACCTTCATCTTCTTTAATTGTATATAATCATTATCACAAAAAAACGTCTTCGTTCGAAGCGTTGATCAGGCGATTCAGCCTAATAAACGCTGTCGAGACCCCAACGTTGCTACTGTCTTAAGAGTGGTGGAGGCTGCCTAAATCCTCAAGTCCTCTCCGACGTCACGTTCACCTGGAGCTTCGTTCGGGTCACCGCTTGCTTCCCCCGTCCGCTGTCATGGCTCAAGAACCGCTGCCCGGAACATCCAGCATCCCTGTCCAACAAATTATTCCTGCGGGGATCGTCCACGCCCGGCAGCGTGACCCACCCATCTTCTCTGGTCTTCCACGTGACGACGTCGAAGTATGGCTGAAAGAATACGACAGGACCAGTGTTTATAACCAATAGGATGAGCCTCAAGAACTTCGTCACGTCGCCTTCTATCTGTCCGATGTCGCGAAAACATGGTTTTTAACCACGAGAGCAGCTTCCCGAATTGGCCTACTTTTGCTCAAAAAATCCGTAGGATTTTAGGGAAACCGAACATCCATTCCGAAGTGTCGAAACGAAAGTTCGATGGGCGTGCCCAACATCCCGGGAAGACGTACACTTCGTACATTGAAGACGTCCTTGCCCTTTGCCACCGCGTGAACTCGGCGATGACAGAAGCTGATCGTGTTCGCCACGTCATCAGAGGGATAGGCCATGTCATATTTAACGCTCTGGCTATCAAAAACCCCACCACCGTTGAGGACGTCATCACCACATGTCGACATCTTGATGAACTACAAGCCATTCGATTGCACCCAGACTACCCAGACGCCAGTGACAGCCGGCCTTCCTCAGATGCGGATTTGCGCACGCTGATTCGCACTCTGATTCGCGAGGAACTTCAAGCGCAAGGGATGTCATGTGCACCCGCCCCTCAGCCTCGCTCTCCATCTGCTGGTCTGCGAGACATCATCAAAGAGGAACTCTCATCCATGACTAGCACTCTCCCATCGAACACTCCGGCGCTCCCAACGCCACCCATGACGTATGCGCAAGTCGCTGCCATGCCACCTGCCTTGGTTCAGCACGCGCATCCTGTTCCTGCGCCGTCCAACGTAGCTGCATTTGCACCACACTCACCTGTCCCAGTGCCGGTACCAGCGCATGTGACAGCTCCAGCACTCTAGGCCCCCTGGCGCTCGCCTCACCCAATATGTTACTATTGTGGCATTCGAAGCCATATTTCACGATTTTGCCGCAAGCGCCAACAGGATGAACGCCGTTGCTACGACGTTTACGAAAGATATTCGGAACCATCCCCGAACCAGTACCGACGCCGTCTACGACACATTCCTTCTCTCCGACTTCTCCACTCGCTGCACCTCACCCCTGCTATCCCGGACGCCACCGGTCCCCTTCACCTCTGCGACGCTCAACGTCTCCTCTGAGACCGGCTGCACCTACTTCAGACTACCACTCAGAAAACTAGCTGGCGCAGTTTTTTGAGGGAAAGCTGCATCGCTCGAACAAACACCAAGACCTCCAGAGGGCCCGGCACTTGTTATTAGTGTATGCTGAAGGGGTACCAGTTCAAGCATTGGTGTATACGGGGGCTGCTATTTCTGTTATTCATGCGGATTTGTGTTCATGTCTACGTAAGGTTACCACAACTTATACTGGCACTCTCTTACGTAGTGCAAAGGACTCGCCGATACGGCCATCAGCACAGTGCACCGTTAGAGTTTTCATTGATGGTATCCGGCATCATATTCAGTTTGCCGTGCTGGCTTCTTGTGCTTTTATGCTTGTTTTAGGATGACCCTGGATGGGACTTTCTTTCTGATGCTGCTGCTTCCATCTCTTGTCGACGACTCATACATATGCGAGAGACAGATGATATCTCCCCGAAATCATCACGTGACCGACTACAAATAACCAATGACTTCCTTGTGCCACCTAACCACGAGCACGTTATTATCGTTATGTCTGACTCCATTGATCACGGTGACATCCTAGTCAGTCCATCAGCCCGTTGTCTAACCAGAAAGATTGCACTTTATCAAGTCTTGTCCACTTCTCCAACGGCACCGCATTTCTCGCTGCACTGAATGTCACCAATGCGCCGATTCTGCTGACCAAGGGCACTGTTGTAGTTTCCAGCGTGGACACACAACCTATCTCTGTAGTGACTTCACATACCAGTCTGGTGGAATCACGTTCAATACCAGCATGTGGTCCACACACTACGACTCTCGTCAATGCCATCAGCATGGATCTCACTCTCCCGCAAGCACACGAACTACTGGCGTCGTTGTCTAAGCATAAATTTTCTTTCGACGTACATTCCACTGCTCTAAGCCAGACTTCTGCGGCGGCTAATCGCATACACACCGACGTAACTTCTGTTGTCCGTCGTCGACCATACCGTGTTTCTTCCAGCGAACGCGAGATCATCGACAAGCACGTTGCTGATATGCTTAGGCAAAACATTATCCGCCCCTCCTCAAGGCCTTGGTAGTCACCTGTCGTTCTCGTGCGAAAAAAAGATGGTTCCGTGCGATTCTGCGTTGACTACCGCGCATTAAACAAAGTAACCAGAAAAGACGTATATCCCATGCCTCACATTGATGATGTCTTAGAGTTTTTACAAGGAGCGGAATATTTTTCAAGCCTTGACCTGTGCTCTGGCTATTGGCAAATTCCAATGCATGAAGATGACAAGGAAAAAAACTGCTTTTTCCACACCCGATGGACTTTACGAATTTAACGTCATGCCTTTTGGCCTCTGCAATGCGCCAGCAACGTTTGAACGAATGATAGACACTGTATTGCGGGGCCTTAAATGGAAAACGT
The DNA here is from genome assembly GCF_043290135.1 of Rhipicephalus microplus. Classification (NCBI taxonomy): domain Eukaryota; kingdom Metazoa; phylum Arthropoda; class Arachnida; order Ixodida; family Ixodidae; genus Rhipicephalus; species Rhipicephalus microplus. Next base: position 186,258,217 of record NC_134704.1, on the reverse strand, counting down.
GCTTATGTTACCTTGACGACATCTTCATGTTTTCTTCAACATTCGAACAGCACTTGCAGCGCCTAGATGAAGATTTAACGTGTCTCGCAGCTGCTGGCCTTCAGCTCAACGCCAAAAAGTGCCACTTTGCTAGCAAAAGTAATAAAGTACTCGGACATCTCGTCAGCAAAGATGGAATCCGGCCTGATCCCGGCAACATTACCGCAGTTCTTCACTTCCTGGTACCTCAACGCGCCAAAGAGCTCCGAAGCTTTCTTGTCCTTGCGTCGTACTTCCGGCGATTTATACGAGACTTAGCCGCCATTGCTGCGCCACTTCACCAACTCCCTTCTTCGGAAGCGTCGTACGTATTGTTGGACGAATGCCAAATAGTTTTTGACACCTTGAAACGTGCCCTCACGTCTGAGTCAGTGCGTTGTCATTTTGATAACGCCACACCCACTCTCCTCTATACTGACGTCAGCGGACACGAACTCGGCGCTGTACTTTCGCAACGAACAGAGTGTTATGGCGAGCGTGTGATCGCATATGCTAGTCGCACCCTCACAGCAGCGGAGAAAAACTACACCATCACAGTGCAGGAGTGTCTCGCCATTGTCTAGGCTATCCAGAAGTTTCGACTATATCTTCACGGCCGCCACTTTACCGTCGTCACTAACCACCACGCTTTCTGCTAGTTGACGACGTTGAAGAATTTGTCTGGACGTCTCGGTCACTGCATACTTCGTACCTAAGAATACGAGTTTGACGTTACCTACAAGTCCGGCAAGAAACACTACGATACCGATGCCCTTAGCCGCTGTCCTTTACCATCCTCATCAGGCACTCCTGGCCTGTCGCCAACTGTGACTGAACCCATCAAAGCGCCTCCGCCAGTTCATTCACTCGCCTTTCTTGACTCGCCATTCACTCGACTTTCTTGCTACCTTCGGCAACGAGACGTTTGCATCCCACCAACACAGCGACACTTACCGTCGCTCTATATTGCAGCGCCTTCAAGGCTCATCTCGTCCTCCCAACGCCCGCGTCCATCGAGAGCTGCGGAACTTCAAGACTGAAAACTCCATTCTTTAGTGCTCTGTCTTCCACCCCGAAGGACAGCGCTGGGTTCCTGTAGCTCCTCATTCCCTAAGGGCGCACATTTTGGAGGCGTTTCACGATGACCTCAAGGATGGTCATCTCTGTTTTCAAAAAAATTATGAACGTATCCGCAGTCGCTTTGCATGGCCTGGGCTTTCCACCTGCGTAGCGCGATATGTTGAGTCATGCTCGTTCTGCCAACGCCGCAAGCGACCCACTTCCTCCACAGCTGGTCTTCTACAACCTCTCCCGTGTCCTGACGCTCCCTTCGATGTCATTGGCATTGGCCTCTACGGACCACTACCAATATCAGCTAGCGGCAAGCGCTAGATTGTCACAGAAGTTGACCAGTTAACAAGGTACGCCGAAACAGCTGCACTTCCTTCAGGATCAGCAGAGGACATTGCCACATTTTTTCTGGAGGCAATCTTTCTAAGATATGGTGCACCACGCATCCTATTGAGCGGTCGCGGCAAGCCGTTTCTCTCGAAACTACTCGAACAAGTACTCCACGCATGTAATAAAATTCATAAGACGACTTCCAGCTACCATCCCCAGAATAACTGCCTCACAGAGCGCTTCCATCGAACTTTGACCGACATGATATCTATGTATATCAATGGTGACCACACCAACTGGGATACCATCCTGCCATTCGTCACTTTTGCGTACAATACCGCTACGCAGCACACCACGGGCTATTCCCCATTCTTTCTCGTCTATGGCCGTCAACCGACATCTCCACTCAACATCTCCTTCTTGGACGTCCCTGTGAACTCGTCATCGTTATGGAGTGAACGCTTAATCTCTCGCCTGGCCGATTGTCGCCGACGCGCCCGCCTCAATACAGAGGCAAGTCAACAAGAGCGGAAGACTCGCTAGGATGGCGTCCACCACGTAGTTTACTTCAATACTGGAGACAAAGTACTGTTGTGGACCACAACGCGGGTTCCCGGCCTGTGTGATAAGTTTCACTCATGTTTCATCGGCCCCTACGCTATAGTCGAGCAGACGTCTACTGTTAACTACCGAGTAACCCCTCTTGTCATGCCTTCTGACGGCCGTTTTCGTGTCACGGAGGTTGTTAACGTGTCGCGCTTAAAACCATTCGTGTGACGTACACCACCGTCATAAACAGCGGCCACATAGGCCGCTTCCGTGCGAGGGGGAAATTAGTGTTGGTTGGTTGGTTCCTCAACACCTTGGCGCAACCCACCTAGGGGGATATGCCATGAATGGGACGGTGCCTTGCTTTTTAAATAGTTCACTTCTTGAAAGAGAGGGTTGTACTAATTAGGTAATATATGTAATAATATAAAGGTGTTAAATTCCTATACAAACAAAAAACCTTGAAAAAAAACCTAATAAACCCAAAAAAGAAAAAATTACACATAAAACAACGGAAGTTATTTATCTTTAGCATTCCATTCGTTTAGATTCTCGTAAGAAATTTGTAACAGCGGTAAATACGCTCCTGTGGCTGAATTCAAATGCGACTGCGCCAAATGAAAGAATCACCGGAAGTTTCAAGTTTGAGCCCAACTTTAGTAAGGGTTCTTCTAGTAGATTTTTCCTTTGAGTTTTCAATTTTCGGCATGACAAAAAGAAGTGCTCCAAAAATTCCTTCTGATTGCAATAAAGGCACCAAGGCGACTGTGCCAGACCCGACCTGTGAAGGTAAAAGTTCAATTAGGGGACTCGACAACGCAGCCTGGTTATCACTATTTCTTCCTTTCTTGATGAACACCACTTGTTCTCCCAAGGGAACTTTAGCTGTGGGTAGTCTGATACAAACAAAGGATATTTTTCAAAGTTTTTGGCCGTTGTGCGTTTTTCAAAGCGTGCTGCTGTGATATATTCCGAAGTAGGCAAAATCGGTAAAACAGGAAAATCAAGAGAAGATGCAGCTAGCGCATCCACATGCTCATTCAGAGCTAAACCTCTATGGCCTTGTATCTAAACTAGTCGGACGAGTCGCACATGTGTCGGAATGAGCGTGTAGAAAGTTTCTAAGGTACGCGAAAAAGTTGAGCTTAAGGCAGTACAGACCGAGAGACAGTCTGTTAGAACAATCACCACTGATATATCTTGCGGCACTTTACGCAATGCTAAGACTATTGCCAGTAGTTCAGCTTGGTAAATAGGTGTAAAAGTCGGGTAATCGAATTGAGAAAGCCCCATCTAGAGAGGATGATACGATTCCTACGCCAGCCTTCTCTTCATAAACAGAAGCGTCAGTCGCTATCAGAATGGATGTTTCTAGATTGGCCAAATGATCTTCCAAAATGCCATCTATATACTTATATGGTAATTTTTGGCATTCTTGGGATATATATCGTCAAATTCAATCCTGATTGCATCTACAGTGTTGAGCACAAGTATTTCCCGAAGGATAACTCTTAAGGATCCAAAAGTTTCTGTGTAAATATTACTTGAGGGCAACGTAATTTACACCATTGGTGGTTGAAGAATGAGGTCTGCTGGTTAATGAACACATACTGTGACCTCCGCTGAGGTGATGCATAGATTTTAAGGAATGTACGTACTGTTATAATATGAAATCTTTTGATAAGAGAGGGCAGGCGGGATTCTTCGTATAGGATATTGTTGGCAACATATTTAGGTAGCCCTAAGCATAGCGTAAAGATGCGCGTTCTAGCAGAATCAGTGGTCGAACTTTGTAGGCCGGAGTGCCAGAAAACAAAACACAGCCGAATTCAAGTATTGGTCGATGTACATGCAATATATCATAACGGGCACGTCTCTACGCAAACCGGCACGATAATTACTGAGCCTGCGCAGCATCGCTACGGCACGTGCTCCTTTAGCAGCCATGTTTTCTATGTGGGGACTCCAGTTAGGTGTTTCGGTGTAGGTTACCCCCAAGTACCTAACTGACTTGGCCTGAAGTATGGCATCTTCTCGGTACATTAGTTAAATTTACACTGGGGGATTTTGTGCGAAAACTGTGACTGTACTTTTGTTTGTATTGAGGCATAGGTTCATATCCTCCAGCCACCTTTCCAGGCTATTCATGTATGTCTGCAGAATCAGGTACAGTGTGTGAATGTCCGCCGACGCAGCAAAAAAAATACGATATCATCGGCATACACATAGACCTGTACATCTTCCTGTATGGGAATGGCACATAGCAGTGCATTAAATAATAAGGGCGATTGTACTGACCCTTGCGGTATACCTCTCGTTTGCCTATATATTGAAGAGTTGACACCAGATTGCGAGCAGTAAAATTCTCTATCATCTAATAAAACATGGATCCAGGCCACAAAGTATTGAGGCGGTCCTAAGTTCTGAAGTGAATCTAGCAGTTTCACATGCTCCATGCTATCATAAGCTTTTGTGATATCTAAGGTTACCAAAGCGGAGTATTGTTTCTGATATCGAGCAAGTTGAATTCTGCTTTCGAGATCCACGTGCGCACACCAAATGGAGCAACCACATCTGAATTCAATTCGGCATGGGCTCAGTGTCAGTTATTCTGACATCCATCGATCTATACGTCTATATAAGATTCTTTAAACGAGTTTTACTAGGTTCGATGTAAGTGCAATGGGCCTGATATTATCTAAGGTAAACCCAGCGCCTTGCTTTTTTTTAATATTGGAATCACTTTTGTCATTCCCCAATAAGGTGGAATCCAAGAGCTTCTAAGTGAGTGATTGATAATTTTGAGTAGGCCAAGTGGGTATATTTTATGTACTGATTTTATCACCGACGTCGTCATGCCATCAGGACCCGGAGCAGAATTGGGTAGTATCCTGACTACGTTTGCTAATTCTGCACGTGTAGCCTCTTCAAAATCCTCAGCCCTAAGGGCGACTGGTCTTGATATGAGAGAAGTGTCGTAAAGCGACTTTTTAGGCTCTGAGCTATATCTTATAGAAGGGCCTTTAGTTAAACTGGCGATGATACAACAGATTCTATATTTCTTACTACTGTAAGAACTTTCTTAATTCTCAGAAAGCGAAAAAGGGCTTTTCTATTGACCGGCTTTGACAGGAACTCCCATCGGTTGTGGTTAAATTTGTCCTTCGTATTAGCGATGGTTCTCTTAAAAATAGCGGACGCATACTTATAATCACTCAAGGTCCTGGGACACTGGTTAAAGATCATTTTTTTCCATGCAGCTTTTCTTAGTCTATAAGTCCGCGAAAAGTCTGCATTCCACCAAGGGTTGGTAGACGGTTTAGAGCTTTCAATGGTGAATTTTGATTTATTTAACACCTTTTTTAAAATGTCGCTTATTCTGATGGCGTCTAGTTTTGCATCATTCGTTGGGTTAGATAAAGCGCCTCATAACAATTTCTCGAAAGTATTAAAGTTTACATGTGTTACGGAAGATCTATTCTTGGAGGTTATTGGACATACCACCTCGAACAATATATGCATATGCTCACTACTTGTTCCCGAGTTAATCACAGACCATGATAAGATGGAGACGTTAGCGCTATAAAAAGTTAGATCGAGTACCGAGGAGGACTGATTACACATAAAAGTAGGAGTTTTGGTGTTTATTCATATAAAGTTATTCTTGTTCACCCAATCCCATAAACGTTTGCCATTCAGATCAGTTTTTAAACCCCACAAAATATGATGAGAATTCAAGTCACCTATTAATACAATGTCTTTTTGACAATGGTGAACTGCAGTATCTAGCACGGAAGAATTTAGAACACCCGCAGAAAAATAAGCATTATTAAATGAGAATGGGAGGAACCCAGGAATAGTAATGCTTAGTGCTAAAATCTCGCTTTCTGAAGTCATTGACTGATAAATAATTTTAGCTCTATGGGTGATTTTAGATGAGATCATCTTCATCATCATCATCAGCCTGACTACGTCCACTGCAGGACAAAGGCATCTCCCATGTTCCGCCAATTAACCCGGTCCTGTGCTTGCTGCTGCCAATTTATACCCGCAAACTTCTTAACCTCATCTGCCTACCTAACCTTCTGTCTCCCCCTAACCCGCTTGCCTTCTCTGGGAACCCAGTGAGTTACCCTTAACGACCAGCGGTTATCCTGTCTACACGCTACATGCCCGGCCCATGTCCATTTCTTCTTCTTGATTTCAGCTATGATATCCTTAACTCCCGTTTGTTCCCTAATCCACCCTGCCCTCTTTTTGTCTCTTAAGGTTACACCTACCATTTTTTAGGAGCGAAGCTCCTTAAGGCGTGGGCTGTGCGTCCCCTGTATGTAGCCACCTCTCGTTCAGTTCTTGCAGTGTTCACTAGATGGTGGTACTTGTAGCTGACGGCATTAAGTATTACGCTAGCCACCGCCCGATCTAAAGGGTACAGCCATATCCATCCATCCATCCGTCCGTCCGTCCGTCCGTCCGTCCATCTATCTATCCATCCATCCAAAAGATGCAAGATGTTATAAACAAGACGGCGGTACGTGTAGTTGATTATGAAAGATGCGAGGTGTTATAAAATAGGAATGATGCCACATATGGCGCGTGTCATCGTTCGATATAGTGCGGCGACGTACGCTAGGTGGAGCGTTGCAATAAAATCGAGTGGGCAAAATGTACGGAGGATTCATGGTTTACCTCCGGAGCTTCGCCCACTTATCATCATTCACTTCGTGGATATGGCGGCATTTTTTTCATTGCTCGCTGCGTCGTCCTCAATTTAAGCTGAACCCTCTTTGTAAGTCTCCAGGTTTCTGCTCCGTAGCTAAGTACCGGCAAGATACAGCTAGTATATACCTTCCTCTTGAGGGATAGTGGCACTTTAGCTCTCATAATTTGATAGTGCTTGCCAAATGTGCTCCACGCCATTCTTATTATTAGAGTTACTTCAATCTCGTGGTTCGGCTCCGCGGTTATTACCAGCCCTAAGTAGACATAGTCTTTTACAACTTGAAGTGCACTATTACCTATCTCGAAGCGCTGCTCTTTTCCGAGGTTGCTGTACATTACTTTCGTTTCCTGCAGATTCATTTTAAGACCCACCTTTCTGCTCTCCTTGTCTATCTCCGTAATTACGAGTTGCAATTCGTCCCCTGAGTTAGTCAGCAATGCAATGTCATCAGCGAAGCGTAGGTTACTAAGGTACTCTCCATTAACTCTTATCCCTAACTGTTCCCATTCTAGGCTTCTGAACACCTCCTGTAAGCACGCGGTAAATAGCATTGGAGAGATTGTGTCCCCCTGCCTTACACCCTTCTTGATTGGTATTCTGTTGCTTTCTTTATGAAGCACTATGGTAGCAGTTGATCCCCTGTAGATTTCTTCCAAGATGTTTATATATGCTTCATCGACACCCTGACTCCGCAGTGTCTGCATGACGGCTGATACTTCTACTGAATCGAACGCCTTCTCGTAATCTATTAAGGCTAAGTATAGTGGTTGGTTATATTCTGAGCATTTCTCTATTACCTGATTGATAGTATGAATGTGGTCGATGGTTTAGTAGCCTGTTCGAAATCCTGCTTGTTTATTTGGTTGATTGAATTCTAATGTTTTCTTTACTCTGTAAGCAATTACCTTTGTAAATAGCTTGTATACTACAGAGAGCAAGCTAATCGGCCTGTAATTCTTCAAGTCCTTGTCATCTCCTTTCTTATGTATTAAGATGATGTTAGCGTTCTTCCAAGACTCTGGTACTCTTCTCGTCAAGAGACACCTCGTAAACAAGGTGGCTAGTTTTTCTAACACAATCTGTCCTCCGTCTTTCAGCAGATCTGATGTTACCTGATCCTCACCAGCAGCTTTGCCTCTTTTCATGCTCTCCAAAGCTTTTCTGACTCCTTCTATCATTACTGGTGGGATCTGGGTTACTGCTAGTTTTTATAGTATTAAAGTCGTGGTTGTCCCGGCTACTGTGCAGATCTCTGTAAAACTCTTCCGCTATTTTAACCATCCTATTCATATTGGTAGTTATTTTGCTTCCTTTGTCCCTTAGTGCATATATCCGATTTTTGCCTATCCCAAGTTTCCTCTTCACTGCTTTGACGCTTCCTCCATTTTTTAGAGCGTGTTCAATGCTCTCCATGTGATACCTTCTTACATAGGATACCTTACGCCTATTAAACAACTTCGAAAGCTCTGCCAGTTCTATTTTGTCTCTTGTACTTGAGACTTTTATGATTAGACGCTTCTTAATGAGATTCTTCGTTTCCTGGGAAAGCTTGCCAGTGTCCTGTCTAACTACTCTGCCTCCAACTTCCACTGCACACTCCGTAATGATACTCGTCAAATTATCATTCCTTGTATCTATGCTAAGGTTGGTTTCCTCACTAAGAGCCGAGTACCTGTTCTGAAGCGAGGCTCTGAATTCCTGTACTTTCCCTCTCAGCGCTAGCTCATTGATTGGCTTTCAGCGTATCAAGATGAGATAAATATTGCCAAACCTCCACCCTGAGTTGAGCGGTCTAGACGAAATGTGCGGTAATTTTTAATCCTAAAATACTGATTTTCTGCAAGCCAAGTTTCTTGTAAAGCAACAATATCAGGGGAATCATTATCGCAAAGTTGAAGTAAGTCTGTAGCTGCTGAAAAACTGGAGCGGCAATTCCACTGTAGTACTTTTAAATTCTCTATTCTGAAGAGATAATAGCAGCACTCACTGCTTTCTCTAAGATCCTATCCTTTAATTAATGCTTTTTTGGTGGGGTTTCCTTCTGATATCTCTTGTTTCTTGATTTAGGACTAATTGAGGAGCGTTGTGCCTCAGGAGTTGTGTCTCTTTTGTTGTGCCTCTTTTCATACTTCTTGAGTCAGAGTCCATTTGTTCTGGTTGTGAGACATGAGAATCGGAATCCGAGCTCGAATCTATGTCCTATACGAGAGGCATAATTACTTTACGGCCAGAGTTTGGCATGTCTGGCTTTGACTTCGAAGAGCCTGGTTTTGATGGAATATCAGTAACCTTAACTGGTGAAGGTAGACGAGGGGGCACGGTAGGTTGGTAATCACCCTGCAAGATTTTATTCAACTGAGTGCTCACTATTTTTGCCAATGATTCCGTTAGGCTCACGAATAGAGATTCCATAGGCTTCGTCATGGCCCTTTCCACAGTTGATGTTATTAGATCAGGCAACGATGACTCAAGCATCTGGTTTGCCTGGTTGGCAACGGAGGCGTAGCCACGTGAGCGCTCAGAAAGAATAGATCGGGCCTCACGCCGGGAGCATCCTTGTTGTTCGATGATCTCTAGAAGTTGCAACTCACATGTCCTCATGGGGCAACTTTCATCGTCAGCCGCGTCATTTCCTCTGCATAGACAGCATCTTACCTCTTGGGTTGAACATTTATCGGGTTTATGTTTGTCAGTGCATGTGCGACACCTCGCATTCGATCTACATCACTTGATGGTATGCCCATACTTCCAGCATTTTTTGCACTGCAGTGGGCGAGGGGATAGTGCATCTACACGATAAATTAGTGGCCATGCCTTAATTTCGGTTCGTCGAGATATGCCGGCAAAAGTCACGATCACTGATTCTGTGGGGATCTTTTTGTTCTCAACGTTTCGCGAGCATCGAAATACAGACTGCTCCTGCGGCCGCAAACATTTCAAGTATTTCGGGTGGTGCAAGGCTCAAGTCCACTCCTCGAACTAGTCCATTCACACAGGCCAAATGGGCAGGTACGAAACAGCTCACCGGATTTCAGGCAAACGTTGTGCATTCTGGAAGATCTGTGATGCAGGCCTGGTCTGGCAAGCCGCACAGGATGCCTCCACGTTCAAATTGACGCAACTCAGTAATCATTTGGTAATAATCGGAAATATTCCGGAGTTCTTCCCGAATTAGTTTCAGATTTTGCAAGCGAATAGACTCGCCGTTCGTTGGAACCAGGGCCACGAGAACGCGCTTCAGACCTTTACGCAAAAACAGATCGATTGGCAAATCACTGTTAGGAAGTGAAGCCGACCAGGCAGAATATGCCTGGCCGGGAAAGGAGAGAGACATCAGGTTGATAGGCTTAACAGCACTACCCCATCCGGCCGCTCCCCCACAGGAGGAAGCACGAAGGTGTTCAGTAGCAGTGGGGGTAAATCCCGAATTGAAACCGGACGCTCAGGCCTCAGGAAGCACCGGAAGAAACCTCAAGGACAGCGAGGACCGCGAGGACAGGGCATCGGTCCCCTGTCTCTGCTTCTTTTTCTCCTCTTCACCTTTAATTGGCCAATCTTCTGCAATGCGTATGCAATGCGTACAAATTAGTGTAAGCACAATATTCACAGCGTTTGACCTTCATCTTCTTCATCTGTATATGATCATCATCACAAAAAACGTCGTCTTCGTTCGAAGCGTTGATCAGGCGATTCGGCCTAATAAACGCCGTCGAGACCCCAACGCTGCTACTGTCTTACAATATAGATACGTATACATATACGGTGCATGACATAGACACGGAAGTCCATGTCGACGCCTACGGTGGCGGCGAAATCCAGCCGAGAGTGTTCATATAATAGCTATCGCAATAACAGTGGTTAGAATCGAGAAAGCTTGTAATACGTGTATAGATGATATGATCAAGTATTTTGCATGAGACACAGGTTATTGAGATGAGGTGATAGTTTATAGGGACTGCTTATTACCGGATCTATAAACTGGAACTATCTTTCCATGTTCCCAATCAAGAGGTAGCATGCCTGTTGCAAGTGACTGTGAAAACAACACACAGATATGCTGCACAAATATGTTTCGCGTTTTTGAGAACTTTTGGTGCAATATCATGCACACCAGCCGACGACGAGAGTTTTATATAGTCTATTAAGGAAGAAATACCGGATAGAAAAAAATGTAATTGGTGGCATAGTACAATCAAAGGCGGCATGGGAAACAGAAAATGACACTTCAGTTTCTTGAGTAAACACTGATGCAAATGCGGTGTTGAAGACATGGGTGCGTTCAGCGTCTGTTAGCGCATCACTTGACTGGTTTGATAAGGTAACAAAGCGCGTGTCACGAGTGTTTATAACTTGAGTGAGTGATTGAATAAACTTTATTTAAATTCCGGTAGTTTTCTTTCAACGGGTGAGGTGGGGGAAGAGGGGATTACTCCTGTCCCTTCCCACTCTCTGTCGATTATGATGGCGGCGCCTCTGCTGACCACTCGAAGTCCTTGGACCCGGGGGACATTTTCAGTTTGCCGGACGACCCAAAACTGGTCGCCCAGCTTTTCGCTGGTGAGTGCCGCCTCCTAGCGGCACCGCAACTGACGCCGCCGATGGGCAACGGTGACCGCAGCCGTGGCGGAAGCCGGCCCCTGCTCTCGCGCGGTGGTAACAGCAGCAATTGGCTTCGGAGTTTGTCCCTGCCTAACATGCGTCGCGAAGGGAGCGGCGGTAGTGACGTCAACGTTTCCAGCACACTCCTAAAGCATGTGCTGCAGTGCGGCCCTTTCCCCGCACGCTTTGCACGCGTCCGTCGGGTATATATGTGGATAACACGGGCGTAAGATTGCCAGAATTGTTTACCGTTGTTCTTAAGCACGTTGGGTAATTCAGAGTGAAAGAACAAGCGTTTATCATGACGGATGGCTTTCATGTTAGCACTTTAATTGTCTTTGTACGCATTCTATGCATCAGGTGTGTTAGTGGCTGGGCTGCGCAGGAGCGCAGTCTTTTTTTTTTCTAATCGCTTCGGTGCTTTATCGAACCAAGGTTTGGATGAATTAGAAGATATTGTAATTAGAAGAATGTATGTGTCTACTAAATTGTTTAGTTCATCTTTAACATTACGCCAGTTTTCATCTACTGTATGAGAAGGAAAGGTGGTTTCAAATGTGGAATAAAACTGCCTTAATTCATGGTTAATTGCTTCATAATTTTTCTTAACATATAAACAAATAGTCTTTTAACAGTTAGGGTTAAGAGACGTTTTACCACAAAGACGGCATGAATAACCTTGTGGTTGCTGATTTCGGGACGATACGTAATAGATTAGACGCCTTCAGGGTAGTTTGTTAGGACAATGTCTAGAATATTTTGGCAGTTACCGATGACACGGGTCAGGGTAGTGACCACAAGAGTTAAATTAAAGTTTAGCACTGCTCAAGAAACTCCTTCGATTCCTTTTGTGTAGCCACTGGAGCATGCGCGTTTGACCAAACGATACTAAGAAAAGTCTCCAAACAGAATCACATGCATATTAGGGTATTTGTATGTTATCTCATTAAGTAAGTTATTTAGCTTGAAAGAGAAGTCGGGAGCACTTTGAGGGGGGCCTATAGCAAGCGCCTAGTATAATCGAATGAGGTGACGCATGACATTTAAGCCACAGAATTTCAAGATCAGATACAAAGTTTACAGATGTACAGTAGATGCTTTGACTCACGGCAACAAGTACCCCTCCCCCCCCCCCTCGTGCCCCTGCGATCGTTTCGAAAAAGTTTAAAGTTTGATATGTCAGCGAGGACTTTACTGTCCGTTACGTCTCCTGTAAGCTACGTTTTTGGTGATATTAAAAAAACTATTGTGAAATGACGAAACCAGAATAGAAATGAGGTCACTATTTGGAAGAAATGTGCGTATGTTAGTTAATATAGCTGAAAGCGACAAGTTGGATTGTGGAGAACGCAGCGGGCGGGAGGACGCTTGTTGATGACTGGGCAATGGCTATGCTATTTCTTTAACAGATTCTGTTGAACGGTCAAACGCGTATCATTTAGTTTCAATGTGCAATGTTTTGAAGCGCAGAGAATACGACGAGGATTTCGATTTGGTGAAAGCGATGAAATGTTTGCGAGCTAAATTGATGGACTGCAAGAAATCCTCAACGACGTTGTATTGGCTTCCTTCAAATTTTAGGCCGTTTCGAAGGAACAATTTTTTCGTTTTGGAACAGTTGAATTATACGATGAGTGGCCGAGCATAGCGCTCTGAGTGGCATCCAAGACGATGTGCACGTTCAATGTGATTGCGATCAACGACGACGTTTAAATGCTCATTGCACTGGCGAGTAACGATTTTCTCCTATTCAGCAAAGGTTTCTCTCGCATTGGGATCGGGGATGTTATAAAATATAAGATTGTTCTGACGTGACCTGTTCTCGGCATCTTCCCTTTGTGAAGCAAGGCGATCGAGCTGGCCTGCCAGTTGAGTGGTATCTGCTGTTACTGTATTTAGGTCGGTTCGTAAGGTAGAGATGACTTTGTAATGCTCTTCTAAATCAATCATGCACTTACATAGGTTGTATTCGCAACTTTCACCGCCTAAAGAGGGCGCTAGTGTAAGTCCAACATGGTTGTCGTTTGGGGGATCGTGCAGCCGGCGCTCCGGCGGCCGCCGACGGGGTGCCCGTCACTTCGAACTGCTTAGTAATTTCGGTTGCAGCCACTGTGTTGCAAAGCTGTGCTTTAGAAGGTCATTGACTCTGGCATGTATAACACTGGATGTTGCGAAACACGTGTGCGGTGTATTACTGAAGGAAAAGAAGTTTTGAACGTCGGTCACATCGTTAGCTCAGGTGCGAAGGAATGAACGCACAGCTTTGTGAACACTATCCAAGTATTGTGTCTGCTGACTTGCCAACCATAAAAATACATGCACGAGCCATGGTTCGAATTGAGAACCAACAAAACGCTGAAGGTGAGTTCACGCACTGCACTGACTTATTTACTTTAGTAAGGGAGGAGGGGTCGTTTCTTCGATCGACGGGTTATTCTCGCTGGCTTTGCGTGTGTGACTGGCCCTATGGAATCGTAGTCATTTTTTTTTACCTGCAGGTGGTAGAGAAACACTTGTTGCTTACTAGTACAGTAGTTCACTCTTAGCTTATAGCTTATACGAGTGGATGGCTGCGCTTTTCCGAGGCTTAGTGCGCCCGAGCCATCTGGCACGGAAGCAAAAGTGGCAGCCTTCCTTATTGTCATGTATTTTAGCTTTGATGCACGACTACAAAATAATCCCTGGTGCTGTTAGGAGTGCAACCATCCACTCGCATGATCTAGCAAACAGTAAGTCTTGACGTCGGTGTTCGAGCCTGTTATTGCTCTGCATGGGAGAAAAGCTGCTTTAACGCGCTTCTGAACAAAAGAAACTTGGTTGTGTTTACGTGATAAGGCATGATCAATGAGGAAGTAAACCAGGTGCCGAAATTTCTAGCATGTTTGGAAGCTGATTACATAACCATAGATTTATTAATTTCAATTGAAACACTTATTTCTACCATATATAGCCTTCCAGGTGAAGGACAACAACGAAAACATCGGCGGATAAGCTGCTTCACTAATCACTGTCAGCCACCCCCCATTATGGTTGGCCTGTGTGCACAGCAAGAAAAATAACATAATAAGCAAGTGAAATTATGTGATGAGTGCACAATAAATATAAAGTCCAACAGTCTACGAAAAAAGATTGATGAAAAAAAAACATATTTGTAAGAAGTGCTTCTACGCCTCTACTCACACGCGTGCGTACGGGTGAGTGCAGATGGAGAGGAAATGTCACCCAAAAACAGTGATATAATAAAGACGTGGGGAACTTCGACGAGCCTTTGCGCCCACCTGAAGGAAAACCCTGAGCGTGCTTATTCTTCGACTGAAATGGTGCGAGTACAAACGTTTCTTTTGTCTCTTCCTCTCTTGCACGGTTACTGCTCGTGAAAAGCAGGAAACCTCGTCTTTGACTGCGCGGCGTGTGCAGAGCGGCATCTATCATATTTCGTGATTCTTCTACCTGTAGATCACAGTAAGCAAATAATAAAAAGTAAACCATTGCTACTGCAACTCGCAGTATCATCAGACTTCGGTAGTTGACAACTGGTTTTGGGACGTTAAACCCCACAAATCAATCAATCGGTAGTTGACTACAGAATTAAGAATCTCCGTAGAAAAAATTGCCTGCGACAAAATATAAAGCACAAGCGAACAACCAAAGTGAGGCCGATTGAACGGCTGGCTGCGCGGGCATCTCCCAAACGACAGTTACGACGGAGGCCGCAAGGCATGGCCACCATCTGTGAAAGTTGCGAATAAGGTTTCGTCGGTTGCTTGTGGCTTGCTTTTTAAGCCTAACACTTCGTCGATCAGCTTTGACTGGTCAGCAGTTAGCTTTCCTAACTCCGTCATTACGTCCTTGATATGAGAAGGGTCACGGTTAGTTTTCGTATTGTCGCTTAAACATTAATGTAGCGATTTTCTTTTACCTTTTGGCTGGTTCCAATGTCGCGGGGTCTCCCAGGAGTAGAGTTGAGGTGGTTTTGCTCTGTTTTTCTCGTAGAAAGCTGCCTGCGAGGAACGTTCCTCGTAGGGGCCTTTCTTCCTACGAGGGGCTGGTTTTCAGGTAGAGGGCCGCCAACGGCTTTCCGCGGCTCCGGACAGCCTGCGGGGGAGCTGCACTACACTGCGGAAACCTAAACGGACGTCGCGGTAGTTTTCTGTGTGTGTTTACTTTAGTTTAGTTCATTATACTTTAGGTTGACAGCGGTCCTCGTGGTGAAACTCAATGGAGGCCCCCGCGCTTGGATGTGCCTGTTTGAATTCATTCCACCCAGTTTGAGTCGTCAACGGAGACGTTTGTGTGGGACTCGCTCACTGGATTCCGTGCCGATGGGTTCTTCTCTCGCGATTTCCAACTTCAGCGTAGCTATGGCCGACTGGGCTGGTCCTACGTCGTCTCCTGACACCGACCTTCGACGACAGTGCAGCTCTGACCTACCGGACTTGCCCTACGCCACCTCCTGACGCCGACAAGAGCTCTCGCAAGTGGTGCCCCGTCCTCGGACTCCTGTGACCATGTTTCCATCTTTACTATCTCTCCTATTCCCTCGATATGCCGTCACTTTCTGGCTTACCACCTCACGCCTCTTTCTCTCTCTCTACACCTTTATTCCTATCCTTTCAATGCCTCCTCACCCCCCTCCCTTGTGAGCTACTGTTGAGGTGTCGCTCGCTGAAGCAGACAATTTCAGGGCCCACTTTTTTCTTCCTTTCTCTCTTAGAACCACTTAGTAGTAGTTTGTGTGGTCCTTTCTAGTCTCCGGGTGGGCTCTGATTATGTTGCCAGGAGAGCCGGGGGATCGTCACACAGAGGACGCCGCGAGAGCAGGTTGCAGCGATTGCGTCTGAGTTCTGTAGCGTACAAGTGCGTACAACGTCAAATAAAAGTGTTGCAGCCAAATAAATCAGTTAGGAGAGAGTCTATGGAGATGCTGTGTGTACGTGCCGATCCTCTATCCGGTGGGGACCAAGTAGCGACCAGAACACTACGCTACATTATCACCCGAGAAAAGCAATGAAACTTTCAGGACATGAAATACATTCAACAACCATTGTAGTGCCGCACCGGGGGATATGACAGGCGACTAAATGTGGCAACGAAGGTTGTCATCGACAGAACGCTGTGGTGGGAACCTTAATCGTGAGGTGGTTCCGAGCAGCGAACGGCACTTCGTGATCTCGCGAATGTTGAGCAACCCGGCGGTCGCAGGTGTGGCACAAAACTGGGGAGTGAGCTCTTCTTGAATTACCTGTGCTATTTTTATCAGGTAGTGCTAAGATTGAATGATTTTGGGTTCATAAACCAAGCATGTGATCAATATTGGGGAAATTTTACTAGACGTCAGTAAAGTGTCAGCGGAATGCCGATAATGCGTTGTTTGTAATACGGGATTTTTTTTCTTGAGATGATTTCGACAAAGCAAAGCAGATAGGTGACAGAGTTGGTGCTCATTCATTATGACGTAAATTTAGCACAAAAAAGTAGAGTACAAGAAAGTGAACATCACAAGCGCTTCTAGCGTTCACTTTCTTTTTCTCGTCTTTTTTGCGCTACATTTACGCCATAATAACTTCGGTAAATTGAATCAGGTCCCTCTATTATTTCGAGCGCTAATTAGATATGCAACAATAAAAATGTGATAGTTTTGGGTTGATTTTAAAAAAAGTTAATAATTGTCATTGGTAAACATATGTGGTTAAAAATCTTTTTGGTCTTGTGAGACAAGTACACATAAACGGTAATATTTATCCACTTTTCATATCAATAAACGTCCGGTCGTGGTGTACCACTGCGCAAAAAATATTTTTGGTATATAGTTATCTGAATTAATATAACACATACAATTGAAATTAGCGTTAATTCTTTAGAGATGTAGTCGATTGAGCTAGGGCAATGTGCTTGATACGGACTTTTAGAACGCACACACGCCCTCATACTGATGAAAAAGTTATTTTTATTGTATAAGTGGTATCTGAGACAATATTCTAGAAGTATACTGGGCTCGTCGGGGGACGGGGTGCTTTCAGGACAAGAAAGAGAGGGACGAAAGAAACTGACGATACTGGGAACAATGAATGCAAGAAAAAAAATTGAGGAGTTGCTTGGCAGGACGTGTCGTGGAGCGCTCGAAGTTTCTGTGGAAGGAAGTTAATGAAGTTAGTCCATATGGCAGCCTGGCACAAAGTATTCAGACGGAGGTGACATGTTAGTGAAAAAAAGAGAGAAAGGAGAAAGCACCTTTTAGAAAAACTAGAGGTAGTGGACCATGAGAGAGAGCACTATCCTGCTGCATTTTTTTCTCTTCTAATTCCGGCTGTGTGACTGGAGTTCCTTGAGGCGGAAGACGGGAGTGCGAGCAGTGCTGAGACGTAGTTTTTACCTGGACAATGCAACAACACTGGCCTGTGAACAGAAGAGGAGAAAAGAAGATTTCTTCAAGCCTGGTACGCACGTTGTGACGCCTCCACGTTGATCACCTTCTGTGCAGTGATGTTCCTTATTACGCCCAATGATTCCCATTCAGAAACATGAAAATTCCATATGTCATATATGTTTTCCTGTAAACGTTGACGAAATTCTCAGCATACTTCCCTGCACAACAGTACTAATTTCTATCCCCATCCACGCACACACATACTATAAATACATGTGTCTCAAGTACTGAAGACTTTTGAAATCATGGCTAGTCTCTGCACTGACGCACAACGAAAGCATGACTATTTTAATTCATATACAGTTAGTACAGTGCATATTGTAAGATTCAAGTTTAACACCACTAAGCTAGGAGTCACTCCACATAAACATCAAAAACATATGTCAAAGGTTATGCTTGCGTTCTGCATGCACCAGAATCAATTACAACAGATGAAGGCCTACTGTGACCACTAATTATCGGTCTTCATGGGCTAACTGAACGATTCCTAGAATTCCCTGCAACATCAGAAAGATTCATAGTTTTCTTTCAGCTCAAAATGACAGGCGAAAATTCTTTGAAAAGGGAAAAATTCCCTGCACGGGACATCACTGCTTCTGTGACCTCCGGACGTTAGCGCAGACCTGTAAGTAGAGTAAACTGGTCGGCCTTTCCTTGATTCTGTGAAAATGCAGTGGCTTAAGTGGCGTAGTTTTGTCCCTTTCACTGCTTATTTATTTTGTTACGTTGTAGTTAAATTTTCCTTATTTGTGCTTGATTGAGGCCATTTGTCTTGAAGAAATGCATGCTCATACAATGACTACATTGAAAATGTTCACTGCGACAAGTATCAAAACAGAGCGAGTAGTACAAAGTAAAAAGACAAAATCAATGCGAATTTATCTCGAAAATTACTTTCGAAATTAGGTGAAGCTACGCTTTCCTACATGCTACCACTACAGGCCCCAACCATGCAATGTAAGGGCCCACTTTGCTGGAAGTATGACGATGAGCACACACTAAACTGGGACTGTAATATTCAGCCTTATTATGTGATAAAACTACGCAATGATCAGGGTGGTAGTTCAGGATACCATCTACCAGAGTACCAGGATTCAAATATTTTTGGTCGAAAATTGCTTTTGCATGTTTCAGCAAGCGTAGAGCTATCGATTTTGAAATACAGGGCGTTTCAAGAAATGTGTCCTATATTGTTTAAAAACCAGCAAAACATGCTACTTCCTCGCTGTCATGACAGTTGCTTTCTCCATGGCGGCAGGTGTCTTGAGGCTTGAATACATCACTAGTAACAGTAATTAGCAGTGCTAAATAATTAATTTTTAATTAGGGGAGCAAGACCATTACGTCAAATAAGATAATTGAAGTC
The DNA here is from genome assembly GCF_043290135.1 of Rhipicephalus microplus. Taxonomy (NCBI): domain Eukaryota; kingdom Metazoa; phylum Arthropoda; class Arachnida; order Ixodida; family Ixodidae; genus Rhipicephalus; species Rhipicephalus microplus. Next base: position 186,239,134 of record NC_134704.1, on the reverse strand, counting down.
TGCCATGCGAATAATCGATTCCGCTTTGAAGTTTTGGAAAAGTGGTCTGTAGTAATAATTGCGAAATAATGAAATTCTCCCCAATTATATGGCTAATCCGAAACACGAATGAGCGCAACTGAAATAAGGCAGCGTTGTTACAGCAACCATCAAGCGACTTCGTTGTTCGGGTGTGTGGGCTGTGCTCGCAATTACAGCACGCATGACGCACATACGTTAACAGACGGGGGAAAAGGGGGAGGACACTTAAGCTTCGCCTTTAAGAGTTCAACGCGATAGCAAAATCCTGCGTGCACCCTTCAACCTAGTGCACCCTTCAACCACTAAATGCATACTCATTCATATGTTTTGTTACATACACAGGCACGCACACAAACACGCACAGAGTAGATTGGGCCATTATCGCCGAATAATCACCAAAGAGCCCATTCGGCTATTATCGACATATGTGCTCGTTTTCATCGTGACACCTGTCAAACAAAAGGCGTTAAAGGGGCCCTGAAACACTTTTTTTCTATTTACCATGGAATGAATTCACTAGCAGAGCTTATTGCCTCACGAATTCAACGCCGCAAAATTTTAAGAATTCGTCCAGTGCGAGTGGAGTTACAAAAGTTTGTCGTATGCTGCAATTGCATTATCTCTGCTCTCGTCCCGACGAAAGCGCTGGAAGCTAACCAGGGAGGGGTGGCAGGGCAAAGAAACTACCACGCCTTGTGACCTTGAGCACGTTTTTTTCTTCGGATGCACGGCTTTTTCAGTGTGATCGCGCGCACGCGTGGACAAGTAGCGGCCTTAGACGGCTATCTCGGTAACTTCATTTTTCGGTCACAGACGCACAGACGATTTTTCGCGCACAACCAACAGGGCCGACGCGGGCGGCGAGTTTTCTGCGACACGAGCTCTTTAACGCTATCGCGTTAAAACTGCAGCCCTATAACCTCTGTTTTTAAAAGTGGCCTTCTTGTACTCGTCTGCTTGTTGCACTCATTGGTCCTTTGTTTTCGGATTCGCCGCAGAATATTGGAAAATTTCATTACTTTGCCGTTACTACTAGAGGCCGCTTTCCCAATATCTCAAGGTGTCAATGTGTTCTTCGCATTAAGGACTTCAATTCTCTCAATTGACTTCACTGCCTACCTCCACTAATTTAAAAAGTAAATAATTTAGCTTTCCTAATTACTGTTCCAATCGATGTCTTCAACCTGCTGAATATGCCTGCCGCTACAGATAAAGCAATTGTAAAGACAGTGAGCAAATAGCGTCTGTTGCTAATTTTTAAACAATATTGGACACATCTCTTAAAACAGGCTGTATACAGAAAACTTTGGTGAGTTTTGAACTTTGTTCGCGTCAAGTAGGTGTATTTTTATATTGTAGCGGCTGTATTACAGCAGACTACGTGGGATTTGCTTCTTGATATCGAACGCTCATCCTGTCTTTTGTATGTGTGTGTGTTCAGCTTTAGAACCTGGTTCTTCTCATAGACGCACAGACTGTATAGGATTCATCGAGTGTCCACGGCTTCAGTGCTCTCAGTTTTCGTGCCTCTCTCATTATTTGCAGTTCAAGTGTATACATATATTTTTTGCTAAATTATGCAGGAAGCAAACAGCTGAGCCTTCGCGTCGTCAATTATTCTGATAGATTGTCCTTCGGGGATGGTGAAGAGTTGTTCCCGGTGGCCGCGCTTTCTTCGTTTGTCGTGCATCGTTTTCCAGCATTATGGGCTTCATTTCAAAGCGCTGCGCTTCAAACTTGAGTACTGTGGATTTCATGTGATCTGTTTTATTGTGGTTTATTTTTGATGGCTTTTTGCATGTTTTTTTTATTCTTGTCTTATTTTCCCAATTTGTGGGTAATCAACCAGAAATGGCAGCTTATTTTTATTAAATCAAAGAACAAGAACTCAAGTATTTTCTTGAATTTCATTGGCAAGAACTCTGTGGAAAATAATACGCAGTAATTCAGCAGTTTTTGCATGAGAGTTCAGACTTATTTCATCTAACCAATGCGTGGAACGGGAGGCTCAATGCGGTAGGCAATGCGGCCCGGAAGCAGAACCAAAAGCAGGACCAAAAGCTATGCAGACGCATTTCACGGTTAAGCAGGGATATAGAAGAGCATGCATTACAAGTATGTAGAGCGCCATGGGCGGAGACGTGTAACTGGATGTAAAAACAGCTGGTCTTGGCGAAGACGTGGCATCTCCTCCGGAATCCCTTGGCTCCGGAGGAGACAGCGCACGCACATAAGCTAAGCAAGTTATTGCACGAGTACGAAGACACGTCCACGGACTTTCTTGATGACGTGCGAAGCTATTAATTTAAGTCCTCAAGCCCCATCGCGCACCCGGCATTCGGACGTGATAGTAACGCTGGGCTAGACAAGGACTTCAGTGTGGCGGAGGTGAGGGCGGTACTGTACAAGCTCAACACAAAAGCGGCACCAGACCCGGACGGAATAACAAACAAAACACTGCGTAGCTTGCACAATGAGTTGATAGAACAATTGATAGCTTACATAAACGAGTGCTGTATCGCTGGCGCTATACCGAGCTCGAGGAAAACGGCACGCATAATTGTGATCCTCGAACCAGGCAAACAGGGGAGAGATTGACCATCTTCGACTGATATATCTGACTTCCTGCGCTGGTATCTCTGACTTCCTGCGATGGTTCCTACATGGAACACGCGGTTCTCGCTCGTCTTACCAACTACCTCGTGGATTGAGACATGCTCGCGCACACAATGCTGGGGTTCGGTCGTAACCTTTCCACGCAAGACGTTGTGCTTCAACTCAAACATGATATCATAGACAGTACCACGCGATCTACGAAAGCGATACTCAGGCTCGACCTCAAAAAGGCGTTCACCAACGTTAAACAGGCCACAATACTTGAAAGCATGTGAGCATTAGGACTGGGCGAGAGAACGTACCACTACGTACGAAATGTCCTTACAGGTCGCCCATGCTTTTATCGCGCATGCTTTTTAATCTCGTGCTTGTCGGGTTACCACGAAAATTAGCTCAGATAGAAGACATCCACCACAGCTTTTACGCCGATATCAACCTCTGGGTTGCCGAGGAGAATGACGGACGGATGGAGCAAACGTTGCAGGAGGCGGTCGACGTGGTAGAGGACTACCATCGCGACACGGGCCTCAAATTTACCGTTGCTAAATCGGACCACCTTCTCTATAGACCTACGTGCAGGGGCCCTAAACCCAAGAACGCAGATTCTTCCAGCGAGCGCGCAGACCAAGATATTAAAGTAGTAACATCGGACGGCACCGTAATCCCACAAGTTAACAACATTAGTGTACTGGGATCGCACCTGTTAGCCAATGGCCACAACGGCGAAACCATACGCAAAGTAGGCGGTTTTGTCAATAGAACGATCTGGTTACTGAATGGCCGTCACCAGCGGCAAGTGCCCGTCACCAGCGTCCAGTGGTAGATAAAGAAATTGGCCAGAATCTACATGTTACACTGTAAAAGTCGTCGAAAGACAATAGTCTTGCGTCTGGAGGGAGCGAACAAACGTTTATTGGATGTTCTGCGGAAGAAAATTGGTGAATGGTATTCTGAAGGCGCTGCGTTAGAGTGCCTCGAGCGTGTAATGGAGGTGAACAAGCGCACCTAGGCACGTTAGGCACGAGCGTCATCTGGCAGTTATTTTCGAAAACGAAGGCGTGCGCGACCACGGCGAAAGATGCGCGCCAGTTCCAGAGGTGATAAGGTGTAGAATTCAAAGTGACGGGCAGGTGCCACCACCGTGCCGTCGTAGCAAAGCGTTGGAAACACCTTCTTGAGCATCGCGTTGCACTGTAAGCGCAGCGCGTTAAACGCTACAGTTCTTAGAGTTACTTGTGTGTGTCTCTTCTAGTATAAAGGCAGACATACAAAACATATACATGTTGTTATGGCGCCTCAAACATGTGCGATATTCGCTTTTTTAATGGACAATCGCACAACGATGAACCCTAAACCTTGAGCAATATTGGTGGGCACTGCGATGGAGTCGGCCGTTTGATGTTTGATGAATCGTTAGGGCGGACAAACAGACAAATGTACAGACAGACAGACAGACAGATTAAAATTTTTCTGTCGAAGGTCCTCAAGAAAGACTATCGTCTTTAATATAGCTTGCTGTTTGAACGTTCAAGGAGCTGTTCCTCCATGTCTCAGCGGTGAACGCCTCACTCACGATTCAGAGGTCTCGCGTTCGATTCCGCGCGCCGGAGTCTTCTTATGAATTAATTTTCTTTCTTGCGTTTCTATGCATAAATGTATATACCCATACATATACAGTCAGTGATGGCGATGCTGACGTCGACGCTGGCTGCAAATCCAGCCGAGAGTGCCCATATGATTCGCTACCGCAATAAAAACCGTGATCATCTACGCATGTTGTTTTACTAACCACAGAACGCATGTCGACTATGGAACCAACACAAAGTCAATTAACACTAGGTTGTTCAAAGGCGTTCTTTTTTTTAGGTATCATGCTTAGACGACGGCTGACCGCATGCTTGCGAATGGTCTGCACACGACGGCGAGTCGACTTCATTTTACAGTGGGCTTTCTTGTGATGGTTGTCTTATGCCTGCGCCACACGGGCATAGAAAATGACATTCGGTAGCGAAGGCATTCAGTTCCCAAATTACATTTTTTTTCGGTGGCGCTGCTACATGTCCAATGACATATGGCTTGATGATATCGATCACAGCACCTTCCTCGTGAGCATTGGGTGAGTAGCAATAAAAAATAAGCAAGCGTTTACAAGCTTTATACACAACAGACAATAAATAAATGTATAAATAAGCATGGTACGCTGCAGTTAGATTTTGTTCGTTACTTTGTTTCACGACGTTGCAACCGACCGTGTAGCAACTTGAGCCAAACCTATTCAGATCTGCAGCGTAAAAAGATGGCGCCTGTCGCGTTTATTTCAAAGCGTCTATACTAGCTGAAGAAACGTTTTCGAGCACTTGTTTAAGTGATTAGTGTAAATAAAAGACGCGAAAAGTCTCCTTCCAGTCAAATCGAATGTTGTTTTATATAATTGCTTCATTAGCTGTGCCGTCGAGAGTACGCATTTCTTAGTCGAATGAGTTCTGCCGACGACGTTAGGTGACGAATGGCATTTGGACGAATGCCATTTCGTTCATCTGTATGGCACCGCGCGAACGACATTCAATCTGAAGGTATTAGGAGGTGAGTGATAAAAAGAGTTGCTTGGGCAAGTTGGTGCGTACTTAGCTAACTACAAAAGAAGCTACAAAATGTCGAAATCGGTAAAATCAAGGAAGTAGAAAACAAGACAGAGAGCAGAGACGTGGCTCTCTGTCTCTGTTTCTACTACTCTGCTCTGTGGCTTTTGTCGTTTATTCAATGTGATGTTCTCTTCGCCGAATGCTACCTCAGTACTGCATGAGAAAGCAATTTACTTCAAAACGGGCGCACTATAGTACGAGCGACCTGCGCAGTACGACGAGCTTCGCAAGAGCTATCTGAACACACTTACTTGTAAGTTCACACCCTACAATGCTTGGCACTACGTAGAAAGGTAGCACTTTCTTGCTCTTCATAGACGTACTTCACATCAAACCACCTCCATCCTTTCGACAAGACAGTCTCGCGAAAATATCCGACCGCGCACACCACATCGCTGAAACCGTATATAGCGGAGAATAATCACTGGCATCGCTTTTCGCCTGCTGTGTTGCAGTTTTCAGCGAAGTGTTCACTTCTTTGCTGGTCTTGCATGTTCCAAAGTACTTACAACAAGACGCGCATCAGGAAAAGCCATCGGTAGAGCCACACCACGTTCACCATGCGTTCAGCACGCGTGACGTGTACGGGGGCACGTTGAAGCTTGCCCGTAGTACACCTTGCGGCGGCTCTGTGCGGCTAAATGTTTCTCGGACAGCTTGCCAGGGCAGCATCGTGTAAATTTCAGGCGCGCACAGAACAAGGGTAGGTGTGCCGCCTGGGCAACACTGGCTTTCCATAGTTATTGCTGTGAAGCGTAAAAACGCGCAAAATACGTATAAATATTATCGCACCTTTGGTAGTGTTCACATGAGCGAGGTGTCCAGAATTCTTCTAAGGTGATGGGGAAATAGGTGGGTGGTAGACTGAATGTTTTTGTTCACAGGCCTTATCAATGCCCACGAAATACCTACTTCAAATCATGCTATTTTCTAAGGGTTCCCACTTCATTCCACCAAGGCTGTGTTACAACTACAAAGGCTGTCTTAGAAGTAAAGAGAACTAAAGAATCACTTTTTGAATTCGATTCAACGTAAGTGAGGGCCCGAAACAGCTTAATTTGCAAGTTTCATCGCCTATAGCAGGCGCACAGGGTGGTTCAATATGGCGCCCACAGAGAGTATCGGTTAAGGTCGGAGTGGCTGAGCACATATGTGGCCTGCACTGTTTCTTTTTTGATTTTTTTTGCTCTGTGATGGCTTTACTCTTTCTGCAGTCGCATATTATGCGTGATTTAGAGGCTTCAGAAACTCGGATACGATGCCTCGAAGAGGTCCTGAATTCCAAACACATCACCTGTTGTGGCGTGAAGGTCTGTAGCTGATATTTTTTACGCATATTTGAAAAACGTTACAGCTTTGCTGCAAAGACGAAGCAATGAACGCGATAGCAACAAATGGGAACGTCAGTGTCCAATGGCAAGCAGATCAAAACGTGACCCACGTTTCTCACGCATAATGAGCCACGAAACGTACTCACAGGTACAGATGAACGCGAATGAGCGTCTCAGTTGTTACTTCGTTGTGTCTCAAAACGCAGCCTTTTCGCAAACGAAGACTGTGCAACGACTGCAGCGACCTTTGTGCGTCCAGTAACTACAACAGGAACACTCTGTCAAAGCCCAACGCCAGCCAAGACGTACATGCACATGCTGTGAATGCCGCTGCCAACCACTACTTCAATACTCTTTGAAAAAAGTACGCTGGCAGCCGCGAAGTGGCGTGAAAGTCTACGGAACATCCGAATGCACAAGTCACAGCGAACAAGTCGTATCGGAAGTTCGCGTCTCTCCTCCCAGTGAGCCTTTGCGAAACGTATAAACATTGTTTCAGGAGAATCGCTGTTATTATTGTGACAGCACACAACTCCACAAACCTTGTTGCCGTCGCGTTGAGCTATGTCACGACTGCCAAAGAAGAAACGTTTCGCAAAACTGCGGAAAAACATGAAGGAGCCGGCGCGAACGCTGGCGCCGGCGTTCGAAACCATCTATTGCCCCACGGCCGCCCACGCCACAGACAGAGGCGCTCCCTCTCGTGGACAATAAAGCCCCTGAAAAAAAAAATGGCAGATCCCACGTCCTGTAGGAATCGATGATATGGGAAGCATGAATGCGAAACGTTTTTATATGTCACTTTAAAATCAGCCCAACATTACGAGGGGGAAGTAAATCATGGCACACATGACTTTCGTGTCAAGATTGTCATGTTTGGTAGTGTCGTTTACCTTCGTCATCTATTCACTTCACGTGATACCAAATCTAGTATATGTGGAGCTAGCGAAACGGCCGCGAGCATGCTATGAGCGTGGTTTGTTGACATGTTCTTACATGACTCGCGTGTGAGGATCATCATGTTTGCACGAGTCACATATTTTGTCTTCAATTGACGTCACGTAACACCACACTTGGTATATGTGGAGCTAGCAAAACGGCCACGAGCGCATCATGAAGAGCCCAATACACAGTGTAGCGTTGACGCGCGCGCACGCTGGGCACAGCGACGCTACGTTAGCTAAACGCGAGCCCTGACGCCAGGCACGACCAGCGTCCATCGGCGTGGCCCGACGGCAACCGGCGCGAAATGCGGCATGCTGCATTTCACGCTGATGCGCTGCGCAGACAACATTGCGTCTCCCTCTTTTCGCGACGGAGGGACACCGGACGCACCGACACGCGCATGCGTCAAAGCAACGCAGTGCGGCGCACGCCCACAGAGAAATAAAAAAAAAAGGTTAAGAGTGGACACTCCCGTAGACCCCAGTGGCCCAACCGACCCTAGCAAACCTGGTGGTTGGTGAGAGCAAGTGGCGTGCGCTTCCTGTTTCGGTTTCACTGGCGCAAATTTTGAATTACTTTGCGTAACCGACGTTTGGCTATGACGAAAGTTCATGATTTCAGACCACTTTTCATCGCCCAAATGGATAGTTTTTGTAGGTAGTTTTGATTTAGCGATTCCCTGTTTTGTTTTGTTCAGTGGTTCGTGCGAATTGGTCGTGACGTAATTTTTATTTCGATTAAGTTATAATAAAAAGAGATGCAGGTAATGATAATTCACTACGGTTTTATTCATCGCGCTTGTGTTTTTCTTTTTGAACAAGTGATCAATGTATATATCAGTCAAAGAGACAGAGTATCCGCAATGTTTTATTCAAATGCAAGGTAGAGTCTGAGAATATAAAAAGCACAATATGACAAAGGTAGACAACAAATGCATCTCGCCTTACAAATAAATTGTAACAAATATTGTAACAAATACAGAGAGAACACAGACAACGCACACATAGCTAGAGTTGGCAGAAGCCAAGAAGCTGGTGAAGTATGACACACCAGGCCAGTGGGTAAGTAAGGATCTATGGCAAAAACACAGCGCACAATGCTGATGAAGAAGGAAGAAGTGACATATACACAGAAATGAAGTCGCAAATCACGCCTGGGGTTAACCGAAATAATGCATAGAAAAAAAGAGCGCACAGAAACCACGCGACACAATATAGCAGAAAGGCAAAGGTGCAGTGTGCTGGCTGTGCTTAACAAACTAGCCCAAAATGAAAAAAAGCAGACTTGATGCCTGCTTGTCCTCAGAAAGGTAGGGCTTTGCAGCTTGCTCACTACGTGAAAGACAAACTTTATGCTACAACACTGGCAGATCTTGTGGCTCTTCTTATGCGTCGCCTTCATCAAAAACTTAAGATCCCAAGTGATTTGCGTCTGGGTGTTGCTGTGACGCTTGCGAGCTAAAATAGATTGTAGTCATCACTTATCCGGAATTGTGGACCTTAATTGGTGCTACGAGAGCGGTATTACAGGGCTAATAAATAGCAGAAGGAAACCACTTTGGCTCATTATTTTTCACAAAGGCTCTACATCCTACGTTATCACTCACAAGCTATATAAAAATAAAATGGCAGCGTCTGCAGCCCCATCAAACGCTACACGTTTGGGTATTCTTTTGAAAATTTTCATGGGCGAGATGAGGAGGTTGATGAGAAGCTAAAATACAAAAAGCGTGATAACGTGAACCGTGCCCACTTCATACTGTGTTCCTTACCCACTCGAAGGCACTTCAACAAGCGGTTTTGTTGTCGATATATTACTTGAGCTGGAGAGATAAAGCATACACAGTGACCAAGCGACCCACAGTAAAGTGTACAGTTCGCCCGCATTTGCTACAAAAATACAGACAGAATACCCAACATTCTTTTTAAGGTTATGCAAATCACTTCGAGCGATTACACAGTGTCCCTACTCCTCATAGCGGATAACCAAAACAATGCATGCAACGAAGGAGTGCTTAGACCACTTGAACTGAATATAAGCATATAAGACCATAATGAAGTCTGCTGTAACGAAGTAATAACATAACAAAGCTATTGTAGGATTCGGCTCAACTCGAATACTTTAGTGTAAACCCACCGCTAATTGCTAACCTTTGAACTTGTCAAGCTGTATGCCTGAGATTGAAGACTGGAATTTAACCCTATCTAAGTTTCGGTTCACAAAACGCACATGCTAACATAAACGAACCCGGCAAAACATTTTCAGAAACTTCGCGCGACACCCAGCAGAGCAGAAATGAAAATCGCCAACACTTTACAGATGGTGATACAAAATATCGCACACTTTTAGGTGATGTGCAGTGGCCTTAATCATGGCAAGAAAGTGAGATTCAAGTTGTTGTACGTATGCAAAAGCTGCTTCTGATGGCACAGTGAGATTCCCAAAAAGTTTGCTGGGGACGTGGTATGCTTTGAGCATTGTGAAATACTGGTGGGTACCCTTAAGCGTCTCACTGTCGTCTTTCAGTAACTGTGGGCAACTGCAACTGTCACATGCATTCCGAAGGAAGTGTTTGATGCGAAAACCAGCTACATAATATGCAGCGGAGTCATCGATAATATGGGAGTGAATGTTGGTCGCAAGTTCAGAGAAATCTTGTAGAGCGGGAAAGTCGTCAGGCTGTGGCTGTGCACACTCCTCATTATCTACAAGAGACGCACTGGTGAGGGAGAATGGCGAGAGCTGCTCCTGGAGGAGGTCACATTCATCATCCTCGACATTTCCGTATTCTGACAGCTTGAAGAGTTTTCTTATGCAGATGTGCTTCAGGCCACAAATAAATTGTGCTACATTGGGGTTGGTGTTGCAACTGTTTTTGCCTAATGTGGCCAAATATGTTCTCCAGAGGATCCTGTTGAAGCCTGCGTGTTAACAGGTATTCAAAATTGTAATTTTGGAGAGGTCGTCCCATAGTTGACAAATAGCCTGAATTGTAATTTTCCAACCTACGATGGTTTGTGGTTGACGTCTGCCAACAAACTGCCATGATGCAATCCAGGAAAGCTGGCCTCGGAGGAAGTCAATCAGCTCTGAATCATTTTTCATGATTGCGTGCCGCAGCTTTTGCGAAGCTCTTTTTTTTACTCGAGCTGTTCAAGGCATCGAAAATCCTGTCCATACGATCATAAAATTGAGCTGTAGTGATGGCGGAGGCAGGCAGCACCTTCGCATACACCATTGCCGTGATAGCAATCGAAACTGATGCACTGAGGACCTGAGTTGCTCTGCTGACCTTCATATTAGAAAAAGGTTTCTGATGAACGTGCCGTTCAGTCAACTTTGGATCCAATCGCAACCGCAACTCGTGTGAGGATTGGTAAAGGCTTACAATGTGCGACCAGTTAACGATGTCACCCCCAATGTATAACTTGTGTGCTTGGACATTATTGCGCGTTGTTTTAATGAAATGCGGGACATCAAAAATGAAATACACCCGCTCACCATTAACTTCAAAAAAAGGCTTTGCTACAGTCACTCTTAGTTGGTTAGCGAGACTTACATTTGAACTGCCCTGGTCACAAATGACTGCTTTCACTGCAATATTAATGCTCCTAAGCTCCAAAATGAGTGACACCAGCAAGTTATGCATAACAGAAGATGGTGTTGATGTGTGCCCTATAGTAAAAGCAACCGGTTGAACCCACTTTCTCGAAACACCAACAAGAAGAAAAACCAGTGCTAGATCAGCAATGGTTGAAGTGCGATAAGGGCCTTTTTCTGTAAAACCCTGGACAACGTCTCTTGCAGCATCATAGTACAAATTCTTTTTGAGTGCTATTTCGTCGAAAACTAAAGCGCACACTTGGTCCCGTTCATTCCAAGCTTGAGTATTTGTTGCAATGGAAGAAAGGATTCCTGGATCTATGCCTGGAGTCATCTTTACATTAGCTATCCACATCCTTATTGAAGGCCGGGAGGGCAAAGAAAAATATGGAGCCAGAAATCAGTATGCTCGCGGACCTCGGAAGTTTAAGTGAAGAGCGAATTTCTTGAACCACACGGGAAGCCGCTTGCCCTTGCGTATGGGCCTCAAGTGAACATGTGCAGAAAGAAGTTTAAAAACCTCCTCGGTGACATGCGGTCGGATAACTCCAAGGGCCTTTGAAGTCGATGATGGTGCTTGGTGAGGCTGTCTCCACAGTCTTTTGGTAGTTTTCCGCTGTGCTGCTACTTTGGCTTGCAGATCTTTAATGGTTTGCTTGTACTTCATTGATGGAGACATTGTCGCTGGCACACAGGAACGCACTGCAATAAACAAAAAAATGGATGTAAAAGCGAAGAACAACTAATCCCATGCGAGCACTTTCCTCGCTCTTTCAGACCCAAGGTGCACAACTTTCTGTGGTGCAAAGTTTTCGATTCCACTACTTAAAAATAAACCATTCACAATGTTGACAATGCACAAAAAAATGAAAATCACTGAGAGCCCACCCTTACATTTTGTAAGTGCACACGTAGTGTCCTTTTGAGGATAGTTTCCTCAGAACGTCCTAAACATAAAATAGCACAATAAAAACAGCTGCAATAACAGCATAGTCACCATTTTCTCTAGGGCACTCAGGCTGGAGCTGTTGGCGGAGACGTCTTCTGGAGGGTCTTCGAAAGCTTGTTCAGTGCCTCGGACAGTGCTGTCGGAACAGTCTTGCGAGCGGCCTGCGGAAGTCTCTATATCAATCCACTCTGGTGTTGAAGTGAACATACAACTTACCGGTCACACAAGTTCCTTTTGTGACAGCTGAACGACTGGTTAAGGTTTTCTCCGGCAAGACGAAGTCAGCGGAAATTCTTTCACCAGCTACAGGGGAGCTGCCACCTGCAGAGGTTTGGTCAACAGTCTATTTGGGTAAAAAAAGAAATCGCGACACTGAATGCACCCTGCTCATCGGGGCACCTCAATGTGTGGGAGCCGCTTTTTGAAGCCTCTACCGCAGGTCCTGAAAAAATGAAATTACGACAATGTGTCAGTAAGAGGCTTAAAATAACACAAACTGAAGCTCATCCGCACCTTGTAGTGCAGCTTCTGCAGTCATGTCACAGTCACTATTTGATGCGACGCTCAGAGAACCTGCATAAATGTGCAGTTCGTACAAGTTACAAAGCTTGTAGCATGGGGAAACATAAACAGCTCTTTCAAACGCATAAACTGGTCGAACGTGGAAGAAAAGAGAAGGCACCAACTAGGAAACAAGTACTTTGTGATTTTTGGAATTATCAACAGTGCCAGCTTTCACTGATGAAAGGTATATGTACATGTGCACTCAGGTTTGAAGATAACGTGAAATAGCCCTTTAAAGTCTTTCAAAAATAGTTGCGCAGGTAAAGAGCATCAAAAAACCACAGAAATGTAAAGCTGCTGTTAGGAAGGTGATATCCCACAATACACAAAATTTAAGACTTTCCAAGTGTTACTTCTATAGTGAGGTTTCTCCATCGGCTACAAAGATCTTCGCGGTTAACTGTCGCCACTGATTCAATACAAGTGGCTGCTATTGCACATATTTGAGTTTCAGTCAATCACTTACATGGTGCAGCTGGTTGCACACTGGGAACAGCCATTCTTGTAAGCCTTGTGTGCCCAGGGTCCATGAAACTTTGAGCAGTAAAATGGTCGCTACAAACCCTCTACGTCGCGTACAATAGGCTGGCTAGCTTACTCAGGAGATCATCGCGTCCAGCATACTGCATCCATGCTTTCATACTGCATTGGCAATGAACTATCAGCTGAAAGGGGAAGCGCTTGAATAGTGATTTTTTTTGTTACCCTCACTGAGCAAGTATGAACAATAAGCCTAAAGACATGCAAACCATACAAAAGCTTTAACACACCTGCGTCCCGTGGTATGCGGAAGAAACTCGTCCCAGGCTTCTTGTGGGTTCTGCCATTGTTGAAGCACCACGATACACAGCAGTAGCTGCCGTTGCTTGGACCGCCGGACGGCATGGCATCAGCGCGGTCTGAAAATGTTAGTAAGTCGATGCTTCACTGTCAAATTACGAAAAAGATATGTGCACGTCATAAGTGTACCAGCAAACCCCTTTGAATGATTAGCTAATCGATGCACAATACAAAACCATTGATACATCTTTGACCCATAAAGCTCTGACTTACAAAGATAGACGTCAAGACCACGTACAAAGATCTTCAGAAGTTTCCAGGCCGCTATCCCTTGTAATGCAATGGTATCGCGGCCTGGGAACTTTAGAACACTTTCGTGCGTACGCAGTATCAGCAGTACATTGGGAAGAAAAATCGTAGTTGAAATTTGTGCGGTAAAGTTATATTGGAAATGTCAAAAAAAATTGTGGGCAGCTTGCACTAGTGGCAGAAGGCTAGCGAAGAAACGAAGATGATGGCCACTTGGCTAGTCCAGATTTGCCTCCGGCACACCAAGAATTATTCGTGTTCCGAGCCTTCGGGAAACGCGTCGTGAAGCATGCGAGGCCCAGCGAACGCTTCTCAATATTTTGCACCGAGCCACTGAGCATATGACCTAGCTGCCCAGCTATGCTCAGCGCACAGACGCTCGCGTCCGTGGCAGACGCAGCACGCGTCGCCTCGGCTTGACGCCGTGCCGCCTTTGCTATACTGCATACGTTGCACAATGTTCCCGTCTAGCCGCCGCATAGAGCCGCAAACTTTATTTTTAACGATCCTCCCGTCCTTACAAGCTTCAGAAAAAGGTTACAACTGCATGAATGAGACGCCACGTAAGAAACAAACTCGCACACACGAAGCGCAACGTGTGTGTGTGCATCTTTCTATGTTTGTTGCATGGTGTATTATTCGCGCAGGTGTAACCGTTTTCTGAAAAAATCACCCAACAAGCCCAACAACATGTCGTTCAACAAGCTTCGCTTGAAAACGTGCCTCACCTGTTATCTCACGCACGAAAACGCCGACGCAGCCGACGTTGACGATAGCGACGAAAGCTTCCCGCTGTCAGTCATGCATGGGCTTGTCGCTGGGTGGATGGTGTTTATGACAGTACGGCTGAAGAAAAATAATCGCGTAAGGTGTGTTGAATAAATTGTTTTTGTGTATAAATAACATACCAAATTTGGGCGTATAATTATTATTTTGTAAAAACAGTTTTGTTGCATTGATTATAACTGTTTTTTTGCGCTTGCGTCCTCTGACGTTTGGTGAGAGTACTAGTTCGTTACGTAGTCGTGGCGCACTTCCTGAGGCCAGGTTTCGCGGAGTGTCCTCTCTTGTCTTTTTTCTTTCTCTATGCATGGCAGGACCGGCGCCTGGCGTGGCAACCCTGGCGTGACGCGACAAAATTAACGCCGGCCAGCTCGCGCACTGCGTCAGAAGAAGGATTGGATTGGACGCCTTTGAAATCCGGGCTCGTCTTTTCGGACTCTTTCGGACGGTGGTTTGACTGAGCTTTGGGTGAATTTGACCTGTTGAAACTAGCTGACGTTGCATATTACTTCTTTAAGCAATCGAATTAGTGCTATAATGTCTAATTCATCTCCTGGCCAAGGGCACAGCCCTTGGTCAGCCTCCTTGCCTAATGACGAAGTGCCATTGGAATATTTTTTCCGCAGTGGTGTTGGCAGCATCTCTGTTGCGCTGGTGCCCTCGAGTGGTGGATTTATCAGGCTCAACAGCCCGAAGGCGATCCAGGTGGAGTTGCAGGCCATGACGCCGCACTTTCAGCTGATAAGTGATGTTCATCAGTTCGGAAGAGGTGGTTTGGTGTGCAGATCGTCAGATCCTTCGTGCGTTTCTGACATACTAAAATGCAAGACATTTACGGTGAGTGCATTTATCCCGCCTCATTCAGCGTGCACTAAGGGAATTGTACGAGGAGTCGACTCTACATTAACGCCCGCTGAGACTCTGGAAAAGCTGTCTGATGCTAGGGTCATAGCTGTGTACCGATGCAACCGATTAGTTAACGGGGAGAAAGTCCCCACTGAGTCAGTTATTGCTACCTTTGCCGGCACTTCCTGTCCATCTGAGTTGAAAATATGGCCGCTCATTTTCAGAGTCGAACGTCTCGCTTCTCGTTCTCTCCAATGTCAAAACTGTTGGCGTTTTGGTCACAGTGCCGGGGCCTGTAAATCAAATTCACGTTGCCGCATCAGTGGCGATACCCACCCATCGAAGGAGTGCAACGCCGTAACCGAAAAGTGCGGCCTCTGTGCCGGAAATCGCGCGGCCGATTATCTGAACTGCACCACAAGGTCTAATGAAACGCAACTTCTAGAAATCATGGACAGAGGTCGTTGCTCGCGGCGAGAAGCAATAAAAGTTGTGAAGGATAGGGCCTTTGGATATGCCGGAGTCGCGTCGAGGCACGAACAACTAAGTGAAAAGAAGATTCTTAATCTTATTGAGGCTGCAGTAGAAAAGGCGATGTCGAAAGCGCTGGAACACATAGTTACGAGCGTAAGTGAGTGCATCTCTCAAGTGTTTCGCTCACAGATGACACAGCTGGCTTCTGCAGTAGCAGTACCGATGGCCAAGTCGGCACCTTGTGCAGTGGAAGAGGTACCGAATTTAGCCCCACAGCGGCAATCCCGAGAGGAGAAAACCCCAATTTTGTCCGCACCTTCTACGTCGACCCACGCGGAGGATCAGAATGAAATTAACATATGCCAAGATTTCAGGCGTCAGAAGCGCACTGGATCTCCTTTAATATCTCCTTGCCCAAACACAAAACCCAAAAAGGGTAGCGAAAATGCCAGTGCACTTATTAAGGAGAGTATTTTAGAAGCTGCCGTTGCTGAAGTGTTTCGCTCGTCAACACAGATACCTTGAAAGTACTACAGTCGAATTGTAGGTCTTTGATTTCTGCTTCTACTGACTTACTTGGCTTAATTAATCAGTTATATCCGGATATAATCTTATTACAAGAAACCTGGCTTAACCCTGTTAAGAATTATCATTTAAACAATTTTAGAGCATTTCGGTTAGACCGTCCATCACTAGGAGGTGGTCTAATTATACTAGTCTCGAATAAATTTTGCCGCACAGCGAGCATAGCTTTTCAGCTTATGTCCACAGGCTGTGAAATTTTGGCAATAGACCTCTGTCTGCCAGGGCACCACCCTTTTTCAGTTATAAACGCATATTTTCCAGCGGGTTTGCATAATACTCAACAATTACATACTGCCTTAGCTAATTGCAAGAATGATTTCCTTCTGACTGGTAATTTCAACTCACATCATGTTTCATGGGGATTTCGAACAGACCCTTTTGGTACTATTCTGTGGGATTGGATGATTAATAAAAACCTTACCTGCCTAAACGATAGACAGCCTACATTTATTCGTGGACGGACACGATCGGTATTAGATCTCACGTTTTGCAGCCCAAGTGTTTAAATAAAATCTTGGAAAACAATTGATTTCTCTTCAAACAGTGACCATCTTCCTGTATACTTTGAAATCTCATGTGCTGTGAAACCTATTGAAAGCACAGAGAAAACATTGATCAATTACAAAAAATTTAAAGACTGCTTGCGTTCCAACATTAGGGCAGTGTCCAGTGGTCAAAATGAAGACCTCGGCAGAAATCTCTGTTCTGCTTTAAAAATCTCCAAGAACACTTCAGAATTTGTAATTGCTTCGTTGTCATCCAAAAGTGCCCAACCTAGTAGATGGTGGTATAATGAGTGCACACGAGATTATAGAAGAACAAAAGCTGCATGGAAAAGACTTATATGTAATCAGAGTCCAAAAAATTGTAAGGATTATCAGTTCATTGCGGCAACATTTAAACACCCTGTATCACGAGCGAAAGAGCAATATGACCAAGAACATTTCGAGTACCTGTCTAAATCAAATAACAAGCATGCTTTATTCAATTTCCTTCGTGGTAGGAAGAAGACCCCTATACCAGGAAACGTTGACTCAGTAGTTCACACCTCACAGGAACTACAGGAATCATTGAATCAGTTGGCTAAAGAATTAGAAAACAGTTTCTCAATGCATCTTCCTAATTCGGCTTACACAACAACCATCTATGACTACACAGAAATATCGACTTCCGAATTGAATCAGGCTATGGAAAGATTGCCAAATGCAGCACCAGGCCCCGATGAAATAACAAATACAATGCTAAAAATACTTCACAGGGAATATCCGAACGATCTATTAGGTCTCGTCAATTATTCCCTTAGAAGAGCATGGATCCCTTCTGAATGGAAGATTGCGAAAATTATACCATTGCTTAAGAAACAGGGGGCAGGCTATAATTTAGACAACATACGACCGATAGCCTTAACATCTAATGTAGTAAAGCTTATTGAAAGGGTGCTTCATGGTCGTATAATTAGGTTTATTAACGAGAAACAACTGTTGAGTTCTTCCCAAATTGGCTTTAGATCTGGATATTCCATATGGATTGTACATGTAGATCTGGAAAGTCGTATTCATATTGCCCGTCACAAAAAGCACTTTGCGGCTTTAGTAACGTTAGACATATGTAAAGCATACGATAGTGTAGAGTATTCTATCTTGACTAATCAGTTATGGAGTCATGGAGTTCCACCTTATGTAGTAGCATGGATGACGGAATTTTTAAGTAGAAGAGAATTCTATTGTTATCAAGGCGGTTTCTCTTCCTGTAAGCACAAGCAAACCCGAGGTGTACCTCAGGGGTCCGTACTTTCCCCGGTTTTATTCAACATATTGCTTAGTACCATCCCCGTTCATTCAGATGTGAAAACCTATGTTTATGCCGATGACATTGCTTTCTTTGCTATGGCACATCACTTCCACTGTCTCTACACTATCTTGCAAGCATATCTTAATGAAATAGAACATTGGCTGGATGGATTGATGTTGAACCTGAATACCAGTAAATGTGCTATTCTCGTTTTTCCTATCAAAGATCCCGTGCACATATCAAATAATTACAAGCTTCAAGATATCCCACAAGTACAATCATTGAAATATCTTGGAGTTATGTATAATGAACATCAAAATTGGCGCCCTCACATTGAATACATCGCGACAAAAGCAGTACGCGCGATGGGCGTATTGCGGAGGTTGAGCAATTGTAGATCAGGTATGAGAAGAAAGGCACTTTTGATTATATATAAAATGTATGTCCGACCTGTGTTGGAGTTTGGCTGCCTTCTTTTTTCTGGTGTGACAGCCTACAAACTTCGGCCGCTCGTTCTGTTGGAAAGAGAGGCTTTACGGCTCTGCTTAGGACTTCCAAAATATACTGCAAATGCAGTGTTATAGCTTGAAGCACGAATACCAACCTTATTATGTCGCTTTAACATTCTTACTGTGCAGACATTTTTACGACTATATGAAGCACCGTTTAACTCTGAACAAATTATTTTTATTTCCAATCCTGACCTATTCTTCTCCGTGCATTGGCCCAGATTTCACAAACCACAAATAGTATTTGTTCAATCGTTACTTGAGCCTCTAAATGTACACGTTCGTGATCTGATTCCTTTAACTGAGCAACAAAATTCTCCAGAAATTGTTTACCATGATATCTTCCCAACTCACGCTAAGCTATTACCTACAGGCATTTTAAATGGTTTATTGCAGGACCATTTAATTACTCTGCCAACAAATGTCATTATAGCAATGGATGCATCTCAATCACATGAAAAATCAGGCGTTGGAATATATTGCCCCGTACTTGATTGGTCATTTTCACTTCGCTTACCGAATTTTATTCCTGTCTTTCTGGCTGAATTCACGGCAATAATTTAAGCTTTGCGAAAGGTAAATATTTCCATTCTAGTCGTAGCAGTCATAACTGATTCATTATCAGTGTGCTCTTCTCTGTCCGCATCTGGTCACTCACCTATAGTGAAACTTTTTAAATCATTGATTCCCTGTCATCTCCGAAGTATTCATTTAATCTGGACACCAGGGCACAAATTGTGTTGTTAAACGAAACACCTGATTATCTTGCGAAGGCATCCCTTTCGACACCAACTATTCCTATTTTCCCTCATACAGTATACATTACGGTGGCGCGATTTCGCACAATTAAAATCAGGCAAAATTCATCTGACCCTGCACTGACGGCTTCTCCAGAGTACAAACACTTGTTATTTCCCTGGTGCAGTGAACTGACTAATTCAAGGATGATGGAAGTTGTCATCACGAAATTTTGTTGCCGCGTTACCTCCCTCAATTTTTACTTGCATAGATCAGGCATATTGAATTCCCCTATGTGCATTTACTGTAATCAAGAGGAAACGATCAGTCATTTTTTATTACATTGTCGCCATTTCGATTTATTCAGGCAAAGCATACTAGCACCACCTCTTCAAAGACTGGGCTTGCAACTATCACAACCTGATCTTCTTTCATTTGGAGCCTCTACACTGGGTTTCAGCCACAGGGATGTTTTATTCGCCGTTCAAAAATACATAACTGCGACTAGACGATTTTCTTGCTAAATTACTGTCTCACTATTTTTCTTCTTTTTTTTCTGCAAACTTGATATCGGTATTTCAAATCAAAATTAGGTTACAAAAATTTGTAGGAATGACGCATTGCTGAAAGTTTAGGGCGAATTCACCTTATAATCGGCCAATGCCCTTCTTTGGGTACGACCCATTTGCACAAAGAAACAACAACAACAACAACAACAACAACAACAACAACAACAACAACAACAACAACACTACGTCACGTCGAAATGTATTGGCGCCTTCACTGCGGCATGTAGTCAGGTTCTCACATGACACGCATCTCAAGATTATCATGTTTGCACAAGTCACGTGCCTTCTTCGTCCATTGGCGTCACGTAATACCTAATTCGGCGTATGTAAAGCTAGCGAAATGGCCGCGGGCGCATCATGAGTGTAGTATGTAGTCATGTTGTTGCATGACACGCATGTTGTGATTATCATGTTTGTGTCATTTACCTATGCCGTCCATTCGCGTCGCGTAATACCGAGTTTGGTACATGTGAAGCTATCGAAACGGCCGCAAGCGCATCATGAGCGTAGCATGTCGTCATGTTGTTACATGACACGCATCTCATGTTTATCATGTTTGCACCGGTATCATACCTTCGTCATCCATTCACGCCCTCTAATACCAAATATGGTATAAGTTAAGCTATCGAAACGGCCATGAGCGCTTCATGAGCGTGGCATGTAGTCATTGATTGATATTTAGGGTTTAACGTCCCAAAACCACCATATGACTATGAGAGACGCCGTAGTGGAGGGCTCCCGAAATTTCGACCACCTGGGGTTCTTTAACGTGCACCCAAATCTGGGCATGTAGTCATGCTGTTACATGACACGCATGTCATGATTTTCATGTTCGGGTCTGTCGCTTGTGTTCGCCATGCAATCATGCAATATCACACAAGTTTTGCAACATATCATGTGAACAAAACAACCCCAAGACCAGCGAGACCATGAAATGTATATCATGACATTCATGGCATACATGTCATGGTTTTCACGTTATGACTGGTCAGATATGCTCGTCATACAGTAATGATAGATAGATAGATAGATAGATAGATAGATAGATAGATAGATAGATAGATAGATAGATAGATAGATAGATAGATAGATAGATAGATAGATAGATAGATAGATAGATAGATAGATAGATAGATAGATAGATAGATAGATAGATAGATAGATAGATAGATAGATAGATAGATAGATAGATAGATAGATAGATAGATAGATAGATAGATAGATAGATAGATACGCTCAAGGTTGCCGAAGATCGCTAAGAAATGCTTCGCATTTAAAACTGAAGTAGCGCCAACTGCACCCCTTCGCCTCAACTTCCCCTCCCAGCAACCACAGCAGCGCCTCTAGAGTGTCCACCAAGAAAATACGAATGCCAAAGCACGGCCGCCTTGATCGAGCTGGCGCGGCGGTGTTACTATGACCATTGAGTTTCCTAAATTATATACAGGGGCCTCTGGCGCTGCGATCGTTCAGCGACCAGGGGAATGAACGAGACCTTCAAACTATGGTGGCAAGAAGGGGGAGGTGACGCCAAGGGCCGGTCAAAAGCGATGCGCCGTTTCATGCCTGGCGCACGGTGGCGCTGCTTGTCGTAGTTCGATGCCCGCTCAGCCGCTCGCTCTACGGCTGGGCACGCGGCGGAAGCGCAAATTAGAAGTTCGCCGCACGCGCAAGTCTAATTTTACTAAGCACGCAAGTGGCCTTAAGTGGCATATACTTCGGAACTCGTACTGAGCACGTCGAAGTGTGCTATTCCGATACGCATGACCGATGCAATCCCGAACGGCACTGATCCCTCGCTTCCGACTTCCATGCTCTACTCCACACTTCCCATTTTGCACTCGACGTTAGTTTCGATAAAATACAAGGAAGAGACCATACCCGCTGTTTGAATGAGTACACAAAGCATAAAAAACGATTTATTTTTTCCAATCCAAACAACTGACAAGAAATCAATAACTGCACGTAAACAGAAAGCGTCTGTATCTGCGACTGCAGCACATCACTTTAACTAATAAAAGAAAGACTGTTCAGTTTTTAAGTACAGATTATTTTTTTGCAAATTTAGAACACATTTTACTGAAAGCAGAATAAAAACATGAAGTCTGCAATTGGGGGAAAAGGTAAAAGCACTTCACTTCATTAAAAACATGCACAAATACAATAAAAACGTTTGCATTTGAGTACGGCACCAATTCATCTCGACGACAAAAAAAAGTCAGTCATGTTCATACATTTTCAACTATGGTGATCGCTTTTGAACATATTTACACAACTCATACAAAGGCTGCATTGAAAGTAGAGTAGAGTAGAAGCAAGACTCAAGTTTTCCGATAGCTTCATTTCATCGATGAGTAGGCCGCCGTGGCACTGAAACGGGTCCATCGACTTTGTTTTTTCTTTTACAGCAGCAAAAACTTTGCTGCTGAGGCCAAAGCCACTTCTGAACTTCTTAAGTAGCACCGGAGACACGTACGTGATGGAAGAACCATGATCTTATGCTTTCTTATGTGCTCATAGAGCCTCGGATTCTTCATGCACAAGACTGCACACTCAAGCACCCATTCAGAGTCATATTTAATTCCTTTGGTGCTTTTGCGCTTCGCCGCTGCTAGGCATGCTCTTACCTGCTGCTGCTGTTTTGAGGGCAGGGATTTGATGGCATCCACAAACACCGAGGAATCTTCGCTTGCATTTTTCCTTTTTAGTTTCTCGATGTTCAACTTCACTCTCAGAATTTTCGATTTCGTCCTCTTCAGTTGCATGCTCCGAATCTTCAGCTTGTATGAAAGGGGCCGGGTGCAAGCATGTGCCTTCCTTCGTTTGTAGGAGGCCTGGTTGAGCAGTAGCTTCCTTAGGTATCTACACTATGGGCAGGCTTTGCCTAGTTCTTGTGCCACTCCGGGGCAAGACATGCTGAAAGTCTTCCCACCACAGGTCTTTTCTTGGCGTTTGGGATTAGCAGCGAACTCGCCCTTTTCGCCGAATCCTTTGCACGGTATCAGAGAATCCGCTTCCGCAAGCAGCTCTTGCGCCATTGCAGTGCTACTGACCAGTACGTTCTTCAATACCGTGGCTTGAACGGAAACTTTCGCTTGAACGCTGCACTCGTTTGCAGTGAAGAGAACGACTTTTTCTAAGGCGAGGTTACCGTTATTCATGGCACAAACTGTGAATGCTGTAGCACTGTTCGCCCCAGCGATCCTGTGCTTCGCCCAATAGGCACTTGGTCGTTCACAACTCGCGATATCAAGCGCGGTTGGAGAGTTGGAAAAGCTTCCGTCTTCATGGGAGTCGGCAGCGTTGTCCTGCACAGAGGCGCTTCCTTGACACCGCGGAATCTTTGCAGGTAGGCCCCCCGTAGACGTCCTCGACGTTCTTTTCTGGGGCGGTTTCTTTTATAAATACGCAGGGACGTTCGGATAAATGGTGGGGATTGCATTATCCGTAAGCTTAGGTCGGTCACGAGGAATTCGCACTGTCTCACCGTTGATAGTGTGGGTGAAAAACCGCACGAGGTACTGTTCGTCGAAATGCAGCTCACAAAGAACTGAGGTTGCTTCCAGTGGTTTGTCCGCACGTGGCACTGCTCGCTGCCAGGTTTTGAAGCGTTCAGGGTCTTTGGGCACAGAAAACAACGACACTTGCCGACCGGACTTCCTCGCAGAGACGTAGCCCGAAGAACAGCCGGGCGCGACGCAGTGCGTCTGCGACGCTTTCCGTTTCACGCCAGATCTCATTGCGCTTTAGATCACCGCACTCAGTACTGACTGGAAATAAGTTTGTGCGAGATACTTGTCACACAAAAAGCGACGAACTCAGCCTGTAAGGCACAAAGAAACACGTGCGCGAAACGGTAAACAAACGACGGAAGAAACAGCGCCAACCCCCTCGCTTCGCTTTCGACAGGCATCGAAGAGCTGGCCGGAGCGCCACCCCGGCTACCGCGGCCGTGTCATGAAACGACGAATCGCTTTCCCTGCGGCGGCGCATGGGCGCTGACGCCACCTCCCCTTCTAGCCCCCATACTTCAAACCTAGGAAATGCCCACAATGTTGCCAGTAAAAAATTGATGCTCAATGTTGCCCACTAAAAAGTAGCCCTTGTTTTGCGCATGCATCAGAAATCTGGGGACGTTTGCGTCATGTTGTTTAGGTACAATCGAGAAAGACGATATTTCGTGCATTTGTTCCCATAGATTCGTAGGCGCTGGCGTGTTGCTCTCTCAAGCTCGCGCACTGCGGTTCTCTGGCCTTGCTCGAGCGAAGTTTTTCTTACACCACACTTTGTCTCCACGAATGGTACGGTACAGCTCTCTTGTAGACAAGGTAGCACGCAAATCACTGCCCCGTAGCCATTTTGTCAACCCCAGGGTGACTGTACTACTTGTTCAATCGACAGACGTAGCGAGCTGCAGTGCACTGCTTTGCCACAAAAGGTAGACAGTCAATTGTTTAGTTGTCCTCTGCGTGGTTGATCGCTATCCAATATGTATTGGCCAGAAATACATTTCATATTAGACCGCATGACATAATAAAGAGTTATGCTGCCCGTATTCGAGAATACTTTATCAGAGGCTTCCAATGTAGATAAGCATTAAAGTGCTGAATTATTTGGCGCCTGTTAACGCATCCTGAAAAATTGTGTAACTTGCTCCGAGTCATCCTCTAATTATGCTAATATGAGACAATGGCGAAATTAAACTGTGTTTCGCGTCGGCCATTTCAGATTTGAGAATAACGCTGGTGTAATTTTAATGGTCCCAAATGATTAGATTGAAATATACATACGTACGCTTTTGTGCAACTGTACCGCACTTAGTTCCCATGGAAATGAAAAATCATTGCCTCAAGCGCGTCAAAAGAACAAACACCTTTGTTCTCCGTAGTGCACGTACAAAGCCAGCGAGGCCGAAATTGTTCATTTCAGTTTAATAAATTTGTATTTGTTTTTACTGTGTGCTTCTCCGTAGTGCACATGCGCGGCTGCGAAGCCGGACGTGTGAATGCCAGTTAAATCTATTTGTTATTGACTTTACCTCGTGCTTCTACGCACTGCACTTGCATAGCAGTGAAACCAAACTTCTTATTGCATTGCATTGTTTGCTTTTTCTGCAGGCATAGAGGTGAGCGTTCCAAGTTAAAAACAGTGCATATTTTCTTTTACGTTAATGGAACGACTTGAATTTTTCTTGAATTATGTGGAGGCATTTGTCATCGACTTGCCACCAAAATCTCAAACTCTCATATTACGGAATAACACGTCATCTTTTGGTGCTCTCTACACACTGCTGTACCAGGAAATCGACATAGAGGCTGCCCCTCATGTGAATACATACTGGGTGACAGATGCGCCATGCGATGAATCTGTAGGCAACTATTCAGTCGAGTTGACATCCTCAAAGCCCAGAGATTGGGATCACGCATTGACCTAAATTTTTTGACACACTCACTGCTACGCTTTACAGTGTACCGAGACAAGTGCCTCTGGAGCGTAGTGGTGCCACCACTTACACATGATATATACGGGTGCCCTTCATGTCCCAGCGAAGCGAACTCAATGTAGCCCAACACAATAATACATCAGTCGTTAGAAATGCAACTTTCTGAGAACGCCTTGAATAGCCTAGTGGTTGCCTTGGACCAGGCCCCGTTAAGCGGGTAGTCGATAAAGTCATAAAAGCCCTTCGCTCTGAAGAACGCTTCAACTGTATAAATGTTCCTTCTATTCTTGCTACAGCCCAACATATACAAGCTTGTTTGGACAACTCGTTTTGCTAACATCTGTACCTTTTGCCCGCGTGGTGCAATGGCGGCTTCTCAACTTTGCGGGTGGTGGCGTACCTTCTTAAGCAGGCTGTCTGCAACTGACATGAAGAGTAGCTCGAGGTAGCCAGCACCAGTCAGCCTTTCAGTTTGACGCCCAAAGGCTTCAGAAGTTGAGCAATTCAGGGTGGAACTTGGCGAAACAAAGAAAGAACTTGCTGCGGTGCGAGCAGAAAACCACGCGATTAAAAGCGAAAACAGTCGCCTCGTCAAGAATATTAAGGAAATAAAACAGGAACTCACTGCTCAGCAACAATATAGTAGACAGAATAACCTAGAAATAAAGGGAGTTCCTGTGATGGAGGGGGAAAACTTGGTCTCCACAATGCAACAGCTTGCCAGCTACCTGAAAGTTGAAATCAAAGAAACAGATATAGACGTCGTGCACCGAGTGCCATCAAGGAACGCGTCAACACCTAACATCATAGTTAGGTTTCTTTCGAGAGCTGTGAAAGATAATGTTCTGAAGACTGCTAAGAAGCAACGACTTAACACGACAGCTTTAGGTTTTCAGGGCATCGCATCTCCAGTGTACATAAATGAGCACTTGTGTCCGGCAAACAAGGAATTGCTAACAGCCGCTCTAAAGACAAAGCGGGAAAAAAAGTGGAAGTACACCTGGGTAACTGGTGGAAAGATTTTGATGCGGAAGGCGGATAATTCACGTGTGCTTCACGTCACATGTGCTGAGGATCTTTCCAAAGTTGTTTGAGGATTGCCTGCTTGTTTCTGTAACCTGGAGTTTCCTATACTTTTAAATGGCGTTTTCTTTTTCTGAGGTTGAAAACATATGGCTGCAGCAGGATCATTTCGCAGTATTACATTGTAATATTCGCAGCATAAAAAAGAACTTCGATCATCTGCTTTCGTACTTATCACAGCACTCGTTTAAATATGATGTCATCGCTATAACTGAAACTTGGCTTCGAGAAAGCGAATCAGTTCATTTACCCGGCTACGTCATGCTTTCGCAACCTAGAAACAGTGCTACACGAGGAGGGGGTGTGGCGCTATTTATCAAAGACTGCTTTAGTTTCGTTCACCTTAGCAATAGCTCATGCTGCAGTTCATCGGCAGAGACTCTTTTTATTCATCTTCAGAATGGTGTCATCATCGGTGTAATATATCGTCCACCAATTTCCAGTGTGGCTGATTTCATTACTGTGATGGAAAGTACCATGATACCCATTGTGGCCTCTAAAGCACCTATTATTGTCTGCGGTGATATTAACATAGACGTGTCTGGAGATACATGTGATGATTACGTGTTTTTGCTACAATCAGTTAATCTGAGAAATGTTATTTTATCACCCACTCGCATAACAGACCACTCGGAGTCGATTATTGATCACGTGTTGTGTAACGCTGACCTGGATGTATCGGCAGGCGTATACGCTGTTGCTATTGCGGATCACAATCCCACCTTTCTATTTTTACCCCAGAAATACATTTGTGCTCCTGCCATACCTGCCATTAAACGAACAACACGTGTCGACTATAATTCCGTGCAAAAACTACTACAAGGAACGAATTTTGATGCCCTCTATGATGAAGACGTGGACGTCGAGTGTGATAACATTGTAAAATGCATTATGGATGTCATTGAACGATCAACGCGTAGCTGTTCGCGCCGAAATTATGACCATGCCATATGTCCATGGATGAATAGAAATATACTTGAGGTTTTGAAGCTGAAAGATTTTTACTACGACAAATGGAAAAATAACAGGAGCAATGAATACTACCATCAAAATTTTAAGCTTTACAGAAACAAGTCAGTAGCAATGATAAGAAAATCCAAGAAGTGCTACTATACCAACCTAGTGAAAAAAAATGATGGTAACACGAAGAAAATATGGCAGATTGTTAAAGACGTCACTCAAAAAAAATATGGCAGATTGTTAAAGACGTCACGTCAAAGAACGCATTACACCTGATAATCCAACTCGTGAAGTGGCCGACAACTTTAACGATTACTTTACTAATATTGGTCTCAGCCTTGCGAGG
This sequence comes from Rhipicephalus microplus, assembly GCF_043290135.1. Taxonomy (NCBI): domain Eukaryota; kingdom Metazoa; phylum Arthropoda; class Arachnida; order Ixodida; family Ixodidae; genus Rhipicephalus; species Rhipicephalus microplus. The sequence continues at coordinate 186,211,247 of NC_134704.1, read as the reverse complement.
AAGTTCCCTACTCATATGCAGAATTTAAATGCATCCTGTACTGTTACCAATAATTTTGATTTATGTGATGTAACTGAGGATGACATCCGACAAGTAATTAATAAGTTACCAGGGAACAAGGCAGCTGGACATGACGCCATATCATCAAGGATTTTAAAGGAGAATATTGATGTATTGTGTGGTCCCTTATGCCATATATTTAATCATGCATTTTCCTCTAAAACTTATCCTAGTATACTTAAGACCGCCAAAGTAATACCAGTGTACAAATCTGGTGATCGGAATCTTCCGGACAGCTACAGACCAATATCTGTTCTGAGTAGTATTAACACTACGCTTGAAAAACTAATTTCGTCGCAATTAAGGCGCTTCCTGGGTGAACAGAATGTACTTTGTCCCCAGCAACACGGCTTTGTTGCAAACAGGTCCACTTCAACTGCTGTTTCGATGCTTACGCAATATATTAATTCCGCGCTACATGAAAACAACATAGCAATAGCAGTATTTTTAGACATACGAAAGGCATTTGATGCTATTAGTCATTCCATTTTACTGGAAAAAATGCATTCTTATGGGATAAAAGGTAACTCGCTTGATTTTTTTTCTAGTTATCTATCGGCACGCAAACAAAAGGTAGTCATTGGTGACATCAAATCATCCTACGGTTATATTAAATGCGGGGTGCCACAGGGTTCAGTTTTGGGCCCTATATTGTTCTCTCTTTATATTAATGATGTCCCGCGATCCCTACAAAGGTCAAGGGCACTGATGTACGCGGACGACACTGTTTTAGTTTTCACAGGACACTCCTTAGCAGATTTACAAAATGACGCAATGACCGATTTATCGAACATTTCGGAATGGTTTGCCAGGAATCAGCTGACAGTTAACTGTACTAAAACAAAGTATATGGTGTTTCACTCTCGTAGGAAACATATTGACGCTGAATCTCTTAACCTAGCAATAAACAACACTCCTATTCAACAAGTTCCTTGTTTTAAATATTTAGGCGTCACTTTTGATGAACACTTACACTGGCATGAGCAAGTACAAAGTGTGTGCGCAAAGCTAGCCTATGGCTGCTATTCTCTAATAAAAGCTCGCCAATATTTTCCACAAGCTATACTCCGCACACTCTACTTTTCATTGTGTCATTGTCACATAGGTTACTGTCTGGAATCGTGGGGTGTGACGTACAACAGTTATCTAAAAACTCTTGAACGACTTCAAAAGCGTACACTGAAAATCATAGGCCAAGGTGAATCAGTAAGTAATATTTTCCAATCACAACGCATTCTCTCGGTTCCGATGTTGCGTGACTACAAAATTGCTGTTTCAGTAAATAACATAATTAATAGAAATTCACCTTTGCCTGCTGATCTTTTTTCAATTCCTAAACGCAATACGCGACATGCTTCGAATGGTAATTTCAATCTGCCCAAATGTTTTAATGTTTACGGAGAAAGACTGATACAGTTTAGTGGAACAAAAATATGGAACACGGTCCCCCTAGAGATTAAAACGGCACGTAATTTCAGCATGGCATGTAAATCATTTTTTCTGTGGAGTCAAGACATGTAAGCATGTGTGTGTGATTCGATTTTCATTGTATTTTTTTAATAAGTGTCTATGTATAGAAACTAGCTGCAAGCTAATAAGTATGCATATCTGCAAGAAAAAATGTATTACTGTGTTATCTGTATCACATGATTGTTTTTTTTATGTTGTTACCTCAGAGCTGACCTGTACACTTTTTTATGTTGCACATTGTATTGGACCGTCCACTAGCCACTTTAGGCTATCGGTCCAAATAATCCCTGTAATTGCATATATCTATTTATGAAAATAAAGCTTCATTGATTGATTGATTGATTGATTGAAGTACAATGTGGGCGAGGTTTGCCCATAATGTCTGAGGCACGACATGGCAATAGCTCGCTTAACAAGGCGGACTTCAGAGGCTGTAGTGGTATGTTAGTGCATGGTTTACGGCACCGGCAGATGCTAACACCTGCAAAACTAAACTGGATATCTAAAAATCTAATTTGGCCATTTACTACGAGTTCATGGGTTAGGCTGAATGGGCTCATCACACTGAAAAACACATCAAGTAGCACTTTGCTTTGTAGAGTTAAGTCACGCAGGTCACAATTTAGAACAATTAGGTAATCATAAGATACATATTGGAATATGCTAGGAACATTTTTATCGGTGATCGGACCATTTATTTCACAATTGAAGTGAACAAGAAGTGGGTCTCTAAGAACCGAGCAATGTCGGAACTAGTGCATACGTTTCTTCTGTAGGTGCGGGATCGCTTCAAACATTACATACGTAGACTGCTAATAAAAGCTTGGAATTTCTAAGAAACCGCTAGCAGAAATCCTTGCAGAGTTTTGGGAAGCAATTAAACCGTGTTTCTCAGTAGAATGCTCAACACACTCAAGGATTAGGTTATGAGGCAAGGTATAAAAAAGATCTTTGATGTCAATCTATAAAGCCTGATAGCACTTGTCAGTGAAAGTGTCAAAGACGTCCAAAACCTGGTTATTTAGTCACAATCAAAGGATCATTTATCATTAAAAGCTTGAGGTTACGCTGATTCAGATTCAGAGACAATGGCCCAAAAAGTTACGTTGATCTTGTGCATTTTTGCACTAAAAAAGAAATTTAAAAATTGTCTTTGCTCTTATCGATTGCCTTAACCAAATTTGTAAGGTTAAGCTTGTCACACAGTATTTTTGCATAAGACTTCTGTTTACTCAATGAAACATCGGAGTGAGGATAGACTGCAGAAATCGCTTCTCTTGACTTTGATTCAAATATTTTTTCTTAGTAAAATCATAAAACCACCTTCCTTATCGGCCAGGAGAAAGTGGATAGAGTGGTCGCGTAGAAAAGAAGCCGCTCATCAAACGGTTGGGTCGGGTTTAATGTTTTTGCGACTGTAAAGAATGTTTCCACCTTCACGAAGACAACGTGCACTATCACCGTCAGAGGCTTCATGCGAAACCTTACGTAGAAAAGAAAGCTGTGCTGGTCTTGACTCCCTGAGTGCCACAGCAAACTTCGGTACAAGGGAAGGAGCCCAGGTTACGACGGCTGACAAAGTTACTTCGCCGATGATGTGCGCATTGCATTGTGACTCTTACCTGTGTGGGGTAAACTAGGTCCTCAATTTTCTCAGAATGGTATCAACATACGTGCTATTTCCCAATAAACATTGTATAAAATTCAGCGCTCACTGTCGCCAATTGTATTCGGTCCATTGTGTCTTTCTACACTGTAGTGCACCAAAACTCCTATTATTGTTTCACGAGTACAATCAAAGACCAAAACCATCGCCCAAGTGTTTGAGTCTCACCATTTATGTTATGAAGGTGCATAATCATCTCTTTCGAGTGCATGTGTGGTAAAACAAACACCTTTAACTCTCATACGTCCTTCTGTGATTGGCATCTGCAACGAGCTTCCGAGGTCATGTTAGCTGAACGTAACAAGGAAAAGTTTTTATCAGCACATTTTACTTGTAAATAATTGGTCTGCATTTACTAGTCAGTTTTTTCTTTTTTATAAAAAGAGTGTGCTGATCATCACTTCTTCGCATGAGTGGTGTAGTTGATGACTACAGGACATTCACAGTAATACCATGAAAGATCATACATGATAAAGTCTGTGTGCCCCTGTGTGGCGAGATTGTTGTTATGCAAGGTGAGAGGAAAGAGTGAGTAGAAACTACTCTGGGCAAATTTTCATAGCTTAAGAGAGCTGTATGTGTCGCTATTATGCCTACTTTATCTTAGAATAAAGAAGCCTTAATAGAGCTTTCTCCTAAGCTTTGTTTTTGCATCTTGCAGTTTCATTGAATGTTACAATTGTACCGTGCTCTCAAAATTTTCCTCCCTATTTTTTTTATTTTTAAGTACACCACAGCACGCCATCGGAAGATGATAGACATGACCTTGGCCTCCCATGCTGCAATTTTTTCTGTAGTGCAAACAAGGTTCATTCATATAGATGAGGCAATAAAAAAGTACAGGAAATTTCAACAATTCACCGGTCTATCTACTCATTTACTGCACAAGCAGCATTCTGCCATGTGGTCTAAAGGGAACTGTGACCAACAATACGTAAATTCTTACAATTTTCTATTTGTTTTTGTTTCAAATATTCTATCAAGCCAGTATATGCTTCCAAGTTGGTGTACGGTCTTAGTGCCGACTAGATGAAGGCATCCGAGAAGGCTTGTCCAACATAAGAGAGATGGAGGCACCTGAACTGCCAAAGGGTGTCAAAAAGAAAACACTTTAATCACATTGAATGCACGTTTCATATAGACCACTGTAAGAGTGCTCAGACGTCAAAATGACAGGAAAAGTTAATAATATATTAATTTTTCATGGCCACAAGCTTCAACCTAAAACTAGATAGAAGTACCATGTCTGAATATGAGTTGACCACCTGACGAGAAGTGGCTTGAACAATTATGTGTGAGAAAACTGTGCAGAACAGACAAACTTGATTGCAATATTAGTGACATGATGGAGGGGGGGGGGGAGCCTTAGTCGAGGGCCCCACTGGCCTTAGCCGCCCGTTCAACACTTGCGCCTCTCTCTGCTCCAACGTGTGTGTCAGGGTCATTTCTGTGTGTGTCCAGGGTGAGGGATGTTTTGAGCAGCCCCAGCTAATTAAATAGAGTGTAAGACTTCCTCTGCAGTAGAAGCAGGAATTCAGATAGCACACAAAGAACATGGGGCTTAATTTTTTTAATGATATAAACTCCAGTTTGAATTTTACTCCTGTTGATGACCTTCTCTGCTGTTAATTATTTGTAAAGAGAGGTGTACATTTGTAGGGTCTTTCAGCAAATGTCTTTCAGCAGGTCTTTCGCAAATGTTGGGTTGCGATTTTTGAAAGTGTAGAGACTAGGAAATCTGCTGAGGTGGCCAGTGTCGCTGCTCAGAAAATTTGTGCGTGACCCACGTGATCCACCCTCTTTTGTAGTGCCATCTGGTATGTAAGTACCCTACTGACCGCTGAGTTCATTGCTCCATGTATGCATGTATGCGCAATGTATATGTAGAGTCCAGCCTCATCAGCTAATGCTATAAGGCTATATTATTAGAGTGAATAAAAACCGATCTCTGTAAAGTAAGAAGGAAATCACAGCTTTTTACTCAGTTATACCTGGAAAAACTTCACAAAAACTTCATATTATTTACTCTGCCTTGGCCTTTCGTTTAACTTTAGCTCGTGCGGTGTGCTAGCACTCTTATTGACTTATAGGCAGCGTAAGAGCACCACTAACCTTTACCACATTCAGTCTCCTTGCAAATTGCATGAACACCATTATGTAGATTTATACAAAATGCATTTCTGTGGCTGTCTTTTAACCATACCATATGTAAATGATTGAAACCTGCTTGTGGTTTTCTCAGGGTGTGTACAAATGCCTGGATCCTTTGAAAACAGTTGAAATTGCACAGTAATTTTGCACGGCCCTTTAACTTCCTGAATGTATTTTTGTTCTTAGAAAAATCTTCAATATTTTCGCATATAATTTCTAATATGGACTAGAGCAGCTGTTGTGTATATGTAAGTTATTGTCAGATTACTTTGAGAGCACAGGCCATGCTCCTGTGATGGCTCCCACCCAGTTTTTAACCTTGTTTGTCTCCTGCTATTAGTTTCATCTCTTCACCTGGTCCACTTACAACTTTTCTCTGGGTGACTTGACTTCACCTCAACCAGTTCTGTTATGTTTTACTCTTTCATATCAAACTCTGTTATGAAAGTAGCTGACGAGGTGAAGTCACACATCTTTTAGCTCAAACAGTATCCACCGTTTCCATACAGCCAAAGCTTTGATAAAGTGTGTGTGAGCAAAATACTAATTTTGTATTTTTAATTTGTAAATAATCATGTTTCCAAACCATGTTGGTTTGGAAGCGTGGATATTGCAAAAAAATTTTTACTTGGAACGGTGCTTTATATCCTTAAGAAACCTTCAGTGGCGCCTTAAAGTATCTTGTATTTGGGCTACTGAAACCTGTACTGACCCTGCTACCTTTTAACCCTACATTAAACTAATGAACAGTTCTTGTGATTCATATTTATGAGAATGAACGCAATAAGGTTTTTGCGTACAGTTTCGTGTGTGAAAAAATAGCCTGTATTTGTGCAGGTGCCCCTGCTGTAAGTTCTTCAAATTGCACAAGCATAGACACCCAACCCAGCAGGTACGTGCACTCCATTCTATTGTGTAAGAATCTTTTGAGGCAGGGTGTTCTAAACGTTTTAGTTTAATTGTGTGAACTGTGTTTATTGTGCCAAAATAAAGCAGTCTTTATAACTGAAGTTGTGAGTGTCTCTAATAGATTACTCTACCTTTCACCTGGTGCAATTATTAGCTTAAAATTTATTTGAACTACGGAACGAAAATGATGCACTGGCCAGTTGAAACAAAGTGTTTAGGATGTTTTCACATCCAGAATAGAAGCCTTAGTAACAATACATACATAACCCAAACTGGTTCGTTTTGGTTAGGGAAAGAAATATCATAAACATTTTGTTTCAAATAGTCTCCGTCTCTCACTCTTCTTTTTCGAGTGCACCACGGACTTTCGTAATCTAAACTTCAAACCTTATTTAACATACAAATTTAATGCTCGCTCAACTGCAGCATTTTTGTTGACAATTGCGTAAAAGACTAGGAGTAGCACAATCAACGTTAAGATCTATTCAGTTTGTTCGAATAAAGAAAGAGGTTGACAAGGGCCTTACCATGGGGACAGTGGCTCTTTCTTTTCACTACATTGCATTTTTCTCAATAAAGCTTTGAAATACAGTCTCTGTGGTACGGCACAAAAAGCTAGAGCTACTTGCTGGGCGTGGTAGCTTTGTGATGTTATAGGGGCAGGACCGCTCCAGAAAGAATCAGACAGCACGCCAGTGCACAAACACACGTCCAACTTCTATTGTACCCTTCACACATGGACAACCCACACATTACGAAGTTCCTAACACAAAAACACGCGGCTAAACTAAATGAATAAGTAGAACGTTCGGCCTACAGTTCAGGTCGTCGGGGTAGTAGCCTGGGCCGGCGTTGATGCCCCGTCGGCAACATTCAGTGGCGAAGTCGACGATGGGCGGCGTCGTCACCTGCAGTGACGAAGTCGGGAGACGCAGGGTCGCCGCGTCGAACTCCAGTGGCCCAGCGCCACTGTCGACGAACTGGAGCCGACGACTCACGTGTTCCGGCGGCGGGGAGTTGTGCCCTTGAGCACCTGTAGTCCGCCTCGGAAACCCACGCCAGCCCTCCTGGAACAGCGGCGTAAGGGCAGGTTCAGGCACCCGGCGCCAGCTCTCCACGACCAGCGGGACAAGGACAGGTTCAGGAACCAGGCGCCAGCTCTCCTAGACCGGTCGTCTAGCGGAGGCTGAGCTGTCCACTCGGCTAGTACGAGTGTCGCGACGTGGCCTGGGTCGTACCTATGGGCCAGACGCCCAACGAGGTAGTCCTGCCTCGAACGACGTACCTCGCGCACTGCCGAAGGCACGGGTCACTCACGCTCGAGGCCGCGCCTCACGAGCTCTCGTCTTCCTCGTAGGCACCACCCGGCACATACACGCACACATCACATCCTCTTCGCCACCGCACGGCACACTATTGTCGTTTTTTTTAGTTTCTGTTTCGCGCCCGCGCAGCACATATTATGACATCACCCCCTTTTCCGAGAAAGTTGTTTGCAACTATTCTACTACAAGGGCGCGGGGCGAACGAATGGTCACTGCACTGCACGGTCACTGCACGGTCCCTGCACTGCACTGCATTGTCTCAGGGGTCGCATGTACATAGTAGCAGAATGTTCACAGAAGGCTGCTTACAGTTCGGTTGGAAAACTACCGTACAAGTAGGGTTGCTATGTCGCAACTAGGAGTCAACTATTCACGACTGAGGGCTAGTAGTATTAAGAACCACGTTGCTACCTAAACGGCAGTTATGCGCGACTCAAGTAGTCGGCTCCAACATTGTCACAACCTTTGATGTAATGAACTGTGAATGAGTACTCCTGCATAAGGAGACTCCACCTCAACACTCTGTTGTTCACGTGTTTGGCGGAATTTAAATACTGTAATGGTTGGTGGTCTGACTGAATGACAAAAGGTTTGCCATAGAGGTAAATATGAAATTGTTGCACTGCCCAAACAAGTGCAAGGCATTCCCGTTCTATTGTTGAATAGTGGGTTTCTCGGGGCAATAAATTACGACTTGCGTAAGCAACTGGATGCAGCACCTGGCCCTTTCCCATCTGGAGCAATACTGCGCCCAGGCTTGTATTGGAGGCATCCGTACGAAGAACGAACTCCTTCGAGAGGTCGGGAGCGAGGAGGATGGGAGCATCACCGAGCTTCTTCTTGAGGGCCGTAAACGCTTCCTCTTGATGTGCGCCCCATGAAACAGTGTGGCTTTGTCCCTTTCTTGTAAGGTCCGTCAGCGGCTTGGTCAGTTCGGCGTAGTTCGGTATAAACTTCCTGTAATAGCCGGTCAAGCCAAGAAACGACTGCACTGCTTTCTTGGTTGTAGGTCGTTTTGCGGCAAGAATCTTGTCTAGCGTTTTGAGAAGCGGTTCAACTGTAGTCTCCCCGATTCGATGTCCCAAGAAGGATATGCTTCGCTCTCCTATCTCACATTTACTTGGTTTTATGGTGAGGTGAGCTTGGTTAATTCGTTCAAAAACTTGTCTGAGGGTGTCGATGTGCTCTTGCCAAGTATCGGTCGCAATGATGACATCGTCGAAATAATGGTGAACGTTGTCAACACCACCCAGTACTGATCTCATAAGGCGCGCGAATACTGCTGGCGCCGTTTTAATGCCAAAAGGCATGTAGAGGAAGTGATAGAGCCCAGACATGCTGGAGAAAGCAGTTTTTTCACGACTGTTTGGATCCATCGGTACTTGCCAGTATCCTTTCGTGAAATCAAATTTGGAGAAAAACTGCTTTTGTCCAACAAGTGCAAGAACTACATCGATGCGTGGTATTGGCTCGCAGTCGGGGACCAGAATCTTGTTCAATTCTCTGAAGTCTATGCACAACCTAATCGTGTTGTCCGGTTTCTTCACCACGACAATGGGAGCGTGGTACGGCGACTGAGACCGCTCAATAATACCGAGTTTCAGCATCTCTTGCACTTCCTTTTCTACTCTTTCTTGCAAGGCAAGGGGGATGGGGTACTGCGGAACATGCACAGGCTTATTGGAGGTCAGACGTAGCGAACACTCCACGAGTGCTGTTTTCCCTGGTAAGTCAGAAAAAATGTCCGCATACTCTTGAAAAAGTGCTTGCACATTCTGAACTTGTTCAGCAGTGAGGTGTGGTGATAGCTTGACATCCGTGCTGAACTGCGTGCGATACAAGCTCAATATGGGCATTTGTTTGACTTCGTCTTCTTCTTCGGGGAGATTTTCGTGGAGCTCTGCAACAACTGACACCTGTTGTGGTTCCGTCACTTCGCGCTCTTCGTATTTTTTGAGCATGTTGATATGAAAAATCTTGTTTTTCCCAAACACATCGATGACGTAGTCGACATCATTTTTCCGTTCGATGACTTGGAACGGCCCTTTCCACTGCATTAACAGCTTGTTGGAGTCAGTCGGGAGCAGAATTAAAACCTTGTTGCCTGGGCATAATTTTCTAGGGCGACTTTTCCTGTCATAATAGGTTTTCTGCTTCACACGAGCCTTCTCCAGCTGTTCATGGGCTATCTTGCAAGTCTCCTCTAAGCGATTGCGCAAATCAAAGACGTAGGTGTAAGTCGTCCGCGTTTCTGCGTCTAGCCCCTCATTTGTCCACAGTTCTCTCAGCACGGTTAGCGGTCCTCGGACGTGGCGGCCGTAAATGAGCTGAAACGGAGAGAACCCGAGGCTTGTCTGTGGAACTTCCCTATATGCAAAGAGTAGCGGAGCTAGGTACCTGTCCCAAGATCGAGGTCTCTCTTGGCACATTCTCTTTAGCATTGTCTTCAGGGTGCCATTAAATTTCTCCACGAGACCGTTCGCCATCGCATGATATGGGGTTGTCTTTAGCATCTTCACGGAGAGAAGCCTGCTAACCTCGTTCATTAATTCTGAGGTAAAACTTGCCCCTTGGTCGGTGACGATTTCCTTTGGCAAGCCGATGCGGGAAAAAATCTCGATGAGTGCTTCCGCAATGTGAACTGCATCGATTGCGGGCAATGCTAAAGCGTCAAGGTAGCGAGTCGCAAAATCGATAAGTGTCAGAACATATCGGTTCCCACGGTCCGATCTTGGTGAAAATGGGCCGATTAAATCAACCGCGACCCTTTCAAAAGGTGTCCGGATAAGAGGCATGTTGCCTAGTGGTGCGACTCCAACTTTTCCTTTAGGGGTAGTTCTCTGGCACTTGTCGCAAGACTTGACAAAGCGCTTTACGTCTCCGTTCAGGTCAGGCCAATAAAATTCTTCTAGGACACGATCAGTAGTTCTTTTGATGCCTTGGTGTCCCGCCATGATACTGCCATGAGCAATGTCCAGTATGCCTACCCGGAACGCTTTCGGAGTGACCAGCTGTTTAAACGTCCTGCCAGTGGCAAGGCGGTAGCGTCGATAAAGCAATCCTTTATCTTCGATGAAATCGTAACAGTGGCCCTTTCCCGATTTGAACTCTTTATTCACTTTAGCAAAGACAGCTTGGAGTGTCGGGTCATTTCGCTGTTCCTCGGCGAGTTGGGCTCTGGTAACGTCAGGTAAGAGCGTTGTTGACACGTACAAAGGCCTGATATTTTCTTGACCTTGTTGATTGGCTTTGGTTTTTGCCACGCTTGAAGAAGCAGATATTGAGGTGACAGGTGACTTGGTCGGGTGTGCTTGCGCAGGTAACTCATCCACCTGGGTATGAGTCGCCTGCTTCCAGTCAGAATCTGGATCGTATGGTCCTCTGACGCCTGGAAGATTTCCCAGCACAAGGTCATAGAGGGGTTGATCCATACAAGCCACTTTCAGCATCCCTGTGAAGTACGGCGTGTTGACTTGTACAATAGCTTCCGGGAGATGGCTAGTTGACCTGTCTAGGAGAACGACACTGATTTTCTTGCCCGTCAGGCACACATCAGGAACGAGCTCCCGTCGGACGATTGCCGTGTTGCATCCCGTATTGCGTAAGACTCGAACCTCTCTTCCTAGCAGCAGACCTTCGACCACTGGCATCCCGTCGGCCAGGAAACGTATTGTACCCTGCACGTTCTTGTCGTCGTGGTGACTTGAGCAAGGAATCTTCCCTCCTGGACGCTTGGCTGTTTTTCTAGCACCAGCCCGGGCAGAGTCAGGTTCGCTAAATGCGCACGAAGAACTCGGTTTGTTGTTCCCATGCTGGTTTCGGCAAGTTTCTGTGACATGTCCCGTTTTACCGCACAACTTGCATTTCAGCATCTGCTTAGGTGGATTGCGGCAGTCAGGAGCCAAATGTCCGAAACGATGACACAGGATACACTTGAGTTGCGGTTTCCGCGACGCTTCGGTAGGCTTTCCACTGGATTCTTTCGCGGGGTCAGGACCTTTTCCTATATTAGACAAATTCTGCGCCTCAAGGAAGCGATCCGTCAAATTAGCGAGTTCATCTAGTGACTTGCACTCTCGCTCTTTTAAGAAAACAACCAGCTTTGGATGGCAACAACGCAAGAATTGCTCAGAGATTACGTGATCCTTTAGACCTTCATAGGTTTGGGATACGTTTGCCATGTCTATCCAATGGTCGAAATAACTGGTAATTCTTGCTGCTAACTGTCGTCCAGTTTCACCATCTGCTGCTCGTGCTTTCCGAAACTTATCTTGGTAGCCTTGAGCCGTAAACTGAAATCTCTGCAGTAGCGCTTTCTTTACTTTTTGGTAGTCCAGCGAATCAGCGGCAGTCATTCGGCCTATCACGGTTAACGCGTCACCCGTTAGGCACAGGCTAACAGCGAGACCCCATTTTTCTTGCGGCCAATCCTGTCCTGTGGCTACGCGCTCGAATCGCTGCAGATACGCGTGCAGATCATCGCGTTTCTCGTCAAATACAGGCAGTAACTTCTGCGGATTGAGGGGTGAGGAGGTGCTGGGCGCAGTCAAAGCGTCATTAGCTGCTACAGGCATATTCTGAGCTCCTTCCTGAAGCTTTAGCTTAAGCTGCAGAATTTCACGCTGCCTCTCGTCAGCTTCTTTGGCTGCCTCTCGCTCTGCAGCTCTCTCATCCCTTAGCTTAGCTTGTTGGGCCTCAATCCACTTGTTTAGCTCTGCACCCGAGAACCCTAGTTGGAGCCCTATAGCGGCGAGTTTTTCCAAGTCCATGGTGCAGTCTGAACGTGTGTCTGCCTCGAGCGAAACTATCTTCTTTCCCTGGTTTAACGAGCGTATCCTGGCAGGCTCGCCAGTTTGTGATGTTATAGGGGCAGGACCGCTCCAGAAAGAATCAGACAGCACGCCAGTGCACAAACACACGTCCAACTTCTATTGTACCCTTCACACATGGACAACCCACACATTACGAAGTTCCTAACACAAAAACACGCGGCTAAACTAAATGAATAAGTAGAACGTTCGGCCTACAGTTCAGGTCGTCGGGGTAGTAGCCTGGGCCGGCGTTGATGCCCCGTCGGCAACATTCAGTGGCGAAGTCGACGATGGGCGGCGTCGTCACCTGCAGTGACGAAGTCGGGAGACGCAGGGTCGCCGCGTCGAACTCCAGTGGCCCAGCGCCACTGTCGACGAACTGGAGCCGACGACTCACGTGTTCCGGCGGCGGGGAGTTGTGCCCTTGAGCACCTGTAGTCCGCCTCGGAAACCCACGCCAGCCCTCCTGGAACAGCGGCGTAAGGGCAGGTTCAGGCACCCGGCGCCAGCTCTCCACGACCAGCGGGACAAGGACAGGTTCAGGAACCAGGCGCCAGCTCTCCTAGACCGGTCGTCTAGCGGAGGCTGAGCTGTCCACTCGGCTAGTACGAGTGTCGCGACGTGGCCTGGGTCGTACCTATGGGCCAGACGCCCAACGAGGTAGTCCTGCCTCGAACGACGTACCTCGCGCACTGCCGAAGGCACGGGTCACTCACGCTCGAGGCCGCGCCTCACGAGCTCTCGTCTTCCTCGTAGGCACCACCCGGCACATACACGCACACATCACATCCTCTTCGCCACCGCACGGCACACTATTGTCGTTTTTTTTAGTTTCTGTTTCGCGCCCGCGCAGCACATATTATGACAAGCTTGTAATGTTTCAATTGCCACGAACTTTCAGGGGTTGAAAAATTATCTCAATGGAGTATTTCATCTGTATTTGCAATCAAAAGTTGAATAATGAAATGGAGAAAAAGGTTCAAGAGCAAACTTTTGAACTTCACGCCGAATACCCACTGCCCAACAGTCAGCATGAGGTTGCATATTCCAACGATCTTTCATTTATTTATTTATTTATGGCTGCTTTCTACAAATGAAAATGTCACAAAGCCTCAGCTAGGATGAAAAATTTTGAGACTAAGATATCTTACATCAACGCCTTGAGCTTAGCCAAATGTTCACAGTAATGAATTTTTCCTGTATAGAAAAGTTTGTTTTCTGCTTGTACGCTTGGTGCCCGCGAATGACAGGTCAATCAAAGATGCTTATAAAATCGCGATTTCGGTTTTGGTGTTTGATTGCGCGAAGCGCCACCTGCATCCTGCAATAGGTGTCATGGCGACTTCCCGTTTACCTTTTTGGCTGCTAGGCGTGCGTTTAACGTCGAAGCTTTAGCGCTGTTCTATATTACATTGTGAAATGTATATGAATACATACGTGGCTATCATATTTTGCACCACCCGGAACATCTAGCGTCAATATTTGATGTGCGACACTTCGCCTACTGGTCATCAGAAGGTAAGCAAAACGTCGCTGTATCCTGCACGAACTTGCGCCGCGGTCAGCGTCTTAAAGCGATTATCTGTTGCTCTCACGGATACCGCAGTCGTTGCATTTTATGAATTATGCTTCGCCGCTTGCACGTTGCGTTAGCGACCAAGGTCTGGGTCTTTATGTGAAAAAACGTGAGCTGCGCAAACACAGACCTCAGGGAAACAAACTACGTACCTTTTCGACGCATGTCTTCACGTCTCGATCGATTCCTGCGAACTAGGGCTACTTTCTAACTAAATTTTAAAACGATATCGCAGTCGTTCGCGCGTAGGGTCAGACATTGCCTTACCTCCCCCCCCCTTTTTTTTTACGCACAGAAAAAAAATGCTTAATACGCCCTCATGGGAGTGGCCCGTGGTTGCATAAACTGCAGCAAAAGCGAGAGTTCGGCTAGTTGGTTTGGGTTCTCTTTGAAACGGCGCAAAGACTAAACACAGATAAGACAGTGCTCGTGTTGTCCAGTCTTCTGTGTGGGTCGTCTTTTTGCTGTTTTAAAATTAAGTTGCATAAAATGCATTGTTTACATGTTTTCTGCACCACTCGAAGCCATTGAGGCTTTCGCCACAGCGGCAAAAGCGAGCCAGCCTCCCACCGGATGCTGTCGATACTATACTGGCGTCAGCCGTTGGTGTATTCTCGGTGCACTTATAAGCAAACCAGCTTCTGTTTTCGCCACTATTAGCACAACTGTGTGTGGACAGCGAATGTAGCCAACCATCTCGAGCACACGTGAACGCGGTGGTTGAAAAAACAGACGCACAGTCTATTTTCTTTATTTTGCAGGTTCATAAATTTGCGCGTACGCATGCACAGCTCAACAGGCGGAAAATACGGCGGCATGCTCGTTTAATCACAATGACACGATATGGAAATCAGTTCAGAAAAAACTGTGGGCAATTACTTTACTGCAGTATTCAACTTTCTTCAGTATCGTTGCAAGTAGTAGTAGTAGTACAAAACTTTATTATATACATAGCCCAGACAGGCTTGAACTCCAGTGCCTCGAGGAATATACGGGGTGCAGAGCGAAGTCTGTCCGGCAGGGTGGTGCCCCTATTCCAGGGCCCCACTGGCGCGAGCCATCCGTTCAGCTCTGTGGATCAGTCGCAGCTGATCCACTATGGCTGGGCTAGACAGCAGCGCCTCCCATTCTTCCCATGTGCCAGTGGTGTCGTGCTCTTCGTCGTGCTCTGCACACTCCCACGTGATGTGAAAGAGTGTTGGGGTGGCTCCACACCACGAACATATATCTCCGTACGCCGTGAGGTAGATCAGGTGAAGAGTGTGCAGGTTTATGTAAGTGTTAGTCTGTATTTTTTTTAGCGTTGTTGCCTCCGCAGCGCTGAGCTTGCTATGAGGACGTAGATACAGCTGCCTATTTTCTCTGTAGTACTCTAAAATCGTTGCGAAACAAGGGTCCAGGTGTGTAGGGTCATCACTTGCATTGGCTTGAGTGGCTCGGTGATTTGTGAAGCCTCGTGCCGCCTCGTCCGCGCGCAGGTTCCCTGTCACGCCCTCGTGCCGCGGTGCCCAAGTCACAGCCTGTACGTAATTCACTGTGGGGTCCCATCCTGTCCCAACCAATATACGGAGCGCTTGTGCTCCATTTTTGCCCTTTAGATAGTTTCTGCAAGCTTTTTGCGAATCTGTAATGATTGTTAATGGAGCGTTTCTCGTCCATCCCTCTTTTATTGCGAGTGCTATGGCAACCTCTTCTGCTTGTGTTGTCGACGCCTGATCTATTGAAGCGCAGGCTGTAATTTTCCCTCTATGGTCAGTGGCTACACACACATATCTCTTTGCATTGTTCTGATAAGGCGTGGCGTCAGTGAATCTGGCAGTGTTCGAAAATCTTGTCTTTTTGTCTATGTAGTCAGCCCTTGCCTTTCTTCTTCCAGCATGCAGAGTAGGATCCATGTTGCTTGGTATTGGCAATACGGTGTACCATTCTCTAAATTCGCTTGATACTTCTTTAGTTTCTTGGTGTGTTTGTAATAAAGTATCGCGCCCTAGTTTTGTTAGGACTGCTCTGCCCGTTGGGGTCTGGAGAAGGCATTTTTCTTGCGCTAATAAGTGGGCCTCGGATAATTCTTCAATTGTGTTATGAAGACCAAGCGCCAGTAGCTTGTCGTTTGAAGTATTCCGCGGTAATCTCAGGGCTGACTTGTAGGCCATTCTAATTATTTGGTTTGCTTTTTCCTTCTCTTCCTTGTTCATAATTTGATACGGAAGCGAGTATGTAATGCGACTGTTGACAAGGCTTTTGACCAATTTTAGGGTATCTTGTTCTCTCATGCCTTTATGGTTGTTTGTTATTCGCGAGATTATGCCTGAGATCTGCTTTACTGATGTTTTGAGTTGATTTAGTGTGTGCAGACATCTCTGATTAGCTTCAAGCCACATTCCTAGTATGCGTACAGTATCTTTCTCCGGAATGACATTTCCGTCGAGCTTGACTCCCAGCTTTAGATTCGGGTCGATCCTCCGTGCTTTTCTCTTCGTGAAACGAATGAGCTCTGACTTTTCAGCTGAGCACTGAAGACCCCGTATCCTTGCGTACTCTTCTATGGTGCTAGCTGCCTGTTGTAACCTATCTTCTTTCTCTGCTAGGCTGCCTGTGGTTGTCCATACCGTAATATTGTCTGCATATATCACATGTTGTAGACCGGCAATATCTTTGAGTTTTCCTGCAAGGCCTGTCATGGCGACATTGAAAAGTGTCGGTGAAATGACTGCTCCTTGGGGTGTTCCTTTGTTTGGAGGTTTTATGATGTCGGATTCGCAATCTCCCAGCTTGATTGTTGCAGTCCTGTGACTAAGAAAACTTTTGACGTAGCCGAACATTCGTTCTCCACAGTTAGCTTCCTCCAGACCTTCTAGTATTGCTTTGTGACTGATGTTATCAAAGGCTCCCTTCATGTCAACTGCCATAACGACACTTTCCCCAACCTTAGAGATGTCCATTAATACCTGTTCTTTTAAAAGTAGTAGAAGATTTTGCGTAGAAAGGTGTGAGCGAAAGCCATACATAGTTTCGGGCATGAGGTTGTTCTTCTCGAGATGGTTGAGGAGCCTGGTGTTCACCAGTTTTTCAAAGACTTTTCCTAAGCAGAACGTGAGCGAGATAGGTCTCATGTTCTCAATGGCAAGTTTTTTCCTGGTTTAGGCACCATGACCACAATTGCATGTTTCCATTCTGGTGAGACAGTTCCAGCCAGCCAATGTTTATGTATTTAGTGAGAGCTTCAATGGCTTTCTCATTTAGGTTCCTGATCATACCATTGGTGACTTCATCTGTACCCGCGGCTGTGTTCTTCTTGTTACTAAATATGGCTGCTCTTATCTCAGCGTCCGTAAAAGGCTTGTCTAAATCAGGTTGCGGTGATCCTTTATACCGTCCTTGATATGAAGGCGTCGCTCCGTCTTCACCAAAGCATTTTTTATGCATGGCTTGAATGAGGTCCTCTTTTGTACCAGGGTATAAGTGCAGCAATCTTTCAACGGCTTTACTGTTTTCATTTTTTGTCTTCGTGGGGTCTATCATGGCTTTCAGTATGTCCCATGTTTTGGCCGTAGTCAGTGTTCCATTGAGTGAATCACAGAAATCGGCCCAATTAGTTGCAGCTAGTTGATTGGCGTAATCCTCTGTGCGCTGGGTGATGTCTTTGATTCTTTCTTTCAATTCACGGTTACGTTTCTGTCTTTTCCATCTTTTCGAAAGGCTTCCTCTTGCTTCCCAAAGATGTAGTAGGTGTGAGTCGACCTCAGGGGCATTGCTAGATCGCGTTATTTCTTTACTGTACCTGTCTTTTTGACGCTTTATTTCGTCACACCAATCACTCAAGTTCATTATATCTGAGCAGTCAACCTTTGTTCCAGTGATTTTCTGAACGCATGCCAACTAGTTATTTTGGCAACGCCAATCTTTTTACGTATCTGATCTGTGTGTATAGTGGTGTATAATATGTAATGATCACTGCCTAGATTTTCTAGAGTTTTGTGCCATTCCACCTCTTGACAATTTTTGCACATAGCTAGATCCGATGTCGTGTATCTGGAGGTACTGTTTCCTTGTCTTGTTGGCAATGCTGGATCCGTCAGGAGTGTCATACCTCTAATTTCAATTTGCTGGGCTATGTTTCTGCCTTTGGCATCCTGAGTGAGGTATCCCCAGCTTAGGTCTCTTGCATTGAAGTCCCCCACCACTATGAGCGTGTTCTGCTTAGCTAGTTTTGCTGAATCTTCAAATAGTTTGTCGAAAGTTGCCTGTCTTTGTCAAGGTGGGCTCTAAATGTTCAGGATGAAAATGCTTTTCTTTTTCGTCTCTTTAAATAGGATTTCCATAATGATATGGGGGATTTCGACTCCTTTGATTGGTTTATGCTGTATTGCGGTTATAAATTTGTGGACTAATGTCGCCACTCTCCATTTGTTGTTATTATTCACAGCTTCACCATGAGTATCATAGCTCTGCATGCTTGGCCTTATTCCCACCTCTTAGAGAGCTATCAAAGCAGGTGGCCTCGGCTGCATGGCCACCAGCTGTGAAAGCTGTTCCTTTTTTCGTCGGAATTCCCGGCAGTTCCACTGCCATATGTCACACTCTCCCGTAGTTTTTCTCAGTTCCTTATGCATTGTCAGTAGCTTCTTGTGTCATATTAAGTAGGCCTGGCCTGTTGTATGCCTTATCTGCTTTTTTCCGATCTGCTTTTTCCCAGCAGAACTCCAGGCTCTGCGCAAGGTACTGGAACTCATCAATTCAGAAGAAAGACGAGGTAAATGCGCTGTGTTTTCTGACTCAAAACCACCGTTACAGTGCCTGATATCAGTTCTCTGACGCGGATGCCACGACCAGTTGACCTACCAAACCATGAAACTTCACCAACGTTTAACACAAAAAGGCCCTGACATCGTCTTTCAGTGATTACCTGGGCATTGTTGTATAGCTGGCAATGATTCTGCAGATCATGCTGCTCGCACGTCACATAAAGAAGCGAACAAAGTTCCAATTCCGCTTTCAAGAGCGGATGCGGCGAGGCAGATTCGTCAACTGGCCCGCAGTCTCACACTGACTTAGTGGAACACACCAAGCATACGACGTACAAGACTGCACGAACTCGACCCTTCACTACAACTTCGGCCTCCACCCGGCCTACATCGACGTGCAGCTTTGCTTCTCTATCGCCTTTGGCTGGGAGTTGCTTTCACGAAAGCTTATACCACGTTAATCGGAATTACTGACAGTGCGGCTTGCGATGTTTGCGGCACCGACGAACACCTGCTCGAACACCTGCTGTGCCATTGTCCTCGATTTGCCTCAGATAGACAAGTACTTGCCAACGCGATGCGGCGACTGGATGATCGGCCTCTTTCTGTGCAGGTGCTATTACAGCAACGTCCACATGCCTCAACAGCCCACAAGGCAGTGAAAGCCCTGCTGTGTTTCCTGAGAAAGACAGGCTTGTGTGAACGCCTCTGACATGCAGTAGAGTTCTACACGCTGCAGTGAAATTACTGTCAGTCTCTCCCCACCCTTTTTCTCTTTTCCCTCTCTTCCCTCTTTCTCGTCTTTCTTGTCCCCTTCCCTAATCCCCCAGTGTAGGGTAGCCAACCTGATGTCTTTCTGGTTAACCTCCCTGCCTTCTCCATTTTGTTGCTTCCTCCTTCCATCTGCTTTTTCCCTTATGTGGCTGCCATTGGTATGCTTTCTCAACGCCTTCATGAGTTCAATCTGTTGCGCTTGAATTTTTCTTTCCAACACGTCGAGTTTTCTGTCTACCTGCCCCATGACCTGTTCGACGATGGAGGGCGTGATGCTAAATTTGGGTTCAGGATTCGCTCCAGAAAGAATGATGCAGCCCGCAAGTGGACAAACACACGTGGGACATCTTTACACACACGACGGGACTCAACGAATAGTAAAAGTTACATTTGACGTAAGGGGTGCTACGCGAAATAGTCAAGCAGTAGCGTACAGTTTTTGTCGGAGCCGATGAGGTCACCGAGTCGAAGACGTCGTGCGTAGACAGTCTGTCCGATGCCGTAGCTCGGTTCTTCGTCTGGCCGCGTGAAGTCCTGGAGGTCCACTCCGCGGCAGTCGATGCCGGGACGCTGCGCCCAAGGGACCCGCTCCACGGTGGACGCCCTCGGCCTGTGCGTGCTCGTGGGCCGAACCCTGAGTGTGCCCGTCTGCACACAGCGTCAAGGCCTTGGCCCGGCCTCGTGCACGTTCCCTGGCCCGATCTCCTCGTAGCGGAACAGGCGGAAGTGCTCTAAGTCGAGGCAGCAGCAGGTAGGGCTCCGGGTTCTCCCATGGACCGGACGCCCAACGAAGGATAGCCCAGCCTTGGAATTCCGACCCTCGCGCACCGCCCACGCGCTGCTCACCCTGTCTCGAGGCACGCCGCGCACACGATCGCCGTCCTCTTCGCCACCGCACGGCACATACGCGATTCGCCAGCGCGCACGATCGCCGTCCTCTTCGCCACCGCCCGGCACATACGCGATTCGCCCCGCACGGCGCACACATTCAAAAGGGTCGACACACAAGTCACCACCGCACGGCGCACTGTTTTGTTTTTTGTACATTTTAACCCCGCGCACATATATTATGACACTACCCTCTTTTTCAAGAAAGTTGTTTACAACTATTTTAAGAGAGACGCGCGGGAAGAAAGAGTTAATGCACAACACGCTTTCCAGTTTGTGCGGTTCAGTTTGTTGCTACATGTTAAGCACGACTCATGCAGTCCGCTCCTTGTGAGGTCTGTAGATACGTTGACATCGGTGCCAAAATCGCGTGCGATGCAGGTTCAGTACTGGCATAGGGTTACCTTCATCTTGTCCTTCGGTGGTGTTTTCATTAACCTCTGTGACAACTGACACCTGTTGGGGCTCGCTAGGCTCCCGCTCTTCGTACCTCTTGAGCATATTTATATGGAATATCTTGTTTTTCCCGAAGACGTCAATGACGTAATCCACGTCATTTCTTCGCTCAATTACTGGGAATGGTCCTTTCCACTGCATTAGAAGTTTATTGAAGTCAGTAGGCAACAATATGAAAACTTTGTCGCTTGAACACAATTTCCTAGGACAACTCTTCTTGTCGTAGTATGTTCTTTGCTTGGCGCGAGCTTTCTCCAATTGTTCGTGCGCAATCTTGCACGTCTCCTCCAGCCGATTGCGCAAGTCAAAGACATACGTGTATGTTGTCCGTGTTTCTCCGTCGAGTTTCTCATTCGTCCACAGCTCTCTTAATACTGTCAGCGGTCCTCCGACATGACGACCATAGATAAGCTAAAAGGAAGAGAACCCGAGGCTTGCCTGTGGTACTTCTCGGTACGCAAAAAGCAGTGGGGCGAGGTACCTTTTCCATGTTCGTGGTCTCTCTTGGCACATTCTTCTTAACATCATCTTCAGGGTGCCATTGAATTTCTCGACTAGGCCATTCGCCATTGCATGGCATGGCGTCGTCTTGAGAAGCTTCACGGAGAGGAGTCGACTAACCTCTTTCATTAAGTCGAAGGTAAAGCTTGCTCCCTGGTCGGTCACTACTTCCTTGGGCAAACCAATGCGAGAAAACATTTCTATAAGCGCTTCGGCAACATGAACGGCGTCAATTGCAGGCAGTGCTACAGCATCGGGATACCTAGTTGCGAAATCAACTAAGGTCAGAACGTATCGGTTTCCTCGGTCTGACATTGGTGAAAAGGGGCCGATCAGATCCACTGCGACTCTTTCGAAAGGTTTGCGTATCAGAGGCATGTTGCCCAATGGAGCGACTCCTATTTTTCCTTTAGGTGTTGTTCGTTGGCATATGTCACGTGACTTCACGAAGCGTTTTACGTCTCCGTGTAAATCAGGCCAGTAGAATTCTCGCAAAATACGATCGGTGATTCTTTTGATTCCCTGATGCCCAGCCATGATGCTTTCATGGGCAACTTCTAAAATATTTCGTCGAAACGCCTTTGGAACTACCACCTGCTTAAATGTTCTACCTGTCGCAAGGCGATAACGACGGTAGGGTAATCCATTTTCTCCAACGAAATCATAGCTGTGGCCTTTTCCAGATTTAGATTCTTTGTTCACTTTATTAAAAAGTGATTTTAACTTCGGGTCATTCTGCTGTCCTTCGATGAGTTGCGCTTTTGTAATGTCATTCGAAACAACTTCAGGGGCGTACAAGGGACGCATCTTGTTTTGTTTTTGTTGCGGAGCTTTGGATTTAGCCACGCTTGAAGCCTGTGTAGGGTTCCTGGTCACGTTCGTTTCTTTCCACTCTTCCTCAGCTGCATCTGCTCGCTCCCAGTCCGAATCAGGATCGTATGGTCCTCTGACGCCTGGAAGGTTTCCTAAAACCACATCGTACAGTGGGTGGTTCATACAAGCCACTTTTATACTGCCTGAAAAGTAAGGCGTTTTCACTTGTACTATGGCTTCGGGGAGGCGACTACTCGAGCCATCAAGCAAAACGTCATTGCTTGTTTTGCCCGTCAAGCACTCTTCAGGAATCAACTCTCGCCTGACAATTGCTGTATTGCAGCCTGTGTCCCGAAGCACGCGAACCTTTCGTCCTAGCAATCATTGTTCAACTACTGGCATCCCGTCGCTTAGGAAATGTACGGCGGGTTTCCTGCTCTCGTCGTCGTTACTTGAGCGGCTAGCTTGCTTTCGTGGGCACTTTGATGTTTTGCCCTGACGAGGTCCAGTCAGTTGTGCTTCTGTGAATGCACAGGACGAAGTCGGTTTGTTATCTGCGCGTTGACCTCTGCAATTTTCAGCTGTGTGTCCCGGTTTGCCGCACAAGTTGCACTTTACCATTTGTTTAGGTTGGCTGTGACAGTCGGGAGCTGAATGGCCGAATCGATTGCAGCACATGCTCTTCACTTGCGGTTTCCGGGGTGCTTCATTACGTTTCCCACTGAAACCCTGCCCGGTATGAGGATCTTTTCCAATGTTTGGTAAATTTTCTGCTTCAAGGAAGCGATCAGTTAGCTTAGCAAGCTCGTCAAGTGATTTGCCCTCTCGCTCCTTTAAGAAGATAACTACAGGTTTTCCCGCTCACTTTAATCCAAGTGCCAGCCTAAATAATCTGCACGCCATTGAAATAATCTGAGCGCCGAGCTATTTAATCCATGCGCCAAATATTTAATCCAAGCGCCAACATATTTAATCCAAGCGCCAACTCACTCAGGCCGCGTGCCATTGAGTTTAATCCAAGTCCCACTGTGTTTAATCCAATTGCCAATGACTTTAATTCAGGTGCCAGTCAGTTTAATCCACGCAAAAAAAAACCAGAATACGGGGCGTAAAAACGGCAGTGCAATTGAAATGCAGTTCCTACAGTATAAAACACAATAGTCGGAAGGTAGAATCAATCATTATTATTTGTATTCGCCGGTAGTATTCTTGAAAAAAATTACTGCCGTGGTTCGCTTAAGCCATGTTTGGAGTGCTTATATACTTTGCTATGCGCAAGTGTGCATTATGAGTGCTTGACCCAGGTGAAATAATTTTAATGAAAACGAAAAAACGCAGGAGCATATTACTGAATATTTTACAGTGCAATGTAATTCAGTATCCGTCACTGAAGCTCATAGTTGGATTTGGTACACACTACAACATTACATGACCAGGACAGGTCATGTATTGCGAACGACACACTATGTTTATTGGAGTGCCGGAACGCATACTAAGAGATCAAAAGCATGGTCGCGGGCAGGGATGGGTCAAAGACAGCTGCATAATCAAGAAATTAGGAAGTCGTCGCGCGGCACGCACTGTGAATCAGAGAATATTCCAATATGTTTTTTTTTCTGTAGTGAACATGAAACGTAAACTGATCATCCTGATGTGGCAATAAAAATTTTATTTTACATTATTGTATGCTCTTATTTTTTATTCAAACAAAGTTAAATATCTCCAATGATACGAAAAGTACTGATTGTTCGTTTAGCTTGTTAGTTTTGTGACGTACTTGACGAATGCGATTGAACGAACACAGAGGAAATAAAATGATAATAACACGCAACTGACCTTGGGCCTAGCTTTCTTTTTTTGGTGTACGTGTTTTCTTGCGCGGCATTATGCCTCTCATTGCACATTGGATGCTTGCGGATTCAGTGCAATCACTAAATTATTTGTTCTGTCCTTCCTTTTTATCTCTACACACACACGCACGCACGCGAACACGCACGCACACATGCACACGCACACACGCACACACACACATATATATATATATATATGATAGATGGATATGTGGGGTTTAACGTCCCAAAGCCACTATATGATTATGAGAGACGCCGTAGTGGAGGGCTCCGGAAATTTAGACCTCCTGGGGTTCTTTAACGTGCACCCAAATCTGAGTACACGGGCCTACAACATTTCCGCCTCCATCGGAAATGCAGCCGCCGCAGCCGGGATTTGAACCCGCGACCTGCGGGTCAGCAGCCGAGTACCTTACCTTAGCCACTAGACCACCGCGGCGGGGCACATATATATATATATATATATATATATATATATATATATATATATATATATATATATATATATATATATATATATATATATATATATATATATATATATATATATATATATATATATATATATATATATATATATATGTGTGTGTGTGTGTGTGTGTGTGTGTGTGTGTGCACAAACATACATATACATATACAGGAAAACAAGAAAACAAGAGTGATTACTACTAATTAATCAAGAAATGAAGCATAGGCACAGGTTAGTGTATTCATTAAAACAGAACTGTGTCATAGGGCTCGGAGACGGATGTTCACAAGTAATCTTCACGAAAAGCGGCAGGCACGAAAGAGAAATTGTGCCGATCAAAGGCCGCGCAGTCCACGCGGTGTATTTGTTGCATGGAGTGGCAAGCCGCATCCAACAGCAGAGAACGCCTGTGCTCCTTTTTCGTCATGCCTTGCGGTGTCACTGAAGCTAAATTACGACGTTCGCTCAGGTAGGCCTTCACGTGTGACTTGAATTTCGAGAAGGCTTCTTCTATAGGGTTAAAGAAGGGACTGTACGCTGGCAGGCGCTTAATAGAGTGCATGAAGTTAGCCAAAGCCGCTTGTTCTGCTCGAGCGTGAGCAGGTGCATTATCAGAAAGGAATACAGCTTCGGTATTTGGCTCATCACGTTCTACGCGGGCCGAAACATCACTGAGGAAATCATTAAAAACAACCCAATGAACTTTGTCCACCACAGTCCAGTGAATAACTCCATTTGCGGACATGCATGCTATAATGTTCAAATTCACTTCCTTTGTCGTCGTGGTCATGTGTACAGCTGGTTGTCCTTTAGCTGCCCTGCCGAAGTTCCTGGAACACCAGATATTGAAGTTAGTCTCATCCAAATAGAAGCGGCAAACACGCGGTCCATCAGACTGCAGCCATTGGGCGTACAGCATGCGGCTGTGCTTGATATCGTCACGGTTGCGATCTGTGGGCCTCTGCGTCACTAGCTTCATCGAGTAGCAGTGGGCATCCAGCAAGCGGTCGACTGTGCTTGCACTGATTGTTACTCCTGGCATTTCTTTCTCTAGGGCCTCCTTTATTTGCTTCAATGTAAATGTACAGTTTTCGTCGACAATTCGTCTCAAAGTACTCACGACGTCATCTCCAAACTTCCTTTTTGAACGCCCACCATGCTTTGATGTTTCTCTGTGGGTAGCGGCAATCGATCTTGCTGTTTTAATGTTGATGCCTAGAGCGTCGGCCAGTTGCTTTAAGTCACCACCACGCCTGTAAACGTCCACAATCCTAGCCCTGTCGACCACCGATACTCTGCTGTTGTTTCGACGAGGTTCGTCGGGGTTGTTAAAGTGTGGTCCTCGTTTGCGTCCAGCCATGGCTTCAAGCAAAGCTCTCTCTTCGTCTGCAATTTTCCCCGTATGAAAACACACGTTTCAAGTAAACACGCTTCAGCTACAATAAGCGTCGTCTGTTACATGAAAACCGGAGTATCTACTTTGATGCTTTTATAAGAACTTATTTCCACCAGAACCCGAATAAATGCAAGTTTGGTATTTTTAATTTGTTATTTCTGATTTCAAGAACGAATGAATATCCTCTGTCGGTCACTGTTCTCCCTGGGCTGAGCAGGCGACTGCGATAGCCTCAGCGCATAAGTAGCCAAATGCCGTCTGCTCAGCAGACGACACGAATCTATGCATATGCGATGGTGGAAATGGTTAAGTGTAATGAAGCAGTAGCAATTCAATAAAGACTAACATGGACTCTATGAGCAAATACATTTGTGTACCCATAAATGCAATTACTACTGACTGTTTTTTTTTATTTTGAAGCTATGACACCAAAATGTTTAGGGGAAGTTGCACTGCGCACTTCATTTCATAAGCGCTACCATGTATAGCCAATGGAAAAGTTCTTGCTGTGACGCCATGTTTACGTTATTCTGACATTTATACTATATATAGTGGCTAACTGTGTGTTTCTAGCGCATGGATTAAAGTGACTGGCACCTGAATTAAAGTCATTGGCAATTGGATTAAACACAGTGGCACTTGGATTAAATTCAATGGCACGCGGCCTGAGTGAGTTGGCGCTTGGATTAAATATGTTGGCGCTTGGATTTAATATTTGGCACATGGATTAAATAGCTCGGCGCTCAGATTATTTCAAAGGCGTGCAGATTATTTGGGCTGGCACTTGGATTAAAGTGAGCGGGAAAACCTGTAGTTTCGGTTGGCAACAGCGTAGGAATTGCTCGGAGATTATATGATCACGTACCCCTTCGTACGTTTTCGACACGTTGGCCATGTCGATCCAGTGATCAAAATAGCTCGCAATTCTCACGGCTAACTGCGTTCCAGTTTTGCCGTCCGCAGCTCTTGCCTTTCGAAACTTGTCTTGGTAACCCTGCGCCGTAAATTGGAACCTCTGCAGCAAGGCTTTCTTCACCTTCTGGTAGTCCGATGAATCGGCGGCAGTCATCCTACCGATCACAGTTAAGGTGTCACCCGTGAGGCACATGCTCACAGCCAGGGCCCATTTATTTTGTGGCCAATCCTGACCGGTTGCTACTCTCTCAAATCTCTGCAAGTACGCGTGCAAGTCATCGCGTTTTTCGTCAAAGAGAGGAAGTAGCTTCTGTGGGTTAAGTGGTGATGAAGTGCTGGGTCGAGGCAGAACGTCATTAGCTGCAGCCGGTACATTCCGAGCTCCTTCCTGAAGTTGTAGTTTTAGTTGGAGGATCTCACGTTGCCTCTCATCAGCTAAGCGCGCTATGTCCGCAGCCTCTTTCAGTGCCTCTCGTTCTGTAGCTCTATCATCCCTTTGTTTTGCCTGCTGAGCCTCGATCCACGGGCTCAGTTCTGTGCCTGTCAGCCCGAGTTGAATCCCTACAGCGGTAAGCTTTTCTAAGTCCATTTTGGAGTCGAACGTGTGCTGTTACACGAGTGAAACTGCTTTCTTTCACTGTTACTGAGCGAATCTTGGCAGGCTCGCCAGTTTGTGAGGTTATGTTTGGGTTCAGGATTCACTCCCGAAAGAATGATGCAGCACGCAAGTGGACAAACACATGTAGGACATCTTTACACACACGACCGGACTCAACGAATAGTAAAAGTTACATTTGACATAAGGGGTGCTACGCGAAATAGTCAAGCAGTAGCGTACAGTTTTTTGTCGGAGCCGATGAGGTCGCCGAGTCGAGGACATCGTGCGTAGACCGTCTGTCCGATGCCGTAGCTCAGTTCTTGGTCGGGCCGCGTGATGTCCTGGAGGTCCACTCCGCGGCAGTTGATGCCGGGACGCTGCGCCCAAGGGACCCGCTCCACGGTGGACGCCCTCGGCCTGTGCGTGCTCGTGGGCCGAACCCTGAGTGTACCCGTCTGCACACAGCATCAACGCCTTGGCCCGGCCTCGTGCACGTTCCCTGGCCCGATCTCCTCGTAGCGGAACAGGCGGAAGCGCTCTAAGTAGAGGCAGCACGAGGTAGGGCTCCGGGTTCTCCCATAGACCGGACGCCCAGCGAAGGATAGCCCAGCCTTGGAATTCCGACCCTCGCGCACCGCCCACGCACTGCTCACCCTGTCTCGATGCACGCCACGCACACGATTGCCGTCCTCTTCGTCACCGCACGGCGCATACGCGATTCGCCCGCGCGCACGATCACCGTCCTCTTCGCCACCGCACGGCACGTACGCGATTCGCACCCGCACGGCGCCCACATTCAAAAGGGTTGACACACAAGTCGCCACCGCATGGCGCACTGTTTTGTTTTTTGTATATTTTAACCCCGCGCGCCATATATTATGACAGAGGGAACTATTTCTTTTACGGCTTCTTTCGGAATAGCTATCGTCACCACAGTGTCGCCGTTCAATATTGATACGCTTTGTTGCTGTTGCTGCTGCTGTCCTGCCGAGAAAGATTGAGTGGGTTTCTCATGTGGTTGTGGCTGCTGATGCTTTTGTTGGCTTCTAAGTTGCCTATTTTCCCTTTCTAAATCCCCCCTTCTTACACGCATTAACTCTAGTTCTCGCTCGAGTCGCGCGAGCTGTGTGTGTGTTGATTGCGCTTGGTTTAGAGGAGGTTGCGAGGCTGCTGCTGCCTGCACAGCTTACCCTAAATTTCTGGTGGTGGTGGTGGTGGTGGTGGCAGCGGCGGCGGCGGCGCTGCTGCTGAGGCTGCCGCCGCCGCTGCCGCCGCCGCTACCACCGCCGCCGATGCTGCCGCCGCTGCCGCTCCACTGCCGCTGCCGCTGCTGCTGCCGCTGCTGCCGCCGCCGCCGCTGCCGCTGTTGCTGCAAACGCCGCCGCCGCCACTGCTACTGCTGCTGCTGCTGCCGCCACCGCCACCGCTGCCGCTGCTGCTGCTGCTGCTGCTGCTGCTGCAGCCGCCGCCGCCGCTGCTGCTGCTGCTGCTGCCGCTGTCGCCGCCGCCGCCGCCGCTGTTGCCGCTGACACCGCCGCTGCCACCGCCGCTGCTGTTGCCGCCGCTGCCGCTGCTGCTGCTGCTGCCGCCGCCGCCGCCGCCGCCGCTGCTGCTGCTGCTGCTGCTGCTGCTGCTGTGTCTTCTTGAGCTTCTTGTTCTTTTTCGTCTTGCTTTCTTCTTGCCAATTGCCTTTGGAGCTGAAGTGGTCTCGGGAATTGGATCTGGACCTTGATCTCGAGCGGGAACTGGATCGAGATCCGGAGCGTGATCCTGTGTCGGACCTCTCCGTTAAATCCTTATCCTACCTTTCGGTGCTGAACCACCTACGCTTCAGTATTCCTGGAAGTCGTTGTCCCTTTTCGTGTCTAAGCTGCTGTACCTGTTCTTTTCCCCGTTGGGGGACTTTCTTAAGCCTTTTAGTGCATTCTTTTGCCACCGTTGGATGATCCCCGCCACATAGTGCACAATCGGGAACGCACTCGTGGTCTTTTGGAGGGTCTTTAAGCCTGCAGCCGCCAAACACATTCACAGTGGTTGTTGGACAGAGGTCTGTCCTGTGGCCTTGGCTTTTACACAGTTTACAGTATTGTCTTGTGGGTTGGTATGGTAGTCATGGCATCTCACCACCATGGTAATACACAAAATGCGGCACAATGGGTCCATCAAAGGTTATCATTGCCGTCTCAGATTTTTCTAACATGCGTGCTTGCACGAATGATGCCCTGTGTGCGTACTCTAAGGTTGTTGAGAAGTTCTTCTAGTGTTTCACGTTCCAGTCCATGCACAGCTCCCTTGAGAAACCCCTCGCGTGTCGAAATGTAGGTATTCACGAGATGTCTGGTGTTCTTGAGGTCGAGCGCCTTGATTTTCAGAATTTGCTTGGCGACGTGCTCGTGCGGAGTACTTGTAATGATAATGTTGGATCCATTCCGGAAGTGCAGTCGGAATTTGTCACCTCTGCATATTTCCGCGTCTCCACATGCATGTACAATCGCTCGTGCCACTTCATATGTTTTTAAGTCTCTCACCACGAGCCCTGGTTTGGGTCGTATAATAATTTTCATATCATTCTTGGGTAGAGGCGTCGCACGTGAGCCTCGGCGGCCTCTCATGGCACCCGACGCGTCGCGTCTACTCCCGCACGCCCGCTCAGGCGTTCCGTAACTTCCACCGCGTTCCTCTCGCTGTCTCTGACGCTGCTGTCTGCCAGAGACGCTAAGTCATTAGTTGTTCTTTTTGTAAGATAGTGATAAAGTTTGTTGAAAATCACCAACTTGTCTGGGATCTTCCATGGCCCGCGCTTGCTTCCTCAGTCTCTTACGTTCGCGTAATGAAAGAGCAAGCTGCCACTGACCATCTTTCGACTCGTCGTCAGCTCCCTTTGATGCTTCATGGTGTTCGCTCGCGTCGCCGCTGGCTGACTCCACTTGTACCACCTCGTCAGACGAGGGGGAGCATTTGACGAAATCTTCTGCAGAGCCCAGTTCTGTGCTCAAATCTTGATCGTCCGTGTCCATGGCTTCCTTTGTCGTTACCTAGTCGTCGTCCGTTGGGTTATTGGCTGCTTCATTGGCACGCCCAGGAGAATTGCTGGTAGTCGATGCATTGCTCCCCGGTCCGCCGCTAGTCCTAGCCTGGCGGCCGGGCATGCCAGGTCTTTGGTTACTTCAGAAGGGAAGAAATCGGTGTCGTTGTCTCGATAACTTTGTGTCAAAATGATCACGTCATACTTCCAGACACACTCTGCGTTTGCTTTAAAGAAGCCACGAAGTTTAACGCAAAAACAGGCAAAATTTTGAGGAGCCAAGACGAACGCGTCCGATCCGCTCGACGCCACCTAGCGTCTCCTATCGTTGCAAAAAAAAATTTTTTTTTTGCTGTCTTAAAAAGCGGTTCAATGTTAGCATAGTGGGTAAAACCATCATGAATACAATGCTGCATAAATTCAAACTAACAGACGCAAATGCCAAACAACATTCAAGGGCGTTATTTGTAGCAATCATCATATAAATGTGAAGTGGTCAAAAAGACAGTTTCTTGGGACATATAATTACTACAGATAATATCTTTCACACTTTCCTTGCCATTTCTGTTTGTTATCATTATTATTCTGTCTATCAACAGAAAAGTAAGCCCTTAAAGTACTTTCCTTAATACTGCACAGATTCTATTGAACTTCTGCTGAATGCTTGAAAAGGAATGGTGCTTTCTCATCTCTCCTACTGGCGGCACCTTTACGTCACAATATGCATTGTAGTGAAAGCAAAATGCCAACTCTGCACCCATTCTGCCATTTTTTTTATTTCTACAACATATACAATAGCGTCACACGCCAGCATAGTTGCTAGTAACTGTGTCAAAGAAGCATGGAGGTCGATGACCATGTTGTTTTAAGGAGTGCAAATGCAGAAAATGTGTAAGTCGGGGTGTCACACTGCTTGGTACACCTTAATGGGAATAGGTAGCCACATCAAAGTTGAAGTGCCAAGTTATCACACAAACCTTTTCTTCCATTCATTCCTGCCGAAGAGAGCATCTGCATAGAACCACCCACTCAGCTCAGTTGCCAACAGCCCAGACTATGAATATTCTCAAGCTCTCTAGCGTAACATTTCATAGTGTAAATGTATTAACCACTCTCCTTTGTACACTGGCGTTGAGAGCATAATACGTAATTTATGTTTAGCTCATTCACTTTGGTGATCTAGTTCAATTAAAATTGCATGCTTGCACTTGTTTAGAAGGGCATACAAAGAAATTGCTGCTTTTTGTATTTCCACAGCTTTCTGCATAACCACCTATTCACCAAGTTCCAGAAGGTTCATTTAAATCTACACTGTCATAGTAAAATAAAAGTGCATAAACACTGTGGATACACCTTCTATTTTATTTTTTCTACTGTTATTTTCAGCTCCTCTAAAGCTGAATCGCATACATCATTTCTTGGTGTCATCTGCTGCTTGAGCTTCTTACACTTGGATCTTCAGCAAATATCGACTTTGCTGTGGAGATTACAGCACGAATTGAGAGCACAGAGTCCACAGCTCTTCCTTTGGCCAGATTCTTGGAGGCCTTATGTAACATAAGCATTGTGAATGCTTACTGAGCATATTGCTTCCTCATCATACTTTTTATAGAGAGCCTGCAAAAAAAATTGGGGGGGGGGGGGGATGAATACCCAAAAGGGCGGTGCCACCTTACAAATATTGAGGCATCACTCTCAACGACAGTACATTTGAAATTTAAGACGACAGAAATAAAGCGATTGCGGAACGATTTATTCCCAGAAGTGATAAACAACCAGTTAAAAAGCAACTTGCCACTTTCAAATAAAAAAACAAACTTTGCCTTTTCATTGGGAAAAATGTGTGGCATATGTCAAAGACGTAGACTAAGAAAGACAGCGGATTGTCCCGTCGCATTTCCTATTGTTTTTGTGTGCCATACAATTTCAGGATTTTTCACCAATCAAGCACATTTGACGTCTTGTCAATTTAACTTTACATAGGTTCCCCTATAGTTCTGACAATGGTATAAAAGCCGGCTGTGGTATATTGACATAAACTACAACAAAATCATTGTCATCTTATCTGCCCGAGAGTGGTTCCCTAGGCCTTTCAGAACGGCACTGATTTTCTCCATTAAATATGAAATAAACTTTGTCAAATTCAGGCCAGATCACACAAAAATGTGAGACATGTATGTCCCACTGATTCAGGATGGTGTTTCAAAAAGTAAGAAAACACTGTCTTATGAAGGCACCATCTCACGATTGTGTCAACAGGTATTTTGACTATCAAAACACTGCTTTCACTCTTCCCTTCACCGGTATCCTTTCTCAAAGCCACTTTGCCCTTTCGCTGAGCACCCCTCTATGTGCTTTTCCGCCCGTCACCCTGTTTTTTAGGCCTCCTTGATATAACCCCCCCTCTCCCTTCACACCCACCCACTATTTTTTACCTCGTATTAACGAGATGGCACAAATTACACCGTTGGCACCATTAGTTGTGAGCGAAAAATCGAGAAAGGAGCAAATAAAAAAATTCAATTTTTCGTTGCATTGAGGATCGAACCGCTTCGTGTGGCAAGCAGGTGTCCTATCACAACACCACGATTTTACTTGCATCTGCTTAGGGAAGAAAACACTACATTAATACCATGTAGTAGAAGGAGTCTCCTTAACACATTTTCTTCGACAGGTGGCACGACGAAAATAAGCCCATTCGGCGATTTGTAGACACATTTGGGAGGCAATCAAACTATGTCAAAAAAGGCCGGGATTGTGCAGCCATCGCCGCTAAAAACACACAGGAACTTTCAAACAGCTCTAAAAATGTACAACTACGCCCATCTAGCCGAACACATATCATGCCTTTCCAGGGGAGTTGATCAAGCAAACAGCAAACGCTAGATCATGTGCTGCCATCTGTGAGGCATTGTGAGACTTTATACCCCTTCAGGAAAGGCCATTTCAACAAACCACAATACTTGCATAAATTTAGCTTTTCATTCTCACGACACCGTTAAAGAAATGAAGTACTGCAGTTCACATTTCACCGACCATAAGGCGATGCTTGTTGCGGTTGGCTGGAACTGGTCTCCAGAAGAACAAGTCGAACAAGTGCCAGATAACTAACGCAAGGCGGATGACGGAATGTGACCATTTACAAATACAAGTGTCACACCTACGTGCAGTTCAAAAAACCTGTATCATTACTATAGATACGTCGCACTTGCGCGTGTGTTTGTGTGTGTGTGTGTAACAAAACATATTAATAATTATGCACTTAGTGGTTGAAGGGCACACTAGGGCCCGGATTTCACTATCGCGTTCAACTCTTAAAGGCGAAGCTTAAGGGTTCCTCAATATTTTTTTTTACTCTCTACCCCAGTCTTCGTTCCCCAGGCCAGTTTATTGAAAGCATTGATTCAACATGCCTAGATTGTGGCACCGTATCTACGTTAGACCACATGCTCTGGCAGTGTCCCTCATCACACGGTTCTCGACACATAACCGAAGAGGAATGGAGCTCAATGAAGGACCGCGACGAGGCGGTGAGGCTCGGCCAACACGTTTCGACGTGGGAGTGGCCCGCTGCTCTACCTCCTTGGGGTAGTGTTCCTCAGGACCTCAATAAGGTTCTGTGTCTGTCTGTTTGTCTCTCCTTAATTTTCTTCACTCTCACTGTCCCTTCGATTCCCTCGCGAGTGTATCGGTTGAGGTGTAATCACATGACGGGTAGTTATCGTGCTCTCTACACACCATTTTCTTACCTTTCTGTCTTTTCGAAAAGATTCATCCCCCCCTCCACTCTCGCGTGGCATGCAGGTGTACGTGCGGTTTCTACGTACTTAGAATAATGTTTGCCGCAGGTAGGTGGCACACGCAGGAAACACAACGAACATCGAGGGCATGAATGCGATGTGCGTCAGAATGAGCTGTGCGTCACAAGGAGGCCGGGAAGGCACGGATTTTTTTTCTTGAAATTCGTGGCACACGGATGGCTCATAGTGCCATCACGTGTGGCATCGTTGATTGTGATGACATTCTACATACGATGCGCATGTTTATTTGAGTGTTTGAAAAGATATTCGAGGAGATTGAAGGCCCTTCAAGAAACTTCCCATACAAGCACTAGGTGGGCTCCCTCTTCCCAATGACATCAGCGATGGCCTAGACCCACTAGGCAGTCGGGTCGGAGCGGCCACGCAAGCCTGCGTCCCAGTCTTTTTGAGATGGGTAGGGTTAGGTTTTGAGCTTTTGGCACAACCATACCATGAGGAAAATGTCAGAAATTTTTCTCAACGTGCTGGCACTTCCCCATGCAAATGGGGTCAAAGTGTATACTATTCCTAGGCACAAAACAGTTTTCATATTACAACAAAGGACGATTCGCGCCTCTGCCTTCCAGAGGGCCCTATTGGGTTTTGTCTATATGTGAAAGCCAGAGTTGATAACATTGTATGACCTTCTTAAAGGTGTAGCTCAGAATAGATAGAGGTGAAGACAATGTCTGGAAAGCAAGCGGGCTGCCCCGCCATGGTCGTCATTTGGCTAAGGTGACTGCAAACTGCTGTGGCTGCTGACTGTTAGGTCGCCGGATCGAATCCCGGCGGCGGTGACTACACTTTCAATGGGGGTGAAAATGCTGTAGGCCCATGTGCTCAAATTTAGTGCACGTTAAAAAAGTCCAGCTGGTCGGAATTTTCGGGGCCCTCCCCTAGGACGTGGTGGTTTTGAGACGCTAAATCAACACAGGCCCTTTTGTAAAGTTAATGCAAGAAATGTTGATAATGATCAAATATGGTGAACTATTCCATTTCAGCCTATAAAACTTACTTCTAAAGTGCTCTGCGACTACTTCCTTCAATGTTTTTCACTGAGATTTAGCTCATGCAGGTCCTCCTCTACTAAAGTCTTTTAGCAAACTAGTTCAATAAACATTGTTGTCATCTTTATTTTGTCTTTGCATGAAACAACATGCCAAGTTTTTACCTCGTATACTGCTACTACTCAAAGCAGCCGCAAAAGCCTGTGTGGTATGTTTTAGTCGATGCCCGTTTCGATGCTATAGATAATACTGGCACATTCTTTTGATTGGAGCTGGAACGATAAGAATCAAGTTAAAGAAGAAGGCACAGCATATTACGTTTGTCTAAGCCCCAAACCCTCAATCTACCGGGATAAAAAAATCAGTGAGATACTGTTTACTGAGAAGACAGATTCATGTAGAATGAAATATCACCTGAGTAATCTAATAATAAAGAATGTCAATAAACAAATTAGAAAAAATGAAATCTTGCCAAAGGTGGGTACAAGGCAGTGCGAATTTCTTAATTTTTTTCAAGGAAATCATTTTCAAAAAGCTTCGACTATGTCTATGCGAAAACAGCTGTGTGTGTATACAGTTATATAGATGCTTATTTATGCTGCGGCCACACCATCCCATTATTGAGGCAAACCAGTGTACGGGCATACTTTTCAGGGATTTCCGGCATTTTATGCAAGAAGACTTCTGGGATAGCCTTCTTTTGTGACTATTCGGCAAAATGTGCACTCACTGTACAACTTCTATAAACAGATAGTGCCTGTAAAGAACTCTGTGCTTTTTTTTCATCCAAGATTAATATTTTGATGGTAAAAACTCCTTCTGTTTGACAGTATTCACAGAAATTACTCACAGCTTCCAAGCGATGTGTTATTGCGATAGCAATTATGTGGACAGTGTTGACTGGTTTTTGGCACCTCTGCTGCCATTATTCACGTATTTGTATGTATGTATGTATGTATGTATGTATGTATGTATGTATGTATGTATGTATGTATGTATGTATGTATGTATGTATGTATATATATATATATATATATATATATATATATATATATATATATATAATATATATATATATATTGAAAAAGGGTTTATTGGCGACTGTTGCGACGGTGGTCCTACGACGAAACACGATCGGACAAAAGCAACGGTCAAGCAAATGCCGGCGATAATCAGCACGAGCCGAGCGAGCGAAGCCCAGCACCCAGTACCCAAGCGGTGGTGATGTTGCTTGCCAACAATGCGTTTTCTTCTTCACAATTTGCCCCCGCCAAAAAAGAGCCATCCTGGCGACCTAAGAGTCTGGAGGCAGAGGGCTATAATATGGCTTAAGGCGGGCGACGTGGACGATGTCACGTCCACGCCGGCGCATGTCGTCAGATGGGGAAAGTGGCTCGATGAGAAAATTCACCGGCGAGGTTTGCTCCAAAACGCGGTATGGGCCTTCGTACTTTGGAACGAGTTTTGAGGAAATGCGGGGGGTTCGGTAAGGAACAGCCAGCCATACAAGTGATCCCGGGGAATAGCTGGGGCTTTGTGATGAGTCGGCGTTGTTTTCTTTCTGGCGCTGTTGTTCTTGTGACGTAAAGGTGCGTGCGAGTTCACGGCACTCTTCCGCATTTCGGGCAGCTTCGGACACAGATGGGCATTCGGATGCGTCAGGACGGTATGGAAGGAGAGTGTCGATGGTGTGAGATGGTTCACGTCCATAAAGAAGAAAGAAAGGTGAAAATCCAGTGGTAGACTGTGTCGCGGTGCTATATGCGAACGTGATGAATGGAAGAAAGCGATCCCAGTTAGTATGATCGGATGTCACATACATGGCGAGCATATCGCCAAGGGTGCGGTTAAATCTTTCCGTGAGCCCGTTAGTCTGCGGGTGGTATGCCGTGGTCTTGCGATGAACATGGCATGCAGAAAGCAGAGACGTGACGACTTCTGATAGGAAGGCTCGACCTCGGTCGCTTAGTAGTTCTCGAGGTGCACCATGTCGTAGTATGAAGCGATGAAGGATGAAGGATGCTACGTTCCGCGCAGTGGCACTTGGAAGGGCGGCGGTCTCAGCGTAGCGTGTTAAATGGTCCACAGCGACTATGATTTACCGATTTTCATCTGATGTTGTCGGTAGAGGGCCATAGAGATCGATTCCGATCCGATCGAAAGGTTTGGCAGGGCACGGAAGCGGTTGAAGCGCACCGGACGAGTGGAAAGGCGGTGATTTGCGGCGTTGACAGTCAGGGCAGCCCATAACGAATTTTCGAACGAAATTATACATTCCGCGCCAGTAGAAGCGATGGCGAATGCGTTCGTAAGTTTTGAAAACTCCGGCATGACCACATTGGGGATCGTCGTGAAAGGAGGCGCAGATTTGTGATCGCAAGCTGCACGGGACAACCAAGAGCCACTTACGACCTTCGGGGGCGTAGTTGCGTCGGTGTAGCAGCCGATCACGAATGGCGAAATGTGCAGCTTGACGTCGGAGAGATCTAGGTACCGCAGTGGTTGACGATCCAGAGAGACAGTTAAAGAGGGAAGCGATCCACGGGTCCTTGTGTTGTTCACTGGTAAAGGAGTCGAGGTCGAGAGAGGCGACGGAGTTGGTACCAGTGGTTCCGCAGGCCGAGTCGGGAGGTAAAGGCGAACGCGACAGGGCGTCGGCGTCAAAATGCTTGCGTCCGCTGCGATAGATGACACGAATGTCGTACTCCTGGATTTGCAGTGCCCACCGAGTATAGCGGCCAGAAGGATCTTTCAATGTGGCGAGCCAACAAAGTGCATGGTGGTCCGTTACCAAGTCGAATGGGCGACCGTACAAATAAGGGCGGAACTTGCGAAGCGCCCACACTAGCGCCAAGCACTCTTTTTCAGTGACGCTGTAATTGGCCTCAGCTTTAGTAAGTGTGCTACTCGCATAAGCGACGACGTATTCGGAGTAGCCCGGCTTGCGTTGGGCGAGGACGGCGCCTAGACCAACCCCACTAGCGTCTGTGTGAACTTCCGTTGCAGCTGTGGGGTCGAAATGCCGAAAAATTGGAGGAGATGTTAGCAGACTACGGAGCGTGGCAAACGCGACGTCGCAGTCAGAAGACCAGGATGAAAGGTCTGCATCACCGCGTAGGAGGTTGGTCAGTGGTGACATGATCAACGCAAACTTTCGCATGAAGCGCCGGAAGTACGAGCATAGTCCGACAAAACTGCGTAATTCTTTCAGTGTAGTAGGTTTCGGGAACTCAGCGACTGCTCGCAATTTTGCAGGGTCGGGTCGAACACCATGCTTGGACATGATGTGCCCTAAGATGGACAGCTCTCGCGCGGCAAAGCGGCACTTTTTAAGGTTCAGTTGGAGCCCAGCGTTGGTTAAACACGTCAGAACCAGTTGAAGCCGAAGCAGATGTGTAGGAAAATCGGGAGAGAAAGCGACAATATCGTCGAGGTAGCATAGACACACAGACCACTTCAGTCCACGCAGTGTGTTGTCCATAAGTCGTTCAAACGTGGCAGGAGCAATACAAAGACGAAATGGCATTACGTTAAATTCGTACAGGCCATCTGGTGTAATGAACGCAGTTTTCTGGCGATCAGCTTCTGCCATAGGAACCTGCCAGTATCCAGATTGTAAGTCTAAGGAGGAGAAGAATTCGGCTCTTTGGAGGCTGTCAAGGGCGTCGTCGATGCGCGGTAGTGGATAGACGTCTTTCCGCGTCACCTTGTTTAATCGCCGGTAGTCGACGCAAAATCGAATCGATCCATCCTTCTTTCGAACTAGAACGACAGGAGATGCCCAAGGACTGTGCGATGGTTGAATAACGCGACGGCATAGCATCTCTTCGACCTGGTCGTTGATGACGTGACGTTCTGCAGCAGAGACACGGTACGGTCTTTGACGCAATGGCTGGTGTGAACCGGTGTCAATGTAGTGGTGCACTGCGGAAGTCCGACCCAATTGCGGCTGAGAAACGTCGAATGAATTCGCGAAGTGCTGGAGGAGATTAAGAAGCTCGGCGCGTTCATGGGCACTTAAGGTGTTGGCGATGGAACTCGAGAAGGTGTCACTCGATGAGCTCGGTGGGCATTCCAGTGGGGAAAGGGCATGAAGTTCGGTCGAGGCGCTACTGCACGATTCGTCTGGCATGTTAAGGAATAAAGAGGAATCGAGGTACTCCACTCGACCGAGACATTCGCCGGCAAGTAGCGTAAGCGGTGCAGAAAGGGGTTTGTGGACGAAAATAATGCTTCGGCCCGCAGTGACGTCGAGTGTAGCGAAAGGCAAGGAAACGGCTCTGCGGCTCATGAAAATGTCGGAAGGTGTAAACATTACTGTAGCGTCGTTATGGTCATCGCAGCAAACAGGGACAACGGCAAGAGAGGCTGGCGGAATTTCAGTGTCTTCACGTACGACGAGTTTTGGGGACCGCTCAAGAGTTTCGTGCAAAGGTTCGTCAGACAGGTGCGAAAATTGAACTTCAGCGCGTGCGCAGTCGATGACGGCATGATGATGTGACAGGAAGTCCCACCTGAGGATAACGTCATGCGAGCACGCCGAAAGGACGATGAACTCGACAACGTACATAGAGCCTTGGATGAAAATGCGGGCTGTACAGGTGCCGAGAGGTCGAACTGGTTGTGCGCTAGCCGTACGAAGCGATAGTCCAGAGAGCGGCATGGTCAATTTGCGTAGGGAGCGGCAGAGCTGGGCGGCTATAACAGAAACGGCAGCACCTGTGTCGATGAGGGCAAAGGTAGAAACACCATCGACAGATATGGCGACGACGTTAGCAGGTGAACTGCGAGGACTTGGGCATTTCGATGACGGCGCAGTTCTTGCCTCTGGAACTGCGGCGTTCAGTTTTCCCGGTTGGAGGAAGCGTGTCGGGGAAGCATTGGGGACAGAGATCGCCTGCGAGGAGACGGCGAGCGGGGAGAGTGAGTCGGAGCTGGGGGCCGGGGTGACTGAGACTCGGGAAGATTAGTGTAGCCATACTGCGGTGAAGGATAGGGAGCAGGTAGGTGCGTGGGCTGCGGGTCATACGGTAACGGCCAAGTAGTGTTGTGTTGCGATTGGAAGCGACGACGACAATATCGTGCCACGTGTCCTGGAGTACCGCAGGCGTAGCAGATCGGTCGATTGTCAGCAGTGCGCCAGGAATTGCTGACTCGCGGTGCGGCCCAAGGTGTCGAAAGAGGGGTAGAGTGGGGAGCAACTGCAGGCATGGGTGGCAAAAGCTGCTGGCGAGGTCTGCTGCGTACCACCTGGGCATAAGTAAGAGGCGCGGCCACGGGCTGCATAGCCGGCGCATGGGCAACAGGCATGGCCACAGGCTGCTGGTGGGCAGCGATGGGAACAGCCTGAGCTAACTCTTCGGCAATAACGTCGCGGAGTGGGGAGGGCAGACGAGAGGAAGGCGGCTGCTGCGTGAAGGGAATCAACGACAGCTGCCGAGCTACTTCTTCACGCACAAAGTCTTTGATCTCTTGCAGGGTTGTTGAGTAATCAGGAACAGAAGTAAGACTTGATAGTGAGTCAGCGTGTGAGGAAAATGGCCGAGTCAGGGCGCGCTGCTTCCTCAACTCGTCGAAGCTTTGACATAACGTCACAAGTTCCGCAAAGGTGGCAGGATTGCGCGCCAGGAGCATCTGAAATGCGCCGTCATTTATCCCTTTGAGGATGTGTTGAATCTTCTCCGACTCGGGCATGGCGTTGTTCACGCGGTTGCAAAGACCAATAATGTCTTCGATATAACTGGTGAACGATTCAGATGGCTTCTGTGCGCGAGTCCGCAAGCGTTGTTCAGCTCTGGACTTGCGGACAGCGGGTCGGCCGAAAACGTCAGCAAACGATGTTTTGAAGATGGACCACGTCGTAATGTCGTTTTTGTGGTTGTTATACCACATTTCGGCCACGTCAGTGAGATAAAAGATGACGTTAGCCAGTTTGTCCGCGTCATCCCACTTGTTGTTTGCGCTCACCAGTTCGTAGTTAGCGAACCAGTCTTCCACGTCGGTCTCATCAGCTCCGCTGAAGACTTTGGGCTCTCGCAAACAAAGAACGCCGGAGTTGCTGGGGGATGTAGTGGAAGAGCCAGGTTGTGCGTTGTTGGTAGCCATGATGGGAGGTAGCGTTCGGTTGCGCAGCTCCAGGTTTAGGCCACGGCGAATGGCAGCACCCAGGTTCAGGCGACGGGGAATGTCAGCACCCTCCACCAATTGAAAAAGGGTTTATTGGCGACTGTTGCGGCGGTGGTCCTACGACGAAACACGATCGGACAAGAGCAACGGTCAAGCAGATGCCGGCGATGATCAGCACGAGCCGAGCGAGCGAAGCCCAGCACCCAGTACCCAAGCGGTGGCGATGTTGCTTGCCAACAATGCGTTTTCTTCTTCACAATATATATATATATATATATATATATATATATATATATATATATATATATATATATATATATATGTATATATACAGGGAAGGATGCGCTAGCTTCCTTTTTCTGCGGAGCGAACACCGCTGAGTCGTCTGCGCACGCACTCATTTCGTGAGCGAATAGGGAAGAAAGATCCATGGTCGCCGCGTTATCGCGGCAACGATCAGCACCCGGCTCTTGCCCGCACAGCAGGCGAGAGCTTCTACGGGCTGCACTATCAACACGAAAAAACTCCCAAGCATTTCCCCGAGGGTGAGCATGGTTAAGAGCGAATACACGGGGTGATGCTATGAGGGGTATTTATTAATTCGCACTATTGTATTTATTAATCACACTATGGTGCCTTTATGGTGTAATGGTTCCTGGGAATGACAATTTGATCACACGGGGGAGTTTACGTTAACTCACTGACGAATGCCAACGGATTTTAACTTTACTCCCCCTCACGACCCGCTCTCGTCGGGAGACTGAGAGAGAAGGCGGGCGCGCGAGAGAGAGGGGTGCGCGCGCAGCTGCAGCGAGCAAGGAGAGCGGAGGAGCGAGCGAAGGGGGAGGGGGTATAAGGCGCGTTACTGACACCGATATCGGCGTCGCGTCCGTGGCTTATTCGGTAGAGCGTCGCGCTGCGGCCCGCCAAGATCTCTTTCTTTTAAAGGTAGAGAGAAGACTGCGGACGCCGCCGACGGCGGTGGATGGTTTGTGGTCGCTTATAAAGTGTATTCACACTTAAAAACGATGCCAAAAGAATACCTGGAATGGCCGTCTACATATACATGCGCTCTACACATAATAAACTGCCACCAGCGGCGACACACGACGTATAGCCTTTAGTACAAGCATGCGCTGCCCACACGAGGCGCTTCTCTTCATTGCTGTCACTACGCACGAGCTTTGTTGTGGTCATCTGCTGTGACCACACCGAAGGAAACTTGGTTACTTAACAAGTGCACGTTTACTGCAATTAATGTTGCTCCTAAGTATGCTAGCCTTGCTTCGTAAAACACTGGATAATGTTGCTATTGCATTCACTGCTTTGCCCTTTTGGCAAAACTGGGACTTTTTATAAAGCGCTGATAGTCAAATTTATGAAGAGTGTGCGGACACTGTCCTACCTAGTACGCATGCGAGACGCATCCATTAGGGGGCGACTTTGTAACTTCTGGCCCCTTATACTATGATAGACTATGCTATACTTTATGCTCCCTACTGCTCCTAAGATCATTCCTTACCCTCGTTTCCCTTTCCCACCCTTTGCTATACTATACACAATGCGAAGCTATGCTATGCTGGGAGCTGCTTAGCATATATTTGCTTCTTTGGGTGCATACCCATAGAGTTTTTGCGAACACCTCATGGGAGAACATTGCGCTGAAAGAGTTCTGCTTCACTTTAAAAAATCACAAAGCCTCCGTGAAACACACAGCAGACTGTCACCGTGATACCTTGAAAGGGGCAACTAATGCTAGTACACATGCAATGTACCAACTAGGTCATTTTTCGTTTTGCGTACACAGACCCGTGGACACGCTACGAATGCTGCCCTCACTAGTTCCCCACCTAATTTCTTCATTTTTGGTAGTGCTAGAACACGGAAGTATTACACTGATTTTAGATGACGATTGCCTGGCAGGTAAATGCATACAAAAATAGAGCAAAACAATAAGCAATTACGATCAAGTAAAAAGGACTCAAGGCCGATATGCAGGCTTCTAGTAATCTTCTTACACTGGTGGGGCTGATCTTTGGCGTTCATTTCAGTTGGTGCGTAATGAC
The DNA here is from genome assembly GCF_043290135.1 of Rhipicephalus microplus. Lineage (NCBI taxonomy): Eukaryota > Metazoa > Arthropoda > Arachnida > Ixodida > Ixodidae > Rhipicephalus > Rhipicephalus microplus. The sequence goes on along the minus strand of NC_134704.1, from coordinate 186,167,850 downwards.
TAAATAAAATTGTTTTTATCCTCTATAGCACAGTTGAACAGACTTGTACCAGTGCATGCACATGGCCCTGTTCACATTACAGTGTGTTCACCTCTGCAGCTCGCACATGTTGTAACAGCTGATGGCACAAGGAGAATGCCAATATCCTCCTTGTAGATTTTGCAACCATTCTTGAACATGTAATTTCCATCTAGAAGTGTCACGTACTTTAGTCGCCTGATCATGTTATTCCTGAAATGTCAATAAAAATTACAATGTGGAAATTTGGTTTAGTTTTTATATTTAACGATATTCAGACTGCACGCAAAGCTTCTAAAATTCATATTGACCAAGCATATTCACTAAACCAAGTGAGCAAGGCGTCAAAAAACAAATAGAAACTGTTAAAAAATTTCAGTCCATAATCAGAGTAAGCATTGCAAAAGTCTCTCCCAAGGCCATGAATTAAAACGATCTTTTGCACCATATTTCACAATAGCAGCACACTTTGGTACATATAATACATGCTGAAAGTGGGCAACAGCTTGTTATCCACAGGTTTTAGTGAATCTTTAACAATGTTCGTGCATATGGTTGTTCAGTTACAATGTCTATACATAGTAGTGTAATAGGGTTTCACTGGAAAACAATAGACGCTCCATAGTGGCGTGGCTGCAGATGTTCATAGCCAGCCAATTTAGTGTTAAGCAGAATGGTGAAGTGAGAAAATGCATCTGTTTTATCAACAAGGCCTGCGCATAGATTGATTGTGGCACCTAAAGGTCCCCTGAAACCAAAATTTCAGAGCCAGAATCTTTTGTGTTCCATTCTCCCACACACATAGGTATCCCACACCATTTATTACACTTTTGTCTGTGCTCTCGGAATGATTTCTAGGTCCTGCTCGTTGCTTACGCCAGTGATGTTTTAAACATTGCAAGAAAGAAACAGTCATTCAAATAAAGGTGAAGATGAGTTTTTTTTCCTGAGGGAGATAGCGAAACAGGTGCCCAGCCAGCAGCTGCAAACAAAGTTCAGCAGAAGACTGTACCTGATGCTGCATCACTCACAAAATTTTATTCTCTCAGCAAGCTATGTCACTGCAGTTTGGCCTGGCACATAGTACCGTAAAATCTTATTAATTGAAACTCTGTTAATTCAAACTTACAGTCAATTCAAACTGACGCCTTGGTCCTCCCGCAGCCCGAAGTATTTGATGATTGATTGATTTGTGGGGTTTAACGTCCCAAAACCACCATATGATTATGAAAGATGCCGTATAGTGAAGGGCTTCGGAAGTTTTGACCACCTGGGGTTCTTTAACGTGCACCCAAATCTGAGCACACGGGCCTCGACATTTCCGCCTCCATCGGAAATGCAGCCGCCGCAGCCGGGATTAGCCCAAAGTATTTGAATGGGGGAAAACTTCCAATAATTCGAATGCATCGGTATCAACAAACAACGGCTAATTCAAACAGAAAGGCTCTGGCTTTCGGCCACCTTCGCAGAAATTGGCCTTCAATCATCACTTAAATTACTCATGACTTCCATCTGTGTAAAACAAGTGTAGTAATTGATTTCCATCTATGCTTTTATGGTTGTCAATGTAGTTTGTCTGCTGCTACTGCTGTATAGGTGGCACGACCCAGTGCGGCAATGTTTGCCTTTAGCCGTGTTCCTTCAGACAAATTTCAATATTGTTCTAAATAAACTAATCAAGAAAGACTAAATTTTGATCGCATTAACTCTGCCATGTAAATGAATGTGTTTTGGAACAGGAATAGCCTCGCATATTTTGCCACTTTGGCCCACTGCTCACGTGAATGCGTCTCTGTTTGTATGTGATGTATCCCTGACTAATCAAATTCTGTTCACTCTTAGAGCATTAAGTTAAATTATTATATGACTTGCCACAAATGTGCAGTGTACGCGTAATTAGCGTAATCAGCCGGAACGAGTACAATGGTGCCTTCTATGGATTCTTGCCGCACCGTGTGACGTGATGTCTGTTCATTGTAGTAACTGCCCGCCAATTTGAAAAATTTTATAGTCTCTTTTGAGTTCGTATTAACGAGCTTTCACTGTAACATAGTGCTCCACCGTGCTTTTGTGCAAATTTCGTAAAATTTTGGTGGGTTTTTTGAAGCGATCACTGATGCCAAAAATGTATCTCAACTAGTGATGCTGACACATTGCAGTGGAGCATTTTCAATTCAGTAACATGATCATTACACAAACACTTGTTACAGCATAAGGGTTCCTTACACTTGTTTTTAAGAGGACACTTGTTTTTAAGAGGTCCATTGAAGCTCCCTCGCCAAGTCAATTGATAAACACGGCTACCTGAATGGAATGTAGTCACTATTAGCGTTTACTTCAACATGCTGATAGTAAGTTGCGTGTACTTGAAGTGAGAAGAATTTGGGGAAATCTACAAAGGCAAATATTTTCAAGTGGCTGTAGTCTGCATGCAAGGTGATTATGACATACAACTTCATATTCGTCGTGTGACTGTAAGATAGGGAGACAATGGCGAAGTTGCGAAAAGATGTTTTATCCTAAACATACAGAATAAAAATGCGTTTGGAGATTAGGTGCAGCAGTCCATGATACAAAGTATGAGTGACTGCTGCTGGTCTTTGAATAACTGCGATTCGTTTGTAACAGTATTCTTGGAACTTATAGTTGGTGGCAAGTGTCATTCGACTGTTTTCCAACGTGCTCCTTGTTGACCAAAAGTGTTTGAGAGTGCTCATCGCCAAATTTGCTTTTTTGGACACCACTGATTGGCCTAGCTGAATTATGTGCCACAAATTTAGCAAGTGGTGACCTGTAAGGCTTCAACATTGTGTAAGGCATCTGGCAAGCGGAGTCATTTCAGCTCAGCTGTAGTGAGTGTCGGGCTCTCACTATCCACTCAAGACCTCCAGGATCCACGCTAGTGCACCGGTAGCATCACTCCTCAAGACACAACTACATAGCACAAGTTAATGCCGATTATTCTCAGACACTGTCTGTCCACCTGCCTTTGGATATTGTAGTAGCTCAAGAGAACAAAATAAGAACGGGTGGTAGTGTGGAAGAGCAGATTTTATTCGCGTTATGTGTTTGGTCTCTCTTGCACGATAGGCTCCGCCGCGGTGGTCTGGTGGCTAAGGTACTCAGCTGCTGACCCGCAGGTAGAAAGATCGAATCCCCGCTGTGGAGGCTGCATTTTTGATGGAGGCAAAAATGCTGTAGGCTTGTATGCTCAGATTCGGGCTCACGTAAAGAACCCCAAGTGGTCGAAATTTCCGGAGCCCTCCACTACGGCGTTTCTCAATCATATGGTGGTTTTGGAACGGTAAACCCTACATATCAGTCAATCTCTTGCCCGACGGCGCATTCAAAGGAGCCTGACCCATCGAGCGCCCTGCAGTCGCCAGCAATGGCTGGTTCTTTGACAAGTTCAGGAGGCAAAGCAGTGTCAAAAAGGAGAGTATATCTATAATTTGTTGTAGGTGCCTTGACATACAGTATGTGGCTTCATTAGTGGTTCAACTCGTTTAATGATCATGTAGCCCAATTTCTTACAAGACTTCAAAAACCGTTTCATGATTCATTTGAAGTCAAGTGTGCCTCGTATTCTATTTGAAATTTTCAACAAGGATGAGACAGAGTAGTCTAATCAGTATACCATATGGTGAAGCAGCCCACTCTTCACGTGGACAAAGGGTACAAGAAAGTCACGACATTCTTGTTTCCTTTGTCTGCGTCATGAGTGCGCTACTTAAAGATACAACATAACAATCAGTCACAAACTAGCCCAGCTCTCAACCTTACTAATCTGTCTCGTAAATTTCATATCTGCATCTCTTTTTTTTTCATTAGTTAAACCAGTTACTGCTCTTGGAAATCTGATACATTTGAATTTTCGCATCTTCTCATATGACTGTGTGCGCTATCACTGGGGCATCACACTGCGCGTACCTTTGCAAAAGAAGGGCAGCTGGATAAACTACTTGGACTCTAGACAAGCATGATTTCGACAGTAACGCATGCTTGGATGTAACAAAACGCCAGGCCTCCATGGAAGGCACAGCACAGTCAAAACGAAAGCTAGAAGAGCGGCCTTTCGGGGACTTTTCTAAACACTCATTGGGTAACTGCTGCAAGCACACTTGCTGGGTAGGCACTACGGTATTAACAATAATAGTTTCTGGGTAGTAGGCTGGCATTTGCTATGCTATTTTTTATCATTCTTCTGAGAAGCGTGGTATTTGCTAAACGCTTGAAAGGAGTTGGGTGCCAACTGCTCATGCAGTGGCTAACGACGATGATTTTTGCCTGAAGTGGGTATGACTCACAGTTAATAGGTAATCAAGAACAAGCTTTTGTATTGGGTTGGAGCATTGGATAATCCACTCGTTACGCTATTTGCATTGTGCGACGACTGGTTGTTCTTTCGCTGTTTTAAAACATTTTATTACTCATATTAATGCGATGGCTTTCCCGACATCAAACCCGCCTGAGGCGAATTTGCGAACAAGTCTCAAGCACCGGCGTGGCTCAGTGGTAGAATACTGGGATGGCACGCAGCGGACCCGTGTTTGAGCCCCACTGTGTTCTTGGTACTATGTTTTTTTTTCTTAACCCGGAATATTGGTTACGAAAACCGGCGGTGGCGGACAACTGCGGCGTGGCAGATGACCCGAGTTTTGATCTCATAACATCTTTTGCTGTAAAACATCACAAAATTACAAAGACGAAGGAATGCTGCGCAGTCGCCATGGTGTGCCATGTGACTAGGTCCTCTGCCTGATACATGTGTGTTCGTTATAATAAATTTTAGTTGCGAGCTCAACGCCATGTCATCTCTTCTTCCACCTGTCTGTCTGTAATTTTGTGCTGTTTTTACATTCAAGCATAAGCCACCGACTAGCCGAACTATCGATTTTTTGGTTAGACATGTTTTAGTGCATTAAAATGTGCGGCAGTGCCCCAGAACAATGTTTGACAAGCCCAACTTGGCGCTTTAATAATGAAAGACTACATTGCAGTCGCCGTTCCATTTGCTTTTTGGTTGCAGTTTTGTTAAATCGATTGAGATGCTATATTTTCAATTTATTAAAGCAAGTTTACTCAGTAGATTATATTGAAAAATCAGATTCTAGCTGAAAATAAACAAACTTTGAGAAGCAAAAGCTTCCTAGTGTCTCTGGCAGGCTTTGGTCTAAATTAACCCGGAGGAGATGCCACAGATGTTAGCAAAGCGAAGTGTCCAAACAAATTTGCATATGTTGGGCTGTAGCAAGAACAGAGCAAACGTTTATCTAGCTGAAGCGTTCTTCAGAGCGAAAGGCTCTGAGGGCTTCATCGACTACTAGCTTACTGGGCCTGGTCCAAGGCAACGACTAAGCTCTTCATGGCCTTCTCAGAGAGTTGCATTTCTAAAGACCAATGTGGTATGAGCGAAAGGCTCTGAGGGCTTCATCGACTACCAGCTTACTGGGCCTGGTCTAAGGCAACGACTAAGCTCTTCATGGCCTTCTCAGAGAGTTGCATTTCTAAAGAACAATGTGGTATTGTGTAGGTCTGTATTGAGTTCACCTCACTGGGACATGAAGGGCACTCGTACATATTATGTGTAAGTGTTGGCGGCACTACGCTCCAGGGGCACTTGTCTCGGTACACTGTGGAGCGTAGCAGTGAGTGTGTCAGTAAATTTGGGTCAATGCGTCATCCCAATCTCTGGGCTTTGAGGATGTCAGCTTGACTGAATAGTTGTTTACAGATTCATCCCACGGCGCATCTGTCACCCAGTATGTATTCACATGAGGGGCAGCCTCCATGTCGATTTCCTGGTACAGCAGTGTGTAGAGAGCACCAAAAGATGACGTGTTATTCCGTAATATGACAGTTTGAGATTTTGGTGGCAAGTCAATCACAAATGCCTCCACATGATTCAAGAAAAATTTAAGTTGTACCATTAACTTAAAGAAAAATACGCACCGTTTTGAACTTGGAACACTCACCTCTATTCCTGCAAGAAAAGCAAACAATTCAATACAATAACAAGTATGGTTTCACTGTCATGCACGTGCACTGCGGAAAGGCACACAGTAAATACAAATTTACTAAACTGATAATAACAATTTCAGCCTCACTGCCTTTGTACGTGCGCTACGGAGAATAAAGGTGTTTGTTCTTTTGATGAGCTTGAAGCAATCATTTTTGTTTTCTATGGGAACTAAGCACAGAACAGTTGCACAAAAGTGTCTGTATGTATATTTCAACCTAATCATTTGAGGCCATTACAATTACGCCAACGTTATTCTCAAATCCTAAATGGCCAACGCGAAACACAATTTAATTTCGCCATTGTCACATATTAGCATGAATAAAGGATGACTCGGAGCAAGTTAGACAATTTTACAGGGTGCTATAACAGGCGCCAAATAATTCAGCTCTTTAATGCTTATCTACATTGGAAGCCTCTGATAAAGTGTTCTCGAATCCGGGCAGCATTGCTCTTTATTATGTCATGCGGTCTAATATGAAATGTATTTCTGGCCAATACATATTTGATAGCCATCAACCACGCAGAGGACAACTAAACAATTGACTGTCTACCTTTTGCAGCAAGGCAGTGCACTGCTGCTCGCTACGTCTGTCGATTGAGCAAGTAGTACAGTCACCCTGGGGTTGACAAAATGGCTACGGGGCAGTGATTTGCGTGCTACCTTGTCTACAAGAGAGCTGTACCATTCGTGGAGACAAAGCGTGGTGTAAGAAAAACTTCGTTCGAGCAAGGCCAGAGAACCGCAGTGCGCGAGCTTGAGACAGCAACACGCCTGCGCCTACAAATCTATGGGGACAAATGCACGAAATATCGTCTTTCTCGATTGTACCTAAACAACATGACGCAAACGTCCCCAGATTTCTCACGCATGCGCAAAACAAGGGCTACTTCTTAGTGGGCAACATTGTGCATTATTTTTTTGCTGGCAACATCGTGGGCATTGCTTTGGTTTGAAGGCCTCGTATGGGAATTATGGGTAGTACACACATTTGTCTAGTCTTCCTACTTGCGGGCGGCGAAGGGTACTTGTGGCTTTGTTTATCGCAGCGTTTCGTTTTTGAATTGAAAGAAAGATTCAACCTTTTTGAACTTCGTGACCCAATTTGGGAAACTAATTTTCAAAGATTAGGGCAGCCAAGCGCAAACGCTCAACATTTGCTGATTTTTGTTTCGTGAGAAAACAGCTTCAAGCCACATGAACACACACTGAGCCAAAAGCAGGCCAGAAGTACGAAGATTATACAAATGTGTGTATTACTTACCATTCCCATGCTCGCTGAAGCACCGTGCATTGCAGCTCCCATAGACACTTGCGCCGAGAAACACCGCCGCACGCACCTGATCCCGGCGGCCGTGGCGAAAGCACGCGGGCGCCACGAATGTACCAGACGTTTGGGCAGCTCGGGAACTGCTGCGCCGTGTGTTCATCGAGTGGCCGTGCCTCGGGTATGCTGAAAGGGTACGCCAATGGCGTCTGTTCGTGGAGCGCGTGCTCGCGAAAGTGGACAAACATGAAGGCGTTTGCGATACCTTCACAAAAGCTAGTGCGTCATGCTGAATATTCTTACAGCACCGCCGAGTTTACACGGACAACAGTGGTGGTGCCATCGAGAGCATCACCGCTGAGCACGTCTGCACGCATACGGTGGGCTATCGCGTTGAGTATTGCGTGCTTGCTCTGATGTTTCTCGCCACTGCATGCAACCTGATTATATACACGTCAGATCGTTGTATTTAACGGTACTTTTTATACTTTTTATCCTCAATGACTTTTTTGGTGCATTGCCTGTAGCCGCAGTGCCCAAATGAGCTCTAATGGAAAGATTAGCACACGCCCATCTTTGCGGCCAGGAGCAATACAGCCTCTCAACTAGCGTCGTTTACTATCTGCCATGCTCGCGAGGAAAGCGGCATTGAGTTTCTCACAATGATACCTAGAGGGAAATCTGGTGCTAGAGAGCTGCTGGATGCTAGGAAATCACGGAATACGTGAGCTTCGAACATGACTCGGATTTGTACACCTACAAGACACGTCTAGCTTTAGGTTCACATGATTAATTTCTTACTAAAAGAGCACGTAATAAGCTATTTATTTTTGTCACTGCACAGAAACGTGTTGTATTTAACACTAGCACCATCTACGTTGATGTACAATTTTACGAAGCGTAAGAAGTAACCAACGACTGCTAAACGTGGCAGGCAGACAACAAAGCGAGCGTTCTTTCCGCCACGTTTATGCCGTCTGTTTCTTTCCTTCACTGTTTGGTTGTGCCGTCAAGGAGAATGGACTTTCATTATAGCATATAGTGCACGTGAATTAGGTCCGCTTATGAACGTTTTGTTTTAGAGAAGCTTTATTTGCGCAGTCGTATTCGCTTTTGAGCTGAAGCATCGCTCAGCACCAGCCAACACAAGCTTCGCAGACACATATACCGTCATTCCCCAGTGCTCCAACAACGCCCCTTAAAAAATTCGCGTAGATGGTGGCGCACACACTTCCCTCTAGGTATTTGTGAGAAACTCTATGGGGAGTGGAGCCTGCACATTGACACAAATGGCGCTACTTTAGTTTGTTTGTTTTTTTTTTGCTTTTCAGGGACTTTAGTGGGCACTATAGTAGCTGTATATGGTCCCTACAGGACCAGAGTAGCGCAACTGTTTTCCAACGCCGCCGGCGCCGCCAGCAATCATGCATTGCGGACAAGCTGATGCTCAGGCCAATTTTGTGTTTTCTGACGCCGTCGCTGCATTGCCCGAATCATCGTCAGCACGGGGGAAGGTGGTGGTGGTGGTGGTGGTGGTGGTGGTGGTGGTGGTGGTGGTGGTGGTGGTGGTGGTGGTGGTGGTGGTGGTGGTGGTGGTGGTGGTGGTGGTGGTGGTGGTGGTGGTGGTGGTGGTGGTGGTGGTGGTGGTGGTGGTGGTGGTGGTGGTGGTGGTGGTGGTGGTGGTGGTGGTGGTGGTGGTGGTGGTGGTGGTGGTGGTGGTGGTGGTGGTGGTGGTGGTGGTGGTGGTGGTGGTGGTGGTGGTGGTGGTGGTGGTGGTGGTGGTGGTGGTGGTGGTGGTGGTGGTGGTGGTGGTGGTGGTGGTGGTGGTGGTGGTGGTGGTGGTGGTGGTGGTGGTGGTGGTGGTGGTGGTGGTGGTGGTGGTGGTGGTGGTGGTGGTGGTGGTGGTGGTGGTGGTGGTGGTGGTGGTGGTGGTGGTGGTGGTGGTGGTGGTGGTGGTGGTGGTGGTGGTGGTGGTGGTGGTGGTGGTGGTGGTGGTGGTGGTGGTGGTGGTGGTGGTGGTGGTGGTGGTGGTGGTGGTGGTGGTGGTGGTGGTGGTGGTGGTGGTGGTGGTGGTGGTGGTGGTGGTGGTGGTGGTGGTGGTGGTGGTGGTGGTGGTGGTGGTGGTGGTGGTGGTGGTGGTGGTGGTGGTGGTGGTGGTGGTGGTGGTGGTGGTGGTGGTGGTGGTGGTGGTGGCGGCGGCGGCGGCGGCGGCGGCGGCGGCGGCGGCGGCGGCGGCGGCGGCGGCGGCGGCGGCGGCGGCGGCGGCGGCGGCGGCGGCGGCGGCGGCGGCGGCGGCGGCGGCGGTGGCGGCGGTGGCGGTGGCGGTGGCGGCGGCGGCGGCGGCGGCGGCGGCGGCGGCGGTGGTGGCGGTGGTGGTGGTGGTGGTGGTGGTGGTTGTTGTTGTTGTTGTTGTTGTTGTTGTTGTTGTTGTAGTAGCAGGCGGGGTTAGCTTGGCCTGCATGGCCGGCAATTGTTCTGCCTGAGCATCTCCTGAATTTGGAAAATGTCACCACGTGTCAGACAGCCCAGTGTCTCGCAGGAAGACTAACAAAATTCGTTGCACGTTCCTCCTAGTTGCCGCGGGTCCTTCAGGAAAGATGATGTCATTAACCGTCCGGTGTCTATGACAGCCTTTTCGCAAGGTGCGGATCATCGCTGCTCTTTGCACATCAAACTGTGGGCAAAGCCAAATGAAATGTTCAATATCCCCAATGTCACCACAGAAGGCACAGAACGGGGAAGCGTATCTCCCAGTCTTGAATGACCAGGCCGGGGTGAATGCGGAGCCGGTTCTAATGCGGTACAACAGCGTCGCTTCTTCACGAGAAAGTCCATGAATTACACATGCTTGGTGTGGAAACTTGTAGATCGCCTTGAAATGATTGCGTATCACATCTTTGTTGTTCTGGTAAGTCTTGGGAATTCTTACTTTTGGAAACGATGTACGTGCTTCGCAAGCAAGGGCATCAACCTTTTCATTGCCCTCAATGCCAACGTGGGATGGGATCCACTGGAACTTTATATTAAAACTCTTGCCATTTAGGTGTTTGATTAGTGCCAGAGATTGCCTGGTGAACTTTTCTTGAGGTAGGCCACGATGCAGTCTTTGTAGCGCCGATTTGGAGTCCATCAGCACAACATCTCGTGCAGAAAAGGATCGCAGTTTTCGCAAAGCCGCCGTAATTGCAGCGCTTTCTACCGTTGTGGACGAAACCACGCGATCCAGGCGGCCCAACCATGACACGCCCAGGCAGGGTATGCAGAAAGCCGCGGCGCAGCTATCCGTCTGTGTGCACACTGATCCGTCGGTGTACACTTGTAGGTGGCCGCGGTACATGGTGCTCAAGTGGTCCAGCGCAAGAAATTTTGCTTCCGCGGCTGGAATGGTGTGCTTCGCTGGTAGCTTGGGTACGCTGAAGTTGCACGCAACATCCACAAAAGACCATGGCGGGTCCATAGGGCGCCGTTTAGGCAGTTTCAGGCCTAAATAATGAAATGTGTTTAGTGCCGCGTTGAAATGTGAGCCAGTTCTTTCTCTTAGCCACCGGAGAAGCGCCGTGCCTGCGAAGGACTCGCCCAGTCTTGACAGCTGCGTCAATAAGGCCTGAGATGCCAAAAGGCGGAGCGGCAGAGACTCGGCTTCACTGATGACCTTCGTGTTTGAAGCCGCCTGAGGGACTCCCATCGCCAAGCGAAGGCCCTTTCTGTGCACTGCCTCTAGGCGTTCGAACTGGCTTGGGGATGGTGATATCAGGGGCAGCTGATAAATGATGCGGCTTGTTATAAGCGCATCATTTAATTTAAGCATGGACATAAGATTGTTGCCCCAACGGACCCCTGCCATGCGACGAAGAGCGTTGATCCTTTGCACTGATGCAGTGACTATACCATCAACCGCACGTCGCCATAATAGCTTGTTGTCGATGGTAATGCCCAGAAAACGGACACTTGTTGCACAACGAATTGAGTGGCCTCGAATATTCAGCGACAGACGTGTTGACTTCCGTCGCGCTCCCGGAAAGAACATGAAGGCCGATTTTTCCGCTAATTAAGATAGGCCGAGTGTCAACAAGTGACGCTCAATGATTGAAATGGCGCTCTGTGCTATCCGTGCCAAACGTTTGTGCTGGTACCCTGAGATCCAAATGCAGATGTCATTGGCGTAGGTGGATATTTTAACTGCTTTCAGAGCTAAGTGCAGAGTGTCGGAAAGGCTGGCCATGGCAGCGTTAAAAAGCAAGGGAGATAGAACACTTCCTTGTGGGACGCCGAGGGAAACGCGTCTCTCTTCGCTCATTACATTTCCAAGCTTAACACGGACACAACGGTCTCTGAGAAATTCATGTATGAACCGAAGAGCATTTCCCGACACACCCATGGCTTGGAGCCCGTTCACGATGCCTGCCTGAAGCACACAATCATATGCCTTGGCAACGTCCATGAAGACGGCGAGTGTCGAGAGTCCGCTGACACGGTGGTGCTCAATGTGGCTTAATAGGTCCAAAACACTGTCCTGGGCACTCAGTCGTGGGCGAAATCCGGTCATACACGATGGCCATCGTCTTCCTTGTTCAAGGTACCAAGTTAATCTTGTACATATTAATCTTTCCATCAGCTTAGATACGCATGATGTAAGAGATACCGGTCGATATGACGCGAGGCTCGCAGGATCCTTTCCGGACTTTAAGACTGGCACCACCCAAGCTGTCTTCCAAACAAATGGGATCTCTTCCGTGCTCCAGACATGATTAAATATGTCCAAAAGGGCCCTTTTTCGCTCATATGGTAGATTTGTCAGCACTTGATTGCTGATCAAATCGGGACCCACGGCACAGCGTCTTCTTAATTTGCTAAGTGCCATATCCAGCTCTCAGAAGGTGAATGGCGTATCCATCGTGTGAAAAAACTGGGGTGACAGAGGAATCGCCGCTCCTGCTGATGTACCAGATATGCACACGTCTGCGAAATCCTCTGCAAGGGTTTGCAAATCTATCCCTTGTTTCAAAGCGAGTGCTTCGAATGGCCTGTGTGTTCGGATCTTCCCAGAAAGACTATTTATTACTGCCCATATCTTTGTCAAGGACGTAAACGTTGATAAACTCTCACAGAAAGTGGCCCATTGATTTCGTCTTAATTTTTTTGTATGGCGACGAATCGCAGCGTTTATCCTGTTATATTCGGTTTTCGCAGACGAATTTCCTTTTGTTCTCATTAATTTCCGCTCCGCCCGTCTACGTGCTGCGCAGAGGTTCTTCGATTTCAAGTCAGGAACAGGAAAATGGTCGGGCAGTTTCAGCAATGAAGTTGCTGATCACTTGCCTTGCAACATATCTGCGAACAGCTCACCAGCGGATTTGTCCAACACTTCTCTGTAGGTGTCCCAGCGTGTTACATTGCAGAATTGTCGACCAGCAGTTTGAAATCCCAGGATATTGGTGAAGAAGGGGAAATCGTCGCTGCCCATCTTGTCTGGAGCCGTGGTCGATGATACCAGAAGGTCCGTGGAGTGAAGTACAAGGTCTATTGCACTCCATGAATCTGGTGGCCTGAAAAATGTAGGTCTACCATCGTTCGCCACACATAAGTCGGCAGCATCCACAGCTGCTAGAAGTTCCTTGCCTCGAAAATCGACACTCTTATCTCCCCAGAGTGGATGGTGCACGTTAAAATTACCACAGATTATTCGAGGTGCGGGACATCGAGTGCAAAGGTCCTTTAGGAAAGTCTCCATAGAGACCTTTTTTCGTGGGCTTATGTACACCGATACCACACTCAGTTTTCGGTTTCCCAGGCACACTTGCACAGCAGTGACTTCCAGTGAGTTGGAACAGAGGTCTTGCACTGGTAAGGCGACGTGAGGGATTTCCCGCCTTATGTATATCATTGCGCTTCCATTTGCAAACGACGTTATGCTCGGGTTGCCGTGTCGGGTGTATTCTGGGAGCGTCCTTGCATTCGGTAGACCGGCTTCGGAGAGGGCTAGAATCGGTATTGGAATGTCGCGCAGGAAAAGGTTGAGTTCGCACAGGCGTTTTAGAAGACCGGCACAGTTCCATTGCATTATTAAGGGCACTTTTGAAGGACGAAATAGACCAGGTGGGCAAGACATTGCCATTATTCTACTGTGTGTTTGTGGAAGCAGAGCAAAGTAACACTGACTCTAGAGCCAGGACTGCTTCCAACATATCCTTCGTTGAACTCGCAGGCATCTTAGCGACGTGTGAACGTAGTGCGGTAAACAGAGCGCGAATAACGTGCTCGAAGTTTTCTTGCTGTTGGCTTCCAGATGGTACTTGAGGTGGGCTCAGTGCATCAGCGTAGGTGCGCTTGGTGGACTCTTTCGCGATACATTTCCCACCAGCGTTGAGCACTTGCGTTGACTCAGTACCAGCTCTTGTCGGCTTTAGGCGCGGAAATTTTCCTGCGTACTCGTTATCCGAACCGCCATGCTGTGGCGCGCCGGACGTCTTCTTTGTGAGCGATGGTTCGTTCACAGTCTTCGGGCCGAGGGCAAACGTCTTATTTCTTCGCTGCGCAGCTGTTCGTGCTGGACATCAGCCGTAGCTAGCTGGGTGGTCGCCGCCACAGTTTGCACACACAAGTTTTTCTTTACTTGCACACTTCTTAAAGTCATGAGGCCCCCCACAGCGCTTACACCTTTGTTCCCCACGACAGTGCTTAGCAACATGTCCAAAACGCTGACATTTAAAACAGCGTGGTGGCGTCTCCACGTAGTCTACCAACTCGTGTCTGGTGAAGCCAAGGTTGATCTTCTCTGGGCGTTCCGAATTTGGAGCGAATGTGAGAACTACAGAGTCAGTGCGCCTTGATTCCCATTCGGTGGATGAGGTTTGGACTCGTCGTATGATTCTTCTTGCATGGTATACTCCCTGAGGTCTCAGGTAGGTTAACAGCTCTTCGTCCGAGTACCATCTTGGGACCCCTTTTATAATGCATGTATTTTTCATGTAGCTGTGTGGTACATGGGCAGATGTGGCAAGGCCGCAGATAGTATTGGTCTCTAGAAGCATATTAGCTTGGTGTTCTGTCTCTATATCCAAGAGCAGGGCTCCCTGTGCTGTGAAACGGCTCTTAACTGGGGCTCCACCGAGAATCGTTTCAATTTCCGAGTATAGGTCAATAGGATTCACTTGCCTCAAGTTAGCTCCTTCGGATGTTGGAGCAATTAGCACAGGAATGCCCACCGTCCTGTCTTTGCGATGTCGCACAAGGCGGAAACCACCCTCGTCCATGTCTTGATCTGTGAGGTTCGCCCCGTTGTGGTCCCCGACGACAGTTGATTCGTCCTCTGATGCAATGCTGTGTTGTCGCTTGCCGTCAGGTATGCTTGCGCCAGCCAGCTGGTGCTTCTGACCTGGTGTCACACCTTGGGAGGTCATGGCGGCGCTCTCCTCGATGCTTGTTTCGTTTCTTCTAGCACATTTCGACGCGGCGGGCTGTGCAGTACCCGTCGGTCGCCGATACGGCAGGTACCTTTTCGAGTCGTCCGGCGTCTTGAGCAGTGCTGAGCCGTAATATAAACAAAAATAAACGATAAATGCAGACAGAGCTACTTAGCCAAGCAGCAACAGCTTCGTCGTCTTCAAAGCCAAAATGGAACAAAGTTTTATTGAGTGCAAACGTTCCTATTGGACTTTTCAAATAAACTTCCAGTTACGCGCTTCAAGCCTATTGAGCTGAATGCAAGAAAGAAACTATGCATATCGGCAGGGCAATCGCGGTGGACCTTTTTTTTTTTCAGGTGAATGGGTAAGTTAAGGGTACGCGACATAATTTAACAGTGCCATCGGCATTGGCCTTCCTCCATAGAAGCTTGTTGCACTTTCAGATTATCCCTTGCATCTGTGCGTCATAACATTCGCACCATAGAGTTTCATACAATCGCACCAACGTGTTGGCACTTCAATCAAGCTACAGCGAGGCGGGGTGGTCGGTCGGGTACGACTGCTTCGAAGAAAATTTCGGCCAATATAAAACTACCTCACACAAAACTCAATGGAATCTGAACACGTCAAGAAGCTTCGCAAATCGCCTTCTTGTGTCAAACACAATTGGGTTAGGCACGTCTGTTCTACTCTTGAAGATGCAGCCTTCAGCGAGAGCACCAGGCCAATGCTTACCAATCGTTACCGTCGCGCATGGAAACGGCTCACTACTGTCTCCAACATGAAGAGCCACCAGAGGTGTCATTCTGTTCTCGGAAATGTATCCTTTCATTGTGGAGGAGTGCAGCAGTACGGTGTCGAAAGCAAACAGCGAAGTTGCGGCGCGAAGCCTTCTCGGGGAAGCTGTCGCGGGCTTCGAAAACCCCTCGCTATGGCACGCTGAATGCTGTGCACGCAGCCGTGACCACACACACTCACTGTAGGATGAACTTCTAAAACCTTTCGTCATCCGCGAACACAACGATTTTATAAAATTGCCGATTCACAGACAACAAGCCAATCAAAGGGGTGTTTTGCCGAGGACGCGACACGACGGGGCTATGACGGGGCATCGATGGCATGCCCACATTGCCATAGCAACCAGTGCGAAAGAGCACGTGACTTCTACCACACTTTTTTCTCTGTCGCTTGGATAGCGAGGGTACAGTGTACAAGAAGGGGGCAGTGTAGTGAACGAGGCGGCCGCCCGCGCCGTATCTCGGCTAATTCTCCGGCGGGTGACAGTAGCGCCGCCAATGGAGTCGCATGGTACTGAAGATCTCAGAAGCGCCTGCATTGGGAGCGCGCGCGAGTAGCCCGTGAAAGCGTGTATTTGCTTGTTTTTAGCGCGATTAATGTATTTCAGAGTCTTTATCAGTGTACGTGCACCTGCTAAGTGCAATAGTGCACGAGTAAACATGCAGTCACGCAGAAATTGCGTCGGAACATTCACTGTTTCAAGAGCCTGCCGACAAAAAAAAAAAGAAGACATATACAATCAGAATTTGCATGGGTCAGCCTAGCTTTTCACTCAAGCAGCGCTTTGAGCGGTGCTACATCATAAGTGGCTACCGGCGTGCTACAAAGAGGGAAGTATAAAACCCACGCGTGTATAAGTCCCCATATAAGTAAGTCCACATGCGCTTCATTGTTTCATGAGGAACCCGATTATAAGTAATGATGTCATAGCATTTATATCGGTGAAGATTTAGTTTTATCATCCCAGTTTCGCGGAAGATAATAATTATTGCTTTCTGAAAGGCTTCTTGTTTCAACCGCATGCTTTCGCTCTCAAGTTGCTTCTTCTATTCAAGCTCCAGGAGGCCAAGCCAGGGAGCCGATCTGAAAGAACGCCTATACCTCCTAGTCAAGAGCTTTGTGCGAAAGGGGTTACCTTGAACATATAATAGTAAACATAGAATAGTAAACATAGCCCGTCTGTTACTCTGCGTAAATTCACTGTAATCGATTCTCATTTTGTTTCGACAGCTTAAATTTTACTGCTTTCCCAATATTATATATGTGTAACGCCGTTGCAAGCGAGAAAATGTATGGCGCTGTTAAGTACCATAGGTGTAGTTCTTTTATTAAGTGTCAAAAGTGTAGGCAGGCGTTGGGGAAACATTTTAGGCGTTGGTGAAGCAAAAACTTTTCACATAAAAGCATTTTTCAAATAAAAGTGTAGGCAGGCGTTGGTGAAACAAAAAGTGAAACATATTGCCGCTTACTCGCATCCCTAGTAAGTAGCAGTATGTTTCACCTTTTCCTTGGTCACCTCCTCTGGCGGCGCGTCTTATCTACCCCTAGTTACCGGCGGCTCTCCTTCGCTCCTTTCTTCCTCTTCGTCTTCTTGTTGTCTGTCGCTTGTCACGTTAACCCATTTGTCTCGTTTTTTTTTTCTTTTGTTTTCTTCTCGCTTTGGGGTCTTCCAAACTGTGAGGGTGTCCCTCTGCTGCGAGAACCTGTATCATTTCGCTTAGATCTTCCGAATAAGGCTGGTCCACCAGCCGAAACTGTTAAGAATAACTAAATAAATTATTGTTTTCTTCCCTATACAGCACTATTCTCGAAGTTTATCATTTTTATTACGGTTGTCAGAAGAAACTGTGATCATCTATTTCAACTATATATAAATATTCATGCAATGCCCCTTAGAACAGCCGCCATTTTTACGCCATGCATTTTTTTCGTCCAACTACGTTAGACTTAAACTAGCTTTGAGACCTCATATTGTCGAAGATGTGAAACTTGCGGTGCGCATTAGTACAGAAGCACGCTATATTCAGCTTCACCAACTGTAGACGTTTGCCGCAAAACTACCCAGGATTTTTCTCTTTTTTTAGGGGGGAGGGAGTGCAGCAGAACGACTAACTTGGGCAATTGGTGGTCACTGTGAATACGTGTAACTATTTTAGTATACCGTGAAAAGTGAAATTACGAAGACGTTTCGCGATGTAGGAGGATGAGATTCTCTTTTTCACCCCTCTCTACGTACGGCCTCCTGGTTCTGCGTGCGTTTGACACGGTATTTTTTTTTTCATCTCACAGCTTCCAATAAATCGACTCTGTTATTTTTAATATTGTAGACGCCTGCTCAACAAAAAAGAGTTAAGAGAAGAAATCAAAATAAGACACGCCCTTTCTAAATAATTTTCTATCTCTCACAAAGAATTGTATGGAGCTCAAATTCAATAGATTGGCGTGTAATACTTCAAGGGTTATGACGTCACGTGCTAGACATGAATTTCGGGCAGGTACAAAGAAATCTACGTCAAAAAAGCACACCGGGGATGCCAGAGCGCATAGCTGTTCCAGCGCGCGGCGCGCAGCTTTTTGTACTATTCGACTGCAGCGCCGCCGCTACAGGCAACGCGGAAGGCATCAGGCAGCGAGGCGCGGTCACGCCACTCAACACTTCTAGCAGCGAGGGCCTCTCCTCAGTTTTCCTTCCTCCATGATCGCCAGTCAAGTTCAAACTGAATCTGGTTGGTCTTCGCGCCTTTTCTGAATGTGGTTCATGTATGCGTGCGGGTGACTGTGGATCAGCTCTATGTGCACACCAGGCCGGCAGTTCTACCACTACAGCCATCGGAATGTTACAATAACTGGGTAAACTAATAATACATGTTTCACCAGCTGCTCAGCGCTCCTTCGTTTGTGGTGTATGTGCAAAAAAAAAAGAACTGCCTTGTTCTTTGTTGCGCATTTATATCTATTTAAAGGGAGCCGGATTACCTATCTTCATGCAAACGAAATATATTTATTCGCCACTGACGTAGCTATAAGGGCGCAGTTGTGGATGTCGCTGAATTTTACACCGAAAGCTCTTATGACATCACAAGGGCAAACTTCAGTCCCGTAGATGTTCACCACCGTCGGTGTCAGTGATCACTATTGCATGAATTAAAAAAAAAGAAAAACCATACGAAAAAAAACATACCTGTCTTATTTGCGACTCAAACGCGAGTATTTCGCCTGGCAGCATAGTACCCTGCCACAAAGCTACGCGAAAACTGCAAGCCGTGCTTTAAACTGACTTTATGAAGGCTGCATGTTCGGTAAAAATTTTCACTATTGCATGAATTTAAAAAAACCATACGCAAAAAAAACATACCTGTCTTATTTGCGAATGGAACCCGGGTCTTTCACGTGGAAGCAGAGTACTCTGTCGCAAAGCTACACCAAAACTACGGGCCGTGCTTTAAACTGACTTTATGTAGGCTGCATATTGGGTAAGAATTTGCGTTTTTGTGTGAAATAAATTGTTTTAGAACAGTGATGTAACAACCGTGCGTCACACAACGCGAATTGTGCAAGAAATGTACTGTTATTTTCTTACTCACTTCGAAAGCTTAAATTGGGTGTGGCTGTTCATTGGGTTTTAATTACCGAGACTAATCGGGCGATTTCGTGTACCGTCAAGGTCAACAAATATCGCATATTTCACCAGCGTAACGTGAATACTGAATTCCGAAAATTTGCAAATTGTGAATGTCCCAAGACAAAAGAAGTTGATAATGTTCGCTGTGCACTTTTCGCCACACTATGAGCAAGAACATCACGTTTTTTCCCACGCTATTTAGTCAGCTCTTACGTTGCACTTTGTTGGAACTCGGGCAGAAAAGTGACCTTCAAGCACTGGAAACAGAGCGAAAGGACCCCCCCGCCGCGGTGGTCTAGTGGCTAAGGTACTCGGCTGCTGACCCGCAGGTCGCCGGATCAAATCCCGGCTGCGGCGGCTGCATTTCCGATGGAGGCGAAATGTTGTAGGCCCGTGTGCTCAGATTTGGGTGCACGTTAAAGAACCCCAGGTGGTCGAAATTTCATAAGTCCTCCACATACGGCGTCTCTCATAATCACATGGTGGTTTTGGGACGTTAAACCCCACATATCATATCAAATCAGAGCAAAAGGACACGCAAGCCCAGCTAGTATGTCAACATGCAACATGGCAAAAAAAAAAATGGCAGCATATCCACGGAGTGAATGATGGGGAGTGGGGCGAAGCATTCGTCCGTTCATTCGTTCTTGCTTCCGTCCGTTCCTGCGTATGTCTGTGTAACCGTCCATGCGTCCATCCACCCGTCCGTGCGTGCGTCTGTTTGTGCGTCCGTCCCTGCGTTCGTCCATGCATCCGCGCCTGCGTCCGTTCATGCGTCCATCCATGCATCTGTCTGTGTGTCCGTTCGTCCATCTATTCAGCACTCCAAGTACCACCATCTCGCATCTTTTCATCATATATTCCCCATAAAGAAGCACCGCCATCCAGCGGACATTCAAAGGACTAAACGAGAGGTGACACACGCACACTTTCTTACGGCTTGCGCTTCGGGTCTACTTCCCACCTTTAACCACCCCGAGTTCATGGTATATACTAGTTCACTGTATTCACTGCTATGTGGCCCAACGCTCGCTAAACATTTCTAAAACCAAGGAGGTTACAACCAGCGAGTATAACGTAGCAACCCTTTCTTGTCAGATCGTGCTCAATGTACATGCCAATAGCTGCTAATGGGGATCGCAGCGTGCGCGTTACCTAAAGGCCGAATGCTCCTGTCTCTCATTCCCCCTTAGCAGCCATTAACATGTGCATTGAGCACTATCTTTATTGTTCAACAACGCACAGAAGAAATCTCTCACTGGAACCACCTTGGAGGTCCAAATCGTAAGGACCGCTATTTCGGGTATGTGCCACTGGTGGTTACGTACTACGAGGGACGCACAAGCCACGCCATAAGGAGCTTCGCCCCTAAAAGAGCACGGCCGGCGGGTCGCCTTCAAAAACAGGGGGTGATTTTGCCGCATAGCTGGTAGCTAGCCTGGCGAGATAGCGGACCTATGCGCTACTCTGGTCCCGTAGGGATCATATACAGTTACTCTAGTGGGCACTCCCCTCTCGTGGACACCGGTAGAGGTATATTAAACCTGTGCCGGGGTACGTCACAGCGTGACGTCACCGGTGCACGTGCAAGGCGGTGGTTGGCAAAACACTCCCGCCGGTGGCTGAGCACCGAGTGGGGTGCAGTCACTCGGTGCTTGGGGCAAGTTTTCTTTTTCTTTTTCAAATCTTAATCTTCATCTCACAGTGGCTGTGGTATGTGTCAGAGAACAACTGCATGATGAAATATTCACCGCGCTGGCTGGCTGTTTACCTTGGAGAAGTGAACACACGTGGCGGCCTGTGCGAGGAACGGCATCGTCTTCGAAAATGTGCAGTGTTTACTGTGGCGTGTAGTGTGCGTTGAAAGGCATGGACAATATTGGTTCATCTTTTCGGACGGTGAAACGGGGAATATTGTGCGTGGTGTGTGCAGTGTGAATAACACGATGCGTCTTGTTTACGAAAACAATGGTATTTGTTGTGGGCCGGTTGCAGTAACTGGTTGTCGATGGAACTTTATGAACTGACATTTTAGTCAAGGTAAAAATATATTTGACGCGATTATCTGCGAGTAGGTACATTTCAGCGTATGCGCGGCGTGCAGAAAAATGAAAGTACATGATCTCCAGGTGATATGTACGACTACAAATGAGCCATAAGCATGTTGTAGGGCATCCGAATCTGCATATACGCTTCACCACGGCTATAACTTGTATTATTGGATATCTTATACGTGTTAATGAACACAGCGGCGATTTTCATTTCTTATCTATCTTGTACTTTTACGGATCGATCATTATGAAGTGACAATGAGCATTACTAGACTGTGTATCAGGCCTAAAGGAGCAATATGGGTACGAAAACACGTTATAGGTGCCAAATGCAACTGTGTCAGATAATAATATATATTAATAAGTTGTCGGGTTTCGCATCACATGAATTTTCACTGGGTTATTGAGAAACACAGAGGCAGAATTTCACTCTAATTTTCATGAGGATGTGTTAACCTCAGCCTAACGCACAAGATGTGTTTCTAATTTTTTTTTAATTCATCTCCGATCAGACCTTCGCACAATGAGAGAGAATCTCATCCATGACGTCGCGCACAGCAGCTCAAAACCATACTGTCACCAATGCTGTACCTCGTTGAAAACTGCATCGCACATGCCACGATGGAAATTGAATAAGTTTACATTCACGCCATGCAAATATTTCTCAAAGTGCCAGTCACCCTGTACATTCAAAACTTTCGCTTTCGAAAAAGATCAAATTTTCTTTAAGGCTGCCATCTACGTGGGTGACGCCCACTGCGTGCTAGTCACGTCTCTCGCTACTCTAAATAAAGTTTTTACGTGTATCCAACAACGACGAGCAAATTTCCACACTATGAGCAGTGACCCTTCCGTGACCCCCTTCATTAAAAATCTGTGACTTTAGAACATAGCAATATAGAAATTTCTGTCGAAGGAATGCAGACACACAGCTCTGCTATACAGAACGATGCCACCGGTGGAACTTTCTTGCCAACCAGCACCTGCTTTGCGAGAGGGTATGGTGGGCGGAGTGCCCACAGTGACGCCATGCTGTTTACAAAGGCAGAGGCCAACAGGAGTAGCGCGAAAGAGAGATAAGTTTTCCTTTAAATTGTATTGTTTGCGCTCGTTTTGTTGTTAGAGGGGTTGAAGTAACTGTTATAAACACAATTATTTTTTTCCTTAATCAATCTTCGGTAACTTGCGTTGCGGGTACTGTGGATGTGGGCCACAGGCAACGTTGCGTGACGCTGGCTACGTGAACGGGGTAGGCGGCCGTTTTGAAGAAGTTTGGTGCGCACGGTTAGTTGTTAAACTAAGACCCGAACACGAAGTGGACCTCGTGAGAAACTACTAGTGAAGTTGAACACGTGTGTGTAGGGTGTAGGCGGCAGCTTCAAGTAGTTGTTGAGGTAGGAGAGATAGCGGAAGCGGCTGGATAGCGGGATTAAGGTTGAGCTTAGGGCTGTCGAGTGTTCGGTCCGATGGTCGGGCGCGCGATGGCTAAGGAGGCCAGAAAAACCACGGGCGAAAGTGACTAGGTACAGTGCGAACAATGCAAGTGCTGGTGCTACCTGGACTAGACAGCTTTAACGAGTTTGGCCAACACGGAGAAGGTGAGCTTCGTGTGCAGGCTGTGCGAGGCACTCAAGGCGGCAATGCGGCGCGTGGATGCTAGCATTGAGGAACTGCAGGGGGAGCTGAGGGTAGAACGGGAGTAATAGAACTTCAGAAACAGCTCAAAGCGTCGCATGAGCGGGAGAAGGCTACCGCCGGCATATTAGAGCAAATGAAGGCCGTCCTTAGAAGAGAACGAGAAGGGCGGACCGAGCTCGAGCAGCGGGTAAAGAAGCTAATGGCACTTCGCGCCGGCCCCGAGCGGTGTGATATGGAAGGCGTGGGTAGCGGAGAAGGCGACAGATGGGGAGGAACAGACGAGAAAAAAGGTCAGCGAGTTGCAGTGTCTGGTCACAGCATGGAGGCTCCGAGGTCACACAGCTCTGTGGCGCGGCAGTCTTCGAGCAGAGCAGGAACACAGGGCGCATGGCAGAGAGAGAAACAGGTGAAGCAAACAGGGGCGCCATTGCAAACGGGAATCCAGCAATTGGAGCGTAGGAGGGTCCTAGTGGTGGGGGACTCTAACGTAGCCAGGGTTAGGGATGGCGTTTTCATGATAGTGAAGGAAGATGGGGAGAATGAAGGTGGAGGCCCAATCAGAAAAGTGCATGGTGGATGCACAGGCCAAAGCTCAGGAGGTTGTAGAGGACATCATAGAGGGCGGAAATCTCGTCATTATTCAGGCTAGTCTAAATGATGTGCTGAAGGGGAAGACTCAGAACCTTCAGAGATAGTTAGAAGGTGGGATGCGTAGACTCCGCGACTCCTCTGGAAGTGTGCATGTGATCATATGCACCGTCCCAGAGGCCTGGGGGCAGTCTCGTGGGATTGAAAGGAGGGTAGTGCAGACCAACTGTGTCCTCAGGGGTATGAGCCGGAAGCTCATATACAGTGTAATGGAGGTGAACCAAGACGTGTACGAGCCCGGCGCTCGCCCCTTTACACGAGATGGCATTCATTATAGTGGGGCGACGGGCAGAAGGGTCGGTAACGGGATAGGTTGTCAAACTACGTCTGTTTTAGGGGGACCCAGAGCCCTGAGGCCAACAGTGTAGCCAAAGACGACTCTAAAGGGGCACCAATATTCAAGACAAATGGGGTTTATGGGAGAGGAAGTCGACGTAAGCACAATGGCCGAGCTAAATCACACATAGGCTATATTAACATACAGGATGGTAGAAATAGCCCCGCCGCGTTGATCTAGTGGCTAAGGTACTCGGCTGCTGACCCGCAGGCCGCGTGTTCAAATCCCGGCTGCGGCTGCTGCATTTTCGATGGAGGCGGAAATGTTGTAGGCCCGTGTATTCAGATTTTGGTGCACGTTAAAGAACCCCAGGTGGTCAAAATTTCCCGAGCTCTCCACTACGGCGTCTCTCATAACCATATGGTGGTTTTGGGACGTTAAACCCCACAAATCCAAAGATGGCAGAACTATGTTAAAGTGGGAAGAAATAGAAGAGCAGTTAGGGCAAGAAGAGCTGATGGTCGTATGGGGTTGTGGAGATACATCTTCGGGACATGAAGCAACCACCTTGCGATCCGGGCTACGTATGGGAATATTCCAATAGAACAGAAGGCAACAAAAAAGCGGGCGGAATTGGAGCATTTATACATAAAAGTATGGGTTGGCAAAAAGTCAAGCAGGTATGCCCCAGACTTTCATGGTTAAAGAGGAAAGTAGCTAGGCAGATGACAGTCCTTGGTTTGGTGTAGTTGTAAACGGGAACAAAGGCCAGAGAGAAAAACCAGGCAATGGTGTAGTTTATAACAAAGTTCATTGAGGATTTAGGAGGAGAGTGCGAGGTAATTATAGAAGGAGGTATGAATGAGCACATAGAAGATATATATGGGTATACTGACGCGAAGGCAAAATTATCATGGATATGTGTGAGAGGCATGATTCAATATTTCCAACAGTGCTGAGAAGTGTGAAGGGCAAATAACATGAATGGTAGGAAGTCTGCAATCGACGATAGATTACGCACTGATGTCACATAGGATATATGATAGGCTCCGGGGATGAACATAGATGAATGTCGCTCCATAAGCGTGAGTAGTGATCACAAACGCATCTAGCTAAGTTTTGGAAGAGCAATGAGAGTGGGAAGGAAACAAGATGAGCAACTACAGGTGAATTTATATCCAGAAAGGCAAATAGCAACAGCTACTAAACAAATTGACAAAGTAATCACTTAGGATTATAAAACTAGTGTGGACATACACGAATCTAATCAGACTGTTTGAGCTAGAGCTTACTGAGGCACGTGACAAGTCACCCCGGAAAAGGAGACACAAACGCAAGAGTTGGTGGCATGAGGAAGTTAAGAGAGCCATAGCAACACGTCAGGAAGATTATAGGGAACACATAGGTGCTAAGCAGCGGGGTGAACCAACAGATAACGTTGAGATAAAATGGGAGCTCTTTCTAAGCCGTAGAAGAGAAGCATTCCTTCTGATCAATGACAAGATTACAATAAAGGGGGCTCAATGGCTTGCAGAAGTACATTAAAAGATAGAAAGGCAGCTGCAAAATTTTGGAACCATCTAAACTCCTTAAAGAATGAGACAAGCCTCGTGCAGAGGTTTATAACTGCAGCTCAAGGCGTTAGGCTAGAAGGGGACGAAACTATTGAATATATAAGAACAAGGTTGACAGAAAATTTCAACAAGAAATTGGCTTATGCACCTTAATAGACAAGGATAGATCAAGTGGTGCAGTGGCTCCATTTTCACAACGATACTGGGAAAAGGTTGAGAACAGGGTTCCTAGTAATACATCCACAGGCCCTGATGGCGTCCCATTTATGCGGATAAAGGCATTAGGACCCAAGTCTAAGCATACATTGAGAGAGGCAGCGAGCGAAACAATAATCGATAGCGAAGTCCCCGATGAATAGAAACTCAGCAAGATGAGCATGATCTATAATGGAAAGGAGGACAAAACTGACACAAACAGCTACCATCTTATAACAGTGACATCAGCGGTCTACAGGCTGGCGATGCATAATATAAAAGAAAGACTGCAGGCATGGATAGAGGATGAGGGGGTGCTGGGGTAACTGCAGAATGGGTTTCGGAAACACAGGAGGTTAGAATACAATCTGTTCTCTCTGACAGAGTGCATCGAAATACCAGAGAAGGAACACAGGCCCCTGTGGCTAGCATTTTTGGATATCAAGAGAGCGTACGATAGCGTGGTTTAAGAGAAATTGTGAGGAATACTGGGCACACTAGATGTGTAAGATGGAGTCACTAATCTTTTAAACGATATCTACAAAAGTAACATAAAATGACAGTGACCTGGGAAAAACAGGTATCCAAGCCCACAGAGGTAGAATGGGGGCTTAGACGGGGGTGTCCTTTGTCACCCTTGTTATTCATGATGTACCTACAAGGATTAGAGGCCAAATTAGAAGGAAGTGGACTTGGCTTCAACCTGTCTTTCGTCAAACAAGGAAAACTCATTGAACAGGCACTACCAGCGTTGATGTACACAGATGATGTAGTGCTAATGGCCTACAACAAGGAAGATTTGCAGAGATTGATGGACATGTGCATTAATGAGGGAGATAGGTTAGATTTCAGATGCAGTAAGGAAAAATCAGCAGTCATAATTTTTAATGATTATGAAGGTAGTGAGCTCAGGATACAGAAGGTCACGCTAGAGATAACTTATAAATACAATTATCTGGGCGTATGGATAAGCAATGGGACCGAATACCTAAGGGAACACGAAATACACGTAACGAGTAAAGGTAACAGGAATGCAGGGGTGATGAAAAATTGGGCTGTGGAAGTACAATAGGTATGATGTTGTGTGAGGACTTAGGTAAGAGGTCATGGTTCGCAGTGTAAGATTCGGCAATGCGGTCTTGTGCATCAGATCAGAACTTCAAGCAATATTAGAAATTAAGCAACGTGGAATGAGTAGACTTTCTTTAAGAGCTCACGGGAATACACCAAATCAGGGAGTACAAGGTGATATGGGATGGACATCATTCGAGGACAGGGAAGCTGGCAGCAAGACAAAGTTTCAAAAGTGATTGAGAGAAATGAGGGAGGAGCATTGGGCTAGGAAGGTGTTCAGCTACTTCTATATGAGGAACGTCGACACAAAATGGAGGGAGCAAACCAGAAAATTGACGGCTAAATACTTCAAAAAAAGCAAGGGGTCAAACCAAAAAGAACTATCGGTTACGATGAAGGTCAAGAAAATGGAGACCGACATGTCGACAATTGTCATCATTAGAAAGTCCGCAACAGAGATCTATCAAATCTTTAAGCAGGAAATTGCCAAGAAAACAATCTATGATGATTCTCGGGTAGTTATCTATTTTTTGAGGTCAAGACGGGAGTATTGCGAACCAAGACATACCGGGCCAAGTACGAAGGGGTAGACACGGTATATAGTGCTTGTGGAGAGGAGGAAATTGCGGAAAACTTGATAATGTTCAGTAAAAGGCTTCACCCTAATAGTGAGGATGATGGCGCCGAGTTTTTCAAAGAACCGGGGATTAGGAATAGGGAGGGTAAAATAGACTTTAAGCGGGTAGAAATAACTGTAAGGAGGTTATCTGATTGGTGGCTAAAATCAAGGCACCAGTGAAAATTAGACACTTTACTGCAAAGTACCAGTCATCCACTTAGCTATTTAAAGGAATAAAAAATAAATATAGTTTAAGTTCACCAAGTATTACGGCTGGGTGACGTTAGCCGCCACCCGATCTAAAGGGTACAGTCATGTCAATCTATCCATCTATTCACCGTTGAATTCATGTCAAAAAGGCTGTAAAAATGAAATGGCGAAAAAAATGTTCAAGATGCGGGGTGCGTTTGAAAATGCAGGGTAGTGTGGATGTGAATGCAGTGGAAGCTAAGCCAAGTGTAGACAATGTGAGGTCGAGTGAAAAGTGGAGAAAATGATGGTTGCCTGGAGTGAACTGATGATGAGAATCACGGAGCTGGAGACCAACGTTGCTGGAGACTGTGTTGGCGACAGAGCAAGAAAAAAAATGAAGGCTATGGGAGAAAGGCGAGGAGGCACTAGCGAAGGTGGGCAAGGTGAACAAAGGAACAACGAACGGCAAGAACGGTAGGGCACCGGCTCCCAGAACGGCGGAGGAGAAAGGAGAAACAGGTTCACAAAAACAGCTTCAATCAGTTTATTGGTCACAAGACCCAGCTTCCACAAAGTAGGTGTGGGGGTGGGGAGGACAAAGCAGCCGGCGGTACAAGCGCAAGTAACCTGCAGGCGCGGCCCACTCTAGTCGAAAAGTCACAACGAGTGGTAATTGCTGGGGAATCGAATCCAATTTGAGGTGCAGAAGCAATCAAAGAAGGGGTAAGAGGCGAAAAGAGGGCTTTATGAGGGACGTTCCCAGGACATAAGCTGAAAGCAGTGTTGAGGCAAACGAGCACAAAACTCACAGCTAAAGCCACAATGGACGAAACATCGTGATAATTTCTGGTGGTCTAAACGATGTCTATAATGAATAATTGGCAGGACTAGCGACCACATTGGCGAAAGGGGTCGGTGAAATGCGTGCCATTTCCCCTCAGGTACAGATAATGATATGCACATTACAGCGGTGTGTGACGGCAACCTACAAAAGAGCGGTCATTGATGTATACAAATAGATATGGCAGATGAGTCTAAATAAATGCTTTGAGGTAGTCTAAATAAACAGAGAGATACATAGGTGGTGTGGTTTTCCACGAGACAGAATTCACTTCGATAGGAGGCTAGGTCATGAGGTGGGTTGGTGACTTGCAGGATGCACAGTAGCTTTTGGGGGGGGGGGGGGGGGGAGGGGCACGCGGGTCCTTCAGGGTCCAGGATAGCTAGTAGAGAGTAAAAGAACCAGGGTGACTCTATGGCAGGTGGTACAGCGAAAACCAGAGAAAATGTAAAAGAAAAGAGAAGGTGAGTGTTGCAATTAGTTGCATTACCATGCAGGGTGGCAGAAAAAAAATGAAATGGTTAGAAATTGAGGAGCTGTTAAACAAGGAAGAAATAGGTATTTATGCGGTTACAGAAACACACCTTAGAGTGTGTTTAAGAACAACCTTAGGAAGAGCCACCATAGATTCTGAATTATACTTGGGAAGGATGCAACAGGATCGTATAAGAAAGGAAAGGTGAGGGTGCTGGAATGATAATCCATAGGAAAACCAAATGAGATAAAGTGAAGCAACCGTGTTCAGAGCTCCTCTGGGTTTTGAGCATAGTAAGGGTAAATAAAACGTTGCTAGGTGTAGCTTGCTTGTGGACGGGAAATAAATGCGAAGAAAGGAGTTTGGAAATAGTGAATTGCATAGGCACCGATATTAAAGATTTCGGTGAAGGGTCCGAAATAATCTAGGAAACATGAATGCTCACATACAGTACTTTGACAGATATCCGACACCAACGGTAGCTTATTGATAGATCTCAACGAGCAACATAGCATAGTCTTGAGATAAGTACTGCTGGCTGGGTGAGTTAGTGCATGATAAAGGATATTGATTTAGCGCAGCTCGGTTTGAGAGTGAATAAAAGATGCTATAGAACCAAGAACGGGGAAAAACAGACGGCAGTTAACGCGAGGCCTAAATGTGAGGGGCTGATCACGTTGTAAGTTGGACAGAGGCAATTGAGCATTGATCACCGTCTTATGACAGAATTTATGACACACTTAGAGATGAGAATAGACGAGGAAGACATTAACAGCTTGGTTTGTGATCATAAATGCGTAACATTACGAATGGGATATAAAACTGAAAATCTGAACATAGAATCAAGGTTTGGGAGCTCATATTTAAATGACACACAAATAACAAATACAGCCGCAAGAGTCGAGGGCGAAGTAGGAAAACTACCAGGTAAAGACTGTAAGTATGGTGAGCGGTTACAGGTAATAACGAGGAAGATGGGAAAAGCGGAGAAAACTACTTGCTGGAAATGAAAGGGAAAGCGAAAAAGCTGGTGGAACAAAGAAAGGCGGAAGCGTTTGAGGAGCGACGTTAGGCAACATGGAAGCACAGACAGGCAAAAAGGTAGAAACGGCCACAAGATGAAGTCAACCAAATATGGAAAATTTATCTAGAAAAAAAAACCTTGTACATAAATTGGTCGAGACAAAAATTAAAGCTGAACGCGAACGCTGGGTGACAGATATTCACGAAAAGAAGAAGGCAGCGGCTAGAACATTTCAAAGCAATTTGAAAGAGCTTGGTAGGAAGTATGTCAAAATGCAACACCATAGGGTAGATGAAGGAGGAAATAAATTGGAAGGGTACAAAGCACGAGTTGATATTCGTAAGGTAACAGCACATTCATTTAAAAAGGTCGCCCAGGACTCTTCTCCGTAGAGTAAAAGTATGGAAAAGAGTGTAACAGGGGAATAAGTAGCACTAGGGAATTTCAATTCGAAGAAGGCCGAAGGAAAAACTTTTAAGCGCACTACTCCGGGCTGGTTTTCGCATGTTTTCGTGGCAAAAATTACCAAGCGTTATCAGATATTCTACATCAGCAGAACGAGCTCATCACCAGGAACCAGTGGACACGAAGCTCCAGGTGAGAATTTCGATTGTCACGAAGATGCGGCCGTTTTTGTGCCAGGAACGCGTAGCAGGAAGCCTGGCCCCACGCCCGTAGGCGCGCCGCCAGCGTTCCCGCTGATGCTTCGTCTGCAGCCAAGCCTTGCGTCTGGTGAACAGCGACGCACCTTTCCTGCAACTTTCCGGCTGCGGCTGGCATTCCGTGCAGTCAAGTTTCTCAACATTTGCTTATCACTCTCACAATAATGGAAGTCACCGTAGCGGGACACAGCATCACAGAGGAAGAATTGGATAAGAGCGAGGGATGGAAAGAGGTCTGGAATAGAACGTCAAGCCGGCAAGCATCCTAACATCACGAGAGCAACTCGTCGCCGACGCGGCCTGTCGAGCGCAACGATGCACCCAGAAAAGGAAGACTAGCCCAAGCACGCAAAGCAATCAGGATGCCACATTTACCAAGAGGATATTGAAAGATTGTGATAAGACCAACGGAGGAATCAAAATATCTGAGCATGGCGTGGTTAACCTAACAGCGGAGATGCAAGATGCGGCAGGCATTCCTCTAGAGGAACGGGAGGAGGATATCATCCGCCCCAACAACTCTCAAAATATTCTGACTGCCAGTACACCAGATCGGGAGCATGCCAACAAATATCAGACTATAAGACGTATCAAGGTTCAAGACAAGTTTTACGACACGAATGCTTACGAGACAGCGCCGGACATGACAGCCAAAGGAGTCATGAAAGGAATCCCACTCGAATAGGGTCCAAGAGACATCACAGCAGCTATAGTTACTACCGAAAATCCAATGGTGATAGCAGCGAAGAGACTCAGTAACACTACCACAGTGATTGTGCTCTTTGGCAGACACAAAGTGCCCACGTTTATCCGATACAGGGTATCTCTGCTCCGATGCTCACTGTACAGGAAACAAGTGGATTTCTGTCGCAAATGCAACAGACTTGGACACCGGGGAGACTTGTGTCCCAATCCTGACAACAAGTTTTGTGCCGCTTGTGGAACACCAAACCCGATGAAGGTCATCGATGCGAACCCAAATGCCAGCTATGCGGTGCGGACCATGCCACCGCAGACAGGACATGCAAGGCCAAATTCAAAAAGCCCTTCATTGTGAAGCAAAAACAATTGCTAAGGCTGTAACAGGAGTGACAACAAGATTATGAAGACTCTACATCAAGAGAATAGAAGGCTGATTTACGCGGAAAATTTGGTCTTGCAGAAGCAAAGGAACGGCACTCCAGGTCCAGAACAAGGTCGAGCACCAAATCAAGATCTCCATCAACCCGTTGATCTTGATCCCATTTTGACTCCAGAAAACCGGGAATACGTAGCCATTCCCGATCAAGGCCTAGGTCCACAACAAGGCCACCCACTACAGGAGACCCAAAATTTAAGGTGAGCTGGGCAGACGTGGTCGAGGGCGCGCGTCCATGGGTTGACGGAGAGACTGCCATTACCTATGAGCTAAGGGAACTAAAGCACGAGAGCGCGCAGCTGAGGATACTGCTAGCACGCATGAGTGATGAAATAAAAAGCCTCAGAGAGAAAAAAAATGCCCAGTAAGCTAGGTAACTCCCACTCCACATGCGAGCACAACAGAAATAACTGAAGTCCCGGAAAACTAGATAGACGAAGGGGATGATTCCCCTCCTCTCGAACGCAAAGCTCAAGCGAGAAGTGTGGAACAAGATGACACGATGGTAGATAGAACATTATGTGATATACAAAAGACCCTTGAGTAGATACAAAAATAAATGAAAAACGGGACAAAATATTGAACCAAATGGCTAAGGCAATAGCAACGATTATGAATAGATTAGACGTTCTAGAAACAAAGCAGTTATCAGGCAATAGACTCTCTTCCTACGCAGCAGAAGCGCCACAATTCATATCAAATTCTCAACCACAGAACAATATAAGATCAGCCTCTCTCCAACCTCCCACTTCCATTCCATGGTCACAACCGTAATAACGTGGCCAAAGAAAGCTTTCCGAATGTGGCAATGGAACTGTAGAAGTTACGAAAACAAAAAAGTCAGTTTTTCAGCAGTAGTTAAAAAGCAAAGATAACACGGACGTCATCATTTTACAGGAAACACACGGTATTGCAAAGCTAGCAGGATGCAGATCATTTGGCTATGCCGAAGGGGAGACAAGGGCATTAATCACGCTGGTGAAAAGAAGCATCGCGTGCGTGCAACTCAACACGGGGATAGTGCACATTGACAATATCTTATTGGAACACCTCCCGCAAAAGAATACAGGGCGTGGCTCATTTATTCTGAACATTTATAGCAACCTTTCGCAGCATAAGCATAAATTTAAAAACCTATTCCAAAAAACCCTCAGCCAGGCTGGAGAAAATCTAGTACTTATAGCAGGGGACTTTAATGCACCACATACTGCCTGGGGATATCTATATCGTCACGGGGTCGTGACGTGGACGAATGGAGCACACTGCGAATCGAATTATAAATTGTTTATTTGGGCGAACCTGGGCCAAGTAAACGGAAAGTTGGACAACAGTAGCCTTCTTGCTCTGATAGCGGTGAACAGAGCGTCGGCCGTCGATCAACTACTGACAAGCGACTAAATGCGTCAGCATTTATACTCTTGCCATCGAATGTTCTAGCGTTATCGCTGGCGGTGACGTAGGTTCTAGAATAATCTGTAGAGTTCGGGGACTGGGCGTGATCTTATCGAGATGATCTACTACAGTCCTAAAGGTTCTCGAAAACTTTAGGCGTGGTTTGCACTGAGAATTGTGTATTGTATTGGGGCGACAAGAAAACTTGAGGAATAAAACGTGGCATTGCCCCCCTCTGAAAAAGCATCGTCCCGATGCTCGAACTAAAGATGAAGGCACAACAATAATGCATGAAAGTACAATGAATAAATTACGATACAGCAATAATACAAAGACACTGTTTCAGTTTGTTAATGCGCACAAAACGGCTTGAGGCGTGCGACATGGACGACTTCAGGTCGATATCGGCGTCGTCGAGAGTACGTGATGCCGTCGGAGACAACCTCGTAATGAAGTGGGTCGAGACGTCGAACCACCCTGTACGGTCCGAAGTACCGTTGCAGAAGCTTTTCACTGAGTCCACGTCGACGTATCGGCGTCCACACCCAAACACGTTCACCGGGCTGGTATTCCACGAAGCGTCGTCGAAGATTGTAACGGCAGCTGTCGGTCGTCTGTTGATTCTTGATACGAAGACGCGCGAGTTGTCGGGCTTCTTCGGCGCGTTGAAGGTACTCACTCACATCGAGGTTTTCTTCGTCGGTGAAGTTGGGTAACATGGCATCGAGCGTCGTTGCTGGGCTTCTTCCGTAGACCAATTTGTATGGAGATATCTACGTCGTATCCTGCACCGCCATGTTGTATGTGAAAGTCACGTACAGAAGAATGGCGTCCCACGCCTTGTGTTGGGTAGCTACCTTGAAGGACCCTTCAGGTCCGTCTGCTCATGCGAGGAGTAAAGCAGCAACTCTTCACCGGGATGATCAGAAACCTGCCAAAGACGGTCGCCGAATTCATCTTAGAAGCATCTACGATAGAGAAGACGCTCGAGATGCGCACGCGGCAATACAAACGTGGCTTCTCGTCTACAAGCTACGCCGGCATTGAAGCGCTAGGAACCATTTACTTGCGTGAGACGATCCGTGTGATCGTGCAAGAAGAGCTGCGAAAATTACTTCTTTCAGCGCAGCCTCACGTGGAATCCATCGCGGACGTCATACGCCAGGAGATCCAGTAATCACTGGGCGTTTTTCAGCCTCAAGAGCCGCAGCTGCAAGTCATGAGTTATGCTGCTACAGCCCGCCGCCACACCCCTCCTCCACGCACACGCCAAAACGCCACCCCATCGCACTTCCGTCGCGAGACTCCACCGCCGCCACCAGCCCCACCGACGTCCTACCGTTCACCAGCGGGCCAGCACAGTGCGCCAGGGAAAACCAACGTTTGGCGTGCACCTGACAACCGCCCGCTCTGCTACCACTGCGGCGAGGCCAGGCACACTTACCACTGTTGCCAGTATCGACAGATGGGACTGCGTGGCTTCGCCGTCAATGCACCACGTCCACAGCCAGGGGAACGGCCACGTGACATCGCCGACTACTTGACAGGAACTAAGTGAGCACCACCAAGTCCTTCCCGTTCGCCGTCACCCAGCCACCGCATGTCACCGCACCACCGGTAGTACTCTGGCCCAACGCGGGGTCGGTCTCCTAGCCCGTATCCGGGAAACTTTAAGGGCAGCAACCGATGGAGGTGCGGTTGCTGTGCGACGAACTATATACCGAATATCCTCCGACGACGACGGCAACACGACGCCAACCAGGCAAAGTCCTGACGGCAAAACCTCTTTTACCGAAGGTAACCTGACGACGCAACATGGAAGCAGCGGAACAAGCCGACGCAGCCGTGACCCGACGCCACGCCCTAACTGTAATGCGAGACGGCGAACTATCAACCTCGACGTTCTTATCGACGGCCACAGTGTGACCACTCTCGTCGATACTGGCACCGACTATTCCATCATCAGTAGGCCGTTCACCGCGAAGTTGGAGAAAGTTAGGACAGCTCGGGAAGGCCCCGAAATCCGCACAGCCGGAGGTCATCTCGTAACGCCTGCAGGAATCTGCACAGCGAGAGTCACCAATAATGGCCGTATTTATCCTGCAGACTTCGTAGTCCTGCAGCGTTGCTCGAGAGATGTCATCCTTGGCATGGACTTCTTATGCCTCCATGGTGCTATCGTCAACCTAAAAACTAAGTCCATAAGTTATCCACAGAAGAAGCACTACCGCCGCGCACGCCATCAGGAGACCATGCCTTGTATGTGCTGGAAGAACAAGTCACCATTCCGCCTCACTCCAGCGTCATTATTTCAGTCAGCGCCCCTAAATCACCTGACTTGGAAGGCGTCGTTGATGGCAGTCAGCACCTGTTGATCACCCGCAATGTTTGCGTCGCAAGAGGAATTGCAGACCTGCGGGGAGGCAAAGCAACGGTTATGATTACAAATTGTAGCAATGAATACAAACACGTGAACAAAGGAACGACGGTCGCATACATCAAAGAAATCGTGGAAGCCACCAGTGCTTTCGCAGTCGCCGATTCTGCAGAACCTGCTCAGAGAAACCAAGCCCCTCCCTTAGCTTTCGACGTCAATCCCAGTCTTCCAATGTCACGACCCCACACCTCCACCAGATGTCACGGGGACGTGACGTGCACGAATGCAGCACACTGTGAATCGAATAATAAATTACTTATTCGGGCGAATCTGTGCCCAGTAAACAGAAAGTTGGACTACAGTAGCAGTCTTGGTCTGATTGCGGCAAACGGAGCGTCGGCCGTCGATCAACTACTGACAAGCGGTGAAGTGCGTCGGCATTTATACTCTTGCCATCGAATGTTCTAGCGTTATCGCTGGTGGTGACGCAGGTTCTAGAATAATCTGTACAGTTCGCGGAGTGGGCGTGATCTTATCAGAATTATCTACTACAGTCCTGACGGTTCTCGAAAACTGCAGGCGTGGTTTGCGCTGAAAGTTGTGTAATGTATTGGGGCGATAGTGCCACGGGCAAAGCGGGTGATGGCATATTTGGAGTCACAAATGATTGTTTCAAATCCGGCAATTGCGGTGAGTGCTATGGCAGCTTCTTCAGCCTCGGGTGGGTCCTGTGTGCGTATGGAGCCGGCACACATCGTGGTAAGCTCTTTATCAACTGGGGTCTTTATCAACTGGGGTAGCCACTAGACCACCGCGGCGGGGCGTGCTTCGATAAGTTCATCAAGTGTATTGTGAATTCTAAGACTGAGGAGGTGCGTGGTCAATGTGGTGCGGCAGAGGCCCAAGAAGGTCTTGTGGACTGTGCGAATAAGTCTGTCAACTTTTTCTTTTTCAGCCTTGGGGAGTCGTAGGTACGGTAAGGCTTAAGTGATTCTTGTGGTTACGAAGGCATTTAACAGCTGGAGAAGTTCATTTTCTTTCGTGCCATGTTTCCGTGCAGAGATTCTTCCTAATAGACGAGCAGTCTAAGTGACGGTGACCGCAAGCCTCTCTAGTGCAATGGTATTGCTCCTACCGGCTTGTACGTGAAGGCCGAGGACGCGCATGTGCTGTACTATTGGTATTTTGGATACGGCAATCTTGAGAGTGATGGTTGGTAGTGGCGGGTGTTTAACCTTACGGTAGTCAAGAGTACGAAGAAGGATGAGTTCCGATTTCTCCAATGAACACTCAAGACACGCACGCGCGACGTATTCGGCCACTGTGTCCACGGTGCGTTGCAGTGCCTCCTCGATCTGTCCGTCAGAGACGGCATTGGTCCATACCATCACGTCGTCCGCGTATAGGGTGTGTCGGATGTTGGGTATATGGTCTAGTAACTGTAGGAGTTGGCTTATTACAAGGTTGAAGAGGAAAGGTAAAAGAACGGCTCCCTGTGGCGTGCCTTTGTTGGATAGGGCAAGTGGCTTCATGGCGTTGCTGTCATCCAGGGAAAGTTCCACAGTGTGGCCTTGTAAGAAGGGGCAGACGCACATGTAAATACGTTCCCCAAGGTTTGTTGAAGCCAGGTGCTGGGCTATCGCTTGATGTGTCACGTTATTGAACGCCTTGCGCAAGTCAATGCCTAGCATTGCTCGCGTGCCCGCACGTACAGGGTC